>NC_053039.3:356643687-357249154 GCF_002575655.3 Aegilops tauschii subsp. strangulata
CAAATCAACACGCTGTGACACCCAAAAATTTATTTGGCCTTTTCTTTGACTTGAGGGAGGTGTTTTAAATTTTTCTTCAAAAGAACCCTCCCTTTCAAAATATTTTTTATGGCAAGGGTTTTATTTGGATTCACCCAAGACTTGATTTTGGTCTTGGAGGTTCTTCTTTTTTTATTTGGACTCAAACCAAAATGCTTTTCACTTGGGAAAAATGCCTTTTGAAAATTCCTTTGAAAATGCCCTATGGCTTTTGGAATGATTCTTTGTCCCTTTCAACAAATCTCTCTTGCCATGACCTTAGTGCAAATCCACTCTCATAAACCTTTCCTCATCTTTGGATCATGATTTACTTCAAATCCAGCAAGTTGGACCTCTCCATAAAAATTTTCCCCTTTATTTCTTATCAAAACAATTTCTGCCTTCTATTCTAGCTCTTGGAGATTTACAAAGGAGCTACCATTTCTGTTTTGATTTTTGCCCCCAAACCAATTTCCCTTCCTAGTCCTTTGAACCCTCAACCAAGATCCATGAAGATCCACTGGTCTTCAGTTCAAATTTTTCAAACTATACTTGCTGCAAGTTTGGACCAGATTTGCCAAATTTGATGAAATTCATTCAAATCCCTCTCCAAAAATTCTGAGAAAAATCAGGCAGCCTCTGGGTGCATTGAGAGGTCACCTCACCAAGTCCCAGCCCCAGGAAAAATTTTCTTCATACCAAATCATTTCGTCGAACACCTACTGGACACTGTTTCTATAAGGTTCAGTCAAATTCAGTTAACAGTGTCTGAATCACTGTCGTTTTCTTCAGTGTCTGTTGTCGATCTCGCCAGTGCCCGGCGTCGCCGTGTTTCCTGTCCCCTCCCCCTTGTCCTCTGCACCGCACGAGCGCCTGGATGCTTGCGGGCGTCGGCGACGAGCTGGAGGAGGTGCGCCGCCCCGTGACCGACGCCAGCGGCGGCTTTGCGGCCGCCAGAGAGAGGCGCAGCGTAGACGGCGCCACCCAGCGCCGCCCAAGCCACCGGAGATCGCCGCGTGGTCTTCCACTCCCCAGTGCGCGCTGCCACCCTCGTCGTGAACCGCTGGGCGCGGAGCGCGCTCTCTGCCGCCGTCGTGCCCGTGCGGCCACCCCACCGTGGACCGGCGCCATTACGCCAAGACCGACCAGGAATAGCGGGGGAACGGCACCAGTACACCTCACTGATGCTGCCTGGCCACCTAAACTCCTTGCCAAGCCGCTGCCTCGCCGTAATTGCTCGCCGGAGCAACCCCGTTCACGGCCACCCCCTCGAGCCGCCTATAAATAGAGGCCCCGAGCTCCAGCTAGTACCCACACCACCTCTGCACTCCACCAAGACCCTGCCTAGCCACTGGAAGAGCCCCGAGGGAGTCTCCTTCCTCGACTCCGGCCGCCGCGACCCGCCACGGGATCCAGCTCGATTCGCTCCCGTGCGTGCACCTCTGCCTCCCATCTCTTGCCAGTAGCTCTCTAGTACATCCCTCCTTCTGACCCGCGCTTCAATTCGAAGTTTGCAGCACACCACCGGAGTACCCCACCATCGCCCGAGCCGCCGTCCGTCGGAGAAAGTGTCGCCGTCGACGTGGTGCTCCCTGACGCTCGAGTCCACCACCCACCGACGCGGAAGGGCACGCTGATACTCTTGGTACACTCTGATCTCCCTGACTCGCCGTGGTTCGACGCCGGCGACCACCGCAGTCTTCGGGCGCCGGCGAGGTTTTTCAAACCTGACATGTGGACCCCCCACGTCAGCCTCTCTTTCTTTCACCCCCGAAGCGTTTTCTGTTGGCGCCTTCGGGCAGAGTACGTTTTCTCTGTGGGCTGGCGCGTTCCTATTCGAACCGTTTTCTGTTTTCTTAGTTTAGCCCCTGGAACTTTTCTGTTTCATTACAAATGAGTCCTTGGACAGAAACCCTTATAACTTTTTAATAAAAAGTGATTTTTGAGTGATTCTTTTTCTGACAGACTTATTATTTTGTCTAGTTTTTTATGGGATTTATTTGGAAATTTTTTGGAACAATTTTTATGCACGCGTTGGTTTTCACGTTAGTATGCTTCTTCGCTATACTGTAGGTTCTGGAAGAGGTGACGGAGCCGCGAACTTCGCCGAGCTAGACTCCGACTTCTCCGAACTAGGCAAGCATGTTTGAACCTTTGATATGCTAGGTGTTTTGCATGTTTGTGTGAAAGGTTGTGCATGGCATATGAGTATCGGTGAGTATCTCGTTGCTTGTGAGGCAACTACCCGTGTGTTCCAAAGTTACTGTGATCTCTGATGAGAGATGGCCTAGTCATGTGGTGACATGAAGGGCAGTAAGGTGGTACTGTTGTAGCATGCCAGCCTTGCGTCATCCGATAAATTCCGATGTTAACGTGGACGGAGTCACGTTATCGTTCTTCCCCCTTCCGTGCTACCACTTGTTTTCTGCCAGAATGCGGTTTAGTAAGTTGGTAACCTCTTTCCGTGTACACACCAAATAGAGGGGCCGGGATGATGGTTCCATGGCCCTAGATTAAAGCCAGTCATCCGGTCAGGGGGCATGGGTGTTTCCGGTTGGGACCGAGTGGGGGGCATCCCTTAGAGCGCGCGTATAGAAATTTGATCCCATGCTACGCGAGGTTGTAGCCTCCCTGTCTCAAGGTTTTTTTTTGAACGTTGCCGAGGGTGATCCCTGGCTTCTGAATGTTGAATGGGTGTGTACTAGTTACACGTGTTTCTTCCAAAACACCGTAAACGGAACTAGTCCCCGTGACTACTGAAATCCGTTGGCTGTGGTTAAAGTACAAACTCTGCAGAGTCAAATCCTTCCGAGTCATCGTACCCATGGTCAAGTAACGTGATCAACGTATCCATGTCTATGTCATAACCTCGTGGTATATTCTTCTTTCCGGTAAGTGAGCTAGAGTAGTAAACTTGGCTGAACGTTATTCCTGTGGATGGACTAACCCTGTTGTTTATCTCATGCCTGATTATTCTCTCGATATGATTTAAAATTCATGAGCTACTAAGTTATGAATATAAGCCCTTTATGTGATGTCGCTCAGACGTCCGACTGTGGCATGTTTGTCTCTTACTTTCAATATGAGCCCTTTATGTGATGTCGCTCAGACGTCCGACTGTGGCATGTTTGTCTCTTACTTTCAATATGAGCCCTTTATGTGATGTCGCTCAGACGTCCGACTGTGGCATGTTTGTCTCTTACTTTCAATATGAGCCCTTTATGTGATGTCGCTCAGACGTCCGACTGTGGCATGTTTGTCTCTTACTTTCAATATGAGCCCTTTATGTGATGTCGCTCAGACGTCTGACTGTGGCACGCACTGTCTTTTATTTTCTGTTATAAGCCCTTTATGTGGTGTCGCCCGACGCCCGACTGCGGCATTATTATTCTTGCAGTTTCCTCTCGAGGAGTCATTCAGACCCTCGTTTGGCACCCAGTATTTATTTTGGGATTTCAGGAGGACTACCGCCCGACTTCCCTGTTATTTTCAGATGCATTATTGTCTCTATGTCTGAACGCACTTGTTAATCTGTTCATATGCTTCATGTTTACATTTGTTATATCTTATGTCCGAACTGTCTTGCGAGTACTTTCATAGTACTCACCTGGCTTGTTGATTTGGCCAGATGTTGACGAAGGCGACCTCTTGGATGAAGAGTTTGATAGTGAGTCCGACGCCTAGAGGAATCCCAGTCAGTCCTGTGCGATCCTGGATATTGGTCACTTGTATTATATACGCTTCCGCCACCCGCAATAAACCTCCTCGAGCTTCACCCCGACGCTCGAAGAGCTGTAGTTTGCAGGAGTCATATCACCCGCTCCGCTGTGATATTTCCACCACCGTTGTTATCGTGAGTTAGTAGTTATGCCACCCTATCCGCCGTCATGTTTTATCGGCGTGCATGTAATGAATTGTTGAGCAGTCCCCGCTCAACCTTGTAGTATATTCAGTACTCCTGGTATTTTTCTTCTGTGACCAAGATATTGTCTATCTGTGAGAAGGAATTCTTCTTTACTGGTCCGTAAAAGGGATTGGTCTCTCAATAAGTCTTTTATTGAAAAACCGGTCGTGACACGCGCATTGCGCCTCTTTTTTATTTTTAATCATTAAAAGCAAAAAGAATTTTCATAAAGAACTTTTTTTATAGAAACTTTAATAGCAGAAAGAATTATCATAAAGTAAAATAAATAAGTAATTAGAAACAAAACAAAATAAAATAAATAAGTTTTTTGTTGTAAGTAGAAACAAAACAAAATAAATATAGCAAAAAAGAAAACAAAAAAACTAAATACAGCAAAAAGAATTTTCATAAAGAACTAATGGCACTAATAGAAAGTTTATATGTTTTCTAAAACTAATGGCACTAACAGATAGTTTATAATTTTGCTGACCTAAAAGCAAAAAGAATTAAAAAATAAAGAAAAAAACAAAAGAAAATAAATAATGCAAAAAACAGAACCAAAAAACTGGAATTTTTTTTAAAAAACTGCCACCTATTGGGCCACCACGGCCTGAATACGACTAGAAACCCAACCTGGGCCAGGATTCAGGCCCGCAGAAGGCCCAATAGGCCAACAGACAACAAAGTGTGACATTAGGCCCGTAAGCCTGCATTTGAGAGGAGCTCGAGAGGGCAGCCGTAGTGGGGCTTATAAACCACTCCGAGCCCCTCTCAACTAGCGAGGTGGGACTAAACTTTTGGCCGCGGGCAGCGCAAGGCCTTTGGTCCCGGTTGGTGGCACCAACCGGGATCAATGCCCCCCCTTTAGTCCCGGTTGGTGCCACCAACCGGGACCAAAGGCCGCCGCTTCCCGCCCTTTGGGCTGCTGAAAAGAGGCCTTTGGTCCCAGTTGGTGGCACCAACCGGGACTAATGCCCACCTTTAGTCCCGGTTGGTGCCACGAACCGGGACTAAAGGCTTTGCTATATAAGTCCACACTTCGGAAATTTTCGACATACCTTGCCAGTTGCCCCCGACGCCGCCAGGCTGCCCGTGCTCGCCGTCGCCGCCCGCTCCTCATCGCCGTCGCCCCGCGCCCTTGCCTCGATGGGTCGCCGCCCGGTGCTCGTCGCCGTCGCCCTGCCCCCACGCGCCGCCCCGCCTCGTGCTCCCCTGCTCGCGCGCGCCGCCTCGGCACCCCGAGCCCCCTTGCCCGGCCCGCGCGTGCTCGCCTGCGCCCTCGCCGCCCCCGCCCCGTCCCGGCCCCGCGCGCCGGAGCCCTCGCCGCCGCCATCGTCCTAGCCGCCCCCGCTGTGAGAGCCGCCGCCCCGGCTTTGTTTTTTTATTTTTATTAGTTTAATTTTTTTGTTCATATGTGATGTATATGTGTATGTGGCTATAATGTATATGTGAACAAAAATTTTTTTGTATGTATGTAGATGTTCAAAATGTATGAATATATATGTCAAAAATGTTTTTTTGTTCATAGAAAGTTTTTTGTTCATATATAAAAAGTTTTTATATATGACAATGGATATATATTCGATATATATGAGAAATGATGATCCACATGGAAAAGTTTTATATATGCAAAAGTTACAATTTTAGAAAAGTTTTATATATCTAGCTAGGAAGGGAAGAAGAAGAAAAAGAAGGATAGGAAAGAAGAAAATAAGAAGAGGAAAGAAAGAAGAAGAGGAGAGGAAGAAGAGGAGATATAAATAAGAAGAGGAAAAAACAAGAAAAAGAAGAGGAGAAGAAGAAAGGAATAGAGGAGAAGAAGAAAAAAATAGAAATATTCTATTTTTTTCTTCTTCTCCTCTATTCCTTTCTTCTTCTCCTCTTTTTTCTTCTTCTTTTTTTTCTTCTTTTTTTTCTTCTTTTTTTTTTCTTATTTTTTTCTTCAATCCTCTCCTCTATTCCTTTCTTCTTCTCTCCTCTTTTTATTTCTTCTTCATTTTCTTATGTTTTATCGGGTCTGTCGTCGTCGATATATACCCCTCCCGATAACTTCAAGACGAGGGGGGATAACTTCAACACGAGGGGGGTCGATATACCCACTCCCCGATAACATTATTTTCCCGTGTATATATGTCGTCGTTGTCGATATAACCCCCTCCTGATAACTTCAACACGTGGGGGGTCGATATACCCCCTCCCCGATAACATTATTTTCCCGTGTATGTATGTTGTCGTTGTCGATATTACCCCCTCCCGATAACTTCAACACGAGGGGGGATAACTTCAACACGAGGGGGGGTCGATATACCCCCTCCTCGATAACATTATTTCCCCGTGTATGTATGTCGTCGTTGTCGATATAAAACCCCCTCCCGATAACTTCAACACGTGGGGGGGGGGTCGATATATACCCCCTCCCCGATAACATTATTTTCCCGTGTATGTATGTCGTCGTTGTCGATATATATAACTCCCTCCCAGATAACTTCGACATGATGGACGGTCGATATGTATACCCCCTCTCGACCGTGATAACTTATACCACGGGAGCACCCCCCGGCCCTCTCGCTCGACCAAAACTCTCGAGGACACCCAAACCCTAGAAAAAACGATGTCGGTCTCCTACCCCCTCCCGCCGCGCCCCTACCCTTGAAGCGTTGCCTAGGCCACCCCAAACCCGGAATAAGCTAGGTCTACATTTGCACTAATATATCCACCTGTTGTCATGTTTGTGTAATAATTGCCATGTTGTAATATTTGCAGAAACAATGGAGCACGGACGAGATGAGCAAGCAGAAGATGTGTTGGGGGACATAATCTTAGCCGGAGGTGATATCTTGTCGTATCTTAACGACAATGATGGTTTGGAAGAACAGGGTGAAGAAGCAGGCTGCGGTGATCAAAGAGTGGAGGAGGAAAGACATGATTATGATGGCTCCGGTGACCCAATGCTGGTGCAAGAAGGAGCCCGTGGTGACGGCTCCGGTGACCGAACAGAGTCCGGCCAGGTAAATATATTAGTTAAGCCTGTGCTGACTAGCTAATTGATGCATTCATTGTTTTGGTATGTACACATATTAATTAACACTCGTCTTTCTTCTTTTTTCTAGCCCTCCGAATCGAGCACAACTGCGGTAAAGAGACGAGGCCCGAAGAGAAAGTTCCGCTCGGATGAAAGGTTTGAGATCACAGCAATTGCGCGCGACGGCCAACCAATTGAACCCCTCCGGACAAAGGATGCTTTTGCTGCTCAGTGCGGGGTTCTAGTTAGGGACAAGATCCCGATCAACATCCACCAATGGTATAAGCCTAAGAAGGAAGACCCTGAGGTGTCTTATGTCAATGATATGCAGAAAGATGATCTTTGGACTGAGCTGAAGGCAAATTTCACCGTACCGCCAGAGAAGGATCCGGAGAAGCCAGTTATAGAGCAATTAATCAAGTCTCATGCTTTGAAGAAGATGGCAGACCTATTCAGGAGGTGGAAGAATGAGCTGAAAACTTTTGTCGACAAAGAAGAGACACCAGAATTCGTCGGCCGGTATGAGAAGATCAGAGATCACTGGCCCGCATTTGTGGCCCACAAGACATCGGAAAAGAGTAGGAAGATGTCAGCGACAAACAAGCAGAATGCTGCGAAGAAGAAGCTTCACCATCGCACGGGGTCAGGTGGCTACCTCAAAGCCCGGCCTAAGTGGGCCAAGTCTGAGAGGGATCTGCTTGATAAAGGGATCGAACCAGAGACAATGAACTGGCCAGACCTTTGCCGGACTTGGTTCTTCGGGGCTGGCGGAACCTTGGACCCTGTATCAGGGAGGTGTCGTTGGACGGACGAGCAACTTGCAATACCCGTCAAGAAGCTTAAGCACTATATCGATGCAGCGCATCAAGGGACGTTCGTTCCAGACAGAGAGAACGACGAGCTCACAATGGCCCTCGGGAATCCTGAGCACCCTGGACGGACACGAGGCACGCCAGGCTCCGTTCCGTGGAAGGCTGGTTTTCCGGACGCGGGCGGTTACAAAACCCAGGAGAGGAGGAAAAAAGTGGAGCAGATCCAAATTCAGCGTCTGCACGAAAGGGTTCAAGTGCTAGAGGAACGAGACGGCAATAGAGATGCCGAAACTGCCCCCGAAGCTACACCGCCATCTCAGCGTAGAAGCAGCGTGGCTTCCACCGAGCTGCCTCAGCTGGAGCATGCGGCTACTCCTAGCAACCCCGTGGATGCTATCACGGAGTCTCAACATTGCCACCTTATGGCGGAATGGCAGAACTTGAAAGTCAAGGTGGCTGTTGGCTCTGTTTTACCTACTGAACCCAGCGCAACCTACCACTGCCGGCAGATTCCAGAAGGATATGCTAGGGTGATGGTGGATGAAATAACGGAGGGATTTGAGGACCTCCAGCTTGACCACCCTACCGGTGAAGGGGAGACTCGGCTGGGTTTAGCTCTGAAGACTCCATGCCTATGGCGGAAGGAGCTCATCAAGCTTCTGAACTGGACGGCTCCGGCGAGTAAGGGCACTCCGCCTCCTGCTCCGCCTCCTCCTCCGGCGAGTGATCAGGGCACTCAGCCTCCTTCTCCGGCGCGTGCCGGCACTCCGCCTCCTTCTCCGCCAGCGCCGGCGCGCCAGAGCAGCCAGCCTCCTCCTTCTCCGCCTTGTCAGCAAGGGCGGAAGAGACCCGCCGCCGCTGCGGCTGCTCCAGCGCATCGTAGTCCTTCTCCTCCGCCTCGTAAGCAAGGAAAGAAGACAGCCGCAGCCTCTCCGTCTGCTCTGCCGGCGTCTAGCAGTACAGCTGCCAGAGGCGGGAGGCAATACAGATTCGGTCCTTCTCTGAAGACTCCAGAGAAGTTACCATATGAGAGGACCGAGGAGGAGAACGCGGAGATCGTGCAAGCCGAAGTGAAGAACTTCTTTGAAGGGGTCAAAGCAAAGAAACATCCACCTCCGGAGGAGAAGGTAGATCCGGTGAAAGCAAAGCGCACTCTGGCTGCCCTGACAAAACCACCAAAGTCTCCGCCAAGAGGCAACTATGAGCGCGTTCTTGGAAAGGCATATGCCGAAGCGGAGCGGTCGGGAAGTACTGTCAGTGATAAAAGGATGAAAGAACGACGAGCTGGGAAAAAATGCCCAGCTCGGCGAACAAGCGAACCAATCGTGCCCCCCGCTCAAGGTGTCAAAAGACATCGTCGCTAATGATCCGGGTATGGTGCCCGGTTATAGCAATCTTGGAGATTACCTGCCCGACGATGTACATTATGAAATCATGGAGGTGGACAACCACAAATACCATTACGGGAAGCCTCTCGTCAAAGATGTCAGATCTCTAAGCACGATGATGCGAAGACTACATTATTGGTACATGAAAACCTGCAGAGAGTCTGATGGGATGAGTACTTCGACGCTGAGAGTTAAACCGGAGCATGACCTGGTTGGAATTGAACTGCTGAATGTTCCATTTGAGGATTTCTTCCAGTTTTACAATCTAAAGTCCCTCGATAAAACAACGATCACTTGCTACTGTCGGTAAGTAGTACTACTTCTGTCATTATGTCTCTCTATATAGGTCAGCTCTTTCATTGCATGTATTTATACTTATCCTCACTATATTATGCAGATTGAAGATCGCCGAATTGAAGAAAAGACAAATCGGTGATATTGGGTTCATCAACACAAATCTCATAGATGCATATACGGTTGAAAAACCTCCCAAAGAAGCCGAGGCCAACTTGCTACAATCGTTGGTATTAAATCAAAACAAAGATATAATACTCTTTCCTTACAACTTCAAGTGAGTGTTACTGTCTTCTGCATATTCGGTTTCCCTTATTAGTCCAGGTTATGGTAATGTAATTGATGACTTATGCATGCATGCGCAGCTTCCACTATATTCTCCTAGAGATTAAGCTTGAGCCGGGAGTAGTAATCGTCTTATACTCGAGAGGAAAAGATCCCCAGGACTATGCGAACATCACTCAAATGCTCCAGAAGTAAGTTAAATCGATCATTATCCACCATATACGCAACTTTGTTCATTTCCTGATATCAAGTAATTGTTTTCTTTGTCTGGCAGGGTTTGGAGAAAATTCACCTCAAAAGCCCCGGGACTGCCGAACCAGCTGCAATTTAGACACCCGAAAGTAAGTACTATAGTAGCATGTTCCGCGCATCTCCTAGTGATTCAAGCGCTAGTTTGATCAATACCATTTAGCATGCTTGCTTATCAGTTTGATTGACCTCTATTTCTTGTAAAGTGGTTGTGGCAGCTGAAGGAAATATGCCCTAGAGGCAATAATAAAGTATTATATATTTCCTTATATCATGATAAATGTTTATTATTCATGCTAGAATTGTATTAACCGGAAACATAATACATGTGTGAATACATAGACAAACAGAGTGTCACTAGTATGCCTCTACTTGACTAGCTCGTTAATCAAAGATGGTTATGTTTCCTAGCCATAGACATGAGTTGTCATTTGATTAACGGGATCACCTCATTAGGAGAATGACGTGATTGACATGACCCATTACGTTAGCTTAGCACCCGATCGTTTAGTATGTTGCTATTGCTTTCTTCATGACTTATACATGTTCCTATGACTATGAGATTATGCAACTCCCGTTTACCGGAGGAACACTTTGTGTGCTACCAAACGTCACAACATAACTGGGTGATTATAAAGGTGCTCTACAGGTGTCTCCAAAGGTACTTGTTGGTTTGGCGTATTTCGAGATTAGGATTTGTCACTCCGATTGTCGGAGAGGTATCTCTGGGCCCACTCGGTAATGCACATCACTATAAGCCTTGCAAGCATTGTGACTAATGAGTTAGTTGCGGGATGATGTATTACAGAACGAGTAAAGAGACTTGCCGGTAACGAGATTGAACTAGGTATCGAGATACCGACGATCGAATCTCGGGCAAGTAACATACCGATGACAAAGGGAACAACGTATGTTGTTATGCGGTCTGGCCGATAAAGATCTTCATAGAATATGTGGGAGCCAATATGGGCATCCAGGTCCCGCTATTGGTTATTGACCGGAGAGGTGTCTCGGTCATGTCTACATAGTTCTCTAACCCAAAGGGTCCGCACGCTTAAAGTTACGATGACAGTTATATTATGAGTTTATGCGATTTGATGTACCGAAGGTTGTTCGGAGTCCCGGATGTGATCACAGACATGACGAGGAGTCTCGAAATGGTTGAGACGTAAAGATTGATATATTGGACGACTATATTCGGACACCGGAAGTGTTCCGGAGAAGTTTCGGATTAAACCGGAGTGCCGGAGGGTTACCGGAACCCCCGGGGAAGTATTGGGCCTTGGTGGGCCTTGAGGGGAGAGAGAGGGCAGCAGCCAGGAGGTGGCGCGCCCGCTCCCAAGGGGAGTCCTAGTTGGACTAGGAGAGGGGGGCGCAGCCCCCTTTCCCTCTCCCTCTCCCTCTCTTTCCTTCGCCCCTTCTTTCCTAGTAGGACTAGGAAAGGGGAGTCCTACTCCTACTAGGAGGAGGACACCCCCTCTCTCCTTGGCGCGCCTAGGGCAGCCGGCCTCCCCCTTGCTCCTTTATATACGGGGGCAGGGGGCACCTAAGAACACACTTGATATACGATATTTTAGCCGTGTGCGGTGCCCCCCTCCACCAGATTACACCTCGATAATACCGTCGCGGAGCTTAGGCGAAGCCCTGCGTCGGTGGAACATCATCATCGTCACCACGCCGTCGTGCTGACGAAACTCTCCCTCAACACTCGGCTGGATCGGAGTTCGAGGGACGTCATCGAGCTGAACGTGTGTAGAACTTGGAGGTGCCGTACGTTCGGTACTTGATCAGTCGGATCATGAAGACGTACGACTACATCAACCGCGTTGTGATAACGCTTCCGCTGTCGGTCTACGAGGGTACATGGACAACACTCTCCCCTCTCGTTGCTATGCATCACCATGATCTTGCGTGTGCGTAGGAATTTTTTTGAAATTACTACGTTCCCCAACAGTGGTATCAGAGCCTGGTTTTACGCGTTGATGCTATGCACGAGTAGAACACAAGTGAGTTGTGGGCGATATAAGTCATACTGCTTACCAGCATGTCATACTTTGGTTCAGCGGTATTGTGAGATGAAGCGGCCCGGACCGACATTACGCGTACGCTTACGCGAGATTGGTTTCACCGTTCGGAGCACTCGTTGCTTAAAGGTGACTGGCGGGTGTCTGTCTCTCTCACTTTAGTTGAACCGAGTGTGGCTACGCCCGGTCCTTGCGAAGGTTAAAACATCACCAACTTGACAAACTATCGTTGTGGTTTTGATGCGTAGGTAAGAACGGTTCTTGCTAAGCCCGTAGCAGCCACGTAAAACATGCAACAACAAAGTAGAGGACGTCTAACTTATTTTTGCAGGGCATGTTGTGATGTGATATGGTCAAGACATGATGTGATATAATGTGTTGTATGAGATGATCATGTTTTGTCACCGAGTTATCGGCAACTGGCAGGAGCCATATGGTTGTCGCTTTATTGTATGAGATGCAATCGCCATGTAATAGTTTTACTTTATCACTAAGCGGTAGCGATAGTCGTAAAAGCTATAAGTTGGCGAGACGACAACGATACTACGATGGAGATCAAGGTGTCGAGCCGGTGACGATGGTGATCATGACGGTGCTTCGGAGATGGAGATCACGAGCACGGTGCTTCGGAGATGGAGATCACAAGCACAAGATGATGATGGCCATATCATATCACTTATATTGATTGCATGTGATGTTAATCCTTTATGCATCTTATCTTGCTTTGATTGACGGTAGCATTATAAGATGATCTCTCACTAAAATTTCAAGACAAAAGTGTTCTCCCTGAGTATGCACCGTTGCGAAAGTTCTTCATGCTGAGACACCACGTGTTAATCGGGTGTGATAGGCTCTACGTTCAAATACAACGGGTGCAAAACAGTTGCACACGCGGAATACTCAGGTTAAACTTGACGAGCCTAGCATATGTACAGATATGGCCTCGGAACACAGAGACCGAAAGGTCGAGCGTGAATCATATAGTAGATATGATCAACATAGTGATGTTCACCATTGAAACTACTCCATCTCACGTGTTAATCGGACATGGTTTAGTTGCTTTGGATCACGTAATCACTTAGATGATTAGAGAGATGTCTATCTAAGTGGGAGTTCTTAAGTAATATGATTAATTGAACTTAAATTTATCATGAACTTAGTACCTGATAGTATCTTGCTTGTCTATGTTAATTGTAGATAAATGGCCCGTGCTGTTGTTCCGTTGAATTTTAATGCGTTCCTTGAGAAAGCTAAGTTGAAAGATGATGGTAGCAATTACACAGACTGGGTCCGTAACTTGAGGATTATCCTCATTGCTGCACAGAAGAATTACGTCCTGGAAGCACCGCTAGGTGCCAGGCCTCCTGCAAGAGCTACGCCAGAAGTTATGAACGTCTGGCAAAGCAAAGCTGATGACTACTCAATAGTTCAGTGTGCCATGCTTTACGGCTTAGAACCGGGACGTCAACGATGTTTTGAACGTCATGGAGCATATGAGATGTTCCAGGAGTTGAAGTTAATATTTCAAGCAAATGCCCGGATTGAGAGATATGAAGTCTCCAATAAGTTCTATAGCTGCAAGATGGAAGAGAATAGTTCTGTCAGTGAGCATATACTCAGAATGTCTGGGTATAATAATCACTTGATTCAACTGGGAGTTCAACTTCCGGATGATTGCGTCATTGACAGAATTCTTCAATCACTGCCACCAAGCTACAAGAGCTTCGTGATGAACTATAACATGCAAGGGATGGATAAGACGATTCCCGAGCTCTTCGCAATGCTAAAGGCAGCGGAGGTAGAAATCAAAAAGGAGCACCAAGTGTTGATGGTCAGTAAAACCACTAGTTTCAAGAAAAAGGGCAAAGGGAAGAAGAAAGGGAACTTCAAGAAGAACAGCAAGCAAGTTGCTGTTCAGGAGAAGAAATCCAAGTCTGGACCTAAGCCTGAAACTGAGTGCTTCTACTGTAAGCAGACTGGCCACTGGAAGCGGAACTGCCCCAAGTATTTGGCGGATAAGAAGGATGGCAAGGTTAACAAAGGTATATGTGATATACATGTTATTGATGTGTACCTTACTAATACTCGCAGTAGCACCTGGGTATTTGATACTGGTTCTGTTGCTAAT
Source organism: Aegilops tauschii subsp. strangulata (assembly GCF_002575655.3). Lineage (NCBI taxonomy): Eukaryota > Viridiplantae > Streptophyta > Magnoliopsida > Poales > Poaceae > Aegilops > Aegilops tauschii. Next base: position 356,657,812 of record NC_053039.3, read on the forward strand.
ATTTGCAACTCAAAACAGGGGCTACGGATTAAGCGAAGTTTGGCTAAGGACGAGGTGACGATGCGCGTGGGAAATGGTTCCAAAGTCGATGTGATCGCCGTCGGCACGCTACCTCTACATCTACCTTCGGGATTAGTTTTAGACCTAAATAATTGTTATTTGGTGCCAGCGTTGAGCATGAACATTATATCTGGATCTTGTTTAATGCGAGACGGTTATTCATTTAAATCAGAGAATAATGGTTGTTCTATTTATATGAATAATATCTTTTATGGTCATGCACCCTTGAAGAGTGGTCTATTTTTAATGAATCTCGATAGTAGTGATACACATATTTATAATGTTGAAGCCAAAAGATGCAGAGTTAATAATGACAGTGCAACTTATTTGTGGCACTGCCGTTTGGGTCATATCGGTGTAAAGCGCATGAAGAAACTCCATACTGATGGAATTTTGGAATCACTTGGTACTTGCGAACCGTGCCTTATGGGCAAGATGACCAAAACACCGTTCTCCGGAACTATGGAGAGAGCAACAGATTTGTTGGAAATCATACATACAGATGTATGTGGTCCGATGAATATTGAGGCTCGTGGCGGATATCGTTATTTTCTAACCTTCACAGATGATTTGAGCAGATATGGGTATATCTACTTAATGAAACATAAGTCTGAAACATTTGAAAAGTTCAAAGAATTTCAGAGTGAAGTTGAAAATCATCGTAACAAGAAAATAAAATTCCTACGATCTAATCATGGAGGAGAATATTTGAGTTACGAGTTTGGTCTACATTTGAAACAATGCGGAATAGTTTCGCAACTCACGCCACCCGGAACACCACAGCGTAATGGTGTGTCCGAACGTCGTAATCGTACTTTATTAGATATGGTGCGAACTATGATGTCTCTTACTGATTTACCGCTATCGTTTTGGGGTTATGCTTTAGAGACGGCTGCATTCACTCTAAATAGGACACCATCGAAATCCGTTGAGACGACGCCTTTTGAACTATGGTTTGGCAAGAAACCAAAGTTGTCGTATCTTAAAGTTTGGGGTTGCGATGCTTATGTGAAGAAACTTCAACCTGATAAGCTCGAACCTAAATCGGAGAAATGTGTATTCATAGGATACCCAAAGGAGACCGTTGGGTACACCTTCTATCACAGATCCGAAGGCAAGATATTCGTTGCTAGAAATGGATCCTTTCTAGAGAAGGAGTTTCTCTCGAAAGATGTGAGTGGGAGGAAAGTAGAACTTGATGAGGTAACTGTACCTGCTCCCTTATTGGAAAGTAGATCATCGCAGAAATCAGTTTCTGCGACACCTACACCAAGTAGTGAGGAAGTTAATGATAATGATCATGAAACTTCAGATCAAGTTATTACTGAACTTTGTAGGTCAACTAGATCAAGATCCGCACCAGAGTGGTACGGTAATCCTGTTCTGGAGGTCATGTTACTAGACCATGGCGAACCTACGAACTATGAAGAAGCGATGGTGAGCCCAGATTCCGCAAAATGGCTTGAAGCCATGAAATCCGAGATGGGATCCATGTATGAGAACAAAGTATGGACTTTGGTTGACTTGCCCGATGGTCGGCAAGCCATTGAAAATAAATGGATCTTCAAGAAGAAGACTGACGCTGATGGTAATGTTACTGTCTATAAAGCTCGACTTGTTGCGAATGGTTTTCAACAAGTTCAAGGGATTGACTACGATGAGACCTTCTCACCCGTAGCGATGCTTAAGTCTGTCCGAATCATGTTAGCAATTGCCGCATTTTATGATTATGAAATTTGGCAAATGGATGTCAAAACTGCGTTCCTGAATGGATTTCTGGAAGAAGAGTTGTATATGATGCAACCGGAAGGTTTTGTCGATCCAAAGGGAGCTAACAAAGTGTGCAAGCTCCAGCGATCCATTTATGGACTGGTGCAAGCCTCTCGGAGTTGGAATAAACGCTTTGATAGTGTGATCAAAGCATTTGGTTTTATACAGACTTTTGGAGAGGCCTGTATTTACAAGAAAGTGAGTGGGAGCTCGATAGCATTTCTGATATTATATGTGGATGACATATTACTGATTGGAAATGATATAGAATTTCTGGATAGCATAAAGGGATACTTTAATAAGAGTTTTTCAATGAAAGACCTTGGTGAAGCTGCATATATATATATTAGGCATTAAGATCTATAGAGATAGATCAAGACACTTAATTGGACTTTCACAAAGCACATACCTTGACAAAGTTTTGAAGAAGTTCAAAATGGATCAAGCAAAGAAAGGGTTCTTGCCTGTACTACAAGGTGTGAGATTGAGTAAGACTCAATGCCCGACCACTGCAGAAGATAGAGAGAAGATGAAAGATATTCCCTATGCTTCAGCCATAGGCTCTATCATGTATGCAATGCTGTGTACCAGACCTGATGTGTGCCTTGCTATAAGTTTAGCAGGGAGGTACCAAAGTAATCCAGGAGTGGATCACTGGACAGCGGTCAAGAACATCCTGAAATACCTGAAAAGGACTAAGGATATGTTTCTCGTATATGGAGGTGACAAAGAGCTCATCGTAAGGGGTTACGTTGATGCAAGCTTTGACACTGATCCGGACGGTTCGAAATCGCAAACCGGATACGTATTTACATTGAACGGTGGAGCTGTCAGTTGGTGCAGTTCCAAGCAAAGTGTCGTGGCGGGATCTACGTGTGAAGCGGAATACATAGCTGCTTCGGAAGCAGCGAATGAAGGAGTCTGGATGAAGGAGTTCATATCCGATCTAGGTGTCATACCTAGTACATCGGGACCAATGAAAATCTTTTGTGATAATACTGGTGCAATTGCCTTAGCAAAGGAATCCAGATTTCACAAGAGAACCAAGCACATCAGAAGACGCTTCAATTCCATCCGGGATTTAGTCCAGGTGGGAGACATAGAAATTTGCAAGATACATACGGATCTGAATGTAGCAGACCCGTTGACTAAGCCTCTTCCACGAGCAAAACATGATCAGCACCAAGACTCCATGGGTGTAAGAATCATTACTATGTAATCTAGATTATTGACTCTAGTGCAAGTGGGAGACTGAAGGAAATATGCCCTAGAGGCAATAATAAAGTATTATATATTTCCTTATATCATGATAAATGTTTATTATTCATGCTAGAATTGTATTAACCGGAAACATAATACATGTGTGAATACATAGACAAACAGAGTGTCACTAGTATGCCTCTACTTGACTAGCTCGTTAATCAAAGATGGTTATGTTTCCTAGCCATAGACATCAGTTGTCATTTGATTAACGGGATCACCTCATTAGGAGAATGACGTGATTGACATGACCCATTACGTTAGCTTAGCACCCGATCGTTTAGTATGTTGCTATTGCTTTCTTCATGACTTATACATGTTCCTATGACTATGAGATTATGCAACTCCCGTTTACCGGAGGACCACTTTGTGTGCTACCAAACGTCACAACGTAACTGGGTGATTATAAAGGTGCTCTACAGGTGTCTCCAAAGGTACTTGTTGGGTTGGCGTATTTCGAGATTAGGATTTGTCACTCCGATTGTCGGAGAGGTATCTCTGGGCCCACTCGGTAATGCACATCACTATAAGCCTTGCAAGCATTGTGACTAATGAGTTAGTTGCGGGATGATGTATTACAGAACGAGTAAAGAGACTTGCCGGTAACGAGATTGAACTAGGTATCGAGATACCGACGATCGAATCTCGGGCAAGTAACATACCGATGACAAAGGGAACAACGTATGTTGTTATGCGGTCTGGCCGATAAAGATCTTCATAGAATATGTGGGAGCCAATATGGGCATCCAGGTCCCGCTATTGGTTATTGACCGGAGAGGTGTCTCGGTCATGTCTACATAGTTCTCTAACCCAAAGGGTCCGCACGCTTAAAGTTACGATGACAGTTATATTATGAGTTTATGCGATTTGATGTACCGAAGGTTGTTCGGAGTCCCGGATGTGATCACGGACATGACGAGGAGTCTGAAATGGTCGAGACGTAAAGATTGATATATTGGACGACTATATTCGGACACCGGAAGTGTTCCGGAGAAGTTTCGGATTAAACCGGAGTGCCGGAGGGTTACCGGAACCCCCCGGGGAAGTATTGGGCCTTGGTGGGCCTTGAGGGGAGAGAGAGGGCAGCAGCCAGGAGGTGGCGCGCGCCCTCCCAAGGGGAGTCCTAGTTGGACTAGGAGAGGGGGGCGCAGCCCCCTTTCCCTCTCCCTCTCCCTCTCTTTCCTTCCCCCCTTCTTTCCTAGTAGAACTAGGAAAGGGGAGTCCTACTCCTACTAGGAGGAGGACACCCCCTCTCTCCTTGGCGCGCCTAGGGCAGCCGGCCTCCCCCTTGCTCCTTTATATACGGGGGCAGGGGGGCACCTAAGAACACACTTGATATACGATATTTTAGCCGTGTGCGGTGCCCCCCTCCACCAGATTACACCTCGATAATACCGTCACGGAGCTTAGGCGAAGCCCTGCGTCGGTGGAACATCATCATCGTCACCACGCCGTCGTGCTGACGAAACTCTCCCTCAACACTCGGCTGGATCGGAGTTCGAGGGACGTCATCGAGCTGAACGTGTGTAGAACTTGGAGGTGCCGTACGTTCGGTACTTGATCGGTCGGATCGTGAAGACGTACGACTACATCAACCGCGTTGTGATAACGCTTCCGCTGTCGGTCTACGAGGGTACGTGGACAACACTCTCCCCTCTTGTTGCTATGCATCACCATGATCTTGCGTGTGCGTAGGAATTTTTTGAAATTACTACGTTCCCCAACAGCAGCAACCCGGGAATAATTACTGTGGATACTACGTTTGCGAGTCCATCCGCTACCATACCTGTGAGCGGGGCTCCACTGAAGAACAATATGAAGTGCGTAAGCAATAATATTCACAATTTTATTTTATTACCATCATTTGTGTTGAGTTTCATTTATTCATATATATATGTATTGACCCCCTTCTTCAAATTAGATTTTTCGGAAGCGGGATCAACTCCTAGCAGAAGATCGTATGCTAGGAATTCAAGAGGAATTGGCGGCATTCTTCCTTGACCACGTGATCGCTGAAAACGGAGAATACTAAGTGGACCCTGTGTTCCTACAATATAATTAGGAGATTGTATTGTAAGAGAGAATTATTGTATATATGTAGCCGGTAGTGTCGGATAGATATACGAGAACTTGTTGTTCGACCAATATCTCGGAGAAGGAGAGGCGGTCGATATCACTTCTCTCTGTATGCATATGTTCATGACGATCTTCTGTTTCCTTCATTTGATTACTAGCTAGCGTGTCTACTCCTCTCCATACGTATATAGTACGTAGCGTCGACCAAGCACGGAGATAAGAGAGGACACTTCTCTCTATTAATTAGCTAGCTAACACAATATATGAAACACCTAAATTAACCCCCCAAAACCCCTAAACCACCCCCTTTCAAAAAAACCCAAAAACCTCAGCTCCTGCCAGGTGCTGACGCGTGGATGCCTATTGGTCCCGGTTGGTGGCACCAACCGGGACCAAAGGCCCTCCTGCCTGGGCTCCCCGCACCGGCCACGTGGACGGCCTTTAGTCCCGGTTCGTGTAAGAACCGGGACTAAAGGGCTAGGGCATTAGTAACGACCCTTTAGTCCCGGTTCCTGAACCGGGACTAAAGGCCCTTATGAACCGGGGTAAAAGCCCCTTTTCCTACTAGTGTACTGCCGTTCCAAGAAAATGTGTATGCGCCAAACTCTAAACCTTCAAATGAAATTCTGTTTTGTATGCTCGAATAGCTCATGTATCAACTAGGGTTGTCTGTATCTTCCATGCTAGGCGGGTTATTCTCAAGAGGGGTGGACTCCGCTCCTCACTCACGAGAAAATGGCTGGTCACCAGGATGCCCAGTCCCATGCTTTAAAAGCAAATCAAATCAAAATAATTGCAAACAAAACTCCCCCGGGACTCTTGTTAGTTGGAGGCACTCGTTGTTTCGAGCAAGCCATGGATTGATGCTTATTGGTGGAGGGGGAGTATAAACTTTACCATTCTGTTTGGGAACCACCTATAATGTGTGTAGCATGGAAGATATCGCCATATCTCGGTTGTTGTTTTGACAATGAAAGTATGCCGCTCAAAATATTATCTATCTCTATTTCAAAATCGAGCTCTGGCACCTCTATAAATCCCTGCTTCCCTCTGCGAAGGGCCTATCTATTTACTTTTATGTCGAGTCATCACCCTCTTATTAAAAAGCACCAGCTAGAGAGCACTGCTGTCATTAGCATCCATTACTATTAGTTTATATTGGGTATGACTATGACTGGATCTCTTTTACCATGGATTACAAAGTTTAGTCAGTCCTTGATCTTTAAAGGTGCTCTGCATTTATGTTTTGCGGTCTCAAAAAGGGCTAGCGAGATACCATCTTGTTACATCATATTATGATTGTTTTGAGAAAGTGTTGTCATCCGAGATTTATTATTATTGCTCGCTAGTTGATTATTCCATTGACATGAGTAAACATGAGACCTAAGTGTTATTGTGAATATGGTTAGTTATAATCTTTGCTGAAAACTTGAATGCTGGATTTACATATTTACAACAACAAGAGCAAACAGAGTTTGTAAAAGTTTTTCTTTATCACTTTCAGTTTATCAACTGAATTGCTTGAGGACAAGCAAAGGTTTAAGCTTGGGGGAGTTGATACGTCTCGGTCGTATCTACTTTTCCAAACACTTTTGCCCTTGTTTTGGACTCTAACTTGCATGATTTGAATGGAACTAACCCGGACTGACGCTGTTTTCAACAGAATTGCCATGGTGTTATTTTTATGCAGAAACAAAAGTTCTCGGAATGACCTGAAACTTCACGGAGATTATTTTTGGAAATAATAAAAAATACTGGCGAAAGAATCAAGGCCAGGGGGCCCACACCCTGTCCACGAGGGTGGGAGGCGCGCCTGCCCCCTGGGCGCGCCCCTGCCTCGTGGGCCCCTGGTGCTCCACCGACCTCAACTCCAACTCTATATATTCATGTTCGGGGAGAAAAAAAATCAGAGAGAAGGATTCATCACGTTTTACGATACGGAGCCGCCGCCAAGCCCTAAACTCTCTCGGGAGGGCTGATCTGGAGTCCGTTAGCTCCGGAGAGGGGAATCCGTCGCCATCGTCATCATCAACCATCCTCCATCACCAATTTCATGATGCTCACCGCCGTGCGTGAGTAATTCCATCATAGGCTTGCTGGACGGTGATGGGTTGGATGAGATTTATCATGTAATCGAGTTAGATTTGTTAGGGTTTGATCCCTAGTATCCACTATGTGCCGAGATTGATGTTGCTATGACTTTGCTATGCTTAATGCTTGTCACTAGGGCCCGAGTGCCATGATTCCAGATCTGAACCTATTATGTTTGCATGAATATATGTGAGTTCTTGATCCTATCTTGCAAGTCTATAGTCACCTACTGTGTGTTATGATCCGGCAACCCCGAAGTGACAATAATTGGGACCACTCCCGGTGATGACCATAGTTTGAGGAGTTCATGTATTCACTATGTGTTAATGCTTTGGTCCGGTACTCTATTAAAAGGAGGCCTTAATATCCCTTAGTTTCCGACCCCGCTGCCACGGGAGGGTAGGACAAAAGATGTCATGCAAGTTCTTTTCCATAAGCACGTATGACTAAATTCGGAATACATGCCTACATTACATTGATGAATTGGAGCTAGTTCTGTGTCACCCTATGTTATGACTGTTACATGATGAACCGCATCCGGCATAATTATCCATCACCAATCCAATGCCTACGAGCTTTTCACATATTGTTCTTCGCTTATTTACTTTACCGTTGCCACTGTTACAATCACTACAAAACTATTACTGTTACTTCTGCTACTGTTACTGTTACTATCATACTACTTTGCTACTAAATACTTCGCTGCAGATATTAAGTTATCCAGGTGTGGTTGAATTGACAACTTAACTGCTAATACTTGAGAATATTCTTTGGCTCCCCTTGGGTCGAATCAATAAATTTGGGTTGAATACTCTACCCTCAAAAACTGTTGCGATCCCCTATACTTGTGGGTTATCAAATATCAATACCAAACGAAGTCTAAATGCCAAAAAATATTTGAGTGTGTTTCATGAATGGATCAATGATTGAGCATAATGGGCTAGGGATAGCTTTCTTTAGTGTTGATATTTTGAAAGACATGATTGCTTGTTGATATGCTTGAGTATTGATGTCTTCATGTCAAATATAGACTATTGCTTTGAATCAACTAAAAGTCCAAATGTCCATGCTACAAAAGAAAAGATTAATTGATGAACATTTTAGGCAGCATTCCACATCAAAAATTCTATTTTTATCATTTACCTACTCAAGGACGAGCAGGAATTAAACATGGGGATGCTGATACGTCTCCAACGTATCTATAATTTTTATTGTTCCATGCTGTTATATTATCAATCTTGGATGTTTTATATGCATTTTATATCAAATATATAACATTTTTTCGGACTAACCTATTGACATAGTGCCCAGTGCCAGTTGTGTTTTTTGCTCTTTTTTACTTCACAGAATATCAATACCAAACAAAATCCAAATGCCACGAAACCTTTTGGAGTTTTTTTTCTGGACAGAAGACACCTTGGGAGCCAAGGAAGTGCACGAGGGGATGCCCGTGGGGCCCACTAGGCACGAGGGCGCTGCAGAGGCCCCTGGCGCACCCTGGTAGGTAGTGAGGCCCACGGGAGACCTCTCCACCGACTATCAGCTCTATAAATACTCTAAAATCCCAAAAACCCTAGGGGAGTCGAGAGATCAGAGTTTCCACCGCCCCAAGTTTCAGAACCATGAGATCCAATCTAGAGGCCTTTTCCGGCACCTTGCCGGAGGGGCCAACGGTCACAAAGGGGTTCTTCATCATCACCCTTGCCCCTCCAATGATGCGTGAGTAGTTTACCACATACCTACGGGTCCGCAGGCAGTAGCTAGATGACTTCTTCTCTCTTTTTGATCTTCAATACAATGTTCTCCTTGACGTTCTTGGAGATCTATTTGATGTAAGTCTTTTTTGCGGTGTGTTTGTTAGGATCCGATGAATTGCGGGTTTATGATCAGATCTATCTATGAATATTATTTTAGTATTTGTTGAACTCTCTTATGCATGATTGTTATAGCCTCGTATTTCTTCTTCGAAACTTTGGTTTGGTTTGGCCAACTGCTACTTCTTGAGCTTGCATTGGTTTTTCCCTTGAAGAGGACAGGGTGATGCAGCAAAGTAAAGATACGTATTTCCCCCAGTTTGAGAACCAAGGTATCAATCCAGTAGGAGGTACAAGCAAGTCTCCAATCTATGCACCTGCACAAACAATCAAACACTTGCACTCATACGTCTCCAACATATCTATAATTTATGAAGTATTCATGTTGTTTTATTATCATTCTTGGATGTTTTACAATCATTTTATAGCAACTTTATATCAGTTTTTGGGACTAACCTATTGACCCAGTGCCCAGTGCCAGTTGCTGTTTTTTGCTTGTTTTTTACATCGCAGGAAATCAATATCAAACGGAGTCCAGACACCACGAAATTTTTTGGAGAATTTTTATGGGCGAGAGGAGAACCTGGGGGGGGGGGGGGGTGCCCCGAGGGGGCACAACCCACCAGGGCACGCCTGGCCCCTAGGCGAGCCCAGGTGGGTTGTGCCCACCTCGGTTGCCTCCCGCACCCCCTCTTCGCCCTATAAATTCACAAATATTCCAAAACCCTTGGGGTTAGCCCTAGATCAGAAGTTCCGGCGCCGCAAGGCTCTGTATCCACCGAAAACCAATCTAGACCCCATTCGGGCACCCTGCCGGAGGGGGAATATCACCGGTGGCCTTCTTCATCATCCCGACGGCCACCACGATGAGGAAGGAGTAGTCCACCCTCGGGCTTGAGGGTTTGTACCAGTCGCTATGTGTTTAATCTCTCTCTCTCTCTCTGTCTCGTGTTCTTGAGATGTCACGATCTTGATGTATCGCGGGCTTTGTTAATATAGTCGGATCATATGGTGTTTCCCCTCTCTATCTTTTTGTGATGAATTGAGTTTTTCCCTTTGAGATTTCGTTGTTATCGGATTGAATACTTTTATGGATTTTAGAACACTTGATATATGTCTTGCAATTGAATACTCGTGGTGACAATGGGGTATCGTATTGATTCACTTGATATATGTTTTGGCACTCAATTCGCAGATTCCCGAGGTGACATTGGGGTAATCTATGCATAGGGGTTGATGCACGTTCTTGTCTTTAGTTTCTCCGGTAGAAATCTCGGGGCACTCTTTGAAGTTCTTTGTGTTGGATTGAGTATTATGAATATGAATTTGCTTTGGTGTTATTTTAGTACGAACTCTAGGATAGTTCGAATGGAAAGAATAGCTTTATGTTATTTTAGTACGAACTCTTGAATAGATCGAACGGAAAGAATAGCTTTGAGGTGGTTTCATACCCTACAAACAATTTATTCTTATGTTCTCTACTAGATATGAACTTTGGAGTGAATCTTCATCGCACTTTGAGGGATGGTTATATGATCCAATTATATTAGCATTGTTGAGAGATTGCACTAGCGAAAATGCTAATGATGATTGCACAAGTCATGACAAAAATGTTTCTTATAAACATGTCAATTTTTGCAGAGTGAATTGGGAGTGCAAATGCACACCAAAGAGGGAAGATAGATTTTGTAAGAAGCATAAATATTTGGAAACGAGAATGTTGCAAGAGAGGCTAGATGATTGTGCTGAAAGATTTAAATTTTTTCGCCATCCTTGTGAACTTTGCAATGAACAAGGTCATTTAAATCTCCAATGCAAATTGTTTCATGATCAAATCACGTGCAAAAATTGTGATAACTTGATTACCCTTGAGCATCATAAAGAGCTTAGTCTTCTCTTGGGGTATGAAGAAATGAAACGTATAACTAAGGGTATTCCAAAATTTAATCTCAAGAGATTTCTTGATTTTGATCTAGAGGAAATTTATATGTTTTTGCGGTAAATTGCATTGAGAATCCTTATATTGCCAACTATCTAAAGACAAGAAAACAAATAGAATATGAAGAGAGCACTAATGAAAGGGAAAATATTTCCTAATACCCTCCTAGTGTTTGTTATGATGAATCAGGTAACGAGGTGGAACTTCCTATCCAATCAATCTCTTCAACAAGGAGCTCGAAAAAATTAATTGAACCCACACATGATGTGGTGAAGAAGAAGAAAAGAAGAAAGAATAGAGGTAAAATGGTATCTCTCCCAAATAATTTTGCTTCTATTATTGTTGTGTCCCATGAAAATGAATCAAAAATTATTGTGGAAGATGATGAACTTGATGATGATATTGCTTCTATGTCTTATGGCATAATGTCCGAGAGCACTATTGATGATGATTTTGTTATGCCTATTGCTTGTTGTGATGATTATGATTGGGAAGATAATGACACTTCTTATAATCTTGAAAATATTTTTGGCACTTGCTTGGAAGAATATGATAATAATGTTTGTTATACCGTTGGTGCTATTCATACTATTAATGATGAGAGTGATTATGCTTATGATATGCTAAGCCACAAGCTTGGGGATGCTATGTTTGATGAGAATGACATGTTTGAGAATTTATTTGCCGCAATTAATGTTTGTTCCAAGCTTGGGATGCTATGTTTAATGAAGAAGATCTTTTTAGTCCCCCTACTTTGAATGATCAAATTTGCTATGATGATTGCATGCCTACTATCTATGATGAGAACAAAGTTGCTACTTATGATGATTGTTGTGATGATACTTATGTTATAAAAAGTAGTGATAATTATTGTCATAATTTTGAATATCCTTTTTCTGAACATTACTCTTTTAATGTGGAAACAATTTTTAGCATTCGAGTTTCTTATGATACTCCCACTATTATGAATGAGAATAAAATTGCTTCTATGGAGAGTAATAAATTTTCTATGCTTTTGGATCATGAAAAGAATGCTTTATGTGATGGTTATATTGATGAATCTACTACCTCCATCCGGGTTTTTAAGTCCCCCGACCAGAACGCATGGACCAAGGCAGGATCTGCTGCTGCAGTAGCAGATATTGTGGCAGATCGACGGCCAACGAGCTTCGCGCAGTTACTACTGCATGCATGCAACGCTTCGGTTTTGCCTTGCACACGTGCATGCAGAGTACTCTCGCTTGCATGATCCGCCGTGGGCGCCGTGACCCAATCAGCTTGCTCCCTCTCTAGCATCCATTGGCCAATTCACCATGCCACGGATCGATCAAGCATCCATTGGCCAATTCACGATGCCATGGATCGATCAATGCTCGGCCAGAGAAAAAATGGTGCCACAAGCATCGACACAGCTTCAAATTCTCCTTATAAGAACAACACATGATGCATGCTTTATCGTACTCATTCGTTCTCATCCTTCTTCTAGAACTCCATGGCATTTTTTGATCTAAACCTACCTCCTATAGACTTAGAGGATGGCGGCGGCGAAGGGGAGGCGTTTGGACGTGGGCACGATGGGCCTGCCGGTGGCAGAGTGGGCGCCGGAGGACCACAAGTTGGAGCTCGCGTCGTCGGCCTTCCTCCGCTAGGTCTAGCAGGATGTCGGCGAGGAGCTTTTGACTCGAGCCATGGATCGCTCCCGTCAAGCTCGAGCGGAGGATGCAATCACGGGCGGCTCGATCTTGCCGGTCATACACTAACTATTGGTGGCAGTGCATTTGGATGGCTCAGCGGGAGTGGCTTCATCGGCATGAAGTTTTCGTCGCGCATGATGGCGGTGCTCTCGGAGCGCACGACGGCGGTGCGTATGGCAGGCACGACGACGGTGCTCTCAGCGCGCACGACGGCGGTGCATTCAGGGCGCAGGACGGTGGTGCTCTCGGCGCGCACGACGGTGGTGCGTTCAGGGCGCACGATGGCGGTGCGTTTAGGGCGCACGATGGCAGTGCGTTCAGGGCATATGATGGCGGTGCGTTCAGGGCACACGATGGCGAGCGCGTCAGAGCGAACAGCGGAAGTGCGTTTGGCCACGACGTCGGTGGTCATCAAGACATGGACGTGAATGACAGCCACAGGCACGTCTTTGGCGGGACGATGCTGCAGCCAGCGGTGATGAAGAGAATGGCACAGGAGACGCTCAGGACATGGGTGCGAACAATGGCGATGGACACAACACCGGCACCGGTGGCGACGGGGACGGTGATCAAGGAAACAACGCAGCCGACGGCCATGACACCGGCATTGATCTAAGTAGGTTTGCATTATGTACTGCTTTCATAAGGTGCATATATAACATAGCCATCAATAGTGGAGTTTTTTCTTTTCTAGATTAAATATTTTGTGTTTTATTCATAACTGAAGATTGCACATGTTTAACAAAAGGCTACTGTTATGGTTGTTCCAGATTTCATGGCCAATAAGAAGAGGCGGACATTTTACACCGACGACGATAAGCGTTCATTCTACACAGCCATTTTGGCGATGAATGGTCGTGGTCTGTTGAAACGTGGGGTGACTAGAGAATTGTCAGCTCGAATGAAAGTGCCGGCAAGGGTTCTTTGGCGGGTATGGGATAATGGTAGGCGAGGTGGTGGTGTGAATGCGGTTATCAATAGGAAGCCGGGTAGAGTTGGTAGAAAGCGCATTACACTAGACTCTGTTACTCTAGCGGCCATCCCTCCGAGACACCGCACGACTGTTCGAGATGTTGCCGGTGCAATGAACATGTCGAAGACCACTGTTCACAAGCTGTTGAAGGAGCATGAGTTACGCAAACACACCAATGAGCTTAAGCCTTTGCTAACGGAGGAAAACGAGAAAGCTCGTATCATGTATTGCATTTCAAACCTAGAACCTGCTAGTATGCCGGAGAACTCTATCTTCAAGGATTCATACAACGTCATCCACATTGATGAAAAATGGTTTTATCACACAAGGAGAAGCCAAGGAATTTATTTGGGCATTAACGAGCTGAAGCCCATGAGGCACGCCAAAAACAAGGGACGCATCGAGAAGATCATGTTTCTTGCCGCTGTTGCTAGGCCAAGATTCAATATGCAAGGCAATTGTACTTTTGATGGAAAAATTGGAATTTGGCCCTATGTTGAATGGAAGCCAGCGCAAAGGAGAAGCCTGAACAGGCCTAGGGGAACTATTGAGCTCAAGCCATGCACCACGGTCGGCATGGATAAGAGTCGGGAATATTTGATCAATAAGGTGTTGCCCGCAATCAAGGAGAAGTGTTCGCAAGAGGATCGATGGAAGCCAATCTTCATCCAACAGGACAACACAAAGACACATGTTCGACCTGATGATCCGGCAGTTCTTGCAGCAGCTCATCAAGGTGGTTGGGACATTAGGGTCGTGATGCAGCCGCCTAATTCTTCGGATACTAATGGGTTAGACCTTGGCATCTTCAACTCTCTTTAGTCCATATTTGAAAAGAAGATGCCACAAAATCTTCATGAGATTCTCACGAAAGTGGATGAGACATGGGATGAGCATGATGCAAACAAGTCCAACCGTGTGTTCCTTACCCATCAGGCTATCATGCTGGAAATACTAAGGCACAAGGGCTCAATAGACTATGATCTTCCTCACCTAAAAAAGAGGTCTTTTGAGAGGAGGAGGATCCGCACGCGCAGGCTACCATGCGAGCCTGAGATTGTAGCTAGGGCGCTTGAGTATGTCAATTCCGAGCAGATTTGAATGTATTGCAATCTGTAATGCAATCGTCTCTTTTGGTTAAATGTAACTCTATTTTATGTTATGGCATGCAAGAGTTTAAAACATGCAACTGCACACAGATGTTCATTGTTACTTGCAACATGATTAAACTTAAAACATAGTTAAATTTAAATACTTCGGACGGCAAACCTAGATTCCATCATTCATGCGAAAAGTTCAACATGCAGATGCATGCAAATATTCAGTCTTACATGCAAAATCATCAAACTTAAAACAGGTCAACTCTCATGCTACCATCCTGTTTCACATCTTTTCCTTTTGTTTTTCTTTTCAATTGCTTCCATCCGCCTCTTCATATAGTTCATCATTGCATCGAGACCAGGGCGCGTGCACGAACCTAGAATTTCAGGTGGTATTATCACTTCTTCTTCATCCAAGCCATTACCCACATGCAACATCCATCTTGGCCGAGGAAAGCCATTTCCCACAGACCCTGTCGATCTTGGCCGAGCGAAGCGCTCCTTCATGGCACGGACACACGCGACCTGGCTGACGAACTCCACGACCGCGTCAAGCAACGCAGCGAAGCCATCCTCCTCCTCCATGCCGTGGACACCCGTGACCCGGTCGACGAACGCCGCGACCACGTCGACGAGCGCATCAACGTCATTCATGAGAGCCTCCACCTTGTTCAGCAGCGCGCCAAGGTCCGGACCCATGCCCTGCGTGAAGCCACCTTGTAAGAACAAATGACGCCATGGTGGCCGGGGAAAAATACCATGGGCGTCCGAACTGCACCGGCTAGCATGCATCAACATGACAAGCATGAATAAACCATGAACACTTACCTGAGTACCCCGCGTCGCATCACCAACGACGAGCTCTGCGTGTGCTGGCGCCTCCAAGGCGAGCTCCGCCTGAGTCTCCGCGTCAGGATCGACCTCGATGCCATGCTCGACGAGCGCCCCATCGTCGACGCCGAGCTCTGCGTGCCCACCAACGACGAGGTCGGGTGGCGACGCATCCAAGCCTAGCCCCGCCTGGGTCGCGTTAGGATCGACCTCGACGGCGTGCTGTGCCAGCGCCACATTGTCCACGCCTACCTCCGCCGCAGTATGGACGACATGATGCAGCGCATCCTCTCGCCGGCGCGGTCCAGTGCCAGCAAGCCAGTCTGACGGCCGGCGGCGACGAAGCCCCGTCTTCGGTCACGGCGGCATGCTCGCAAGCTGTCGCGTGGGTGGTTGCGGCGTGCTGGTCGCGCTCGCGTGTGTTCGTGCTTCTGCGGGGTGGAGTACTAGTACTATTAGTAATAGCCCATCTGCATGCAAGTTGTACGCCAGCGGCTTTGAATTGATTGCGCTTTGGGAAGACGCGGTGTTTTCACTTTTTGCATGGCGCCCGAGGCAGCGGCCCTGTAAATGTGGTACGAGCGTGTGGCACTGAGGGGACCTAAAAACTCGGACGGGGGTAGTATTCATGATGCTACTGAATATTATTATGAGAGAGGAACTTATGCTTCATGATGCTCTCTTTATGTTTCACTTCTTAATTATTTTTTATGCGAGCATCACTGAAATCATCATGCCTAGCTAAAAGGCATAAAAGAAAACCGCTTGTTGGAAGACAGCCCAACACTTTTACCTACTATTTTTGTGTGTTCACATGATTATGCTACTGTAGTAATCATGTTTTATTGCTTTTGTTTCAATAAAGTGCCAAGTAAAGCCGTTGGGATAGTGTGGGTGATAGTTGACTTGAATCTGTGCAAAAACAAAAACTTTTGCGCTCAGTCCAGGAATTTGAAAATTCACTGGAATGTGCTTTTGATCTGAAATTTTTACAGGTGATAGATATAAAAATTCTATGTTGTCCTAATTTTTCAGAATTTTTGGAGTAGCAGAAGTATGGTTGGAGTACAGATTACTACAGACTGTTCTGTTTTTGAATGATTCTGTTTTCAATGCATAGTTTGCTTGTTTCCTAGTTTCTATGGCTTATATTGCTCAATATAAATTGTGGAGATGATATGCTATAGTAGCAATTGTGTGGAAACAATTATGAATCTTGTCTTTCACAGTACCAAAGTAAAATGGTTTGCTCTTTATCATACTAACCTATCTCACGAAGTTCCGTTAAGTTTTGTGTGATTGAAGTTTTCAAGTTTTGGGTGAGATGTCGATATAAGGAGAATAAGGAGCGACAAGACCCTAAGTTTGGGGATGCCCAAGGGACCCCAAGGTAATATTCAAGGAATATCCAAGCAACTAAGCTTGGGGATGCCCCGGAAGGCATCCCCTCTTTCGTCTCCAACATTTCGGTAACCTCACTTGGAGCTATATTTTCATTCGTCACATGATATGTGCTTTGCTTGGAGCATCATTTTATTTTATGAGTATTTGCTTGCTGTTATTTAGAATAATGTTTTACATCTTTCATTTCAATAAAAATGTCAAGGATAGCCTTCACCATGCTTATTTTGCAAGTATACGAGTTGCTGTCTAAAAACAGAAAGTTTATCACTGTTGCAAAAATTCCCTAGAAAAGTCAGAATATGATAAAATGTTGAAACTTCTTGCACAGTAAGCTCTGATAATTTTTCTATAGTGTGGTAAATTTTCATAATTTTTGGAGTTAGGGAAGTATTGATACTCTTGCATTCTTTACAGACTGTACTGTTTTGGCAGATTGCTGTTATGTTTGCATTGTTTGCATATGTTTGCTTGTTTAATGATTCTATTTGAGGATAGGAGTATTAAATATGCATAGGAATTTAGTATGCAATGTTGAATAATATATTTTGTGATTTTCTACAGTAGAGAATGATAAGGTTTTTGCATTGGTTTATACTAACTTATCTCACGAGTTCTTGTTGAGTTTTGTGTGGATGAAGTTTTTAAGATTTAGGGAAACCGTGATATAAAAGGAATTAAGGAGACACAAAAGCTCAAGCTTGGGGATGCCCAAGGCATCCCAAGATAATATTTCAAGAAGTTTCAAGCATCTAAGCTTGGGGATGCCCCGGTAGGCATCCCCCTTTCTTCATCAACAATAATCGCTTAGTATCGGCTGATCCTAAGTTTTTGCTTCTTCACATGAGTTGTGCTATCCTTGAAATGTCATTTTATTTTCATTTTGCTTGCTGATTTAATAAAATACTTAGATCTGAAAATTTTAAATAAGAGAGAGTCCTCAAATAGCTACCCATTTACTTAACTACTCGTTTGATCTTCACTTATATCTTTTTGGAGTAGCTTGTCATTTACTCTTCTGCTTCACTTATATCCTATGAGTAAATTGTTGAATGAATTGAATATCATGAAGTTGAAATTATATGTTCATATCATACCTAGTGGTAGCTTCACATTGGGTTTAGAAAGTGAAATCTTTTGAAGCTTGACAATCACAATATTGGTCATACAAGCCATTCCTGAATGATTAGTAGAAGGAAGAGAACTTTCACATGCAAATACACAATCTTGGAAATCTTTTGTGATTGTGAGACCGCATCAAAATATCATATGCCACAATTGTTGACGTTGGACAAGGAAGACAACGTAATGATTTATGTTTGTTCATATTCACATAGAAGTTATATTGTCATAGATCCTTCAACATGTGGTGCTTGCCCCCCATCTTTGCTAGCCAAAAACTCCGCACCAAGTAGAGATACTACTTGTTCATCCAAAAAACCTTAAAACCCAAATCTTATTTTCAAGAGTCCACCATGCCTACCTAAGGATTGAGTAAGATCCTTCAAGTAAGTTGTCATCGGTGCAATAAGGCAATAAAAATTGCTTCTAAAAGTGTGAGATCATTTATTATAAGAGAAAATTGAGTGTTGTACAAACTTGTGATGGTAAAGAATAAAAGCGATAGACTGCATAATAAAGGTTGCCATCACAAGGGGCAATATAACGTGACGTTCTTTTGCACTACGGAGTTGAGCATACAAACAAATAAGCGCATGGCAACCTCTGCTTCCCTCTGCGAAGGGCCTATCTTTTACTTTTATGCAAAGAGTCAAAGTATTTCTCTCTATTAATTTTTATTTACCTCTTTTGTCAAGCATCATGTGGTGAGGAAAGATCTAGGCACAGATATCCAGTTGGATATGGGTAGCATGAGTTATAATTGTTGACATCACCCTTGAGGTGAATACGTTGGGAGGCGAAATTATAAGCCCCTATCTTTCTATGTGTCCGGTTGAAACGTTTTGCTCATGTGTATGTGGTGAGTGTTAGCAATCATAGAAGACTATATGATGGTTGAGTATGTGGAGCTCTTACTTAGACTCTGTTGAATAAGTTGAATTGTAATTATTTGGAGACTCAGAACATAGGTTGTTGAGTTTCAAGAGAATTCATTGTTTGAACCTTAACATGTGAATTGGTTGCTACTTTAAATATAAGAAATTTTATAAGAAGGAGTTGTTATCATGATGCTAGGAAAGTGATTGAAATTATCATTGATCAAACTTATGCACTTTGCTAGCATTCACACTTCATAAATTATTTCTTTTATCATTTACCTACTCAAGGACGAGTAGGCATTAAGCTTGGGGATGCTGATACGTGTCCAATGTATCTATAATTTATGAAGTATTCATGCTGTTTTATTATCATTCTTGGATGTTTTACAATCATTTTATAGCAACTTTATATGATTTTTTGGGACTAACATATTGATCCAGTGCCAGTTGCTGTTTTTTGCTTGTTTTTTACATCGCAGGAAATCAATATCAAACGGGGTCCAAACACCGCGAAACCTTTTGGAGAATTTCTATGGACCAGAACACCCAGGATGGGCCAGAGCAGAACCTGGGGGGTGCCCCGAGGGGGGAAAACCCACCAGGGCGTGCCTGGGCCCCCAGGCGCGCCTAGGTGGGTTGTGCCCACCTCGGTGGCCTCCCGCACCACCTCTTCGCCCTATAAATTCACAAATATTCCAAAACCCTTGGGGTTAGCCCTAGATCAGAAGTTCCGTCGCCGCAAAGCTCTGCAGCCACCGAAAACCAATCTAGACCCCGTTCTGGCACCCTGCCGGAGGGGGGAATCATCACCGGTGGCCATCTTCATCATCCCGGCGGCCACCACGATGAGGAGGGAGTAGTCCACCCTCGGGACTGAGGGTTTGTACCAGTAGCTATGTGTTTAATCTCTCTCTGTCTCGTGTTCTTGAGATGTCACGATCTTGATGTATCGCGGGCTTTGTTAATATAGTCGGATCATATGGTGTTTCCCCCTCTCTATCTTGTTGTGATGAATCGAGTTTTCCCTTTGAGTTTTCGTTGTTAACGGATTGAATACTTTTATGGATTTGAGAACACTTGATAGATGTCTTGCAATTGAATACTCATGGTGACAATGGGGTATCATGTTGATTCACTTGATATATATTTTGTCACTCAACTCGCGGATTCCCGAGGTGACATTGGGGTAATCTATGCATAGGGGTTGATGCACGTTCTTGTCTTTAGTTTCTCCGGTAGAAATCTCGGTGCACTCTTTGAAGTTCTTTGTGTTGGATTGAGTATTATGACCCGGGGGCCATAGATTTCACTAGAGGCTTCTCTCTTGAAAGAAAACATACAGTGGGTAAACAAATTACTGTTGAGCAATTGACAGAAATGCGTAAAGTTATGACAATATCTAAGGCAATGATCATGAATATAGGCATCACGTCTGTGACAAGTAGACCGACTCCTGTCTGCATCTACTACTATTACTCCACACATCGACCGCTATCCAGCATGCATCTAGAGTATTAAGTTATAAGAACGGAGTAATGCCTTAAGTAAGATGACATGATGTAGAGGGATAAACTCAAGCAATATGATATAAACCCCATCTTTTTATACTTGATGGAAACAATACAATACATGCCTCGCTACTCCTTCTGTCACTGGGTGAGGACACCGTAAGATTGAACCCAAAACTAAGCATCTCTCCCATTGGAAAAACCAATCTAGTTGGCCAAACCAAACCGATAGTTCGAAGAGGAATACAAAGATATCTTAATAATGCATAAAAGAGTTCAGAGAAGACTTAAATAATATTCATAGATAATCTGATCATAAATCCACAATTCATCAGATCTCAACAAGCACACCGCAAAAAAGTATTACATCGAATAGATCTCCAAGAACATCGAGGAGAACAATGTATTGAAGATCAAAGAGAGAGAAGAAGCCATCTAGCTACTAGCTATGGACCCATAGGTCTGCGGTAAACTACTCACACATCATCGGTAGGGCAACAAGGTTGATGTAGTGGCCCTCCGTGATCGAATCCCCCTCCGGTATATCGCCGGAAAAGGCCCCAAGATGGGATCTCACAGGAACAGAGGCTTGCGGCGGCGGAGAAGTATTTTGGTGGATGCCTCAGATGGTTTGGGAATATTTGGGAATTTATAGTGCAAAGATTAGGGTTGAGAGACCTCCGAGGGGCGCATAAGCCCTCAGGGCACCCCCCCTCGGGCGCGCCTGGCAGGCTTGTGGCCTCCTCGGGAACCTTCTGCCCCCCTCTCCAAGCTCCGTGGGTGTCTTCTGCTCCAAGAAAAATCATTGCGAAAGTTTTATTCCGTTTGGACTCCGTTTGATATTCCTTTTCAGTAAAACTCAAAAACAAGGAAAAAAACAGAAACTGGCACTGGGCTATAGGTTAGTCCCAAAAATAATATAAAATGGCATATTAATGCATTTAAAACATCCAAAACAGATAATATAATAGCACGGAGCAATAAAAAATTATAGATACGTTGGAGATGTATCACCAACTAGATTGATTTTTCTTGCCATGGGAAGAGATGCTTTGTGATGGGTTCGATCTTGCGGTACTCAATCCCAGTGACAGAAGGAGACATGATATGCATGTATCATTGCCATTAAGGATAAAAATATGGGGTCTATTCCTACATGAATAGATCTTGTCTACATCATGTCATCGTTCTTATTGCATTACTCCGTTTTCCATGAACTTAATACACTAGATGCATGCTAGATAGCGGTCGATGTGTAGAGTAATAGTAGTAGATGCAGGCAGGAGTCGGTCTACTAATCTTGGACGTGATGCCTATATACATGATCATTGCCTTGGATATCGTCATAATGATTTGCTCTTCTATCAATTGCCCAACAGTAATTTGTTTACCCATCGTATGCTATTTTCTCGAGAGAAGCCTCTAGTGAAATCTATGCCCCCGGGTCTATTTCCTATCATATTATTTTCAGATATATTAATCCAAAAATCCAAAAATACCTTGCTGCACTTTTTCTTTCTTTATTTTATTTTGTGTTTTTGCTAGATCTATTTATCCAATCTCATAAAACTTAATCTATCTCAATACCGAGGAGGAATTGACAACCCCTCTTACGCGTTGGTTGCAAGTTTTTTTTATTTGTGCGTAGGTACTGCTTACATAATTCGGGTGGATCCTCCTACTAGATTGATACCTTGGTTTCATAACCAAGGGTAAATACTTACCGTT
The DNA here is from genome assembly GCF_002575655.3 of Aegilops tauschii subsp. strangulata. Lineage (NCBI taxonomy): Eukaryota > Viridiplantae > Streptophyta > Magnoliopsida > Poales > Poaceae > Aegilops > Aegilops tauschii. Next base: position 356,680,057 of record NC_053039.3, read on the forward strand.
GTTGTACTGCATCATCCTCTCCTCTTTGGGGAAATACCAACGGAGATACAAGCAATCAGGAAGAATTTCTGGCGCCGTTGCCTGGGAGGAGCAAGTCCAGATCTATCAGGTACCCAATCACAAATCTCATCTCCTTGCAATTTACTTTATTTGCCATTTGCCTCTCATTTTCATCTTCCCCACTTCTAAAACGTTTTTAGAAAAAACACAAAAATATTTGCCTTTTTATTTGTTCTTTTCGTTTGCCTTTTTCTCGCTAGATCTCTTGTATGCTTGCAAGCTTGTTTGCGTAAGTCACCATGTTTCAATAGGATTATTGTGGTATCTCCTATCCTAATATCTTGGTAGAAATCGAGAAAAGTACCAAGGCTTATATGACTACGCAATTTGAACATAACAATTTTTTACCGATGAACTTAGAGAACACTCTGTTTTACTTGATGCCATCACGAAACAACTTGATCATGTTATTAAAGAAGTTGCTAACCTTCAATCCCAAGTTGCTCACACCAAAATTTATTGGGAAAAATGTCTGATGTACAAGCAATGCTGGTAAATCGAATGGCAGCTAAGCCGGAATCTTTAGAGATTGTTAATGATGAAGATGTAAAGATGATTGGTGTTTCTTCTATTGATTCCTTGTTTAGTAATAATAAACTTGATGATAAGGGGATTGAAGAAGAGTCAACTTTATCTAGAAGGCGTCCCCATAGTTTGGAGGGTGAAAATCTTGTTGAAATGTTTGATAAAAGTGGGTTTGAAGAGGTAAAAACTTTAACTAGTGATGTGCCCACTCTCTTGGACTACGAAGAATTTAATGATGATAATTGTTCCTTGATTGAGTGTATTTCTTTGTTGCAATCCATGATAAATTCACCCAATTCTTATGAACAAAATAAAGCTTTCACTAAACATATTTTGGATGCCATGCTAAAAGCTTTAGAAGAAAAATTGGAGTTAGAGATTTTGATTCCTAGAAAATTATATGATGAATGGGAACCCACCATTAAAGTCAAGATAAAAAATTATGAGTGCAATGCTTTATGTGATTTGGGTGCTAGTGTTTGTACAATTCCAAAATCACTATGCAATGTGCTTGGTTTTACCAATATTGAAGAATGCTCTCTTAATTTGCACTTGGCGGATTCTACTATTAAAAAGCCTTTGGGAAGAATTAATGATGTTCTTATTCTTGCAAACATGAATTATGTGCCCATAGACTTTATTGTGCTTGATATCAATTGCAATCCGTCCTGTCCTATAATACTTGGTAGACCGTTTTTGCGAACTATAAGTGTCGTGATTGATATGAAAGAAGGGAATATTAAATTTCAGTTTCCTCTAAAGAAGGGTACGGAACACTTCCCTAGAACTAAAATTAAGCCACCATATGAGTCAATCATGAGGGCAACCTATGGGACAAAAACTAAAGATCACAATACTTGAATCTATGCATTATGCCTAAGTAGGGGCATAAAACAATGGCGCTTGTTGGGAGGCAACCCAATGAATAAATTAAAATTTTCCCTTTTTATTTCTGTTCTTGAGTGTTTGCACAATTATGATACTGTTATGATTGTGTTTTTATGTTTTAATTAGTATTTGTGCCAAGTAAAGCCTTTAGGATCATGTTGGGTGATAGTTGATTTGATCTTGTTGGAAAACAGAAACTTTTGCGTCCAGTACTAGAATTGTTAAAATTCACAGAATCCACGAAACTTCTGAATTTTTTACACAAGATTGATATACAAATTGCCTACGTTGTCCTAATTTTTCAGAATTTTTGAGTTAAAAAAGTATGAGTAAAATTCGTGTCTTTACAAACTGTTCTATTTTTGACTGATTCTGTTTTCATTGCATTGTGTGCTTGTTTTGATGAATCTGTGGATTGTATCCGAGGGGTATAAGCCATGGTAAAGTTAGAATATAGTAGGTATAATGCAATAACAAAATATGAATGGGTTTGCAACAGTACTTAGAGTAAAGATTGGTTTTCTTATACTAACGGATCTCACGAAGGTTTTTGTTAAGTTTTGTGTGATTTAAGTTTTCAAGTTTTGGGTGAGATCACAATGGATGAAGGAATACGGAGTGTAAAGAGCCTAAGCTTGGGGATGCCCCATGTGAAGGAAATATGCCCTAGAGGCAATAATAAAGTTGTTATTTATATTTCCTTATATCATGATAAATGTTTATTATTCATGCTAGAATTGTATGAACCAGAAACTTAGTACATGTGTGAATACATAAACAAACAGAGTGTCCCTGGTAGGCCTCTACTTGACTAGCTCGTTAATCAAAGATGGTTAAGTTTACTAGCCATAGACATGTGTTATCATTTGATGAACGGGATCACATCATTAGAGAATGATGTGATGGACAAGACCCATCCGTTAGCTTAGCATAATGATCGTTTAGTTTTATTGCTATTGCTTTCTTCATGACTTATACATGTTCCTCTGACTATGAGATTATGCAACTCCCGAATACCGGAGTAACACCTTGTGTGCTATCAAATGTCACAACGTAACTGGGTGATTATAAAGATGCTCTATAGTTGTCTCCGAAGGTGTTTGTTGGGTTGGCATAGATCAAGATTAGGATTTGTCACTCCGTGTATCGGAGAGGTATCTCCGGGCCCTCTCGGTAATGCTCATCACTATAAGCCCTGCAAGCAATGTGACTAATGAGTTAGTTATGGGATGATGCATTACAGAACGAGTAAAGAGACTTGTCGGTAACGAGATTGAACTAGGTATGATGATGCCGACGATCGAATCTCGGGCAAGTAACATACCGATGACAAAGGGAACAACATATGTTGTTATGCAGTTTGACCGATAAAGATCTTCGTAGAATATGTAGGAGCCAATATGAGCATCCAGGTTCCGCTATTGGTTATTGACCGGAGATGTGTCTCGGTCATGTCTACATAGTTCTCAAACCCGTAGGGTCCTCACGCTTAATGTTTGATGACGATTTGTATTATGAGTTATGGGATTTGATGACCGAAGTTTGTTTGGAGTCCCGGATGAGATCACGGACATGACGAGGAGTCTCAAAATGGTCGAGACATAAATATTGATATATTGGACGATGTTATTCGGACACCGGATGAGTTCCGAGAGGTACCGGATAATTATCGGAGTGCCGGAGGGTTATCGGAACCCCTGGGGGAACTAATGGGCCTTAGCGGGGAGAGAGGAAGGGCCACAAGGGTCTGGCCGCACGCCCTCCCCCCTTGGGTCCGAATTGGACTAGGGGAAGGGGGCGGCGCCCCCCTTACCTTCCCTTCCCCCTCTCCCTTCCTTCTTCCCCCTTTCCTCCAGGTGGAATCCTACTAGGACTTGGAGTCCTAGTAGGACTCCCCTCTCCTGGCGCGCCCTACAGGGCCGGTGTCGGTGTCAAAACCGGCGGATCTCGGGTAGGGGGTCCCAAACTGTGCGTCTAGGATCGATGGTAACAGGAGACGGGGGACACGATGTTTACCCAGGTTCGGGCCCTCTCTATGGAGGTAATACCCTACTTCCTGCTTGATTGATCTTGATGAATATGAGTATTACAAGAGTTGATCTACCACGAGATCGTAATGGCTAAACCCTAGAAGTCTAGCCTATGTGAATATGGTAATGAATCTGTCCTTTCCGGACTATGCTCTCCGGTTTATATAGACACCGGAGAGATCTAGGGTTACATGAGGTCGGTTACATAGGAGGAAATCTTCATAATATGTCGCCTAGCTTGCCTTCCACGCCAAGGAGAGTCCAATCCGGACACGGGTATAGTCTTCGGTCTTCGTGTCTTCACGGCCCATCAGTCCGGCCCATAGATAACAGGCCGGACGCCCGAGGACCCCTTAGTCCAGGACTCCCTCAGTAGCCCCTGAACCTGCACTACAAAAAAAATACACTTCCGTGATGATACGTGTTTGACACAGTAGGTCGCGTTTTCTGTCATGCATGTACATCCATGACAAATTTATGACAGAATCAAGATAGTCATACCTGTGCTGTCGTAGAAGTGTTCCATGACATTGCCAAAATTATCATCACGGAAGTGTCCACTTCCATGACGATAAATCGCGCGTCACAGAAGTGCTTTCGTCAAGGGTGACCGACACGTGGCATCCACTGTAACGGAACGCCGTTAAGCTATCGGGTTGGGTTTTGGATCCGATAACCCGTTAACAGCCCCGACCAATGGGGATTTTCCACGTGTAAAATCATCATTGGCTGGAGGAAACACGTGTCGGCTCATCGTTGGGACAGATGTCATCCACTCATTGGACGGAAGGCGCCTATGATACGTCGACACGTGGCACGTCCCAACAGAGGCCCATTCCTATGAAAAGGCCGGCCCGTTTCACTTGGTCAAAAGGTGGCGGGCCGGCCCATGGAAAGCCTGTTAACGACCTGTTCGCATATAGCCCATTTACAGCCCGCTAACCCAAGGCCCGTTATGCCCTATCCGAATTAGGCCCAGTAGCATCATCTGGGCCATCCAATATGATTCCAGCCCGTTTTCACTTCTGGCCCATGTATGGCCCATGACGTCTTTCGGCCCATATGAGGCCCTATGTAACTCTTGGCCTATTAACGGCCCGTGGTGAAACAGGCCCGTAATGAACAGTGTATCACTTTACAGCCATTAACGGCCCGTGGTGAAACTGGCCCGTAATGAACAGTGTATCACTTTATACCCATTAACGGCCCGTGGTGAAACTGGCCCGTAATGAACAGTGTATCACTTTGTACCCATTAACGGCCCGTTATTCCGTTAGGCCATTTCCAGCCCATGTTATCTTTTAGCCTTCTCAGAGCCTATTTATTCTTGGGCTCATTTCCAGCATTCGTTTACTTACGGCCCGTTACTGTCATTTTCTGCTTGTGGACCAAATTCAGCCCGTGGTTACAGTCGGCCCATTTGTGGTCCGTTAAGACGTTGGGCCATTTTCATAGCGTCATCAAATACGGCCTATTAACGATGGCCTGTTATGGTTGGCCCATGAACGGATGATTCCAACTCTAGCCCGTTTACGGCCATAATGCAGCCTGCTATTGGCCCATGTTTGGCCAATCGATCATACGGCCCGTATAAGGCCCATAGAAGGCCCATTGTTTCTACGGCCCGTAGAAGGCCCATTGTTTCTACGGCCCATAGAAGGCCTACTGTTTCTACGGCCTGTAGAAGGCCCACTGTTTCTACGGCCCGTAGGAGGCCTAGTGTCACTACAGTAAATATTAGCCCTGGTTATTGTGGCCTAGTTTTAAAAAATAGGTTATTGCGGCCACTAGCAAACCGCGGAAAAAGAACTGCACTGACTACAAGCAAACAAATAAACAAGAAACAAGGAAATAAATAAGCAAGCAACTTATGCTAGGCTATCACGGCTATTACACATATTACATCCACTGGGCATCAAAGTTCGCCACCAGTGCAAATATAGGGAACAAAGCAGCATATAAACGCCGCAGCAAAACAAATCCAGAACTGAAACCACTTCAGAAGAGTTCAAGAAACAATATCCTGGGTACCCATATTGCTGGCAAGATGCTTAGCAAGCTTATTAACTTTCTCTTTTTGGCGCTTAAATCCTCCAGCGCTTGCTGTTGCACAAGAAAGTACGCATCTGAATTCTGCAGGGACTTCCTGAGTCCTTCGGCTTCTTGCCGCAGCACAGCTGACTGATGCCTTTCAGCTTGTAGCTGAGACTGAAGAAGCCGAAGTGATTCAGGCAGCGAGTTCGAAGAGCTTGTGCCAGCGGTACTGGCCAGTAACTCGAACACTACATCAACGCAGGACTGTGGGGTTTTCTCACTGTCTACAAGATCGTTTTTATCACCTTTCTTGGAGACCAACAGGGTTGTCTCACTATCTTGAACCTTATCTGCATTACTTTCTCTACCATTGCATAGTGGGGTGCTCTTCTCCAATATTCTGTTTGCATACTACAAGAGAAACAAGCAGACACATCACAGGTTTAGCTTGTAGTATACAAAACTCATTTTGGTAAACCGGTTCAGTAGTAAGGTGGACAGGATAACAGCATGAAACAAACATATATCTATGTACTATGGTCACTGTATTGTCCATATCATTCTAGTTTATGTTCCCTAATCAAGATAGAGACACGGTTCAACTCATATATTTTTAAGACACAGCAGCATAGACAGAATATAAGTGTGAGAAACTACACAACATTGGCAGCACTTGTAATGTGCATCACATGAGAACATAACTGTTTATACAACTTAAACTGAAATCAACATAGAGCAAGAAGTTAGAACAGCAATCCAGTTAAAGAAATAGGTTTAAAACATACCTGTTGCGCCATTGGAGTTTCAGTTGGATCCTTCAAATTGGAAAGTAGTTGGTATGAGTAAATACAGTGATGCAACAGCAAAGGAGTATGGAGCATAGCTACGGAATCTGACCTGAGAACAGTTGCTCTTCTGCTTTAAACGTAGAGTTTGGGTTAGCTGTGGTGGTCTTCGTGCTTTGGGCACTGCAGTAGCTTTACAAACTGCTCGTGTGGGGGTACTCTGTGGTGGACATGGTGCTTTGTCAACTATAAGTGGGTTACTATCCGCTGGGGTTGCGGTTAGATGGGTTGTAGCTGGTTCTCTGCCCAACGGTGTAAGTGTGCAATCTAGAAGAGTCTCGATTATGTGTGGTGGGGCTAGTTTGTGGGCTAGTACAACCATGGTTCTATCTGCATCGACGGGTAGCACTGTCTTTTGTGAAGAACGGGTTTTTGCTCCCTTAGATACTGCCATCACCCCCTCCAATTCAAATGGCTGATAAACAAGAAAAGAAATTGAACGTACAGACATTGTATGATAGACAGATGTGGTAATTCACATATATGTTGTCTAACCAAACAAGACAGCATGACACAATTTCACATATATGATGCCTAACTAAACAGGATAGCATGACACAGTTTCAGATATATGATGGATAACTTAACAGGATATAATGGCATAATTCAACAGATGATGAGTACCTAAACAGGATGACATGACAAAACTATATGATGTCTTTCTAAAATAGGTTGGGATGAAATAATTCACATACATGTTGTCTAAGTATACAGGATGGCATGATATAATTGACATAATTGATTCATATACTAAGCAGCTGGCACTCGCATGTATGATCTCTAAACTAAGCAGATAGAATTCAATATTGTGCATATGATGTCTAAACTAAGCAATGCAAGACACCATATGCATCATATGAGAAATATAAACATTGCAACTTAGAGCATACACCTCAGGTGGGATATAGGACTGGTCATCTGTCTCTGAATCCTCCTCTGAGGAGCTCCCTGTAACCATCGAGATATATGCTTCAACAGGTACCATTGCCTGCTCTGAAGACCTTGTTTTCACTCCAGATTTTTCCATCACCGGCTCAAATGGCTGATACACATGAAGAGTAGTTCAATATACACAGATTGTCGAGAAATGGTAATGAAAAAAAATGATGGCATGAGATAATTCACATATATGATGCCTGGCTCCATGGCGGTGCATAATTCACATATATGATAACTGGCTGAAAAACATGGCATTGCATAATTCACATATCTGATATAGAATGCAAACAGGAGGCATTCACACAAAGCATGTCTAATCTAAGCAGATGGCATGGCAATGCAAGACACCATATGCATGATATGAGCAATATAACCCAACCAAGTTAGAGCATGCACCTCGGGGGGGGGGGGGAATACGACTGGTCATCTCTCTCTGAATCCTCCTCTGAGGAACTATCTGTAACCAACAAGAAATCTGCATCGACAGGTAGCACTGACTACTCAGAAGACCTTGTTTTCACTCCAGATTTTCCCATGACCGACTCAAATGGCTGATGCACAGGAAGAGTAGATGAATGTATAAACATTGTTGACAAATGGAATACATTATGGAAAAAAATACGGCACAATACAATTCACATATACGATGACTGGCTAAACAGGATGGCATTGCATGATTCACGTATATGATGCCTGGCTAAAGAAGATGGCATTGCATAATTCCCATATACTCCCTCCGTTCCTAAATATTTGTCTTTTTAGAGATTTCAAATGGACTACCACATACGGATGTATATAGACATATTTTAGAGTGTAGATTCACTCATTTTGTTTCGTATGTAGTCACTTGTTGAAATCTCTAAAAAGACAAATATTTAGGAATGGTGGGAGTATGATATAGAAGCCAAACAGGTGGCATTCACACAAAGCAAATCTAAACTAAGCTGATGACATATAAGATGTATAATGTAAGCAATGCAAGGCGCCATATGCATGATATGACCAACATCAGCATGCCAGGTTAGAGCAAACACCTCAGGTGGTAAACAGGCGTGGTCGGCTCCTTGTGAATCTCCATCTGAACAGTTATCTTCCTCTGGAATACAATCTGGAAATGCAGGAGGGGCGGGCCACTTCGCCCACCATGGAGCGGCGTCTGCATGACATTATATTCACACGCAACGGTCTTCTCTTTTTCTCTACATGTTCAGTACGATTGTGTACAATATCTGACATGCATAATAAAAAAGTTAGATTTTGTAAGGCCTAAGGGGTGCATGCAAAAATCAAGATTGATGGTAGCAAACGAGTGGATGGATCCAAAACTAATGATAGCAGGTAGATTATAGCTTCAGTTTAAAAAGATAGACAATTGATCATCTATTGTTTGTTGCCCACCCAACATGAACCACATAGAAGACCCCAGATGAACCAGATAGTAGATAGATACTATTCGTTGCTGGCTCGATATGAGACCCATGGGCAATTCAAAACTCAAGATTGAACGATAAAGTAGCAGGTAATAATAACCGATGTATAACGTAAGCAAACATGAAACACAGCGACCTCTCTTCCGGAACTGTGTAGTCCTCAGGTTCATCTGCTCAGTCGATGATGGTAATGCAGTTGGCGTGGCTACCGGCAACGGGGAAGATGATCTGAGGCGGCGAAAGGAAGTCTGCAGGGGGATCTCTGCTGCAGTGAACGCTTCTGTCGATGGTGCACCTCAGGTGGGGTGGATGATGACACGACAGGAGCAGGAAATAACACACAGAGTTTTCTTTGACGCCTATCTGAAAATGAAGTAAATCTGTAAGGGCTCCTTAGAATTGGAGGGTTCTATAAACGCAGGGACAGGAAAAACACAGGAATATGATAGGAATGCACGTGCAAAACAGAGCATTTGGAAACATAGGATTTCAGTCAACCTGGGTGTTTGGCTCACATGAATTGGAAGAACAGAGGAATGGAGAAACAAATTGATGTGACTAGTGTACAACCTCTCTGGCATAGCCTTGTGGACCTCAGCATCATTGGGTTGGACGTGGAGGATGGTGATGATGCTGGTGTGACTGTCGGAGGCGGGGAAGAAGATCCGAGGCCTCTGGAAACGGCGCCGAGGGTATTGCTCCGCTATGATGGACGGTTCCGTCGGTGGAGGAGCTCCGCTAAGGTGTACGGCGACGAGGCTGAAGCATGACAAGACAGACAATGTTAATCTGAAGTGGGACCCTAATATCATCTGCAATAGATGATGTAAAATACATCACCAAAAAGTGCTAGATGTAAAACGCATCAGCCGTGCCACGGTCGCTCCGACAGATGCTGTAAGTACTGTTCACTCTGAACTTAACTGAAGAAAATGAACTTCACAGTCGAAACTGAATTTTACTGTCGAAACTGATTAAACTAGTAACAGAGCATTGCAATAGATGTTTAGGGTGTTCGAGCACTAGTAGCAGAGAAGCAGTGATCTAAATCAGCAAACGCTCGAGCAGGGAACACACTAGCAGAGAGCAAGTCATGCAGTAGCACCGCAAGCGAGTGCTAAAGCAGCAACTCCTGTAGCTGCCGGAGGTCATGCAACAGCAGCAGCAGCGCAAGCGAGAGCAAGAGCAGAGCAGCAGCACGAACGAAAGCAGGAGCAGTGCAGCAGCGCGACCGACAGCAAGAACAGAGCCGCAGCGCGAGCGAGAGCCGGAGCAGCTGCAGCTAGTGTCGTTGTGGAAGTCGCCGCCGAGGAAGCAACGGCATGGGGGAGAGACGCCATGGATGATGTGGCCGGCGACGGCGCCGTCGATGGAGACACGCCATGTCTGCTCGGTATCGAGCACCGACAGCCTCGTGAGATCCAATAAAAGATAAAATGCAGTGGTGAGTGCAGAACCTCCTTGGTGGCACCGAGTTGGCCTCGGCTTCATCGGAGGAATTGGTGAGGGTGCTGCGGTTCCGGTGGGGCAGGTCAAGATGGCGCTGTGGGGATTGAGGTGGCGCGATAAATGAGGCGAACGTCGGGGAAGCTCCTTGGAGTTGGAGGGCGGGGCGGCTGATCCGGCGGGACGACGATATCGACAACGGATCCTCATCCGGTGCGGTGGATGAGGGACGGCGAGCTGTTGCGGTGGACGACGTAGTCGGGGAAGAGTCTCCGGCTGGGCGGCGGTCGGGAGCCCGACGAAGGAGCGTGGGGTTTCACGGGTTTTGGCGGCCTCGGTGTACGAATGGGGGGGCGAAGGGGGAGGGGAGAGCCAAGCTTAGGGACGCGCTTGTCCGAAATGTAGGGTAAGTTACCAGTGTACCCCCACCGATTTTGACACCGCGACGTGGAGCTTCATTTCCGGCTAAGGGGTAGGAGGGGGATTTCGCGTGTCTGGGATGCGAGAGCGATTTCGGATGAGGAGGGAGTTCTCGCGCGCGTCCAAATTTCGGGATAACAAGGCGCGGCACGGATTGAAGAAGCGGGAGTTTCAAAGCAGGTGAGACAAAAGATACTCAAGCTTGAAAATTTCGGGATAACAAGGTGCGGATTCCTTGTTCGGCAGAACAAACTTAACCTGTAAAAAAACAATTCATACAAGACACAAGAGAGTCATGTCCCCTTTTACTATATTGCTATAGATGCCATTGAAAAAACTACAAGAAAAATGTAAAAAAAATCGGGAGAACAAGATTACCCTGCACAGTACCAAATCGATTCGCACTTCCCTCAACAACAACAAAAAACAAATCAATTCCCACCAAAGAAAGAGTAATGTCCCGTTTTATATGATTACAGATGCCATGATCTCGAATTTCAATTTTTGAATCCACGTTATGTTGAATTCAAATATATCGTTAGGTGACCTTGCAGTTTATAATTGATGTAGTCGTACATTTTGATCTTCCATCATATATGAACATTTTAGTCCACCATGTGAACATATATATTGTCGTCTACCATATGGACTAAATTTGAATCAATTTTCCTTATTTGAATACAATTGTTGTCAAGTTATACAATAATTTAAATATTATCTTGATAACAAAAAACATACATATAGCAGTAATCATATTTCACTATGAACTACATGTACCATACGCTCTCCAATTCAAATATTTGTATCCATTTTATGTTGAATTCAAATCATAGTACATTATTGGTCTAGGTAGCGAGATGTTTGGGATAATCAAAACCCTGTTTTCATACGTATAATTTTTGGCTGAATTGGGACAAGTTTTGGTATAAGCCTCTTGCAAAACCGGAGATTCTCTCAACAAGCCTCTTGATTCCGAGAGGGAACGTGTCACCTTTGTGTGCGAAACGATATACGCTGCCTCCCCCCTGATTTTATTTACAGAGGCAACATAGAACTATATGAATGCCCTGTTAAATTTTGGAATTATTTCGGGTTCATTTGGCCTTTTTATACATTAATTGAGTTTCTGGACTTTTAATGTGCATAATCTAAATATGAATTGCATGCACATGCTCCGATGCACCAAAGTGGGTTGAAAAATCACATGTGTGTCCTTGGTTGAATTTCTAGGTCCCATGGAAGAAATGAGAATGAAATTCAAACATCTGGGCGTCATGACTCGACCGAGAACATCGAGAAACTTTGATTTTAAATTCATGTAAATCCAAAACTCGCCTGGAAATCATGAAACTTGGCATGGTGTCATGTCATGGCACTAACATGTTGTGGTAAAAAATTGGGCCGATTTGGAAGCTCGTGGTTCTAAGAGGGAACCTGCCACCTTTGAGTGTGAAACGATATACGCTGCCCCCCATGAGTTTCTTAACAAAGGAAACATAGAGCTACATTAGTGCCCTGTTAAATTTTGGAATTATTCCGGGTTTTTTTGTCGTTTTTTATACATTATTTGAGTTTCTGGTCATTTAATGTGCATAAGTCAAATTTGAACTACAAGCACATGCTCTCGTGCACCAAAGTTGGTTGAAAAATCACATTTGTGTCCTCAGGTGAATTTCTAGGTCCCATGCAAGAAATGAGAATAAAATTAAAACATCTGGGCATCGTGGCTCGGCCGAGAACATTGAGAAACTTGGTTTTAAAATTCTTGTAAATCCAAAACACGTCTGAAAATCATGAAACTTGGCATGGATGTCATGTCATGGTACTACCATGTTGTGGTAAAGAAATTGGCCGAATAGGGACAGATTTTGGTATAAGCTTCTTGCAAACCGAAGCTTCTCTCAAGAAGGCTCGTGGTTCTGAGAGGGAACGTGCCACCTTTGAGTGCAAAACGATATACGTTGTCCCCCTTGAGTTTATTTACAAAGGCAACATAGAACTACATGAGTGCCCTGTTAAATTTTGGAATTATTCCGGCTTCGTTTGGCCTTATTTACACATTAATTGAGTTTTTGGTCATTTAATGTGCATAATTCAAATTTGAACTACAAGCACATGCTCCCGTGCACCAAAGTTGGTTGAAAAATCACATTTGTGTCCTCGGGTGAATTTCTACTCCCTCCTTCCATCTATATAGGTCCTAATGCATTTTTCGAGGCTAACTTTGACCAAACGTTAGAGCAATAATATATGACATGCAACTTACACAAAGCATACCTTCAAATTTGTATGTCAAAGGAGCTTCCAATAATATAATTTTCATAGTATACATCTCATGTGCTATTAATCTTGTCAATAGTCAAAGGCTGTCTTGAAAAACACATTAGGCCCTATATAGATGGAAGGAGGGAGTAGGTCCCATGCAAAAAATGAAAATAAAATTCAAACATCTGGGCATCGTGGCTCGGTCGAGAACATTGAGAAACTTGGTTTTAAAATCATGAAACTTGGCATGGTGTCATGTCATGGTAGTACCATGCCGTGGTAAAAAAATTGGTTGAATAGGAACAAATTTTGGTATAAGCTTCTGGTAAATCGGAGCTTCTCCCAAGAAGGCTCGTGGTTCTGGGAGGGAATGTGTCACCTTTGTGTGCATAATTCAAATTTGAAATACAAGCACATGTTCCAGTGCACCAAAGTTGGTTGAAAATCACATGTGTGTCCTCGGGTAAATTTGTAGGTTCCATGCAAGAAATGGGAATGAAATTCAAAATTCTGGGCATCGTGGCTGGGTTGGAAACATTGAGAAACTTAGTTTTTTAATTCCTGTAAATCCAAAACACGCATGAAAATAGTGAAACTTGGCTTGGTGCCATGACATGGCACCAACATGTTGTGGTAAATTTGCAGTCCGATTTGTGAAGGCGCACACATTAACAATCAACAAAGTCATTTTGGAACAAGTGCTGTCACGTTACAATCGGAAACACAAGTATTATTGAAACCGTGGGCGTTCTACTTACTAGTACCATTTACGTGCCGCCACGCGTTCCCATTTTTTATTAGCTAGGAGGCGCCGTGCAGGGTAGCTATTTGAGTACGAGAGGCGTGCGATCAGACCCCTGCGCGTGCTTATCGGGAGGAGAGCCCTTTGACCTCCATCTGCCGTCCACCTCTCTCCCAAGGTCTCCATTAATGGCGCCCGAGCCTCTATTTAATGGCGTGGCTATGTCTCACTCGACTGAGATTTAAGAGAGAAAAAAGAAAAACTGAAAGCACGGATCTTGATGTAAGATCTGACGGACCTATATAGCATCTACTGCGACTTATAGCAAGACTGATGAATATATAAGGATGATTAATTTTTTTTTGATCAAAGAATGGCTCGCCCCTTCCGATTTTCATTACTGAAAACCACCACAATTCACAAGAAGTTCAGCACAACTCCAGCCTAACACGAAGGACTAAAAGCTACCAGATTGAAATCGCAACATCCCAAGAGGCCAACAAAGGCCAAACATCCGTGCTAGAACCCAACATTTCACAACCGACGACACAATCCACATCGTAAACCGATTATTACATCAAAAGAAACCAGGAAACTGAAGGAAGCCCAGCAGCAACTAGAAGAACAGAAACGCCAGGGTCGCCACAGCAAGAGTTTTCTTCATTCCAGCCTCGCAACATTGATCTTCCACAGAAAGATAAGGACGATTAATTGTCTTACATAATTAGAAAGATAATTAAAAAAGCCACATGCGAGTACGCCCGAAATACACAAGGGCAAAAGAAGAAGGAAGACAAGGATCTGGCTCGCTGATCTCTACTTTCTTGATGCATTGCTGCAGGCCGCGGGAACTAGTCTCCGCGGCGAGCGGCGATGAGCTCTTTCGTATCCTCAAGACGCTGCTTGAGAACATCCACGGATTCCTCCACCAGCCTTTGGCGCTCGTTGCGGAGCATGTCATTCTCGTCCATAAGTTTCTTGACGATGACGCCGGTCATCTTCAACAAGGCACTGGTCTCCTCCTGCTGGTCTGCACTTCGGACGATCTTCTCCCTCAGCAGGTCGCGCTTGGCCCGGAGCCTCTCATTGCCCTCCCTTAGTTGCCGGATGACGCCGGTAGCCTGTTCAAACGAGGCTTTCATGTCGTCTTGCAACCTCGCCCAGCCGGAGATCTGATCCATCTGGCTATGGACGATCGCATGCATGCGCCTGTAACAGTCGTCGCCTGCCCGCAAGAAATTTTCCCAGGCCGCCGCGGCGCGGCGGGACATCTATGTTGCATTCATGGCGCAGCGGGACATCTCTGCTGCTTCCGCGGCGCGGCCGGACCAGTCTGCTGCATCGACGGTGCGGCGGGACCTCCGTGCTGCTTCAGCGGTGCAGCGGGACCTCTGTGCTGCTACTTCCGCGTGGCGGGACATGTCGGCTGCTCTCGCAGCGAGGCGGGACATCTCTCGTGCTTCCGCTTCCATGCTCGCCTCTCCCTGGTGGCAATCTCTCGACCCAAAACTCACGCTGGCCATGGCAGACGCAAGGGAAGGATGCTGAATGACTTGTTTGTTTTTGTGGATGAGGAGTTGAGGAGGAATGTGCAGTCATCTTGGCATACTAGTATTTATAACCGAGTACTAATACGCTCCTAAGTGGGAAACCGTTTAGGTTGTGATCGGTGTGAACAGGTTTGCAATTCAATATAGCGTGGTACTAATACGCTCCTAAGTGGGAAACTGTTTAGGTTGTGATCAGTGTGAACAGGTTTGCAATTCAATATAGCGTGGAGTAATTTGGAATGTGACGAGACGCAAGCTCAAAATTGATTGACGGTTCTAGTTTCGAAGTGCGGCACTATTCCCGGATGGATTACTTCTTTTTCTACTCCCTCCTTTCCGGTTTTATAGGGCTTATCTCAAAATTTTAGTTTTTCCATTTTATAAGGCTCAATTTGTTTGTTCCCCAACACATGTTCAGATTCCAAGGTGCATTAAATCATTGCATGCAAGTATTAAGAGAAAATTGACCAATGCATGTACTTTATGCATGCATGCATTGCATTAATGCATTGATAAACATAATTTTTTGAGAAAAACAAGAGCATTAATTAGGTGCTTTTGCAAACTACAAAAAATATTCCACCACTCACCATCTTGGTTGGTGAGATTTTTGAATTAAGCCCTATAAACCGGAAAGGAGGGAGTACTGCTGTGTACGTGCAATAACTGGCACCGTCGTATACATATCTTGCGGTTAATGGGGCGTTCGACAGGAATAGCCGCGTGGCGAGCTCTCACACACGCGTCTGTTTTTTCTCGAAAAGGAGGATGATGACCCCCGGCCTCTGCATCTGGGAGTCACACACGCATCTGTAGCTACGAATTGTAGTGTTCTCAACCATCCCATTGGCTCTATCATGGATGTACCTATATACTAAAACATGTCTAGATACATCTATATTTTGACAAATGGAAGGCATGTATTGTGGAACGGAGGGAGTGCTTGTCATCAAAATGGATAAAAAGGGACGTATCTAGAACTAAAATACGTCTACATACATATCCTTTTATCCATTTTGATGACAAGTAGTACTTCTTACCCAAAGGAATTTTATATCCAACAGAGACAACATATCCGTTCGACTACTGGAAATTGCTGATCTGATGTCGAAGTAATTGCTGCATCGCCACCAAAACCCACCATTTCTTAAGCTAAAGTAGACCAAGGTAATCCCTATATTAGCATACTACTAAGACAAACAGAAGGCACTGTAGAAACATTTAGGACGTGAGCTTGTCAATCTGAATGTGGAGGGACACAAGCTTAGCCCCGGCCAGCAGCTTGGGTGGAACTGTCAAGAAGGTCAGCTCCTGCACGTTGACGTCGCCGGGATCCTTGCTGCTTGTCACCTCCATTTCCACCTTTGACGGCGTCGGTCATGCCTTTGGGCTCCCCCGGCGGGCCGTTCGCCCATAGCTTGGCCACGTAGTGCGGCAGTGGGGACGCCCCTGCTTGATGCAGACGACCGACACGGCGATAGGCGCGCCGATGTCGAGCATGCCGCCGACCAAGAAAAACGCGCGACGGTCCTCCTCCGCGAACAGCAAGAGTCGTGGCTCCGACAGTGGCACTTGCAGCTGGAGCACCTTGCCGTACTGGATCCTGTGCACGGGCATGGGATGCGCGGTGCTGATGTGGTTTGTAGAGCGCCGACGGCTGGCCTTCATAGCCGCAGACGGGCACGGGCATTTGCAGGGCGCGAGCGGACACACGCTCTGGTGATCGGCGAGCTTGTGGTAAGTGACGTAGAGCCCACAGCCTTCGTGCGGACACTCCACCCTCACCGATGAAAGGACGGAGTCCGCCGCCGTGTTCCGCACGTCGAAGCCACCGCCGCACTCGCACTTCTAGCACTGCCGCTGGTTCCCGGGGCGCTTGACGCGCAGTCCGCGCAGGCCAGGTGCCCTCCCTTGCACCGCAGAAATCAATCGAACAACACATCAATCAAGAAACCTGCACCTTGCTCAATCAGCTGAACGGACGAGGTGTATTCGAACCTCACACACTGGAGGCGTCAAGGGGCGGAGGCACAAGGGGCAGTGGGGCACAGTGAGGTCCATCGAGACCTTAGAGAGCTCCATCGTCGGGTCCTGTTCGGTCTGCATGATCTCGCCCTCCTCGTGCACAACCATCTCTTTACTTGGGCCGGGGTATTACAAAGCTTTATCGTCACATATTTTATACTACTTCAAGGTGCATTAAATCAACACATGCAAGTATCAAAAGGAGAGTCACGGCATGCATGCATGCGTTGTAATTAATGCATCGGTAAACGCAAATTATTGAAATATATCGAGTGCAGTGCTTTGATGTGTCGCGTCAACTCGTACATCAACGAGAAGCTTGATTATCCTCTCCCTCGCGGACTTAACTGCACCTGCCTTTGGCTGTATGACAGGTTGGCCACACACCTGTCGGGCCCACCTATCATACACGCAAAGGCAAGAGCGTCCCTCCCTCGCCCATGAGCGTGGTGGCTGGCAAGACTAGGAGAAGCTTTAGCTACACGCTCTCCCTCCCGCATGCGGTGGACATGCAGCAGTTCAACCGGTGTCAGATGGCCAGAAGCGTACTGTAGTACTCCTCCAGTGCAGTAGTACTCCATCATTGTTCAACTTCCCGAAGAGGCGAAGTGCCAAGCGCAGCCCGGACGCTCGTGTGGCAGTTTCATGTGTAGAGTAGTCTAGGATAGCGTGTACCGTGCCTGTAAGCTTAAAATCGTTGGGGTCGGCTCCATGCTATGTGGCCGTCTCGAAGTTTAAAAAAAATAGTCTTCTGGCCCTACCTGACACCCTGGTGATTGTAGTTTGCACGCTCATCTGGTCAAGACAGGAATATATATTTTAATTTGTTTTTTCTCGAAAAGGGGGGACTCCCCGGCCTCTGCATCAGAACGATGCATACAGCCACATATATTTTAATTTGTGGTGGGTAAATGTTAGAGGTTGTAGCAAATATATTGTACACTGCGGGTCTTTCGGCCAAGTTTAGAGGCAAGCATGTGGGGCCAGTGCTATGATGTGTCGCGTCAACTCGTACAACGAGGAGAAGCTTGATTTTACTACACGCCTTCTCCCTCACCCATGCGCGCGGTTGCTCGCAAACGAGGACAGGCTTTTGCTTAGTAGTACTTCTACAACAAGCTATCCGTCCCGCTCGCGGTGGACGGACATGCAGCAGTGGACACGACACTGTAGAAGCAGTAGTAGTAACATCATTGTTCGTCTTCTCGAAGAGGCGAAGAGCCAGGTGCAAACCGAACGTTGCAGTTGCGAACATTGGAGCACGCATATAGTCAGGCTCTTGCATGAGACAAAATTGCTATGTGATCCCACTATTGTACTAGTACATACAACTACTTGCTAGTATAGCCCTATAAACCAGAAAGGAGTATTTGCCCTTCTAGAGATTTCAACAAGTGACTAGACTACACCGAGACGGAGTACATATGGAGCAAAATGAGTGAATCTGCACCGTAAATAAATACGTACTAGTTCTATCGTTTTCCTCTCTGAGGTGCACAATATTGAGTATACTGACTAGTCTCTTTTTGACACGCATTTACGTTTTTTACACAGTACAGACGCAAGCGCTCATATACACACGCATACACTCACCCCTATGAACGCACACACGCACGGCACTATCTCTACTCTTATAAAAAATCGAGTTGGTGTGATGGTGTGCCTGCCATCCTGCAATATAGGTCGTCCGATGTATATCCGACGGATAGGAAGGAAACTATGGCAATTTTGCAAAAAGATACCCACACCCCTCTCCACATTTGCAAATAAGGCCTTCCCTCGTTCATCCTTTCTCCCACAAGATAAACTACTCATACAAATGCATCTTGATGTTCCGTGCAATGCATGGGCATCTTGCTAGTCATCTTGAAATTTACGAAGTCACCATAGGCACCTCGTCGTCGACGGGTCCATAGGTGCTTGAATGCCAAGGAGGGAGAGGGTAGCGGTTCCCGAGATGTTGAACGGTCAATGATGCATCCTCAATTACATGCAGAGGGGATTAATTGGAGAAGCAGAATAGAGCTAGCACGATGTGAATGCAACACAGTTTGGACTCTCATATAATAAAGGCGCCCCACCACTCCAATCCATCTACTCCCAAGTCTCTGTGCAACACTGCTCACTCCAATCCAAGACCAAGTGACCAGAAGCCACAAGCACCTATGGAGGCGATGGACGCGAGCGGCAGTCGGCTGTGCCAAATTATCCAAGGTGCCGGCCTGCGGCCCCGCACTGTGCAGAGTTTCCAGATGGTGCTGGCGACCGCAGGCATCGTAGCCCTCACCGACGCCGGCTTCACCTCTCGCATGGACGACATGATGGTCAACTCCATCCGCAAGTTCAACGCCGTTAAGAAGCGCGCGGACGACCTTGCCGTACTGCTCCAGCCCGCGTGCCCAGGCTCCTCATTGCCTGCCACCCTCATCGGCCTCCATGGTGATGAACTCTTTCAAGCCCTGGTGGCCCTGCAGGTGCCGGAGGTCCCGACGAAGAATGTGCACCTCGAGGCCGCACTCGCCGCGCAGCGCCTCGCCATGCAAGAAACCGTCGACCTGCACATCCACGTCTACGAGGAAATCGTATACATTGGCCACTACAAGGCAAACAAGGACAGAAAGACGTTGGCCTTCTTCCAGCGGCTGGAATCTTTGGACGCCATTGTTCAGAAGCACGTCGACCTGGCCACGAAAGCCGCTGCTACTTAGGCGTCGTTCGGTGGGCTGGCGCCCTGAGTCGAGGAGGTGGACGTCGTCGATGGATGCATCTCTTCTTGCCTCCTGTAACCAGCACTGCATCGCCTCATGGCCTTAATGTTTTATTAGTATAGTACTCCCTCCGTTCCCAAATATAAGTCTTTCTAAAGATTCCAGCAAGTGACTACTACATACGGAGCAAAATGAGTGAATCTACACTCTAAACTATGTCTACATACATCTGTATGTTGTATTCCATTTGAAATAGTATCTAAAAAGGCTTATATTTATGAATGGAGGGAGTATATGGCATTTTTATTCCAGTCGTAACGTTTTCACTGTGAGGTGGGGCCGCAGTTGAGCAAACCCACCCCGCCCACCGGGCGTCGGCCGAGTTTAGAATTAGAAGAGAGAAACGAGGGAGGAGAGCTAGCTGTAGCACGGACGCTGTTGTCAGATGGGACTCGTGTTTAGAGAATAGGAGTACTGAGCACTCGTGCCTCTTTTTTTTGAGGGAAAAATTAGTCGTATGTCTAGTACCACTAGTTGGGTGCGTGCGACCTATAGCTGTCATCACTTTAGGTCTCCTTTTCGAACCGCGGCTACGCTTCATAGTACATATTATTTCACGCATTTATCCTCCTATATGTACTCCTAGGCTATTTCCACGTGCTCCCATTCACCGACATGTGGGACATAGAGCATCTGGGTCGTAGTGCATGCACGACTCGGAGCATATGCCGGGGTACTCTACATTTCAGACCTCACGAATTACATGCAAACCCCCCGCAGAAGAATAAATAAATGAATGAATTACTACATGAAACCGGATTATTTTCATGTAAACCGGAGCACGTTCATTAAATTTTGGACATAACACGTTTATAAAAAATGACCGGACCGAAACCAGTCTAAGGGCCTCTTTGATTTTTCCCGCAAAAAAGGGCCTCTTTGATTCGCAGGATACTAAAAACACAGGAATGGGGAAAGTATGATGGCGATGAACCGAGATGAGGAGAACTCTAACTCAGTTAGAGGTTAGAGTTAGATTCTAACCCTGAACTAACTCTAAACCAAAGAGGTGTATGGATGGCAGGGTTAGATTGACAATAAATGCTCTATCTCAATCATTTGACTACTTTGGACCCTATTTCCTGCCGGATTTGGAGGGTGCTTGGATACGTTTTAGTTCCATGACTAAAAGTAGTGGGACTAAAACTTGCTAGCATCACCCATGCTTGGATCCAAATACTAAAGAGACTAAAATCAAGTTAATGAGCATTTATTATCCTCCAAACCCTCCAATCCAGAACTTGCCTGTGTTAAAGGAGAGGAGTTAAATGAGGAGAGAGAGCACTAATCCACATTTTAGTAGGGGTACCCCTGACTAAATTTTTTTAGTCTCAAGACTAGTTTTACCCCCTCTTTACTCAGGGGTGCTTGGAACTTTAGCCTCTTAAAGAGACTATTTTTAGTCAGACTAAAATAAGTCCCTTGGATCCAAGCACCCTCTTGGTGTGGCCGGCTCTTCTGTGGCCTCCTCCCGCTCACAATTGACATAAACGAACCATCTATACAAATCAAGCATGCAAAACATGATAATTTTTACTTTGTCCATACAAATGAGATATCCCACTTAAACATACAAGTCGTCAATCAAGCTTCACAAAATAAAAAACACTTCATGAAACAAAGAATGAGCTAACTCATCACGGAAGTCATTCACGATAGGGAGGGAGCCCGGAGCCCCTCACGCACCGAGGGAGGAGCTCGCTGTTGGGGAACATAGTAATTTCAGAAAAATTCTACGCACACGCAAGATCATGGTGATGCATAGCAACGAGAGGGGAGAGTGTTGTCCACGTACCCTCGTAGACCGAAAGCGGAAGCGTTAACACAACGCGGTTGATGTAGTCGTACGTCTTCACGATCCGACCGATCAAGTACCGAACGCACGGCACCTCCGAGTTCAGCACACGTTCAACTCGATGATGTCCCTCGAACTCCGATCCAGCCGAGTGTTGAGGGAGAGTTTCGTCAGCAGGACGGCGTGGTGACAATGTTGATGTTCTACCGACACAGGGCTTCGCCTAAGCACCGCTACGATATTATCGAGGTGTAATATGGTGGAGGGGGGCACCGCACATGGCTAAGAGATCAATGATCAATTGTGTGTCTAGAGGTGGCCCCCTGCCCCCGTATATAAAGGAGCAAGGGGGTTCAGCCGGCCAAGGGGAGAGGCGCGCCAGGAGGAGTCCTACTCCTACCAGGAGTAGGACTCCCTCCCTTTTCCATGTTGGACTAGGAGAGAGAGGGGGAAGAGGTGGAGGGGAGGAAGGAAAGGGGGGCGCCGCCCCCCTCTCCTTGTCCTATTCGGATTGGGGGGAGGGGCGTGCGGCCCTACCCTGGCCTCCTCTCCTCTCTTCCACCTAGGCCCACTAAGGCCCATTAAGTTACCGGGGGGTTCCGGTAACCTCCCGGTACTTCGGAAAAATCCCGATTTCACCCGGAAAACTTCCGATGTCCAAACATAGGCTTCCAATATATCAATCTCTATGTCTCGACCATTTCGAGACTTCTCGTCATGTCCGTGATCAAATCCGGGACTCCGAACAACCTTCGGTACATCAAAACATATAAACTCATAATATAACTGTCATCGTAACGTTAAGCGTGCGGACCCTACGGGTTCGAGAACTATGTAGACATGACCGAGACACCTCTCCGGTCAATAACCAATAGCGGAACCTGGATGCTCATATTGGTTCCCACATATTCTACGAAGATCTTTATCGGTCAGACCGCATAACAACATACGTTGTTCCCTTTGTCATCGGTATGTTACTTGCCCGAGATTCGATCGTCGGTATCTCGATACCTAGTTCAATCTCGTTACCGGCAAGTCTCTTTACTCGTTCCGTAATACATCATCCTGCAACTAACTCATTAGTCACAATGCTTGCAAGGCTTATAGTGATGTGTATTACCGAGTGGGCCCAGAGATACCTCTCCGACAATCGGAGTGACAAATCCTAATCTCGAAATACGCCAACCCAACAAGTACCTTTGGAGACACCTGTAGAGCACCTTTATAATCATCCAGTTACGTTGTGACGTTTGGTAGCACACAAAGTGTTCCTCCGGTAAACGGGAGTTGCATAATCTCATAGTCATAGGAACATGTATAAGTCATGAAGAAAGCAATAGCAACATACTAAACGATCGAGTGCTAAGCTAACGGAATGGGTCAAGTCAATCACATCATTCTCCTAATGATGTGATCTCGTTAATCAAATGACAACTCATGTCTATGGCTAGGAAACATAACCATCTTTGATCAACGAGCTAGTCAAGTAGAGGCATACTAGTGACACTCTGTTTGTCTATGTATTCACACATGTATTATGTTTCCGTTTAATACAATTCTAGCATGAATAATAAACATTTATCATGATATAAGGAAATAAATAATAACTTTATTATTGCCTCTAGGGCATATTTCCTTCAGTCTCCCACTTGCACTAGAGTCAATAATCTAGATTACACAGTAATGATTCTTACACCCATGGAGTCTTGGTGCTGATCATGTTTTGCTCCTGGAAGAGGCTTAGTCGACGGGTCTGCAACATTCAGATCTGTATGTATCTTGCAAAATTCTTCGAAAGCGGCCTTGCTCTACTGCCCCAGCTCCCCACGTGTCTGCATGTGCATCTTTTTCTACTCCCATCAGCTCTTCCAAAGCCACCTAAATTTTTAGTATTATTAGAGGTAAAGCTACTTCATGCATTCGAATCAAGGGTTTGTTCAAACAACGAAGAAAGGGGGAAAGTTGTAGCATGAATCTAGGACTTGATTCAAAGAGGAAATAATATGGTGAAAGTAGTAGAGACCGGATACCCAACCGGTCTCTTGGTTGAAAAGGGAAATAATGGGAAAACGTAGTACAAACTGGATAAGGACAAGATCTATTATTGGTTGAAAAAAGGATAGAAAGTGGTGGCTAGTGGACAAGTCAACAGAGTATGTCCACGATTAGATTTGCTGCCATCACATAGTAAAAGGTCTCCAGGATTAGATTTGCTGCCCTCACATAGTAAAAGGTCTCATGATTAGATTTGCTGCCCTCACATAGTAAAAGGTCTCAGGATTAGATTTGCTGCCCTCACATAGTAAAAGGTCTCCAGGATTAGATTTGCTGCCCTCACATAGTAAAAGGTCTCCAGGATTAGATTTGCTGCCCTCACATAGTAAAAGGTCTCCAGGATTAGATTTGCTGCCCTCACATAGTACAAGGTCTCCAGGATTAGGTTTGCTGCCCTCACATAGCATGAACAAACTCGGCATCACCGCTTTATGCCTCCTTGTAGGTACATTGTGCTGATGCGTCCACTGTCGCATGTCCTTATACCAACCTTTTGTTGTTGTTAATGTAAGGGCGCATGTAAAATGAAGCGATCACACTGTTACCTTAGGGACATGTCTAACCAGTGTTATTGTTAATCTAATGCCTCCAGTGATAAGATGCAATTAAACTGTGTACAAATGGCACTCCTGCTGTTTTCCCCAGTATGATAAGTAAGTTGCTCCTTTACGCTGCTGAGTGTCCTGGTGTCCCCATGGTCCCATGCCCTTAAACCAACTCTTTAGCTGCTATTGATTTACTATGTCTGGTAAACAAGCAATGCCACCATTAAAGTAATCCCATATTTGAGGAATCTCATTGTTGATTGTAATGCTTCTGGTAACATGAAGCATTGCTGACGTTTTAAAATTTCTACTTTCCTTGTGTGATTGCCATGAACATAATTAAGATGCTTTTTTCATTTTTTATATGTTTCGTATATTCTTATTGACCAGCAACTGTTTACTTTCTATCTTTTTGTGCAGATAGGGATATCCATTTCACCTTGTTGCTATTGTGACCTTTTGGTGAACTGCACAAAACACTTTTTTGGAATGAGTGTCTTGTGCAGTTCAACTAAAATGTTACATGGGCAACATCTCTCAATTTTGGTGGAACTGCACAAAATGGTGATTGGAGTTTCCAAAATCTCCGTCCAATTCTGCTGGTAATCTCGTGCAACATTTTATTAGCCTTTGCAAGATGAGCCGTAGCTGAATGATGCAATCTTTGCTTCATTTCAGGCGAACTGCAGAAAAAGTGGCATGAATTGAATAATCGAGTGGAGCTGCAGGTTGACTTCCACTAGTATCACTATTATAGTAATCATGCTCTTTATTATCTGCGCTGTGCAAACAGGAATACTCAACTACAGATGTTGTGACGGTCAAGAGCATTCGCCAAGTTCTTCGATTGTATGACATGGCTAGCCAAGATGGATTTAATCCCGATATTCACTTTATCAAAAGGCTCTAATGGGTTGGTTCTGAATCTTGCAAGCTGGGAATCAGTGAGATGTGTAGGCATCTTTGTTGTACTTATTATTTGAATCTTATTTGTTGGTTCTGAATTTTGCAAGCCGGGAATCAATGAGATGTGTAGGCATCTTTGTTGTACTTATTATTTGGATCTTATTTGTTGGTTCTGAATCTTGCAAGCTGGGAATCAATGAGATGTGTAGGCATCTTTGTTGTACTTATCATTTGGATCTTATTTGTTGGTTCTGAATCTTGCAAGCTGGGAAACACGGCATGATGATGCAGAGGACAACAACCATAACAAACAGTTCAAACTTGGTAGTATTATCTTTGTGAAAGTGCGACAAATGTGCTGAGCGTGAGCGTCCTGAGAATAATAATTCTAATTGTTGTGCATGTTGATCCTGTGGCACTGATAGAACGAGCGAATGCATTGCTTGTTTTAAGTATAAATTTCTATTAAAGCTAATTAAATTTAAGTAAAGTGACCACTAACTCCTGTTATTACAGTACCAATACAGACCCGCTCGTGAACCGACGTGTGGCCGAGGGTGCATCTTCTGCCGGGCGTGCAACGGACGAGGGAGGGGTAGTAACAGTTGTCGCCTGTACACACTCAGCTTACTGTTGAATCCAGTTCCCCAAGATCTGAAAAACGAACTGCTGCCGCCGCCTACACACTCGTTCACTCGAAGAGACTCCAATGGCGATCCGAGGGGTGAGCCTGCTGGATATGGACTTCAGCAAGGAGTTCCCCTTTGAGTTCGCCGTTTAGTCCTATGGCTGCACCAAGTTGAACGTGATGTACACCAACGATATGGACTCGGTGAAGCTCTGCCTCGCCTCAGTCCTATGGCTATACCAGGTTCTGGAGCATTCGCCCGTTTCATCGGCAGCGCCGACTGCACCTTCGCTACGGTGGACAGAAGGAAGAACGCGATGATTCGGCCATCTGGTGCAACAAGCTTGTCGACATCCAGAAGCAATACAATTTCATCAGCAACGGGCAGGAGAAGGACTCCGTGGTTGACCTCGCTGAGACCATCATCGACCCCTGATACGCCAACATGAAAGAAGACGACCTGAACACGTGGGAGGTACCTCTGAATCTAGCCTACATAACCTACGCGGCCAAGGACGCATATGCATGCTACGACATGTACATGCAGATCTTGGACATGAGGGCGTGTCTGCTTCCCGTAACCGACGAGTACACGGACAGCCGCAGCGTCATGATCAAGCGTGCCAGGAAGGTCTAGATGTTGTACTTTATCCGTTTATAAGCAACTTTATCATCTAAGTGTTTCATGCATTAGCCTATGTGTCGTAATTATCTGTTTTGTCCGAAATATTTATTTTAAGAACACATTAACCTGATTGCATTTTTAGTGGCTATTTGCTTATGTATGTAAACTAGTTCACTTGTCCGTAAAAAAAACTAGTTCACTCGGCTGCCGTGCTTTGAATCTCCTTCCTCCCAACATATTCCCCTCCTCAGGTGGACCCAGCAGGTCTCTGAATTTTCTCCCACTTTCTTTTTCGATGTAAGCTGAGTTTTCTCCCAGTACTTTCCCCTAGAACCAACTCAACTGTCCCACGTCTAGCCTAAAAAATAATAATACCCCACGTACTATTAACTCATCAAATTAAAATGATATTTTATTTCGTAAGTTAAAAGTTCTTACAAAATAATAATAATAATAATAATTGTTTCTATATAACTTGGCAAGTTAACTCGTAGTGATTGCGTACATAAGCTTGCAAAGATTTTACTGACGTGCAATCATGTGTTTATGTTTTTATAACATTTCTCCGTCTAGCCCAACATGATATTTTCACCCAGCCCAGCAAGTCCGCGGATTTCGAGAAAAATGCAAATGGGATTTAAACGGGCTGCATAGATGCTACATCATTGTTTCACCCAGCCCACCAAATGGACTGGCTGACATGTGGGCCAGTAGGTCGAAGCCTAAGAAGGCGTTGGATTTACATCCAACGGCCGGCATTCTTCTTCAATCTCTTGTCTTCTTCCCCCAGCGCTGCCGGAACCGCCTGCTCCAGCCTTCGGCGTCCAGCGACGTTGTTTTGCGCTCCTCAGCGAAACGCTACCCCACCGACGGCCAGGCCATCCCTCCACTCCTCACCTCCTGTTATTCTCTACCGAGTGTAGGCCCACCCCGCACCTGAATCAGTCAAGTTTCCCACTCCTCTCCGTCTGCGACTCCACTGCCGTGTCTTCCCCATCTCCGGGTCGTTCCAGTCTGGGGCCTCGCCGTCGTCCACCGCCTCGGTGCGCTCGGCGCGGCGTGGTCAACATACGAGAGTCATCGGAAGAGGACTGTACGTGGAGAGCCTGACGGCTGGGACCCACGAGGTCCATGGTCGCACGCAAGGAAAGTTCCTCCTTATTACGCACTGTACGTGGGAAGGGCTTCTGTATTTCGCAAAAAAAAATGTTCCCCCGCTGACAGGTCGGACCCACCAGCTATATCTTCGCACGCAAGGAAGTGCCTCCTTATTACGCACCAAAAAATGAACACCCCCTGCTAGCTGGGACCCACCATAGTGGGTGGCTGACTTGTGGTCCTACTAAGTTGACGAGGACGGAGGGCTTTGTCAACTTAGTCAATATGAACGATTCTAGCTCCAGTGACCGTACGATGTCCATCCAACGGCCATAGTGCTTCTTCAACCTCTCGTCTTCTTGCTCCAGCCGTCCAAAGCAGCGCCAGTCGTGCCGCGTGCTCCTGCCTCTCGTGGCCGGCTGTGATGCCGCGGAGGCCTCACCGCCCCCTACTACTCCCACCGCTGGCCCAGGGTATCCCTCTACTCACCCACACCCCCTGTTATTCTGCGGTGACGGCAGCCTCACGCCGTAGCCGAACCAGTGAACCCTCGTACTCCTCTCCGCGTGGGCATCCACTGCCGCGTCTTCCCCGGCTCCGCATTGTCCCCTTACTAGGCCTCGCCGTCGTCCACCGCCTTGGTGCTCTCGGCGCGGCGTGGTCAATGTGGTCAACGACCGACTTCCATCGGAAGAGTACTGTACATGGAGAGGCTGATAGCTGGGTCCACGGCCACAGCCCAGTTTTTTTGTGATTTGCCTAGTAAGTCACTTTGTCAGGCCTGTTGGGCTGCAAATCTTTCAAGACGAGGAGAGCTTCATTCGGCTAGCCGAGAAAATGGCCTATCAGTAATGAGAAATGGGCTGTACATTTTTAAAACACATCAAACCGGCAATTAGTTTCAAATATCTTTTTTTCATTTCGAGATTTTAAATTACATTAATTTTTATGCGTGGAGAATTTGTTGGATTTTATATTGATATACATTTATTTTTAAAATCAGTTTGAATGTGAGTCGAAATTTCGGGATTAAAAACAGTTCGGACCGCACCGAAATATGCAAAATTTCGTATAATTTTTTAACCGTGGCCACAATATGGGCTGTAATGCTAACAAAAAGAATATGGGCTACAAAAAAACCTTAAGAATTAGCAAATGGGCTGTAAATTATTAGAAATAATGGCAGATGGGCTATATGCTGTTTTCCACAGATTTGAGGCTTTCCTAAAAAAAGGTTGATGCACAAGCAGTGACTGTTGGATGTCCATCGAACGGCCGTCGTGCTTCTTCAATCTCCGCTCTTCCTGCTCCAGCCGCTAAAACAAGCGCCAGCGGGACTGCCTGGTCCCTCCTCCCCGCGGCTGGCTGTGCTGCTGCGCAGGCCTCACCGCCCCACCGTACTCCCATCGCTGGCCTAGGCATCCCTCTACTCACCCACACCCGCTGTTATTCTCCGGCGACGGTAGACGAACCAGTAAACCCTCGTACAGTCATACTCCCCTCCACGTGGGAAACAACTGCCGAGTCTTCCCTACCTCTGTGTCGTTCCCTTCCTAGGCTTCACCGTCGTCCACCGCCGTGGGAAACACGGGATTGCTCTTCAAGGGCAACGAGAAACCACCGGCCAAGGATTCGGACCGTGGTCACGATTGTACACACCCCGCCAACAAGGTATGTTATTTCGAACGAGTCCTCAACCTAATTGTTTCGAGGATGATGTCTGAGCTTTTGTTATTGCTCTTTCAGGAATGGATGGACAAGGCAAAGCGGATCCAGTGTCCGGCTCCGCTGCCTAAGGAACCAGTCATCCCGTGTCTAGCGAAGATGCTGGTACCGGCGCCATATAAGGCGCCGGAGAAGAAGGCAAAGGGGGCCAAGAGTGGCCTCCGTCGTAAGGGTACTTCGGACATGGTGTCCGAGGACGACTAAACCCATTCCTCTGTCCCTGAGGACAATGACGGGGAAGAGGAGGAGGAGGAAGAAAACAATTCTCCCCCTGAGGAGAGGAAGAAGAAGAGGGCGGCTCCGGCACATCTGGAGGCGGAGGCGCTCAAAAAGGGGAAGGGTGTTCCAGCGGTCAACACCGCGTGGGACGTTGACAGCAGTCCGGAACGACGCCCCCGCACTAAGCCCCAGGCCGCGTCGTAAGTGACATGGCTTATTTATGCGCACATCCAGCCCTTTCTCTCCATTATTTTGATGTAGTTAACTGTACCATTGCAGTTCGGCCCGTGACCTAATCCAGCGGTCCTCGTCTGGAAGTTCGTTGGCTCCGTCGGAGATGGCGAGCTAGTCACCACCGCCTGCTTATTCCCCCGGGGCCGGGGACGACACCAAAGTGCTGTTCCGGAGGGCCGATCCGAACCGGGAGGAACCCAGGACGTTGTCCGGGAGGCGCCACGAGGCGAAGCCTCCACTGCCGGACATATGGAGGGGACGATCCCCATGGAGACTGGCGAAGAGGGCCGCATCCAGCTTGGCCCTCAGCCGAATATGATTCCAGAGGCCCATATGGCTCCGGAGTCGGGCGGGCAGCCCCTTTTGAAGGAGGGGGGTGCACCGCTTCCACCGGTGGTCCCTGTCCATCCAGCGGCGCCGATAACCTGATGGAGGCGCTACGAGGTGCCTCCGTTATGGACGAGCATCGTGTCCTTATGGGCATGGTGATCGAGAAGGTTCAGTCTGCCAAGAGTGGACTGAATGAAGCCTGCAGCAACCTGTTGACAGGTTTCGAGGTAAGTGACATAGAAAGAGAAAAACCCCATGTAGTCAGTAGCCCCTGAGACACTGTCCGGTGTTCAGCGACAAGAACCGAACAGAGGATCAATCTTTTATTGTAGGAGACTAACGTGATATGTATGCATAAGCAGGCGTCGATGTTGGCCGCAACCTCGCATGCTGCCGAAGTCTCTGAACTGAAGCAGAGGCTGGAGCGGACCGAGAACGAGCTCGGCGAGGTGATGATTCGGCTCCGGGAGAAGCAAGGTAAATGACGACGTGCTGTGTGTTCGAAAAGAACAAGCGTTGTATACTGACCGTAGTGTCATAATATGTGCAGGAGCCGCAACCGAGGTGGAGGCCCTAAAAAGGGCTTTGGCTGAAGCCGTGGGGAAGGCCGTCGAGCAGCAAGCCGCCCGGAAAAAGCTTGAGGCCCGAGTCAAGGAGGTCCAGCATGAGCTCCAGGATGAGGTGAAAAAATGTGAGACCTTGGAGCATGATGCGTCGGCTCGAGGGGCCGAATTTACCAAGGCTTGTCAGAGTGCGGAGACCGCACGGAATGAGGCCCAGGTCGCTCTCCGGGAGATCCAGGAGGCCAAGAAGATCACGGCGGGTAAGGCTTTTAAGATGCAAAGCAAGTATGCGGAGAGGCAGTACCTTTTACTAACCCGGGTTCGGAGTTCCCCAGGGGCTTTTGCGGATCTACCACGCAGCGTATCAGACGCTGCAGAGTTCTACCGAGCCGAAGGAGGAGGTTCTACGGAGAAGCTATTCTGGTCGCAGTATGCGAAGCCAGAGCATCCCGTGTCTTTCACCAATCAGCTGAAGCAGCTAGTGGAGCTGCACCGGGTGGCCGAACTAGCCATGAAGGATTAGACAATCCGGCTATGGCCAGCCGAAGCTATGCCCGACAGCTACTTCGGACTCGTGAGGCGCCAAGTGGAAGCCTGTCCACGGCTGGACGTCGTCAAGCGCTCTGCCTGTATTGAAGGTGCCCGTATGGCCTTCGCTTGCTACAAGATGTGGTGGGCGAAGATGAACGCTGTTGAAGTTGCCAGCGGGCCGCCGGAGGGCAAGGAGCACTGCACACCCGAGAAATATTTTGCGGATGTCATAGAAGGGTCTCGACTTGTGGCAGCTCAATGTTCGAAGGACATTATTTTCGAATGAATACATTCATGTTGTCCTTTGCCTTGTATTATAAAGACAAAGCTTGTTTTGTAATGTAATTTCGTTATGCTTTAAATTGTTTCCTCCTGTGCGGCCGTGTTATATGCAATCTGAGGGTTGGCCAGTCGTCGACTTCTGCCCTCACGTAATTAGTACGGAGGTGTTCGGGATGGGAACTAAACAATCTTGGTCCAATTATATTGTCCTTGAAGGAGTTGTTTAGCACAACGAACAAGGCAATCAGACTATACGGCTTAAACGCCCTCACTTAGCCATAGGAGTTTTATAATTAAGCAAGTGCGTAGCCCCTGGTCCAAGCCAGGGTGCTGTCAACATTTGATCGGGAAGTGCCGAACCTTCGCGTGACGCGGAAAAAATCTCCAACGATTTTGTAACCCTCGAACAGCTGACCGGCTCTCGCCGTATCATGACAGTCAGTTTTCGGCTTTCTCTACTGAGGTGCTCATCCGGTCAAGGCCAGGGCACAATCGCAGTAGTTCTCCCTTTACTACCCTAGCCGATAGAGCGGAATGTAGGTAGCAAGCACAAGAGCCGGGCAACCCAACTGTTGACCAAAGACATGATTCGGAGCCAATGCATATAATGCTAAATTCGGGGTGCCGAACTTTTATACAAGAAGTGTTCGGACTTTGTTGCCGTGTTATGGGGCGATAAGCAGCCCCTGGCAAATATGAAACATACAAAAGAGTACCGATGTAGCTGATAAGCAGATCAAAATAAAATGAAGTAAGAAGCGAAAACCACAGAAACTGGGCCGCAAATCATTTTTATTATAACTGAATGGATACGTCAAGGCGTATCTTATACAAATAGTGCGATAAGCACCCGAACTATTTAACATGTCGGGATCAAGAAGGAGCAGCGTGCGGGTCCTGGGAAATAAGTAAAAATACCGTCAAGAAGAACGTATGGAGGTTACCCTGCGCACCTATGCTGCATGCCCCCTTTGTATGCTGTTCCTTCGAAGGGGCTGGTGATCAGGCTCGCGGGAAAAGGAACCTGAAACAGAAAGGAAAAAGTGTGTCCAGGGTCGGTGTAGCCGAACTATAGATCCCGGGTTAGCTTGTGCCTCCGTCGATGTCCATGGGATTTCGAGTGCGTAATTAGGTACGCGTGGTACGAATGCCACTACTTCATCGGGACTGGGACGGAGGCCGAATTGCTAGTCGAGCTCTTGGCGAGCCTTGCTGTCCTGCTGTAGTGTAGTTCGGAACCTCTTGATGGTGTCCAGGGGCTCGGCAGCCGCACTATGGTGCTGTTTGAGAAGGCCGCTCTATACCTCTGCTGCTAGGGCGGCGGTGTGCTCCTCTGTTCGGAGGGAGCGTTCCGTGTTGCCATTGACTGTTATGACGCCGCGTGGACTGAGCATCTTGAGCTTGAGATAAGCGTAGTGTGGCACTACGTTGAATCTAGCAAACGTTGTTCATCCGAGCAGTGCGTGGTAGCCGCTGCGGAACGGGACGATGTCGAAGATTAACTCCTTGCTTCAGAAATTGTCCGGAGAACCGTAGAGCGGCCCTCGACGCCTGGTATGACTCCTTTGAAGGTAGTCTTTGTTGGTTTGATTCGTGAGGGGTCGATGCCCATCTTCCGTACTGTGTCTTGATAGAGTAGGTTGAGGCTGCTACCACCGTCCATCAGGACCCGCATTAGGTGGAACCCGTCAATAATTGGGTCCAGGACTAGTGCGGCTGAACCGCCGTGGCGGATGCTAGTTGGGTGGTCTCGTCGATCGAAAGTGATCGGGAATGATGACCACGGATTGAACTTTGGGGCGACTGGCTCTACCGCGTAGACGTCCCTGAGTACCCGCTTGCGCTCCCTTTTGGGGATGTGTGTAGCGTATATCATGTTCACCGTTTTGATTTGGGGGGGATTTCTTCTGCCCCCCAGTGTTCGGCTGCCGGGGCTCTTCGTCCTCGTCCTCACTTTGTGATCCCTTTTCTTTGTTTTCGGTATTTAACTTGCCAGCCTGCTTGAAAACCCAACAATCCCTGTTGGTATGATTGGCTTGCTTATCCGGGGTGCCGTGTATTTGGCACGGAC
The DNA here is from genome assembly GCF_002575655.3 of Aegilops tauschii subsp. strangulata. Classification (NCBI taxonomy): domain Eukaryota; kingdom Viridiplantae; phylum Streptophyta; class Magnoliopsida; order Poales; family Poaceae; genus Aegilops; species Aegilops tauschii. The sequence continues at coordinate 356,713,631 of NC_053039.3, forward strand.
GATCGAGTATGCGGTCCAGGCTGGAAGGTCCTTCATTGTCTCTTTTGTAGGGCTTCTTCCGTTGGCCGGACTTGGAGCCACTGAATCCAGCGTTGACTGTGGTGTCATCGGTGTTGTTTTCATTGCTTCGGCGTTTGTGCCTATTGCGCCAGAGCTTGCCAATGCTATTCTTGGCCTCAGAGGGGCCTGTCTCGCTGGCTGTGTTGTTACTACGGGCCAGCCAACTGTCCTCTCCCGCACAAAAGCGGGTCATGAGTATCGTGAGGGCTGCCATAGACTTCGGCTTTTCTTGGCCGAGGTGGCGTGCTAGCCATTCGTCACAGATGCTGTGTTTGAAGGCTGCTAAGGCCTCGGCATCCCGACAGTCAACGATCTGGTTCTTTTTGGTTAGGAACCTAGTCCAAAATTTTCTGGCTGATTCTCTAAGTTGTTGAACTATGTGGCTTAAGTCATCGGCGTCTGGTGGCCGGACATAAGTTCCTTGGAAGTTGTCCAGGAAAGCTTCTTCCAAGTCCTCCCAGCTGCCGATAGAATTTTCAGGCAGGCTGTTAAGCCAGTGCCGAGCTGGCCCTTTGAGTTTTAGTGGGAGGTATTTAATGGTGTGGAGGTCGTCTCCTCGAGCCATATGGATATGGAGAATGATATCCTTGATCCATACTGCGGGATCGGTTGTGCCGTCATATGATTCGATATTGACGGGCTTGAATCCCTCGGGGAATTCATGATCCAGTACCTCATCTGTGAAGCAGAGAGGGTGTGCGGCACCTCTGTACCGGGCCGCATTGCGGCGTAGCTCTGATGGAGTCCGTCTGCGGCATTCGGCCCGGGCGTGGTTAGATTTATCACGTCCGAATAGGTAGCCATCTTCGTGCCTGGAGGCACGTCCTCGCAATCCGTAGATAGATCTTGTGTGTCTTGCTCTACTGTCCAGGGTCTGCCGAAGGTCGTACGTGTGACCCCGAACTCTGTCGTCTTTATTTTTGCGGGGTGGTGGGGCAGGCTGTTGTGCGGTCTGAGTTGCCGCTTTATCCTGACCGTGGGGTGGCCGGTCGGCCGCCCTGTCTCGACCACGCAGTGGTCATTCCGCATTACGTGAGGGAGATATGTGTTCGGGTGCCTCCTCATCGAATTGAGGTAGCAGTCTGCGTTTCGGGTAGCTTTTGGCTGGGCGCTTGAGGCCGTATTCTTCGGCTGTCAGGACGTCGGTCCATCTGTCGACGAGCAGGTCTTGTTCGGCTTGAAGCTGCTGCTGTTTCTTTTTCAAGCTCCTTGCAGTGGCTATGAGCTGAAGCTTAAAGCCCTCCTGCTCCAGAGGGTCCTCCGGCACGATGAAGTCTTCATTGCCGAGGCTTGTCTCCTCTTCGGAGGGTGGATGGTAACTATCGTCCTCCGAGTTATCTTCTATGGTCTGTTCATTAGGGTTGCCTTGCATGTTGTCATGTTCCTCCTGTTCGGATGCAGCGCCGACAGGGTCTTCATTGTTTTCGGTGTCGCACGGAGTACTATTTTCTCCGGTGCCAGTGTTGCCATCCTTTGAGCGACAAGGCTTAGAATGGCGTTTGGGGCGCCGACGCTTGGTCTGCGTCTCAGAGGTTTGTTCTTATCCGGCTCTTCTTTATCGTCGCCAGATCCTTTGGGTGTATCAACCATCTACACGTCGTACGAAGAGGTGGCCGTCCAACGTCCAGTGAATGGCGGGTCTTGGCCTTGCTCATTGTCGGCATCGTCGTCCATACTGGTGATGTCTTCGGAGCCATAGTCAAGCACGTCGGTTAAGTCGTCGACGGTGGCTATGAAGTGGGTGGCGGGTGGGAAGCAAAATTCCTCGTCGTCCGCCTCTAGCTCGAACGGAACATAGTTGGCTGTGAGTCATCCTCCAAGGAACAGTTCTTCAAAGAATTTAGTACGTCACCCAAAGGCGAATGCTGGAAGATGTCTGCAGTGCTAAATTCGAAAATCGATAACCGATCCAGCCCGGTGTCCGCAAGCGCACTTGATCCGGAACGTGTAGCCGGAGACGAGTCCGGAGTTCCATTGACGCAAGCATTGCAGGATGTTGAGTCTGTGTGCGGCTCCAACGCCGCAGACTTTATGGCCTCGGAGGGGATGATCTGCTTCGGTACTGAGGCCGTTGCAGCAACAGGATCCATCTCCTGGGTGTGCTCCGATGACATATTTGAGTCATGTTCATCGGAGAGAAGGGGAGCGATCGCCGCGGTCTCAAATCCATCGAAGATCAAGTCTCCACGGATATCCGCAATGTAGTTCAAGCTTCCAAATCTGACCTGATGGCCAGGGGTGTCGCTATCGACCTGCTCCAGATGGCCAAGTGAGTTGGCCCGTAGTACGAAGCCGCCGAACACAAAGATTTGTCCGGGGAGAAAGGTTTCTCCCTGAACGACGCCATTACTGACGACTGAAGGGGCCATCGAGCCTTATGTCGACGGCATAGTGGAACTCTCAATGAAAGCACCAATGTCGGTGTCAAACCGACAGATCTCGGGTAGGGGGTCCCGAACTGTGCGTCTAGGATCAATGGTAATAGGAGACGGGGGACACAATGTTTACCCAGGTTTGGGCCCTCTATATGGAGGTAATACCCTATTTCCTGCTTGATTGATCTTGATGAATATGAGTATTACAAGAGTTGATCTACCACGAGATCGTAATGGCTAAACCCTAGAAGTCTAGCCTATGTGAATATGGTAATGAATCTGTCCTATCCGGACTATGCTCTCCGGTTTATATAGACACCGGAGAGATCTAGGGTTACACGAGGTCGGTTACATAGGAGGAAATCTTCATAATAGGTCGCCTAACTTGCCTTCGACGCCAAGGAGAGTCCAATCCGGACACGGGTATAGTCTTCGGTCTTCGTGTCTTCACAGCCCATCAGTCCGGCCCATAGATAACAGGCCGGACGCCCAAGGACCCCTTAGTCCAGGACTCCCTCAGCCGGCCGGCCTCCCCCTCCCCTCCTTTATATATGGGGGCAGGGGGCACCCTAGGACACACAAGTTTCTCTTAACCGTGTGCGGTGCCCCCCGCATAGTTACACACCTCGGTCATATCGTCGTAGTGCTTAGGCGAAGCCCTGCGCCGGTAACTTCATCATCACCATCACCACGCCGTCGTGCTGATGGAACTCTCCCTCGTCCTCAACTGGATCAAGAGCTCGAGGGATGTCATCAAGCTGAACGTGTGCTGAACGCGGAGGTGTCGTACATTCGGTGCTTGGATCGGTTGGATCGCGAAGACGTTCGACTACATCAACCGCGTTACTAAATGCTTCCGCTTTCGGTCTATGAGGGTACGTGGACAATCTGTCCCCGCTCGTTGCTATGCTTCTCCTAGATATATCTTGCGTGGTTGTAGGAATTTTTTTGAATTACTACTTTCCCCAATAGTGGCATCCGAGACAGGTCCATGCGTAGATGTTATATGCATGAGTAGAACACAAAGAGTTGTGGGCGATAATAGTCATACTGCTTACCAGCAACGTCTTACTTTGATTCGGCGGTATTGTTGGATGAAGCGGCCCGGACCGACATTACATGACCGCGTTCATGAGACTGGTTCTACCGACGTGCTTCGCACACAGGTGGCTAGCGGGTGTCTGTTTCTCCAACTTTAGTTGAATCGAGTTTCACTACGCCCGGTCCTTGTTGAAGATTAGAACATCACACTTGACGAAAATCGTTGTGGTTTTTGATGCGTAGGTAAGAACGGTTCTTGCTAGAAGCCCGTAGCAGCCACGTAAATTTGCAACAACAAAGTAGAGGACGTCTAACTTGTTTTTGCAGGGCTTGCTGTGATGTGATATGGTCAAGACGTGATGATATATAAATTGTTGTATGAGATGACCATGTTTTGTAGAAGTTATCGACAACTGGCAGGAGCCTTATGGTTGTCGCTTTATTGTATGAAATGCAATCACCATGTAATTGCTTTACATTATCACTAAGCAGTAGCGATAGTCATAGAAGCAATAGTTGGCGAGATGACTACGATGCTTCGATGGAGATCATGGTGTCAAGCCGGTGACGATGGTGATCATGACGGTGCTTTGGAGATGGAGATCAAAGGCACAAGATGATGATGGCCATATCATATCACTTATTTTGATTGCATGTGATGTTTATCTTTTATGAATCTTATTTTGCTTAGTACGGCGGTAGCATAATAAGATGATCCCTCACTAAATTTCAAGGTATAAGTGTTCTCCCTGAGTATGCACGTTGCTACTGTTCGTCGTTCCGAGACACCACGTGATGATCGGGTGTGATAAGCTCTACGTTCACATACAACGGGTGCAAGCTAGTTTTGCACACGCAGAATACTCGGGTTAAACTTGACGAGCCTAGCATATGCAGATATGGCCTCGGAACACTGAGACTGAAAGGTCGAGCGTGAATCATATAGTAGATATGATCAACATAGTGATGTTCACCATTAAAAACTACTCCATCTCACGTGATGATCAGACATAGTTTAGTTGATTTGGATCATGTGATCATTTAGATGACTAGAGGGATGTCTATCTAAGTGGGTGTTCTTAAGTAATATGATTAATTGAACTTTAATTTATCATGAACTTAGTACCTGATAGTATTTTGCATGTCTATGTTGTCGTAGATCAATGGCCAGTGCTACCGTTCCTTTGAATTTTAATGCGTTCCTAGAGAAAGCTAAGTTGAAAGATGATTGTAGCAACTACACGGACTGGGTCCGTAACTTGAGGATTATCCTCATTGCTGCACAGAAGAATTATGTCCTGGAAGCACCGCTAGGTGCAAGACCCGCTGCAGGAGCAACTCCAGATGTTATGAATGTGTGGCAGAGCAAAGCTCCTGACTGCTCGATAGTTCAGTGTGCCATGCTTTACGGCTTAGAACCGGGACTTCAACGACGTTTTGAACGTCATGGAGCATATGAGATGTTCCAGGAGTTGAAGTTAATATTTCAAGCAAATGCCCGGATTGAGAGATATGAAGTCTCCAATAAGTTCTACAGCTGCAAAATGGTGGAGAATAGTTCTGTCAGTGAACATATACTCAGAATGTCTGGGTACCACAACCACTTGAATCAAGTGGGAGTTAATCTTCCTGATGATAGTGTCATTGACAGAGTTCTTCAATCACTGCCACCAAGCTACAAAAGCTTCATGATGAACTATAATATGCAAGGGATGGATAAGACAATTCCCGAGCTCTTCGCAATGCTAAAGGCTGCGGAGGTAGAAATCAAGAAGGAACATCAAGTGTTGATGGTTAACAAGACCACTAGTTTCAAGAAAAAGGGAAAAGGGAAGAAGGGGAACTTCAAGAAGAACGGCAAGCAAGTTACTGCTCAAGTGAAGAAGCCCAAGTCTGGACCTAAGCCTGATACTGAGTGCTTCTACTGCAAAGGGACTGGTCACTGGAAGCGGAACTGCCCCAAGTATTTGGGGGATAAGAAGGATGGCAAAGTGAAAGGTATATTTGATATACATGTAATTGATGTGTACCTTACTAATGCTCGTAGTAGCGCCTAGGTATTTGATACTGGTTATGTTGCTCATATTTGCAACTCGAAACAGGGGCTACGGATTAAGCGAAGATTGGCTAAGGACGAGGTGACGATGCGCGTGGGAAATGGTTCCAAAGTCGATGTGATTATTTGGTGCCAGCGTTAAGCATGAACATTATATCTGGATCTTGTTTGATGCGAGACGGTTATTCATTTAAATCAGAGAATAATGGTTGTTCTATTTATATGAGTAATATCATTTATGGTCATGCACCCTTGATGAGTGTTCTATTTTTATTGAATCTCGATAGTAGTGATACACATATTCATAGTATTAAAGCCAAAAGATATAAGTTTAATAATGATAGTGCAACTTATTTGTGGCACTGCCGTTTACGTCATATTGGTGTAAAGCGCATGAAGAAACTCCATGTTGATGGGCTTTTGGAATCACTTGATTACGAATCATTTGATGCTTGCGAACCATGCCTCATGGGCAAGATGACTAAGACTGTGTTCTCTGGAACAATGGAGCGAGCAACAGACTTGTTGAAAATAATACATACTGATGTATGCGGTCCGATGAGTGTTGAGGCTCGCGGTGGGTATCGTTATTTTTTTACCTTCAAAGATGATTTGAGCAGATATGGGTATATCTACTTGATGAAACATAAGTATGAAACATTTAAAAAGTTCAAAGAATTTCAGAGTGAAGTGGAAAATCATCGTAACAAGAAATAAAGTTTCTACTATCTGATCGTGGAGGTGAATATTTGAGTTATGAGTTTGGTCTTCATTTGAAACAGTGCGGAATAGTTTCGCAACTCACGCCACCTGGAACACCACAACGTAATGGTGTGTCCGAACGTCGTAACCGTATTTTATTGGATATGGTGCGATCTATGATGTCTCTTACTGATTTACCGCTATCATTTTGGGGTTATGCTTTAGAGACAGCTGCATTAACATTAAATAGGGCACCATCTAAGTCCGTTGAGACGACACCATTGATAACCCACAAGTATAGGGATCGCAACAGTTTTCGAGGGTAGAGTATTCAACCCAAATTTATTGATTCGACACAAGGGGAGCCAAAGAATATTCTCAAGTATTAGCAGTTGAGTTGTCAATTCAACCACACCTGGATAACTTAGTATCTGTAGCAAAGTATTTAGTAGGAAAGTAATATGATAGTAACGGTAACGGTAGCAAAAGTAATATTTTTGGGTTTTGTAGTGATTGTAACAGTAGCAACGGAAAAGTAAATAAGCGGAGAACAATATGTGAAAAGCTCGTAGGCATTGGATCAGTGATGGAGAATTATGCTGGATGCGGTTCATCATGTAACAATCATAACATAGGTAGACACAGAACTAGCTCCAATTCATCAATGTAATGTAGGCATGTATTCCGAATATAGTCATACGTGCTTATGGAAAAGAACTTGCATGACATCTTTTGTCCTACCCTCCCGTGGCAGTGGGGTCCTAATGGAAACTAAGGGATATTAAGGCCTCCTTTTAATAGAGTACCGGACCAAAGCATTAACACATAGTGAATACATGAACTCCTCAAACTACGGTCATCACCGGGAGTGGTCCCGATTATTGTCACTTCGGGGTTGCCGGATCATAACACATAGTAGGTGACTATAGACTTGCAAGATAGGATCAAGAACTCACATATATTCATGAAAACATAATAGGTTCAGATCTGAAATCATGGCACTCGGGCCCTAGTGACAGGCATTAAGCATAGCAAAGTCATAGCAACATCAATCTCAGAACATAGTGGATACTAGGGATCAAACCCTAACAAAACTAACTCGATTACATGATAGATCTCATCCAACCCATCACCGTCCAGCAAGCCTACGATGGAATTACTCACGCATGGCGGTGAGCATCATGAAATTGGTGATGGAGGATGGTTGATGATGACGATGGCGACGAATTCCCCTCTCCGGAGCCCCGAACGGACTCCAGATCAGCCCTCCCGAGAGGTTTTAGGGCTTGGAGGCGGCTCCGTATCGTAAAACGTGATGAATCCTTCTCCTTGATTTTTTTCTCCCCGAACATGAATATATGGAGTTGGAGTTGAGGTCGGTGGAGCATCAGGGGGCCCACAAGGCAGGGGGCGCGCCCAGGGGGGCAGGCGCGCCCCCACCCTCGTGGACAGGGTGTTGGCCCCCTGACATGGATTCTTCTTCCAGTATTTTTAATATTTTCCAAAAATACGTTCCGTGGAGTTTCAGGTCATTCCGAGAACTTTTGTTTCTGCACATAAATAACATCATGGCAATTCTGCTGAAAACAGCGTCAGTCCGGGTTAGTTCCATTCAAATCATGCAAGTTAGAGTCCAAAACAAGGGCTAAAGTGTTTGGAAAAGTAGATATGATGGAGACGTATCAACTCCCCCAAGCTTAAACCTTTGCTTGTCCTCAAGCAATTCAGTTGATAAACTGAAAGTGATAAAGAAAAAACTTTTACGAACTTTGTTTGCTCTTGTTGTTGTAAATATGTAAAGCTAGCATTCAAGTTTTCAGCAAAGATTATAACTACCCACATTCACAATAACACTTAGGTCTCATGTTTACTCATGTCAATGGCATAATCAACTAGCGAGCAATAATAATAAATCTCGGATGACAACACTTTCACAAAACAATCATTATATGATATAATAATATGGTATCTCGCTAGCCCTTTCTGAGACCGCAAAACTGAAGGAAATATGCCCTAGAGGCAATAATAAAGTATTATATATTTCCTTATATCATGATAAATGTTTATTATTCATTCTAGAATTGTATTAACCGGAAACATAATACATGTGTGAATACATAGACAAACAGAGTGTCACTAGTATGCCTCTGCTTGACTAGCTCGTTAATCAAAGATGGCTATGTTTCCTAGCCATAGACATGAGTTGTCATTTGATTAACGGGATCACCTCATTAGGAGAATGACGTGATTGACATGACCCATTACGTTAGCTTAGCACCCGATCGTTTAGTTTGTTGCTATTGCTTTCTTCATGACTTATACATGTTCCTATGACTATGAGATTATGCAACTCCCGTTTACCGGAGGAACACTTTGTGTGCTACCAAACGTCACAACGTAACTGGGTGATTATAAAGGTGCTCTACAGGTGTCTCCAAAGGTACTTGTTGGGTTGGCGTATTTCGAGATTAGGATTTGTCACTCCGATTGTCGGAGAGGTATCTCTGGGCCCACTCGGTAATGCACATCACTATAAGCCTTGCAAGCATTGTGACTAATGAGTTAGTTGCGGGATGATGTATTACGGAACGAGTAAAGAGACTTGCCGGTAACGAGATTGAACTAGGTATCGAGATACCGACGATCGAATCTCGGGCAAGTAACATACCGATGACAAAGGGAACAACGTATGTTGTTATGCGGTCTGACCGATAAAGATCTTCGTAGAATATGTGGGAGCCAATATGGGCATCCAGGTCCCGCTATTGGTTATTGACTGGAGAGGTGTCTCGGTCATGTCTACATAGTTCTCGAACCCAAAGGGTCCGCACGCTTAAAGTTACGATGACAGTTTTGTTATGAGTTTATATGTTTTGATGTACCGAAGGTTGTTCGGAGTCCCGGATGTGATCACGAACATGACGAGGAGTCTCGAAATGGTCGAGACGTAAAGATTGATATATTGGAGTACTATATTCGGACACCGGAAGTGTTCCGGAGAAGTTTCGGATTAAACCGGAGTGCCGGAGGGTTACCGGAACCCCCCGGGGAAGTATTGGGCCTTAGTGGGCCTTGAGGGGAGAGAGAGGGCAGCAGCCAGGAGGTGGTGCGCCCCCTCCCAGGAGGAGTCCTAGTTGGACTAGGAGAGGGGGGCGCAGCCCCCTTTCCCTCTCCCTCTCCCTCTCTTTCCTTCCCCCCTTCTTTTCCTAGTAGGACTAGGAAAGGGGAGTCCTACTCCTACTTGGAGGAGGACTCCGCCCTCTCCTTGGCGCGCCCATAGGCAGCCGGCCTCCCCCTTTGCTCCTTTATATACGGGGGCAGGGGGCACCTCTAAACACACTTGATATACGATATTTTAGCCGTGTGCGGTGCCCCCCTCCACCAGATTACACCTCGATAATACCGTCGCGGAGCTTAGGCGAAGCCCTGCGTCGGTGGAACATCATCATCGTCACCACGCCGTCGTGCTGACGAAACTCTCCCTCAACACTCGGCTGGATCGGAGTTCGAGGGACGTCATCGAGCTGAACGTGTGTAGAACTTCGGAGGTGCCGTGCGTTTGGTACTTGATCGGTCGGATCGTGAAGACGTACGACTACATCAACCACGTTGTGATAACGCTTCCGCTGTCGGTCTACGAGGGTACGTGGACAACACTCTCCCCTCTCGTTGCTATGCATCACCATGATCTTGCGTGTGTGTAGGAATTTTTTTGAAATTACTACGTTACCCAACAGTGGCATCCGAGCCTGGTTTTATGCGTTGATGCTATGCACGAGTAGAACACAAGTGAGTTGTGGGCGATATAAGTCATACTGCTTACCAGCATGTCATACTTTGGTTCAGCGGTATTGTGAGATGAAGCGGCCCGGACCGACATTACGCGTATGCTTACGCGAGACTGGTTTCATCGTTCGGAGCACTCGTTGCTTAAAGGTGACTGGCGGGTGTCTGTCTCTCTTACTTTAGTTGAACCGAGTGTGGCTACGCCCGGTCCTTGCGAAGGTTAAAACAGCACCAACTTGACAAACTATCATTGTGGTTTTGATGCGTAGGTAAGAACGGTTCTTGCTAAGCCCGTAGCAGCCACGTAAAATATGCAACAACAAAGTAGAGGTCGTCTAACTTGTTTTTGCAGGGCATGTTGTGATGTGATATGGTCAAGACATGATGTGATATAATGTGTTGTATGAGATGATCATGTTTTGTAACCGAGTTATCGGCAACTGGCAGGAGCCATATGGTTGTCGCTTTATTGTATGAGATGCAATCGCCATGTAATAGTTTTACTTTATCACTAAGCGGTAGCGATAGTCGTAAAAGCAATAAGTTGGCGAGACAACAACGATACTACGATGGAGATCAAGGTGTCGAGCCGGTGACGATGGTGATCATGATGGTGCTTCGGAGATGGAGATCACAAGCACGGTGCTTCGGAGATGGAGATCACAAGCACAAGATGATGATGGCCATATCATATCACTTATATTGATTGCATGTGATGTTAATCCTTTATGCATCTTATCTTGCTTTGATTGACGGTAGCATTATAAGATGATCTCTCACTAAAATTTCAAGATAAAAGTGTTCTCCCTGAGTATGCACCGTTGCAAAAGTTCTTCGTGCTGAGACACCACGTGTTAATCGGGTGTGATAGGCTCTACGTTCAAATAGAACGGGTGCAAAACAGTTGCACACGCGGAATACTCAGGTTAAACTTGATGAGCCTAGCATATGTACAGATATGGCCTCGGAACACAGAGACCGAAAGGTCGAGCGTGAATCATATAGTAGATATGATCAACATAGTGATGTTCACCATTGAAACTACTCCATCTCACGTGTTAATCGGACATGGTTTAGTTGCTTTGGATCACGTAATCACTTAGATGATTAGAGAGGTGTCTATCTAAGTGGGAGTTCTTAAGTAATATGATTAATTGAACTTAAATTTATCATGAACTTAGTACCTGATAGTATCTTGCTTGTCTATGTTAATTGTAGATATATGGCCCGTGTTGTTGTGCCGTTGAATTTTAATGCGTTCCTTGAGAAAGCTAAGTTGAAAGATGATGGTAGCAATTACACGGACTGGGTCCGTAACCTGAGGATTATCCTCATTGCTGCACAGAAGAATTACGTCCTGGAAGCACCGCTAGGTGCCAGGCCTCCTGCAAGAGCTACGCCAGAAGTTATGAACGTCTGGCAAAGCAAAGCTGATGACTACTCAATAGTTCAGTGTGCCATGCTTTACGGCTTAGAACCGGGACGTCAACGATGTTTTGAACGTCATGGAGCATATGAGATGTTCCAGGAGTTGAAGTTAATATTTCAAGCAAATGCCTGGATTGAGAGATATGAAGTCTCCAATAAGTTCTATAGCTGCAAGATGGAAGAGAATAGTTCTGTCAGTGAGCATATACTCAGAATGTCTGGGTATAATAATCACTTAATTCAACTGGGAGTTCAACTTCCGGATGATTGCGTCATTGACAGAATTCTTCAATCACTGCCACCAAGCTACAAGAGCTTCGTGATGAACTAAACATGCAAGGGATGGATAAGACGATTCCCGAGCTCTTCGCAATGCTTAAGGCAGCGGAGGTAGAAATCAAAAAGGAGCATCAAGTGTTGATGGTCAGTAAAACCACTAGTTTTAAGAAAAAGGGCAATGGGAAGAAGAAAGGGGACTTCAAGAAGAATAGCAAGCAAGTTGCTGTTCAGGAGAAGAAATCCAAGTCTGGACCTAAGCCTGAAACTGAGTGCTTCTACTGTAAGCAGACTGGCCACTGGAAGCGGAACTGCCCCAAGTATTTCGCGGATAAGAAGGATGGCAAGGTTAACAAAGGTATTTGTGATATACATGTTATTGATGTGTACCTTACTAATACTCGCAGTAGCACCTGGGTATTTGATACTGGTTCTGTTGCTAATATTTGCAACTCGAAACAGGGGCTACGGATTAAGCGAAGTTTGGCTAAGGACGAGGTGACGATGCGCGTGGGAAATGGTTCCAAAGTCGATGTGATCGCTGTCGGCACGCTACCTCTACATCTACCTTCGGGATTAGTTTTAGACCTAAATAATTGTTATTTGGTGCCAGCGTTGAGCATGAACATTATATCTGGATCTTGTTTAATGCGAGACGGTTATTCATTTAAATCAGAGAATAATGGTTGTTCTATTTATATGAATAATATCTTTTATGGTCATGCACCCTTGAAGAGTGGTCTATTTTTAATGAATCTCGATAGTAGTGATACACATATTCATAATGTTGAAGCCAAAAGATGCAGAGTTAATAATGACAGTGCAACTTATTTGTGGCACTGTCGTTTGGGTCATATCGGTGTAAAGCGCATGAAGAAACTCCATACTGATGGAATTTTGGAATCACTTGATTTTGAATCACTTGGTACTTGCGAACCGTGCCTTATGGGCAAGATGACCAAAACACCATTCTCCGGAACTATGGAGAGAGCAACAGATTTGTTGGAAATCATACATACAGATGTATGTGGCCCGATGAATATTGAAGCTCGTGGCGGATATCGTTATTTTCTCACCTTCACAGATGATTTGAGCAGATATGGGTATATCTACTTAATGAAACATAAGTCTGAAACATTTGAAAAGTTCAAAGAATTTCAGAGTGAAGTTGAAAATCATCGTAACAAGAAAATAAAATTCCTACGATCTGATCGTGGAGGGGAATATTTGAGTTACGAGTTTGGTCTACATTTGAAACAATGCGGAATAGTTTCGCAACTCACGCCACCCGGAACACCACAGCGTAATGGTGTGTCTGAACGTCGTAATCGTACTTTATTAGATATGGTGCGAACTATGATGTCTCTTACTGATTTACCGCTATCATTTTGGGGTTATGCTTTAGAGACAGCTGCATTCACTCTAAATAGGACACCATCGAAATCCGTTGAGACGACGCCTTTTGAACTATGGTTTGGCAAGAAACCAAAGTTGTCGTATCTTAAAGTTTGGGGTTGCGATGCTTATGTGAAGAAACTTCAACCTGATAAGCTCGAGCCTAAATCAGAGAAATGTGTCTTCATAGGATACCCAAAGGAGACCGTTGGGTACACCTTCTATCACAGATCCGAAGGCAAGATATTTGTTGCTAGAAATGGATCCTTTCTAGAGAAGGAGTTTCTCTCGAAAGATGTGAGTGGGAGGAAAGTAGAACTTGATGAGGTAACTGTACCTACTCCCTTATTGGAAAGTAGATCATCGCAGAGATCAGTTTCTGCGACACCTACACCAAGTAGTGAGGAAGTTAATGATAATGATCATGAAACTTCAGATCAAGTTATTACTGAACTTCTTAGGTCAACTAGATCAAGATCCGCACCAGAGTGGTACGGTAATCCTGTTCTGGAGGTCATGTTACTAGACCATGGCGAACCTACGAACTATGAAGAAGCGATGGTGAGCCCAGATTCCGCAAAATGGCTTGAAGCCATGAAATCCGAGATGGGATCCATGTATGAGAACAAAGTATGGACTTTGGTTGACTTGCCCGATGGTCGGCAAGCCATTGAAAATAAATGGATCTTCAAGAAGAAGACTGACGCTGATGGTAATGTTACTGTCTATAAAGCTCGACTTGTTGCGAAAGGTTTTCGACAAGTTCAAGGAATTGACTACGATGAGACCTTCTCACCCGTAGCGATGCTTAAGTCTATCCGAATCATGTTAGCAATTGCCGCATTTTATGATTATGAAATTTGGCAAATGGATGTCAAAACTGCGTTCCTGAATGGATTTCTGGAAGAAGAGTTGTATATGATGCAACCGGAAGGTTTTGTCGATCCAAAGGGAGCTAACAAAGTGTGCAAGCTCCAGCGATCCATTTATGGACTGGTGCAAGCCTCTCGGAGTTGGAATAAACGCTTTGATAGTGTGATCAAAGCATTTGGTTTTATACAGACTTTTGGAGAAGCCTGTATTTACAAGAAAGTGAGTGGGAGCTCGATTGCATTTCTGATATTATATGTGGATGACATATTACTGAATGGAAATGATATACAATTTCTGGATAGCATAAAGGGATACTTGAATAAGAGTTTTTCAATGAAAGACCTCGGTGAAGCTGCATATATATTAGGCATTAAGATCTATAGAGATAGATCAAGACGCTTAATTGGACTTTCACAAAGCACATACCTTGACAAAGTTTTGAAGAAGTTCAAAATGGATCAAGCAAAGAAAGGGTTCTTGCCTGTACTACAAGGTGTGAGATTGAGTAAGACTCAATGCCCGACCACTGCAGAAGATAGAGAGAAAATGAAAGATGTTCCCTATGCTTCAGCCATAGGCTCTATCATGTATGCAATGCTGTGTACCAGACCTGATGTGTCCCTAGCTATAAGTTTAGCAGGGAGGTACCAAAGTAATCCAGGAGTGGATCACTGGACAGCGGTCAAGAACATCCTGACATACCTGAAAAGGACTAAGGATATGTTTCTCGTATATGGAGGTGACAAAGAGCTCATCGTAAGGGGTTACGTTGATGCAAGCTTTGACACTGATCCGGACGATTCGAAATCGCAAACCGGATACGTATTTACATTGAACGGTGGAGCTGTCAGTTGGTGCAGTTCCAAGCAAAGTGTCGTGGCGGGATCTACGTGTGAAGCGGAATACATAGCTGCTTCGGAAGCAGCGAATGAAGGAGTCTGGATGAAGGAGTTCATATCCGATCTAGGTGTCATACCTAGTACATCGGGACCAATGAAAATCTTTTGTGATAATACTGGTGCAATTGCCTTAGCAAAGGAATCCAGATTTCACAAGAGAACCAAGCACATCAGAAGACGCTTCAATTCCATCCGGGATTTAGTCCAGGTGGGAGACGTAGAAATTTGGAAGATACATACGGATCTGAATGTAGCAGATCCGTTGACTAAGCCTCTTCCACGAGCAAAACATGATCAGCACCAAGACTCCATGGGTGTAAGAATCATTACTATGTAATCTAGATTATTGACTCTAGTGCAAGTGGGAGACTGAAGGAAATATGCCCTAGAGGCAATAATAAAGTATTATATATTTCCTTATATCATGATAATGTTTATTATTCATGCTAGAATTGTATTAACCGGAAACATAATACATGTGTGAATACATAGACAAACAGAGTGTCACTAGTATGCCTCTGCTTGACTAGCTCGTTAATCAAAGATGGTTATGTTTCCTAGCCATAGACATCAGTTGTCATTTGATTAACGGGATCACCTCATTAGGAGAATGACGTGATTGACATGACCCATTACGTTAGCTTAGCACCCGATCGTTTAGTATGTTGCTATTGCTTTCTTCATGACTTATACATGTTCCTATGACTATGAGATTATGCAACTCCCGTTTACCGGAGGAACACTTTGTGTGCTACCAAACGTCACAACATAACTGGGTGATTATAAAGGTGCTCTACAGGTGTCTCCAAAGGTACTTGTTGGGTTGGCGTATTTCGAGATTAGGATTTGTCACTCCGATTGTCGGAGAGGTGTCTCTGGGCCCACTCGGTAATGCACATCACTATAAGCCTTGCAAGCATTGTGACTAATGAGTTAGTTGTGGGATGATGTATTACGGAACGAGTAAAGAGACTTGCCGGTAACGAGATTGAACTAGGTATCGAGATACCGACGATCGAATCTCGGGCAAGTAACATACCGATGACAAAGGGAACAACGTATGTTGTTATGCGGTCTGACCGATAAAGATCTTCGTAGAATATGTGGGAGCCAATATGGGCATCCAGGTCCCGCTATTGGTTATTGACTGGAGAGGTGTCTCGGTCATGTCTACATAGTTCTCGAACCCAAAGGGTCCGCACGCTTAAAGTTACGATGACAGTTTTGTTATGAGTTTATATGTTTTGATGTACCGAAGGTTGTTCGGAGTCCTGGATGTGATCACGGACATGACGAGGAGTCTCGAAATGGTCGAGACGTAAAGATTGATATATTGTACGACTATATTCGGACACCGGAAGTGTTCCGGAGAAGTTTCGGATTAAACCGGAGTGCCGGAGGGTTACCGGAGCCCCCCGGGGAAGTATTGGGCCTTAGTGGGCCTTGAGGGGAGAGAGAGAGGGCAGCAGCCAGGAGGTGGTGCGCCCCCTCCCAGGAGGAGTCCTAGTTGGACTAGGAGAGGGGGGCGCAGCCCCCTTTCCCTCTCCCTCTCCCTCTCTTTCCTTCCCCCCTTCTTTTCCTAGTAGGACTAGGAAAGGGGAGTCCTACTCCTACTAGGAGGAGGACTCCCCCCCTCTCCTTGGCGCGCCCTTAGGCAGCCGGCCTCCCCCCTTGCTCCTTTATATACGCGGGCAGGGGGGCACCTCTAAACACACTTGATATACGATATTTTAGCCGTGTGCGGTGCCCCCCTCCACCAGATTACACCTCGATAATACCGTCGCGGAGCTTAGGCGAAGCCCTGCGTCGGTGGAACATCATCATCGTCACCACGCCGTCATGCTGACGAAACTCTCCCTCAACACTCGGCTGGATCGGAGTTCGAGGGACGTCATCGAGCTGAACGTGTGTAGAACTTCGGAGGTGTCGTGCGTTCGGTACTTGATCGGTCGGATCGTGAAGACGTACGACTACATCAACCGCGTTGTGATAACGCTTCCGCTCTCGGTCTACGAGGGTACGTGGACAACACTCTCCCCTCTCGTTGCTATGCATCACCATGATCTTGCGTGTGCGTAGGAAATTTTTTGAAATTACTACGTTACCCAACAAAAACATAAATGCAGAGCACCTTTAAAGATCAAGGTCTGACTAAACATTGTAATTCATGGTAAAAGATATCCAGTCATACCCAATATAAATTAATAGTAATGGATGCAAATGACAGCAGTGCTCTCCAGCTGGTGCTTTTTAATGAGAGGGTGATGACGCAACATAAAAGTAAATAGATAGGCCCTTCGCAGAGGGAAGCAGGGATTTGTAGAGGTGCCAGAGCTCGATTTTAAAGCAGAGATAAATAATATTTTGAGCGGCATACTTTCATTGTCAACATAACAACCAAGAGATGGCGATATCTTCCATGCTACACACATTATAGGCGGTTCCCAAACAGAATGGTAAAGTTTATACTCCCCCTCCACCACCAGCATCAATCCATGGCTTGCTCGAAACAACAAGTGCCTCCAACTAACAACAGTCCCAGGGGGAGTTTTGTTTGCAATTATTTTGATTTAGTTTGCATAAAGCATGGGACTGGGCATCCCGGTGACCAGCCATTTTCTCATGAGTGAGGAGCGGAGTCCACTCCTCTTGAGAATAACCCGCCAAGCATGGAAGATATAGAGAGCCCTAGTTGATACATGAGCTATTCGAGCATACAAAACATAATTTCGTTTGAAGGTTTAGAGTTTGGCACATACAAATTTACTTGGAACGGCAGGTAGATACCGCATATAGGAAGGTATAGTGGACTCATATGGAATAACTTTGGGGTTTAAGGGATTGGATGCACAAGCAGTATTCCCGCTTAGTACAAGTGAAGGCTAGCAAAAGACTGGGAAGCGACCAACTAGAGAGCGACAACAGTCATGAACATGCATTAAAATTAATAAACATTGAGTACAAGCATGAGTAGGATATGATCCACCAGGAACATAAATATCGTGAAGGCTATGTTGATTTGTTTCAACTACATGTGTGAACATGTGCCAAGTCGAGTCACTTAAATCATTCAAAGGAGGATACAACCCCACTATACCACATCACAACCATTTTAATAGCATGTTGGCACGCAAGGTAAACCGTTATAACTCATAGCTAATCAAGCATGGCACGAGCAACTATAATCTCTAGTTGTCATTGCAAACATGTTTATTCATAATAGGCTGAATCAGGAACGATGAACTAATCATATTTACAAAAACAAGAGAGGCCGAGTTCATACCAGCTTTTCTCATCTCAGTCAGTCCATCATATATCGTCATAATTGCCTTTCACTTGCATGACCGAACGATGTGAAAATAATAAGAGTGCACGTGCATTGGACTAAGCTGGAATCTGCGAGCATTCAATAAACATGACAAGACAAGGCAATATGGGCTCTTGGTTAAATCAACAATAATGCATATAAGAGCCACTTCAACAATTTCATTATGGTCTTCTCCTATCGACCCCCAAAGAAAAGAAAAGAAATAAAAACTATTTACACGGGAAAGCTCCCAACAAGCAAAAGAAGAATGGGAAATCTTTTTGGGTTTTCTTTTAATTATTACTACTACAGCAAGAAAGGTAAACTAGCTAAAAGCTACACTAATTTTTTTGGTTTTTCTTAAGATTTATTAAACACACAAGAAGAAAGCAAGAGAAAGGAAAATAAACTAGCATGGATATTACAGTGAAAAAGTATGCGCACCGACATCTAGCAATGAGTGTGTAAACATAAATGTAATGTCGGTGGGAAATACGTACTCCCCCAAGCTTAGGCTTTTGTCCTAAGTTGGTTTATTGCCACGGATGGCCTGGCGGATATCCATAATTGTAGTCGGGGTCGTACTGAGACGCAGCGCCTATTGCCTCCTGAGCTGTAGCGTGGCAGCGAGCTGCCTCCGCCCTCCTCTCGTACTCATCTGCCTCCTCTCTGGTAATAAAATGTCTTCCTTTTGCCTGATAATCAAAGAAGGCAGGAGCAGGGAGAGTAATACGGACAGCACGACGTCTGTCAAAGATTAAGCAGTACTGGAGAGGCGGTTCATTTCTCTCAACGAACTGATGGTGAACCATAGCATTAAAGTCTAGATAAGTAGGAGGCAATTCAATATCATCATCACGTATGGTCACACCAAGAAAATCAGCTAAGCGGGTTGCATAAATTCCACCAAAGAAATCTCCATTAAATCTATTATGATGCAACCTACGTGCAACAATGGCTCCCAAATTATAAGATTTGTCTCCTAACACAGCACTCCTAAGAATACTGAGGTCAGGGACACACATATGACATGCTTCATCTTTACCATTTATGCACCTATCTATAAAGAGAGCAAAATAATGTATAGCAGGAAAATGAATGCTCCCTATGGTAGCTTGTGCTATATCTGTAGATTCCCCCACAGTTATACTAGCAAGAAAATTTCTAAATTCAGATTTGCGAGGTTCACTAGCACTACCCCATTGTGGAAGTTTGCAAGAAGTGGTAAAATCCTCTAAGTCCATCGTATAAGATTTTTCATAAAGATCAAATAGGACAGTTTGAGAATTACGTGAAGATGAATATTCAAACCTCCTCACAAATGAACTAGTGAGATAGTGGTACTGGTGGCACTTTTCTCCCTCGAAGCTCACAAGATCAGCGTTACGCAAATACGCGTTAAATTCTTCCTTGATTCCTACTCGATCCATAAAGCCTTCTGAAGGCCATTCACAAGGCCGCACTGGAGCGTTCCTTGGTGGCTCATCATCGGCATCATGCACTGCGAGCCTGGGTCCTTGCTTCCTTGAAGGACCACCATGGTACATTTTCCTAAGCATATTTCTTCCTCTGAAAAATTTCTGAAGTTTTTAGTAACTTCAAATAAAAGTGAACCAAGCTCAACAAAATTGATAGCAACTACTCCTACAAGTGCCTAGAGACTATATTATGCATTAGAACTACTTGGAACCATATAAATTTGACATGCAAGCTCAAGAACATGGTCACCTAGGCAGCACAAATTTGCAATGAATAAAGCACTAGAACAAAAACTAATTGGACCAATGGAGGAGTCACATACCAAGGAACAATCCCCTCAAGCAGTTTTGTGAGAGGTGCTTTGAGCAAGGAGATCGAAAATCGCAGCAAAATGAGCTAGAACTCGTGCTTGAGCTGGATAGTGATTTTTTGGGAGGAAGAAGAAGTGTGTGGGTGCAGGAATAAGTGGAGGGGAGCCACCGTGGGCCCACGAGGCAGGGGGCACGCCCTGGACCCTCGTGGCCAGGTGTTTGCTCCCCCTGCTGTGTTCTCAATTCCAGATATTCTCAAATATTCCAGAAAAAATCATATTAAATTGGCAGGGCATTTGGAGAACTTTTATTTTCGGGGTATTTTTATATTGCACGGATAATTCAGAAAATAGACAGAAAAAATACTGTTTTTACTTTATTTCAACTAAATAACAGAAGGTAGAAAGAGGGTACAGAAGGTTGTGCTTTCTAACTTCATCCATCTCATGCTCATCAAAAGGAATCCACTAACAAGGTTGATCAGGTCTTGTTAACAAACTCATTCCGAATAACATGGAACCGGAGAAATTTTGAATAACACTATGTTACCTCAACGGGGATATGCACATCCCCTATAATAAGAATATCATATCTCTTTTTGACAGTAGGTAGAGAAAATTCAAAACCTCCAAAAATAATCGATGGAATTTTTCCAATAGAGTTGATACTCTGAACTTGAGGTTGTTTCCTCGGAAAGTGTACCGTATGCTCATTGCCATTAACATGAAAAGTGACATTGCCTTTGTTGCAATCAATAACAGCCCCTGCAGTATTCAAAAAGGGTCATCCAAGAATAATAGACATACTATCGTGCTCAGGAATATCAAGAATAACAAAGTCCGTTAAAATAGTAACGTTTGCAACCACAACAGGCACATCCTCACAAATACCGACAGGTATAGCAGTTGATTTATCAGCCATTTGCAAAGATATTTCAGTAGGTGTCAACTTATTCAAGTCAAGTCTACGATATAAAGAGAGAGGCATAACACTAACACCGGCTCCAAGATCACATAAAGCAGTTTTAACATAGTTTCTTTTAATGGAGCATGGTATAGTAGGTACTCCTGGATCTCCAAGTTTCTTTGGTATTCCACCCTTAAAAGTATAATTAGCAAGCATGGTGGAAATTTCAGCTTCTGGTATCTTTCTTTTATTAGTAACAATTTCTTTCATATACTTAGCATACGAATTCATTTTGAGCAAATCAGTTAATCGCATACACAAAAATATAGGTCTAATCATTTCAGCAAAGCGCTCAAAATCCTCATCATCCTTTTTCTTGGATGGTTTGGGAGGAAAAGGCGTGGGTCTCTGAACCCAGTGTTCTCTTTCTTTACCGTGTTTCCTAGCAACAAAGTCTCTCTTATCATAATGTTGATTCTTTGATTGTGGGTTATCAAGATCAACAACAGGTTCAATTTCTACATCATTATCATTACTAGGTTGAGCATCATCATAAACATCATCATTAACATTTTCACTAGTTTCATGTTCATTACCAGATTGTGTTTCAGCATCAGAAATAGAAATATCATTTGGATTCTCAGGTGGTTCAGCAATAGGTTCACTAGAAGCATGCAAAGTCCTATCATTTTTCTTTTTCTTCTTTTTAGAAGGACTAGGTGCATCTATATTATTTTTCTAAGAATCTTGCTCAATTCTCTTAGGGTGGCCTTCAGGATACAAAGGTTCCTGAGTCATCTTACCAGTTCTAGTAGCCACTCTAACAACATAATCATTATTCTTACTATTTAATTCATTGAGAAAATCATTCTGAGCTTTAAGTACTTGTTCTACTTGAGTGGTAACCATAGAAGCATGTTTACTAATGAGTTTAAGTTCACCTTTAACTCTAGACATATAATCACCCAAGTGTTCAAGCATATCGGGATTGTATTTCAATTGTCTACCAAAATAAGCATTGAAGTTTTATTGTTTGACAATAAAATTATCAAACTCTTCTAAGCATTGTCTAGCAGACTTATAGTGAGGAATATCACCTTCATCAACTCTATAGAGAGAATTTACCTTTACTACCTGTGTCGGGTTATCAAGACCATGAGTTTCTTCAATAGGTGATGGATTAAGATCATGTATTTCTTCAACAGGCGGTAAATTAAGACCATGTATTTCTTCAATAGGAGGTAAATTCTTAACATCTTCAGCTTTTATACCTTTTTCTTTCATAGATTTCTTTGCCTCTTGCATATCTTCAGGACTGAGAAATAGAACACCCCTCTTCTTCGGAGTTGGCTTAGGAATAGGCTCAGGATTTGGCTCAAGAAGTGTCCAATTATTTTCATTTGTCAACATATTATTCAATAGAATCTCAGCTTCATCCGGTGTTCTTTCCCTGAAAACAGAACCAGCACAACTATCCAGGTAATCTCTGGAAGCAACGGTTAGTCCACTATAAAAGATATCAAGTATTTCATTTTTCTTGAGAGGATGATCAGGCAAAGCATTAAGTAATTGGAGAAGCCTCCCCCAAGCTTGTGGGAGACTATCTTCTTCAATTTGCACAAAATTATAGATCTCCCTTAAAGCAGCTTGTTTCTTATGAGCAGGGAAATATTTAGCAGAGAAGTAATAAATCATATCCTGGGGACTACGCACACAACCAGGATCAAGAGAATTAAACCATATCTTAGCATCACCCTTTAATCAGAACGGAAATATTTTAAGGATATAAAAGTAGCGAGTTCTCTCATCATTAGTGAATAGGGTGGCTATATCATTTAATTTAGTAAGATGTGCCACTACGGTTTCATATTCATAGCCATAAAAAGGATCAGATTCAACCAAAGTAATTATATCAAGATCAAAAGTGAATTCATAATCCTTATCAGTAACACAGATAGGTGAAGTAGCAAAAGCAGGGTCATGTTTCATTCTAGCATTAAGAGATTGCTGCTTCCATTTAGGTAATAACTTCTTAAGGTCACTTCTATCATTGCAAGCTAAAATAGCTCTAGCAGATTCTTCATCCAGAACATAACCCTCAGGCACAACAGGTAATTCATATTTATTAGGGGGAGAGTCTTCATCATCACTATCTTCAATATTATCAGTTTCAATAATTTCATTCTTTCTAGCCCTAGCAAGTTGTTCATCAAGAAATTCACCAAGTGGCACAGTAGTATCAAGCATAGAAGTAGTTTCATCATAAGTATCATGCATAGCAGAAGTGGCATCATCAATAACATGCGACAAATCAGAATGAATAGCAGAAGCAGGTTTAGGTGTCGCAAGCTTACTCAAAACAGAAGGTGAATCAAGTGCAGAGCTAGATGGCAGTTCCTTACCTCCCCTCGTAGTTGAGGGATAAATTGTTGTTTTAGCGTCTTTCAAGTTCTTCATAATGAATAGCAGATATAAATCCCAAGTGACTCAAAGAATTTATGCTCCCCGGCAACGGCGCCAGAAAATAGTCTTGATAACCCACAAGTATAGGGGATCGCAACAGTTTTCGAGGGTAGACTATTCAACCCAAATTTATTGATTCGACACAAGGGGAGCCAAAGAATATTCTCAAGTATTAGCAGTTGAGTTGTCAATTCAACCACACTTGGATAACTTAGTATCTGCAGCAAAGTATTTAGTAGCAAAGTAATATGATAGTAACGGTAACGGTAGCAAAAGTAATATTTTGGGGTTTTGTAGTGATTGTAACAGTAGCAACGGAAAAGTAAATAAGCGGAGAACAATATGTGAAAAGCTCGTAGGCATTGGATCGGTGATGGAGAATTATGCCGGATGCGGTTCATCATGTAACAATCATAACATAGGGTGACACAGAACTAGCTCCAATTCATCAATGTAATGTAGGCATGTGTTCCGAATATAGTCATACGTGCTTATGGAAAAGAACTTGCATGACATCTTTTGTCCTACCCTCCCGTGGCAGCGGGCTCCTAATGGAAACTAAGGGATATTAAGGCCTCCTTTTAATAGAGTACTGGACCAAAGCATTAACACATAGTGAATACATGAACTCCTCAAACTACGGTCATCACCGGGAGTGGTCCCGATTATTGTCACTTCGGGGTTGCTGGATCATAACACATAGTAGGTGACTATAGACTTGCAAGATAGGATCAAGAACTCACATATATTCATGAAAACATAATAGGTTCAGATCTGAAATCATGGCACTCGGGCCCTAGTGACAAGCATTAAACATAGCAAAGTCATAGCAACATCAATCTCAGAACATAGTGGATACTAGGGATCAAACCCTAACAAAACTAACTCGATTACATGATAGATCTCATCCAACACATCACCGTCCAGCAAGCCTACGATGGAATTACTCACGCACGGCGGTGAGCATCATGAAATTGGTGATGGAGGATGGTTGATGATGACGATGGCGGCGAATTCCCCTCTCCGAAGCCCCGAACAGACTCCAGATCAGCCCTCCCGAGAGGTTTTAGGGCTTGGCGGCGGCTCCGTATCATAAAACGTGATGAATCCTTCTCCCTGTTTTTTCTCTCCCCGAACACGAATATATGGAGTTGGAGTTGAGGTCGGTGGAGCGTCAGGGGGCCCACGAGGCAGGGGGCGCGCCCAGGGGGCAGGCGCGTCCCCACCCTCGTGGACAGGGTGTGGGCCCGCTGACGTGGATTCTTCTTCCAGTATTTTTAATATTTTCCAAAAATATGTTCCGTGGAGTTTCAGGTCATTTTGAGAACTTTTGTTTCTGCACATAAAAAACATCATGGCAATTCTGCTGAAAACAGCGTCAGTCCGAGTTAGCTCCATTCAAATCATGCAAGTTAGAGTCCAAAACAAGGGCAAAAGTGTTTGGAAAAGTAGATACGACGGTGACGTATCAACCATATGAAGTGTGGTTTAGCAAGAAACCCAAGCTGTCGTTTCTTAAAGTTTGGGGTTGTGATGCTTATGTGAAAAAGCTTCAACCTGACAAGCTCGAACCCAAATCGGAAAAATGTGTCTTCATAGGATACCCAAAGGAGACTGTTGGGTACACCTTCTATCACAGATCCGAAGGCAAGATATTCGTTGCTAAGAATGGATCCTTTCTAGAGAAGGAGTTTCTCTCAAAAGAAGTGAGTGGGAGGAAACTAGAACTTGATGAGGTAATTGTACCTTCTCCCGAATTGAAAAGTAGTTCATCACAGAAATCAGTTCCAGTGATTCCTACACCAATCAGTGAGGAAGTTAATGATCATGATCATGAAACTTCAGATCAAGTAACTACTGAACCTCGTAGGTCAACTAGAGTAAGATCTGCACCAGAGTGGTACGGTAATCCTGTTCTGGACGTCATGTTATTAGACCATGACGAACCTACGAACTATGAGGAAGAGATGATGAGCCTAGATTCCGCAAAAT
Source organism: Aegilops tauschii subsp. strangulata (assembly GCF_002575655.3). Taxonomy (NCBI): domain Eukaryota; kingdom Viridiplantae; phylum Streptophyta; class Magnoliopsida; order Poales; family Poaceae; genus Aegilops; species Aegilops tauschii. Next base: position 356,738,980 of record NC_053039.3, read on the forward strand.
GGCTTGAGGCCATGAAATCTGAGATGAGATCCATGTATGAGAACAAAGTGTGGACTTTGGTTGACTTGCCCGATGATCGGCAAGCCATAGAGAATAAATGGATCTTCAAGAAGAAGACTGACGCTGACGGTAATGTTACTGTCTACAAAGCTCAACTTGTTGCGAAAGGTTTTCGACAAGTTCAAGGAGTTGACTACGATGAGACCTTCTCACCCGTAGTGATGCTTAAGTCTGTCCGAATCATGTTAGCAATTTCTGCGTTTTATGATTATGAAATTTGCAAATGGATGTCAAAACTACATTCCTTAATGGATTTCTTAAAGAAGAGTTGTATATGATGCAACCAGAAGGTTTTGTCGATCATAAAGGTGCTAACAAAGTGTGCAAGCTCAAGTGATCCATTTATGGACTGGTGCAAGCCTCTCGGAGTGGGAATATACGCTTTGATAGTGTGGTCAAAGCATATGGTTTTATACAGACTTTTGGAGAAGCATGTATTTACAAGAAAGTGAGTGGGAGCTCTCTAGCATTTATGATATTATATGTGGATGACATATTGTTGATCGGAAATGATACTGAATTTTTGAATAGCATAAAAGGATACTTGAATAAGAATTTTTTAATGAAAGACCTCGGTGAAGCTGCTTACATATTGGGCATCAAGTCTATAGAGATAGATCAAGACGCTTAATTGGACTTTCACGAAGCACATACCTTGATAAAATTTTGAAGAAGTTCAAAATGGATCAGTCAAAGAAAGGGTTCTTACCTGTGTTACAAGGTGTGAAGTTGAGTGAGACTCCATGCCCGACCACTGCTGAAGATAGAGAGAAAATGAAAGTCATTCCCTATGCATCAGCCATAGGTTCTATCATGTATGCAATGTTGTGTACCAGACCTGATGTGTGCCTTCCTATAAGTATAGTAGGGAGGTACCAAAGTAATCCAGGAGTGGATCACTGGACAACGGTCAAGAACATCCTGAAATACCTGAAAAGGAATAAGGATATGTTTCTCGTTTATGGAGGAGACAAAGAGCTCGTCGTAAATGGTTACGTCGATGTAAGTTTTGACTCTGATCTGGATGACTCTAAGTCGCAAACCTGATACGTATTTATGTTGAATGGTGGAGCTGTCAGTTGGTGCAGTTCCAAGCAGAGCGTCGTGGCGGGATCTACGTGTGAAGCGGAGTACATAGCTGCTTCGGAAGCAGCAAATGAAGGAGTCTGGATGAAGGAGTTGATATCCGATCTAGGTGTAATACCTACTGCATCGGGTCCAATGAAAATCTTTTGTGACAATACTGGAGCAATTGCCTTGGCGAAGGAATCCAGATTTCACAAGAGAACCAAGCACATCAAGAGATGCTTCAATTCCATCCGCGATCTAGTCAAGGAGGGAGACATAGAAGTTCGCAAAATACATACGGACCTGAATGTTACAGACCCATTGACTAAGCCTCTTCCATGAGCAAAACATGATCACCACCAAGACTCCATGGGTGTTAGAATCATTACTATGTAATCTAGATTATTGACTCTAGTGCAAGTGGGAGACTGATAAGCCCCAAGTGCAGGGAATCACCATAGCAATTCCCAAAGGTGGAAGTGATAAGTATGGAGTGTTGAACCCACAAGGAGCTAAAGGTAAGATCAATATTCTCTCAAGTCCTATCTGCCACTGATACGACTCTACGTACACCGAACGTTTGCTTCCAACTAGAAACGAGAAATAAAACTATGTTGTGGGTATGAAGAGGATAACTTTGCATGATATCAGAGAGCTAAAATATAGAAGTAGGTGATGTTATCATAAAGTTAGAATATATTACTAAATATTATAAATATCGAGTGTGGAATAATGATGGGTCGGTGAGCGGAATTGTCCTAGGCAATTGTTAACAAGATCGGTAATCACTATTGCAATTTCATATGAGGGAGAGGCATAAGCTAACATACTTTCTCGTCTTGGATCATGTGCACTTATGATTGGAACTCTAGAAAGCATCCGCAACTACTAAGGATCATTAAGGTAAAACCCAACCATAGCATTAAAGCATCAAGTCCCCTTTATCCCATACGCCGTTACGCACTTATCCGTGTTTATGCTTCTGTCACTCAAGCAACGCAGACAATAAGTAAACCATGGACATATTGCAACACCCTACAGCGGGAATCCCTCACGCTTGCGCGACACGAAGGGCACCATAGGACAGCACCAAAATAAAACATACAACTCATACCAATCTAGATCATCAATCAACCTAAAGACAAAGGATATCTACTCAAAACATCATAAGATGGCAACACATCATTGGATAATAATATGTGGCATAAAGCACCATCTTCAAGTAGGGATTACAGCGGGGTGCGGGAGAGTGGACCGCATAAAATAGATGAGGATGGTGATGATGATGGTGATGTTGATGAAGACGATCACCGCGGCGATGATTCCCCTCCCGATGGCACTCCGGCGCCACCGAGAAAGAGGAGGAGAGGTTCTCCCCCTTGTGCTTCCTCCTCCATGGCCTCCCCCCTGGATGGGGAGAGGTTCTCCCTCTGGTCCTTAGCCTTCATGGCGATGATGGCCCCTCCGGGATCCTCCTCCATGGCCTCCGGTGATGATGGACCCCTCCGGCAGGGTGCCAGAGAGGGCCTAGATTGATTTCTCGTGGCTACAGAGGCTTGCGGGGGTGGAACTTCCAATCTAGGTTATTTCCCAAAGGTTTCTATATTTATAGGAGAGGATGGCGTCGGAAACAAGTCAGGGGGGTCCCGAGGTGGCCACGAGATAGGGGGGCGCGCCCCAGGGGAGTGGGCACGCACCCCACCCTCGTGGGGCCCACGGGACTCCCCTCCGGTTGATTTTTGTTCCAGTATTTTTCATATTTTCCAGAAATATTCTCCGTTGATTTTCATCGCGTTCCGAGAACTTTTATTTCTGCACAAAAACAACACCACGGTAGTTCTGCTGAAAACAGCGTCAGTCCGGGTTAGTTCTAATCAAATCATACCAAAATCATATAAAACTATTGTAAACATGGCATGAATACTTCATAAATTATAGATACGTTGGAGACGTATCAGCATCCCCAAGCTTAATTCCTACTCGTCCTCAAGTAGGTAAATGATAAAAGAAATAATTTATGAAGTGTGAATGCTAGCAAGTGCATAAGTTTGATGAATGATGGTTCCAATCACTTTTTCTAGTATCATTATATATCATAACAGTAGCTCAACTCATAAAACTTCTCATGATCAAGTAACAAGCTATTCACACGTTAAAGTATAGATCATAAACTTTCTTGAAAACTAACAAACCGTGCCCTTAGTCATCAAACAATTGCAATTCATCTTATTTTCAGGAAGGGTCTATGTAAGAGCTTTGATTCAGCAAACTCCACATACTCAACTATCATTTAATCTTTCACAATTGCTAACACTCATGTGATATTTATGGGTTCAAAGTTTTAATCGGACACAGAGAAAGATAGGGGCTTATAGTTACGCCTCCCAACCTTTACCTCAAGGGTAATGTCAACAATAATAACTCATGAAAACCTACATCCAAGTGGATATATATATATCTGGATCGCTCCAACACGAAGTGCTTGCCAAACGGAAAAACGTAAAAAGGAAAGGTGATGATCACCATGACTCTTGTATAAGGGTAGAAGATAAAAGTAAAAGATAGGCCCTTCGTAGAGGGAAGCAGAGGTTGTCATGCGCTTTTATGGTCGGATGCACAAAATCTTAATGCAAAAGAACGTCACTTTATATTGCCGCTTGTGATAAAGACCTTTATTATGCAGTCCGTCGCTTTTATTACTTCCCTATCACAAGTTCGTATAAAGCTTATTTTCTTCGCACTAATATATCATACATATTTAGAGAGCAATTTTTATTGCATGCACCGATGACAACTTACTTGAATGATCTTACTCAATCCATAGGTAGGTATGGTGGACTCTCATGGCAAAACTGGTTTAAGGGATGTTTGGAAGCACAAGTAGTATTTCTACTTGGTGCAAAGAATTTGGCTAGCATGAGAGGGAAAGGCAAGCTCAACATGTTGGATGATCCAAGACAATATAACATTTCGAATATAGGAAAACATAACCTATTAAGTTGTCTTCCTTGTCCAACATCAACTTTTTAGCATGTCATATTTTAATGAGTGGTCACAATTACAAAATATGTCCAAGATAGTATATTTATATGTGAAATCTCTCTTCCTTCAATATTCTTTCAAGAATTGTTCAAGTGACCAATTCTGTGTTTGCTAACTTTCAATAAGTTTACTACCTATACTCATTATGTGTGAAGTCATTACTCCCCATGTTATAAACATATGAAACATATGTAAATTCAGATTTATGATATTCCATTCATTCAACCATTTACTCATAGGATATACGTGAAGAACACTGAGTAGTCAAACAATTAACTAGCCATGGGAGGATTCTTTTTCATTCAAGATTTCAGATCCAATGATTTTATTCAAACAGCAAGTAAAATTGAAAATACGCTCCAAGCAAAATACATATCATGTGACGAATAAAAATATAGCTCAGAGTAAGGTATACCGATAGTTTTGAAGACGAAAGAGGGGATGCCTTCCGGGGCATCCCCAAGCTTAGGCGCTTGAGTCTTCCTTGAATATTGCCTTGGGGTGCCTCGGGCATCCCCAAGCTTAGGTTTTTTCCGCTCCTTATTCTCCTCATATCGATATCTCACCCAAAGCTTGAAAACTTCAATCACACAAAACTTAACGGAACTTCGTGAGATAGGTTAGTATGATAAAGAGTAAACCATTCACTTTGGTACTGTCAAAGACAAGGTTCATAATTGTTCTGACACAATGTCTACTGTACCATATCAATTCTACAATTTATATTGAGAAATATAAGCCATAGAAACTAGAAAACAAGCAAACTATGCAATGAAAACAGAATCTGTCAGAAACAGAACAGTCTGTAATGATCTGAACAGCAACCATACTTATTCTACTAAAACAATTATGAAATAAATTGGTGGACGTGAGGAATTTGTCTATTAATCTTCTGCAAAAAGAGTCAACTCAAAAGCACTCTTCTGTAAAAAAATGACACCTAATCTCGTGAGCGCAAAGTTTCTGTTTTTTACAGCAAGATCACATTAACTTTCACCCAAGTCTTCCCAAAGGTTTTACTTGGCACTTTATTGAAATAAAAGCTATAAAACATGATTACTACAGTAGCTTAATCATTTAAACACACAAAAACAGTAAGGGTAAATATTGGGTTGTCTCCCAACAAGCGCTTTTCTTTAATGCCTTTTAGCTAGGCATGATGATTTCAATGATGCTCACATAAAAGATAAGAATTGAAACATAAAGAGAGCATCATGAAGAATATGACTAGCGCATTTAAATCTAACCCACTTCCTATGCCTATGGATTTTGTGATCACACAATTTATAGGAACAAGAATCAACTAGCATAGGAAGGCAAAACAAGTATAACTTCAAAACTTTAAGCACATAGAGAGGAAACTTGGTATTATTCCAACTCCTACAAGCATGTATTCCTCCCTCATAATAATTTTGAGTAGAATCATGAATGATTTCAACAATATAACCATCACATAAAGCATTCTTTTCATGATCTACAAGCACAGAAATTTTTACTACTCTCCACATAAGCAAAATTCTTCCCGTTCGGCATAGCGAAATCAGTAATTCCTAAAGTTGACACTCTTCCAAACCCGCTTTAGATGATAGTATTATTCATAATCCAAAAGGTATAAGTGAAGTTCATGGATCATTCTACAATTAATATAGACTAACCAATATCCAAGCTCAAAATATGTAAGTGAAGCACACGAAGCATTCTATAAAACCATACTCAAAAGATTTAAGTGAAGCACAAAGAGCAATTCTATAAGATCATACTCAAAAGATACAAGTGAAGCACATTGATCATTTTATAAATCGATGAAGGTATATCTCATACTATCATGGTTCCTAAAGAAAAATAAAAACAGAAAGGACACAAATCATGCGAACAAGACAAAAACCGAGGTTTACCGATAATTGTTGAAGAAGAAAGATGGGATGCCAACCGGGGCATCCCCAAGCTTAGATGCTTGAGTATCCTTGGAATATTTACTTGGGGTGCCTTGGGAATCCCCAAGCTTGAACTCTTGCCTCTCTTTACTCTTCTCATATTGATAGCTCCTCGATCTTCGAACACTTCATCCACACAAAACTTCAACAAAAACTTTGTGAGATCCGTTAGTGTAATAAAGCAAACTAGCACTTTAAGGTACTGTAATGAACTCATTCTTTATTTATATTGGTGTTAAACCTACTGTATTCCAACTTCTCTATGGTTCATACCCCCCGATACTACCCATAGATTCATCAAAATTAGCAAACAACACACGAAAAACAGAATCTGTCCAAAACAGGACAGTCTGTAGTAATCTGCAAGTTTAGTACACTTCTGTAACTCCAAAAAAATCTACAAAATATGAAAATTTAAAAAATTTGTACAGAAGTAATGTGAAAAAAGTTTCAGACCCATTTGACTTTCCAGTAAAAAATGTAAATTCACGCACTACAGCCAAAGTTTCTGTTTTTGTACTGCACATAGTAAACAAGCAATCTAATCATCCTAAAACAAAAGCTTGGCACATTATTTTTATAATACAATGGAAATATACAAGGGGATAATTATTTTCAGAGAATATTCCATGAAAAATTTTACATTGTTTCCGTGAGCATGAACACAAGTGCTCAAGGTCGACCCTCACTTCTTCAATGCATAATCTTCCAATCACTTCTCTTATTGAAAAACTTTTTAGGCATGAGAGGCAAGTAAAACAATTAACTCTTTTATTTTATTTTTGTATGTTTCACCCACAACTAAAAAGAAACAAAAAGGAAAAATTAAATCTACTTAGTGAAGAAAGCAAACAAGCACACACGAGAATACCAACCCCACGCTATTGCTCCCCGGCAACGGCGCCAGAAAAGAGCTTGATAATCCCCAAGTGCAGGGAATCATCGTAGCAATTCCCAAAGGTGGAAGTGATAAGCATGGAACGTCGAACCCACAAGGAGCTAAAGGTAAGATCAATATTCTCTCAAGTCCTATCTGCCACTGATACGACTCTACGTACATCGAACGTTTGCTTCCAACTAGAAACGAGAAATAAAACTACGTTGTGGGTATGAAGAGGATAACTTTGCATGATATCGGAGAGCTAAAATATAAAAGCAGGTGATGTTATCATAAAGTTAGAATATATTACTAAATATTATAAATAGTGAGTGTGGAAAAATGATGGGGTCGGTGTGCGGAATTGTCCTTGGCAATTGTTAACAAGATCGGTAATCACTATTGCAATTTCATATGAGCGAGAGGCATAAGCTAACATACTTTCTTGTCTTGGATCATATGCACTTATGATTGGAACTCTAGCAAGCATCCGCAACTACTAAAGATCATTAAGGTAAAACCCAACCATAGCATTAAAGCATCAAGTCCCCTTTATCCCATACGCCGTGACCCACTTATCCGTGTTTATGCTTCTGTCACTCAAGCAACGCAGACAATAAGTAAACCATGGACATATTGCAAGACCTTACAGCGGGAATCCCTCACGCTTGCGCGACACGGAGGGCACCATAGGACAGCACCAAAATAAAACATACAACTCATACCAATCTACTCCCTCCGTTCCTAAATATAAGTCTTTGGAGAGATTTCACTATGGACCACATACGGAGCAAAATGAGTGAATCTATACTCTAAAATGCATCTAGATTCATCCATATGTGATCCATAATGAAATCTCTACAAAGACTTATATTTAGGAACGGAGGGAGTAGATCATCAAACAACCCGAAGACAAAGGATATCTACTCAAAACATCATAAGATGGCAACACATCATTGGATCATAATATGTGGCATAAAGCACCATGTTCAAGTAGGGATTATAGCGGGGTGCGGGAGAGTGGACCGCGTAAAATAGATGAGGATGGTGATGTTGATGAAGACGATCACCGCGGCGATGATTCCCCTCCCGATGGCAGTCCGGCGCCACCGAGAAAGAGGAGGAGAGGTTCTCCCCCTTGTGCTTCCTCCTCCATGGCCTCCCCCCTGGATGGGGAGAGGTTCTCCCTCTGGTCCTTGGCCTTCATGGCGATGATGACCCCTGCGGGATCCTCCTCCATGGCCTCCGGTGATGATGGCCACGAGATAGGGGGCGCGCCCCAGGGGGTGGGCGCGCCCCCCACCCACGTGGGGACCACGGGACTCCCCTCCGGTGTATTTTTGTTCCAGTATTTTTCATATTTTCCAGAAAAAGTCTCCATTGATTTTCATCGCGTTCCGAGAACTTTTATTTCTGCACAAAAACAACACCACGGTAGTTCTGCTGAAAACAGCGTCAGTCCGGGTTAGTTCTAATCAAATCATACCAATATCATATAAAACAATTGTAAACATGGCATGAGTACTTCATAAATTATAGATACGTTGGAGAAGTATCAAAGACTGAAGGAAATATGCCCTAGAGGCAATAATAAAGTTGTTATTTATATTTCCTTATATCATGATAAATGTTTATTATTCATGCTAGAAATGTATTAACCGGATACTTAGTACATGTGTGAATACATAAACAAACAGAGTGTCCCTAGTAGGCCTCTACTTGACTAGCTCATTAATCAAAGATGGTTAAGTTTCCTAGCCATAGACATGTGTTGTCATTTGATGAACGGGATCACATCATTAGGATAATGATGTGATGGACAAGACCCATTCGTTAGCTTAGCATTATGATCGTTCAGTTTTATTGCTATTGCTTTCTTCATGTCAAATACATATTCCTTTGACTATGAGATTATGCAACTCTCGGATACCGGAGGAATGCCTTGTGTGCTATCAAACATCACAACATAACTGGTTGATTATAAAGATGCTCTAAAGGTATCTCCGAAGGTGTTTGTTAGGTTGGCATAGACCGAGACTAGGATACATAGACAAAACATCGTGTCCCTAGTAAGCCTCTACTAGACTAGCTCGTTAATCAAAGATGGTTAAGTTTCCTAACCATAGACATGTGTTGTCATTTGATGAACGGGATCACATCATTAGAGAATGATGTGATGGACAAGACCCATCTGTTAGCTTAGCATAATGATCGTTTAGTTTTATTGCTATTGCTTTCTTCATGACTTATACATGTTCCTCTGACTATGAGATTATGCAACTCCCGAATACCGGAGGAACACCTTGTGTGCTATCGAACGTCACAACGTAACTGGGTGATTATAAAGATGCTCTACAGGTGTCTCTGAAGGTATTTGTTGGGTTGGCATAGATCAAGATTAGGATTTGTCACTCCGTGTATCGGAGAGGTATCTCTGGACCCTCTCGGTAATGCTCATCACTATAAGCCTTACAAGCAATGTGACTAATGAGTTAGTTACGGGATGATGCATTACGGAATGAGTAAAGAGACTTGCCGGAACGAGATTGAACTAGGTATGATGATACCGACGATCGAATCTCGGGCAAGTAACATACCGATGACAAAGGGAACAACGTATGTTGTTATGTGGTTTGACCGATAAAGATCTTTGTAGAATATGTAGGAGACAATATGAGCATCCAGGTTCCGCTATTGGTTATTGACCAGAGATGTGTCTCGGTCATGTCTACATAGTTCTCGAACCTGTAGGGTCCACACGCTTAACGTTGGATGACGAATTGTATTATGAGTTATGTGATTTGATGATTGAAGTTTGTTCGGTGTCCCGGATGAGATCACGGACATGATGAGGAGTCTCGAAATGGTCGAGACATAAAGATTGATATATTGGACGATGTTATTTGGACACCGGATGAGTTCCGAGAGGTACCAGATAATTCTTGGAGTGTCGGAGGGTTATTGGAACCCCCAGGGGAACTAATGGGCCTTGATGGGCCTTAGTGGGGAGAGAGGAAGGGCCACAAGCGGCTGGCCACCCCCCCCCTTAGTTCTGAATTGGACTAGGGCAAGGGGGCGGCGCCCCCTTTCCTTCCCTTCCCCCTCTCCCTTCCTTCTTCCCCCTTTCCTCCAGGTGGAATCCTACTAGGACTTGGAGTCCTAGTAGGAATCCCCTCTCCTGGCGCGCCCTACAGGGTTGGCCGGCCTCCCCCTCCCCTCCTTTATATACAGGGGCAGGGGGGCACCCTAGGACACACAAGTTTCTCTTAACCGTGTGCGGTGCCCCCCTCCACAGTTACACACCTCGGTCATATTGTCGCAGTGCTTAGGCAAGGCCCTGCGCCGGTAACTTCATCATCACCGTCACCACGCCATCGTGCTGACCGAACTCTCCCTCGTCCTCAACTGGATCAAGAGCTCGAGGGACGTCATCAAGCTAAACGTGTGCTGAACGCGGGGGTGCTGTACGTTCGGTGCTTGGATCGGTTGATCGCGAAGACGTTCAACTACATCAACCGTGTTACTAAACGCTTCCGCTTTCGGTCTACGAGTGTACGTGGACACACTCTCCCCGCTCGTTGCAATGCTTCTCCTAGATAGATCTTGCATGATTGTAGGAATTTTTTTGAATTACTACGTTCCCCAACACCATGGCACCCCAATGTAATATTCAAGGAGTGCCAAGCAACTAAGCTTGGGGATGCCCCGGAAGGCATCCCCTCTTTCTTCTAATGACCATCGGTAATTTTACTTGGAGTTATATTTTTATTCGTCATATATCATGAGTTTTGCTTGGAGCGTCTTGTATTATATGAGTCTTTGTTTGTTTTTCCTTTTAGTTTGTCACAATCATCCTTGCTAGACACTCCCTATTTTGAGAGCCATAATTATGCTATTGTTTGTTAGAATTGCTCTATGTGCTTCACTTAAATTTTTTGAGCTATGGAATTGCTCTAGTGCTCCACTTATATCTTTTTGAGCATGATGGCGCTTTAATTTTGAAGACATATGCTCTCATGCTTCACTTAGATTATTTTGAGAGTTAGTAAAAATTTAAAGAAATATTCTCTCATTGCTTCACTTATATTATTTTGAGAGATGAAAATTATTTCGAAGAAATTTGTGCTCTTGTTCTTCACTTAGATTTGTTGGAGAGCCTTGTTAGTAGCAATGGTAATATATGAAATGAAGGAAATATGCCCTAGAGGCAATAATAAAGTTGTTATTTATATTTCCTTATTCATGCTAGAATTGTATTAAGCGGAAACTTGATACATGTGTGGATACATAGACAAAACACTGTGTCCCTAGTAAGCCTCTACTAGACTAGCTCGTTAATCAAAGATGGTTAAGTTTCCTAACCGTAGAAATGTGTTGTCATTTGATGAACGGGATCACATCATTAGGAGAATGATGCGATGGACAAGACCCATTTGTTAGCTTAGCATTATGATCGCTCAGTTTTATTGCTATTGCTTTCTTCATGTCAAATACATATTCCTTTGACTATGAGATTATGCAACTCCCGGATACCGAAGGAATGCCTTGTGTGCTATCAAACATCACAACGTAACTGAGTGATTATAAAGATGCTCTACAGGTATCTCCGAAGGTGTTTGTTGGGTTGGCATAGATCGAGACTAGGATTTGTCACTTCGAGTATCGGAGAGGTATCTCGGGCCCTCTCGGTAATACACATCATTAGAAGCCTTGCACACAAAGTGACTAATGAGTTAGTTGCAGGATGATGTATTACGGAACGAGTAAAGAGACTTGCCGGTAACGAGATTGAACTAGGTATGAAGATACCGACGATCGAATCTCGGGCAAGTAACATACCGATGACAAAGGGAATAACGTATGTTGTCATGACGGTTTGACCGATAAAGATCTTCGTAGAATATGTGGGAGCCAATATGAGAATCCAGGTTCCGCTATTGGTTATTGACTGAAGAGGCGTCTCGGTCATGTCTACATAGTTCTCGAACCCGTAGGGTCCGCACGCTTAACGTTCGATGACGATTTTGTATTATATGAGTTATGTGATTTGGTGACCGAATGTTGTTCGGAGTCCCAGATGAGATCACGGACATGACGAGGAGTCTCGAAATTTTTGAGTGGTAAAGATTGATATATAGGGCGATGGTATTCGGACACCGGAAGTGTTTCCGGATGCACCGGGTACTTATCGGGTCACCGGTAGGGGTTCCAAGCACCCCCGGCAAAAGATATGGGCCTTATGGGCCAAGAGGGGATACACACCAGCCACAAAGGGGCTGGTACGCCCCCCCCCATATGGGCTGGCCAAATTGGAGAAGGAAAGGGGAAGGAGGAAAGGAAAAAGGGAATAGGATTCCCCCTTCCCCCTCTTCCCTTCTTACTCCAAATAGTAATAGGAAAGAGGGGAGGCCAAATTTGGAGGCGCTCAAGTAGGATTCCTCCTATTTGGGCGCCCCCTTGGCTGCCTCTCCTCCCCTCCAACCTATATATATGAGGGGGGACACCGCTAGAACACATACCAACAATTCTTAGCCGTGTGCGGCGCCCCCCTCCATAGTTTACGCCTCTGGTCATATTCTTGTAGTGTTTAGGCGAAGCCCTGCGTGGATCACTTCACCATCACCGTCACCATGCCATCGTGCTGACGGAACTCTCCCTCGACACTTTGCTGGATAAAGAGTTTGAGGGACGTCATCGAGCTGAACGTGTGCAGAACTCGGAGGTGCCGTATGTTTCGGTGCTTTGTCGGTCGGAACGAGAAGAAGTTCGACTACATCAACCGCATTGTCAAACGCTTCCGCTTTTGGTCTACGAGGGTATGTGGACACACTCTCCCCCTCTCATTGCTATGCATCTCCTTGATAGATCTTGCGTTAGTGTAGGAAATTTTTGAAATTGCATGCTAGGTTAACCAACAGTGGCAACCGAGCCAGGTCTATGCGTAGAAGATATGCACGAGTAGAACACAAAGAGTTGTGGGCGGTTATAGTTATACTGCTTACCACCAACGTCTTATTTTGATTTGGTGGTATTGTTGGATGAAGCGGCCTGGACCAACCTTACTTGACCACGTTCATGAGACCGGTTCCACCGACAGACATGCAACTAGTTTTGCATAAAGGTGGCCGGCGGGTGTCTGTTTCTCCAACTTTAGTTGAATCGAATTTGACTGCGGCCGGTCCTTGTTGAAGGTTAAAACAACAAACTGGACGAAACACCGTTGTGGTTTTGATGCGTAGGTAAGAACGGTTCTTACTAGAAGCCCGTAGCAGCCACGTAAAACTTGCAACAACAAAGTAGAGTACGTCTAACTTGTTTTTGCAGGGCGTGTTGTGATGTGATATGGTCAAGACATGATGTGATGTACGTTACTGTATGAGATGATCATGTTTTGTAAAAGTTATCGGCAACTGGCAGGAGCCTTATGGTTGTCGCTTTATTGTATGAAATGCAAACGCCATGTAATTGCTTTACTTTATCACTATGCATTAGCGATAGTTGTAGAAGCAATAGTTGGCGAGACGACCACGACGCTATGATGGAGATCAAGGTGTCAAGCCGGTGACGATGGAGATCATGACGCTGCTTTGGAGATGGAGATCAAAGGCACAATATGATGATGGCCATATCATGTCACATATTTTGATTGCATGTGATGTTTATCTTTTATGCATCTTATTTTGCTTAGTACGGCGGTAGCATTATAAGATGATCCCTCACTAAAATTTCAAGGTATAAGTGTTCTCCCTGAGTATGCACCATTGCGAAAGTTCTTCGTGCTGAGACACCACATGATGATTGGGTGTGATAGGCTCTACGTTCACATACAACGGGTGCAAGTTTTGCACATGCGGAATACTCGGGTTAAACTTGACGAGCCTAGCATGTACAGACATGGCCTCGGAACACTGGAGACCAAAAGGTCGAACGTGAATCATATAGTAGATATGATCAACATAGAGATGTTCACCATTGAAGACTACTCCATCTCATGTTATGATCGGACATGGTTTAGTTGATTTGGATCACGTATCACTTAGATGACTTGAGAGATGTCAATCTAAGTGGGAGTTCTTAAGTAATTTGATTAATTGAACTTGAATTTATCATGAACTTAGTCCTGATAGTATTTGCAAACTATGTTGTAGATCAATAGCTCGCGTTATAGCTCCCTATGTTTTTTATATGTTCCTAGAGAAAAATAAGATGAAAGATGATAGTAGCAATGATGCGGACTGGGTCCATGATCTGACGATTATCCTCATTGCTGCACAAAAGAATTATGTCCTTGATGCACTGCTAGGTGACAGACCTATTGCAGGAGCAGATGCAGGCGTTATGAACGTTTGGCAAGCTCGATATGATGACTACTTGATAGTTTAGTGCGCCATGCTTTACGGCTTAGAACCGGGACTTCAAAAACGTTTTGAACACCATGGAGCATATGAGATGTTCCAAGAGTTGAAATCGGTATTTCAGACTCATGCCCATGTCGAGAGGTATGAGACGTCTGACAAGTACTTTGCCTACAAGATGGAGGAGAATAGCTCAACCAGTGAGCATGTATTCAGAATGTCTGAGTACTAAAATCGCTTGAATCAAGTGGGAGTTAATCTGCCAGATAAGATAGTGATTGACAGAGTTCTCTAGTCACTATCACCAAGCTACTAGAACTTCGTGATGAACTATAATATGCAAGGGATGACGAAAACGATTCCTGAGCTCTTCGCGATGCTGAAATTGGCAAAGGTAGAAATCAAGAAAGAGCATCAAGTGTTGATGGTTGACAAGACCACTAGTTTCAAGTAAAAGGGCAAGGGAAAGCAAGGGAACTTCAAGAAGAATGGCAAGCAAGTTGCCACTTCCATGAAAAATCCCAAAGCTAGACCTAAGCCGGAAACTGAGTGCTTCTACTGCACAGGGAATGGTCACTGGAAGCGGAACTATCCCGAATACTTGGCGGATAAGAAGGATGGCAAAGTGAACAAAGGTATACTTGATATACAAATTATTGATGTGTACCTTACTAGTGTTCGTAGTAGCCCCTGGGTATTTGATACCGGTTCAGTTGCTAAGATTAGTAACTCGAAACAGGAGTTGCAGAATGAATAGAGACTAGTTAAGGGTGAGGTGACGATGTGTGTTGGAAATGATTCCAAGGTTGATACGATCACCATCGCACACTCCCTCTACCTTCAGGATTAGTGTTGAACCTAAAATAAATGTTATTTGGTGTTTGCTTAAGCATGATTATGATTAGATCATGTTTATTGCAATACGGTTATTCATTTAAGTCAGAGAATAATTGTTGTTCTGTTTACATGAATAAAACCTTCTGTGGTCATACACCCAAGGTGAATGGCTAATTGAATCTCGATCGTAGTGATACACATATTCATAATATTGATGCCAAAAGATACAAAGTTAATAATGATAGTGCAACATACTTGTGGCACTGCTGTTTAGGTCATATTGGTGTAAAGTGCATGAAGAAACTCCATGTAGATGGATTTTTGGAATCACTTGATTATGAATCATTTGATACTTGCAAACCATGCCTCATGGGAAAGATGACTAAGACTCCGTTCTCCGGAACAATGGAGTGAGCCACTGACTTATTGGAAATAATACATACTGATGTATGCGGTCCGATGAGTGTTGAGGCTCGCGGCGGGTATTGTTATTTTCTGACCTTCACAGATGATTTGAGCAGATATGGGTATATCTACTTGATGAAACACAAGTCTGAAACATTAGAAAAGTTCAAAAAAATTAGAGTGAAGTGGAGAATCGCCGTAACAAGAAAATAAAGTTTCTACGATCTGATCGCGGAGGCGAATATTTGAGTTACGAGTTTGGCCTTCATTTAAAACAATGTGGAATAGTTTCACAACTCATGCCACCTGGAGCACCACAGCGTAATGGTGTGCACGAATGTCGCAACCGTACTTTATTAGATATGGTGCGATCTATGATGTCTCTTACCGATTTACCACTATCGTTGTGGGGTTATGCATTAGAGACAGCTACATTCACTTTAAATAGGGCACCATCTAAACCCGTTGAGACGACACCGTATGAACTGTGGTTTGGCAAGAAACCTAAGCTGTCGTTTCTTAAAGTTTGGGGTTGCGATGCTTATGTGAAAAAGCTTCAGCCTGATAAGCTCGAACCCAAATCGGAGAAGTGCGTCTTCATAGGATACCCAAAAGAAACTGTTGGGTACACCTTCTATCATAGATCCGAAGGCAAGATCTTTGTTGCTAAGAATTGATCCTTTCTAGAGAAGGAGTTTCTCTCGAAATAAGTGAGTGGGAGGAAAGTAGAACTTGATGAGGTAATTGTACCTTCTCTTGAATTGGAAAATAGCTCATCACAAAAATCAGTTCGAGTGATGTCTACACCAACTAGAGAGGAAGCTAATGATAATGATCATGAAACTCCAGACCAAGTTACTACCAAACCTCGTAGGTCAACCAAAGCACGTTCTGCACCAAAGTGGTATGGTAATCCTGTTCTGGTAGTCATGTTACTAGACCATGACGAACCTACGAACTATGAAGAAGAGATGATGAGCCCAGATTCCGATAAATGGCTTGAGGCCATGAAATCTGAGATAGGATCCATGTATGAGAACAAAGTATGGATTTTGGTGGACTTGCCCAATGATCGGTAAGCCATTAAGAATAAATGGATCTTCAAGAGGAAGACGGATACTGATGGTAGTGTTACTATCTACAAAGCTCGACTTGTCGCAAAAGGTTTTCGACAAGTTCAAACTGTTGACTACGATGAGATTTTCTCACTCGTAGCGATGCTTAAGTTTGTCCGAATCATGTTAGCAATTGCTGCATTTTATGAAATCAAGAATGGATGTCAAAACTGCATTCCTTAATGGATTTCTTAAAGAAGAGTTGTATATGATGCAACCAAAAGGTTTTGTCCATCCTAAAGGTGCTAACAAAGTGTGCAAACTCCAGCGATCCATCTATGGACTGGTACAAGCATCTCGGAGTTGGAATATACGCTTTGATAAGGTGATCAAAGCATATGGTTTTATACAGACTTATGGTGAAGCCTGTATTTACAAGAAAGTGAGTGGGAGCACTACAGCCTTTCTGATAAGTATATGTGAATGACATATTGTTGATCGGAAATGATGTAGAATTTTCTGGAAAGCATAGAGGAGTGTTTGAAAGGATTTTTTCAAAGAAAGACCTCGGTGAAGCTGCTTACATATTGGGCATCAAGATCTATAAAGATAGATCAAAACGCTTGATAAGATTTTTCAATGAGTACATACCTTGACAAGATTTTGAAGTAGTTCAAAATGGAACAGTCAAAGAAGGAGTTCTTGCCTGTGTTGCAAAGTGTGAAGTTGAGTAAGACTCAAAACCCGACCACGGCAAAAAAATAGAAAGAGAATGAAAGTCATTCCCTATGCCTCAGCCATATGTTCTATAAAGTATGCTATGCTGTGTACCAGACCTATTGTGTACCTTCCCATAAGTTTGGCAAAGGGGGTACGATAGTGATCCAGCGTGGATCACTGGACAGTGGTCAAAGTTATCCTTAGTTACCTAAGAGGACTAAGGAAATATTTCTCGATTGTGGAGGTGATAAAGAGTTCATCGTAAGGAGTTACATCGATGCAAGCTTTTACACCGATCTAGATGACTCTGAGTCTCAATCTGGATAAGTATTGAAAGTGGGAGCAATTAGCTAGAGTAGCTCCATGCAGAGCATTGTAGACATAGAAATTTGCAAAATACATACGGATCTGAATGTGGCAGACCCGTTGACTAAACTTCTCTCACAAGCAAAACATGATCACACCTTAGTACTCTTTGGGTGTTAATCACATAGCGATGTGAACTAGATTATTGACTCTGGTAACCCTTTGGGTGTTGGTCACATGGCGATGTGAACTATGGGTGTTAATCACATAAAGATGTGAACTATTGGTGTTAAATCACATGGTGATGTGAACTAGATTATTGACTCTAGTGCAAGTGGGAGACTGAAGGAAATATGCCCTAGAGGCAATAATAAAGTTGTTATTTTATATTTCCTTATTCATGATAAATGTTTATTATTCATGCTAGAATTGTATTAACCGGACACTTGATACATGTGTGGATACATAGACAAAACACCGTGTCCCTAGTAAGCCTCTACTAGACTAGCTCGTTAATCAAAGATGGTTAAGTTTCCTAACCATAGACATGTGTTGTCATTTGATGAACGGGATCACATCATTAGGAGAATGATGTGATGGACAAGACCCATTCGTTAGCTTAGCATTATGATCATTCTGTTTTATTGCTATTGGTTTCTTCATGTCAAATACATATTCCTTCGACTATGAGATTATGCAACTCCCGGATACCGGAGGAATGCCTTGTGTGCTATCAAACGTCACAACGTAACTAGGTGATTATAAAGATGCTCTACAGGAATCTCCGAAGGTGTTTGTTGGGTTGGCATAGATTAAGATTAGGATTTGTCACTTCGAGTATCGAAGAGGTATCTTTGGGCCCTCTCGGTAATACACATCACAAGAAGCCTTGCAAGCAAAGTGACTAATGAGTTAGTTGCAGGATGATGTATTACGAAATGAGTAAAGAGACTTGCCGGTAACGAGATTGAACTAGGTATGAAGATACCGACGATCGAATCTCGGGCAAGTAACATACCGATGACAAAGGGAATAACATATGTTGTCATAACGGTTCGACCGATAAAGATCTTCGTAGAATATGTGGGAGCCAATATGAGCATCCAGGTTCCGCTATTGGTTATTGGCTGGAGAGGTGTCTCGGTCATGTCTACATAGTTCTCGAACCCGCAGGGTCCGCATGCTTAACGTTCGATGACGATTTTGTATTATATGAGTTATGTGATTTGGTGACTGAATGTTGTTCGGAGTCCCGAATGAGATCACGGACATGACGAGGAGTCTCGAAATGGTCGAGAGGTTAAGATTGATATATAGGACGATGGTATTCGGACACTGAAAGTGTTTCGGGATGCACCGGGTACTTATCGGGTCACTGAAAGGGGTTCCGGGCACCCCCGGCAAAAGATATCACTGGTACAGCGACGTCCTAAACAAAAGGTTTAAAACCCCTTTCCGCAACCGCATTTGGAACCGTCGCCAAGTGAGTGTGGGCGACAGGGGGGTCCTTCCCACATGACCCAGAAATCGTCAGGGATAGGCCCTCGTGGGACCCAGGCTGGGGCCGTGTGCGATCGGGCGAGGCATGGAAACCCAATCATTTCTGTAGGTATGTACATCCCACACGGTGAATCCCAGAAATCATTTCCATAGGTATGTACATCCCGCACGGTGAATCCCAGAAATCATTTCCATAGGTATGTACATCCCACACGGTGAATCCCAGAAATCATTTCCGTAGGTATGTACATCCCACACGGTGAATCCCAGAAATCATTTCCATAGGTATGTACATCCCACACGGTGAATCCCAGAAAATCATTTCCGTAGGTATGTACATCCCACACAGTTCTTTGTGGGGAAACGTTTGTGCAAGGTGGCCTAACGCAAATAGTTCGCTGCCGGAAGCCGTGTGTGATTGTTAGTTGATCGAACACGCCTACTTTCTAGAAACCGTGCGGGTTGTTTGAGTTCATCACCCACGGTGTTGTCTGAGTAACCGTTTGCAATAGAAAACCCCAATAAGCAGGGTAATTAGCCTATTATTGATAATCCGTGTACTAATCAAACTGATATTTCTTATAAAACACGCCAGATATTTCATATTCATATAAAAGCAACCAGGATTTCATAATCGAATTACATCAGATAGCTTCGGCACTCAGTTACGCCATTACACAACAGCACCAAGTTTCACATGCAACATCAAAAACCTTTGGAAAGTAGCATCATACACGGTAAATAGACAGATGAATCTCATCTGAGAAACTACAGAAGTGGAAGGCAAATATTGAGCCTTCAGTGATGTTGAATGTCCTTGCAACTTTAGGCCAGTGGCTATGGATAATTGCCCGCCCAACCTTCGTCCTCTTCAGCAAGACTTCAATATTGTATCGTGGGTGTTGAATGAATACCTTCCTCGCCTCTTGACCATGCAGGTGGTTTCAGAGGTAATCATCGGTGAACTGCTTTGAAAAGTACTGAAAACAAAGCTATGCATAAATCGTTGTTGTAAATTTTGAAATGGCGCAAGGGGTAAAAACAAGGTAAAAGAGTTGGTACCATCCTATAGTTGACTAATGTCTTCTTCATTGTGCAAACAAAGATCTTGTTGTTATTCATTGCAAGTTTCTTCATCCTAACAATCTTTCTGAGTTTCTTGACTTGACTGATATTCATGGACATCTCATTTCCCCATATGCAAAATGGGTCGAACAGTGGGTCTAAGCCTCTGACAGCAGGACCTACATGTGCAAGACCAAATTGTAAGAAACCTAAATATTAGAATGATTCCTGCAACTGCACAATAATGTGCTATTAGCCAAAGGACCCTGCTTGAACAAACCTCGATGGTAAACCGCAGTGTCTCCCATTGTTTCCCTGCAACACACATAAGGAAGATCTTGATCAGGTTAACTGAGAGTTGCCATACTATTAGTAGAATATGTATTGAGTACAGCCAAATTCGATTGGTGTCACATGCATAACAATACAAAATTGTACCCAGAGCAAATGAAAATCAAATTGCAGAACTTAACCAAACAGTTAAATGGACAACAGACCAAATGAACCAAAATAGTTAACTGAGCACGACATTGCAGAATAGAAACATGTACTAGAAGATAAGACAGTTAACAAAACAAAGAATGCTTGAGAACAGTACTACGAAATGTAGCAATTGTTGGACCAAAGTGTTAACTGAACATTACATTTCAGAGGACCAAACTGTTAACTGAACATCAGATTGCATATTAACATTACAGAGGACAAATCACTAGAAGGCACTGGCGGTGGCCTCGAGAAAACATCACGAACTATATTTTAAAGTAGACAACCGTGCGGCGGTGTCGACGGTGGCCTCGAAGACGAGGTGCCCCTCCAAGACCTGGCGGTCGACACGCATGTCAGCCATAGCGACCTCGTTCGCGCATGCGGCCGCATGCTACTCAGCTTCACGTTATACTGCGTGTAAAATGGCTATGGGCGGCGCTTAATTAGAGGAGGGGGCATTGATTTCGGTGGAAGGTGTCGCTCCGTCAGTCGGGGCATGTGGGACGGGAAAGGAGGAGGATGGTGTGGGTGGGGTGTGGATTACCTGACCATATCAATGAGGCCGCGCAGCAAGAAGAAGGGTCGGCGGCGAGGAGGCTGCGCAGCAAGAAGAAGGGTCGCCGGCGAGGAGGTGGCGCTGCAAGAAGAAGGGTCGCCGGCGAGGAGGCGGTGCTGCAAGAAGAAGGGTAGCCGGCAAGGAGGCAGCGCTGCAAGAAGAAGGGTCGCCGGCGAGGAGGCTGAGCTGCCAGTAAGCAGCAGTGAAGGTTTGAACTTGGAAAGCAAGGAGGAATAGTGGAAATGTGGCTTTTGGTAGGAGGGAGGGGGCGGGGAGATAGATATTTCCGCTGTGGCAAAAAAAATTCACTCGGTGCCGCGAGAAACAGGCGCGCAAGTGTGGTTCAAGCGGGGGCAGTGGACTGTAGACGACGAAGCTTCCTGCGTAAGCCAGACAAGACGGCGCGCCAAGATATTTTATATCGCATCCCACACGATTCTTTCTAGTAAACTATTTGTGGTATACCTGATTTTCTCATTATGTTTTGAAAGACAAAATGGTGTTACGGAGGGAAAGGATGGTGTTTGAATTGCTAGAACATTTACGTACAGTGAGCATGCAACTAGTACATGAGTGTCGTGCTAAATTTTGGAATTATTCCGTGTTCGTTTGGCCTTTTTTATACATTAATTGAGTTTCTGCGCATTTAATGTGTATAATTAGAATTTGAACTACAAGCACGTGCTCCAGTGCACCAAAGTTGTTTGAAAAATCATATGTGTGTCCTTGGGTGAATTTCTAGGTCCCATGCAAGAGATGGGAGTGAAATTCAAACATCTGGGCGTCGTGGCTCGGCCGGAAAGATTGAGAAACTTGGTTTTTTAATTCCTGTAATTCCAAAACACGTTTGAAAATCATGAAACTTTGCATGGTCTCATGACATGGCACGAACATGCTGTGGTAATTTTTTGGCCGAATTTGGACAAGCTTTGGTGTAAGCTTCTTGCAAACCGGAGCTTCCCTCAAGAAGGCTCGTGGTTCCGAGAGGGAACGTGTCACCTCCGTGTGCGAAACGACATACGTACACTGCCTTCTCCCGCCTTAATTTTTTTGCACATCCAGATTAGACCAAATAGAAGTACCGTGCTAAATTTTGGAATTATTCCGGGCTCGTTTCGCCTTTTTTATACATTAATTGAGTTTCTGGGCATTTAATGTGCATAATTCAAATTTGAACTACAAGCACAGCCTCCAGTGCACCAAACTTGTTTGAAAAATCACATGTGTGTCCTTGGATGAATTTCTAGGTCCCATGCAAGAGATTGGAGTGAAATTGAAACATCTGGGCGTCGTGGCTCGGCCGGAAAGATTGAGAAACTTGATTTTTTAATTCCTGTAATTCCAAAACACGCCTGAAAATCATGAAACATGGCATGGTGTCATGACATGGCACGAACATGCTGCGGTAATTTTTTTGGCCGAATTGGGACAAGCTTTGGTGTAAGCTTCTTGCAAACCGGAGCTTCCCTCAAGAAGGCTCGTGGTTCCGAGAGGGAATGTGTCACCTCCGTGTGCGAAACGACATACGTACACTGCCTTCTCCCACCTTAATTTTTTACACGACCAGATTAGACCAAATAGAAGTACCGTGCTAAATTTTGGAATTATTCCGGACTCGTTTCGCCTTTTTCATACATTAATTGAGTTTTGGGGCATTTAATGTGCATAATTCAAATTTGAACTACAAGCACATTCTCCAGTGCACCAAAGTTGTAAAATCACATGTGTGTCCTTGGGTGAAGTTCTAGGTCCCATGCAAGAGATGGGAGTGAAATTCAAACATTTGGGCGTCGTGGCTCGGCCAGAAAGATTGAGAAACTTGGTTTTTTAATTCCTGTAATTCCAAAACACGCGTGAAAATCATGAAACTTGGCATGGTGTAATGACATGGCACGAACATGTTGTGGTAATTTTTTGGCCGAATTTGGACAAGCTTTGGTGTAAGCTTCTTGCAAACTAGAGCTTCCCTCAACAAGGCTCGTGGTTCCGAGAGGGAACGTGTCACCTCCGTGTGCGAAACGACATACGTACACTGCCTTCTCCCGCCTTAATTTTTTTACACAGCCTGATTAGACCAAATAGAAGTACCGTGCTAAATTTTGGAATTATTCCGGGCTCGTTTCGCCTTTTTTATACATTACTTGAGTTTCTGGGCATTTAATGTGCATAATTCAAATTTGAACTACAAGCACATGCTCCAGTGCACCAAAGTTGTTTGAAAAATCACATGTGTGTCCTTGGGTCAATTTCTAGGTCCCATGCAAGAGATGGGAGTGAAATTCAAACATCTGGGCGTCGTGGCTCGGCCGGAAAGATTGAGAAACTTGGTTTTTTAATTCCTGTAATTCCGAAACACGCCTGAAAATCATGAAACTTGGCATGGTGTCATGACATGGCACCAACATGCTGCGGTAATATTTTTGACTGAATTGGGACATGCTTTGGTGTAAGCTTCTTGCAAACTGGAGCTTCCCTAAAGAAGGCGCGTGGTTCCGAGAGGGAACGTGTCACCTCCGTGTGCGAAACGACATACGTACACTGCCTACTCCCGCCTTATTTTTTTACACAGCCAAATTAGACCAAATAGAAGTACCGTGCTAAAATTTTGAATTATTCCGGGTTTGTTTGTCCTTTTTATACATTAATTCAGTTTCTGGGCATTTATTGTGCATAATTCAAATTTGAACTACAAGCACATGCTCCAGTGCACCAAAGTTGTTTGAAAAATCACATATGTGTCCTTGGGTGAATTTCTAGGTCCATGCAAGAGATGGGAGTGAAATTCAAACATCTGGGCGTCGTGGCTCAGCCGGAAAGATTGAGAAACTTGGTTTTTTAATTCCTGTAATTCCAAAACACGCCTGAAAATCATGAAACTTGGCATGGTCTCATGACATGGCACCAACATGTTGTGGTAATTTTTTTGTCCGATTTGCGAAGGCCCACACATTAACAATCAACAAAGTCATTTTGGAACAAGTGTTGTCACGTTACAAATCGGAAACACAAGTATTATTGAAACCGTGGGCGTTCGACTTACCAATTATGTGCGGCCACGCGTCCCCTTTTTTTATTGGCTAGGAGGTGCCGTGCGGGGTAGCTATTTGAGTACGGGAGGCGTGCGATCAGACCCCTGCGCGTGCTCATTGGGAGGAGAGCCCTTTGACCGCTACCCGCCGCGCACCTCCCTCCCAACGTCTCCATTAATGCTGCTTGAGCACCTGTTCTATGACATGGCTATATGTCTCAAAGGACTGAGATCTAAGAGAGAAAAATAAAAATCTGAAAAGAAAGTTTTACACGGATCTTGATGTAAGATCCGACGGGCCTATATAGCATCGACTGCGACTTATAGCAAGCATGATGAATATAAGGACGATGACAGTGGATAATAATTGTCTTACATATTTAGAAACATAATTAAAAAAAGTCACATGCGGCAACGCCCGAAATACACAAGGGCAAAAGAAGAAGGAAGACAACGATCTGGCTCGCTGATCTCTACTTTCTTGATGCGTTGCTGCAGGCCGCGGGAACTAGTCTCCGCGGCGAGTGGCGACGAGCTCTTTCTTGTCCTCAAGATGCTGCTTGAGAGCATCCACGGAATCCTCCACCAGTCTTCTGCGCTCGATGCGCAGCTTGTTATTCTCGTCCATAAGTTTCTCGACGATGACGCCGGTCCTCTTCAACAAGGCAGTGATCTGTTCCTGCTGCTCCGCACTTCCGACGATCTTCGCCCTCAGCAGGTCGCTGCTACCTCTTGAGCACTGCGTTGGTTTTCCCTTGAAGAGGAAAGGGTGATGCAGTAAAGTAGTGTAAGTATTTCCCTCAGGTTTTGAGAATCAAGGTATCAATCCAGTAGGAGACCACGCGCGAGTCCCATGCACCTACACAAACAAATAAGAACCTCGCAACCAACACGATAAAGGGGTTGTCAATCCCTTCACGGTCACTTACAAGAGTGAGATCTGATAGATATGATAAGATAATATTTTTGGTATTTTTATGCTAAAGAGTAAAAGTAAAGATTGCAAAAATAAACGGTGCCAGAAATAACTAAGTGTTGGAAGATTAATATGATGGAAAATACACCCGGGGGCCATAGGTTTCACTAGTGGCTTCTCTCAAGATAGCATAAGTATTACGGTGGGTAAACGAATTACTGTCGAGCAATTGATAGAATTGAGCATAGTTATGAGAATTTCTAGGTATGATCATGTATATAGGCATCACGTCCGTGACAAGTAGACCGAAACGATTCTGCATCTACTACTATTACTCCACACATCGACCGCTATCCAACATGCATCTAGAGTATTAAGTTCATAAGAACAGAGTAATGCTTTAAGTAAGATGACATGATCTAGAGGGATAAATTCATGCAATATGATATAAACCCCATCTTTTTATCCTCGATGGCAACAATACAACACGTGTCGTTTCCCTTTCTGTCACTGGGATCGAGCACCGCAAGATTGAACCCAAAGCTAAGCACTTCTCCTATTGCAAGAAAGATCAATCTAGTAGGCCAAACCAAACTGATAATTCGAAGAGACTTGCAAAGATAACCAATCATACATAAAAGAATTCAGAGGAGATTCAAATATTGTTCATAGATAATCTTGATCATAAACCCACAATTCATCGGATCTCGAGAAACACACTGCAAAAGAAGATTACATCGAATAGATCTCCAAGAAGATCGAGGAGAACTTTGTATTGAGATCCAAAGAGAGAGAAGAAGCCATCTAGCTAATAACTATGGACCCGAAGGTCTGAGGTAAACTACTCACACATCATCGGAGAGGCTATGGTGTTGATGTAGAAGCCCTCCGTGATTAATGCCCCCTCCGGCGGAGCGCCGGAAAAGGCCCCAAGATGGGATCTCACGGTACAGAAGGTTGCGGTGGTGGAAATAGGGTTTTGGCTCCGTATATGATGTTTCCAGGGTACATGGGTATATATAGGAGGAAGAAGTACGTCGGTGGAGCAACGAGGGGCCCACGAGGGTGGAGGGCGCGCCCCCTGCCTCGTGCCTTCCTCGTTGATTACTTTACGTAGACTCCAAGTCCTCTGGATCACGTTTGTTCCGAATATCACGTTCCTGAAGGTTTCATTCCATTTGGACTCCGTTTGATATCCTTTTCCTTCGAAACACTGAAATAGGCAAAAAAACAACAATTTGGGTTGGGCCTCCGGTTAATAGGTTAGTCCCAAAAATTATATAAAAGTGTATAATAAAGCCCAATAAACATCTAAAACAGAATATAATATAGCATGGAACAATCAAAAATTATAGATACGTTGGAGACGTATCAAGCATCCCAAAGCTTAATTCCTGCTCGTCGAGTAGGTAAATGATAAAAACAGAATTTTTGATGTGGAATGCTACTTGGCACAATTTTCAATGTAACCCTCTTAATTGTGGTATGAATATTCAGATCCGGAAGATTCAAGATAAAAGTTTAATATTGACATAAAAATAACAATACTTCAAGCATACTAACTAAGCAATAACATGGCCAAAGAAAGTTCATCCCTAAAAAATCATATAGTTTGTTCATGCTCCATTTTCGTCACACAAGAATGCTCTCATCAAGCACAACCCCGATGACAAGCCAAGCAATTGTTTCATACTTTAGTAATCTCAAACTTTTTCAACTTTCACGCAATACATGAGCGTGAGCCATGGATATAGCACTATGGGTGGAATAGAATATAATGATGGGGTTATGTGGAGAAGACAAAAAAGGAGAAAGTCTCACATCAACGCGGCTAATCAACGGGCTATGGAGATGCCCATCAATTGATGTTAATGTGAGGAGTAGGGATTGCCATGCAACGGATGCACTAGAGCTATAAATGTATGAAAGCTCAACAAAAGAAACTAAGTGGGTGTGCATCCAACTTGCTTGCTCACGAAGACCTAGGGCATTTGAGGAAGCCCATTGTTGGAATATACAAGCCAAGTTCTATAACGAAAAATTCCCACTAGTATATGAAAGTGACAAAACAAGAGACTATCTATCATAAAGATCATGGTGCTATTTTGAAGCACAAGTATGGAAAAAGATAGTAGCATTGCCCCTTTTTTTTCTTTTTTTTGGGCCTTTCTTTTTTTCTTTTGGCCTTTCTCTTTTTTTTGGGACAATGCTCTATGAATGATGATCATCACACTTCTATTTATTTACAACTCAATGATTACAACTCGATACTAAAACAAAGTATGACTCTATATGAATGCCTCCGGCGGTGTACCGGGATGAGCAATGAATCAAGAGTGACATGTATGAAATAATGTGCATGGTGGCTTTGCCACAAATACGATGTCAACTACATGATCATGCAAGGCAATATGACAATAATGAACGTGTCATGATAAACAGAACGGTGGAAAGTTGCATGGCAATATATCTCGGAATGGCTATGGAAATGCCATAATAGGTAGGTATGGTGGCTGTTTTGAGGAAGATATAAGGAGGTTTATGTGTGATAGAGTGTGTCGTATCATGGGGTTTGGATGCACCGGCGAAGTTTTGCACCAACTCTCAAGGTGAGAAAGGGCAATGCACGGTACCGAAGAGGCTAGCAATGATGGAAGGTTGAGAGTGCGTATAATCCATGGACTCAACATTAGTCATAAAGAACTCACATACTTATTGCAAAAATCTACAAGTCATCAAAAACCAAGCACTACGCGCATGCTCCTAGGGGGATAGATTGGTAGGAAAAGACCATCGCTCGTCCCCGACCGCCACTCATAAGGAGGACAATCAAAGAACACCTCATGTTTCAAATTTGTTACATAACGTTTACCATACGTGCATGCTACGGGATTTGCAAACTTCAACACAAGTATTTCTCAAATTCACAACTACTCAACTAGCACAACTTTAATATCACTACCTCCATATCTCAAAACAATTATCAAGCATCAAACTTCTGTTAGTATTCAACACACTCACAAGAAAGTTTTTACTAATCTTGAATACCTAGCATATTAGGACTAATTTCACAATTAAAGCAAATTACCATGATGTTTTGTAGGAGATCAAAATAATATAAGTGAATCATGAGAGAACAATAGTTTCTATAAAACAAATCCACCACCGTGCTCTAAAAGATATAAGTGAAGCACTAGAGCAAAAACTATATAGCTCAAAAGATATAAGTGAAGCACATAGAGTATTCTAATAAATTCCGAAGCATGTGTGTCTCTCTAAAAAGGTGTGTCCAGAAAGGATGATTGTGGTAAAATAAAAACCAAAGACTCAAATCATACAAGACGCTCCAAGCAAAACACATATCATGTGGTGAATAAAAATATAGCTCCAAGTAAAGTTACCGATGGACGAAGACGAAAGAGGGGATGCCTTCCGGGGCATCCCCAAGCATTGGCTTTTTGGTGTCCTTAGATTATCTTGGGGTGCCATGGGCATCCCCAAGATTAGGCTCTTGCCACTCCTTGTTCCATAATCCATCAAATCTTTACCCAAAACTTGAAAACTTCACAACACAAAACTCAACAGAAAATCTCGTAAGCTCCGTTAGCGAAAGAAAACAAAACACCACTTCAAGTTACTGTAATGAACTCATTATTTATTTATATTGGTGTTAAACCTACTGTATTCCAACTTCTCTATGGTTTATAAACTCTTTTACTAGCCATAGATTCATCAAAATAAGCAAACAACACACGAAAAACAGAATCTGTCAAAAACAGAACAGTCTGTAGTAATCTGTAACTAACGCAAACTTCTGGAACTCAGAAAAATCTACCAAAATAGGAAGACCTAGAAAATTTGTTTATTGATCTACGGCAATTGGAATCAGTATTTTATCACGTTCTGGTGATTTTTTTTTAAACAATTCGTGAACAGAAAGTTTCTGGAATTTTCAGCAAGATCAAATAACTATCATCCAAGAAGATCATATATGTTTAACTTGGCATAAAAACTAATTAAAACATAAAAACAAATCTAACCAGAGGCTAGATCAAATATTTATTCCTAAACAGAAGCAAAAAGCAAAAAACTAAAATAAAATTGGGTTGCCTCCCAACAAGCGCTATCGTTTAACGCCCCTAGCTAGGCATAAAAACAAGGATAGATCTAAGTATTGCCATCTTTGGTGGGCAATCCATAAGTGGCTCTCATAATAGATTCATAAGGTAATTTAATCTTCTTTCTAGGGAAGTGTTCCATGCCTTTCCTTAACGGAAATTGGAATCTAATATTCCCTTCCTTCATATCAATGATTGTACCGATCGTTCTAAGGAAAGGTCTACCAAGAATAATAGGACATGAAGGATTGCAATCTATATCAAGAACAATAAAATCTACGGGCACATAGTTCCTATTTTCAACAATAAGAACATCATTAATTCTTCCCATAGGTTTCCTAATAGTGGAATCCGCAAGGTGCAAGTTTGAAGAGCAATCATCAAATTCACGGAATCCTAGCAAATCACACAAAGTTTTTGGAATCGTGGAAACACTAGCACCCAAATCACACAAAGCATAGAATTCATGATCTTTAATTTTAATTTTAATAGTAGGTTCCCACTCATCATAAAGTTTTCTAGGGATAGAAACTTCCAACTCAAGTTTTTCTTCATAAGATTGCATTAAAGCATCAACGATATGTTTACTAAAAGCTTTAATTTGACTATAAGCATGAGGAGAATTTAGCACGGATTGCAACAAGGAAATACAATCTATAAAAGAGAAATTATCATAATTAAATTCCTTGAAATCCAAAATAGTGGGTTCATTAATATCTAAAGTTTTGATCTCTTCAATCCCACTTTTACCAAATTTCGTATCAAGATCTAAAAACTCCGAACTTTTGGAACACCTTCTAGGTAAAGGTAACTCATCTCAAGTCCCATAATTATCAAGATTCATATTGCAAAACAAAGATTTAATAGGAGACACATCAATAACTTTTAGATCTTCATCTTTATTCACACAAAAATTAGAAGAACACGCTTTAACAAAGCAATCTTTCTTAGCACGCATCCTAGCGGTTCTTTCTTTGCACTCATCAATGGAAATTATCATGGCTTTGAGAGACTCATTGATACCATGCTTAGGTGGAATAGATCCAAGTTTCAAAGAATCAACATCAAGAGAAATTATATCAATGTTCCTAGCCAATTCATCAACCTTAAGCAATTTCTCTTCAAGCAAAGCATTGAAATTCTTTTGTGTCGGTGTACAAAAGAAGGGGCGCACCTTTGTACCCCTTTACCTGTGCACGGGCAGTTGGAGCTGCGCCCACGGTCACACCAAGCAGAACAGGGGAGGTGAGCCAAGGTAAAACCGAAGCCCAAGGCAACCAAAGCAACGCCAAGGCCAAGACCACAAAGAGCAGAGGGACGAAGCAGGTTCCCCCGGCAAGACCTTTGCCGGGGAAGCTCGCCCCACACCAACAGAGCGAGCCACCCTTGAGCCCACGGTCTCCAACATCACGTTGGGCCAGGGCTCGGGAGGCACCTCCATGGTGGCATGCATATCTTTGTGAAGACAAGGAACACTCAAGATCAGATGAGGATTAGAAGACGATGATCCTCGGCAGGATCCTTGCCGAGGAAGGCCACCAGACCCCCGGCAAGGTCCTTGCCGGGGACGACAGCGCGCCACGGCAAGAGCCTTGCCGGGCTACCCGGCAAGGCCCTCACCGAGGACGCCAGCAGGGCCACTGCCAGGCCCGCACCAACCAAGTCTCCACCACCGTTCACATGCAGCTGCCAGCCCAACCAGCTGGGCGGGCACCTGCGTGGCAACATGCAGCTCCCAGACCAACTCATCAAGCGCCTGCGTGGCGGCATGCAGATCTTCGTGGAGGCTCCATCACCGCGCCACCTCAGCTGCCTGCCTGCCTACGTTGCGCCGCATGCATTGCTAGCCAGGGCGCGTGTCGAAGCAAGGAGGGGCGGCGACGGACGGGACGGGCCTCGCCCCCGTCCCCGATAAAGCAAGGGGACACCTAAGCTACGCATTAAATGCATTTTGTCCTGTAATACGAGCGATAAGCTCATACCTGTGCGCCTTTCCACCTCCTGTGTGCCACTGTGGCAGCCCCTTTCGACTATAAAAGGAGGCCCATGGCATACTGGAGAAGGATTCGACTCTTTGGAACCACACACTCACCACAGCTAGTTCGAGAGCTCAAGAACTCTCTGAAATACACCCACCAAAGCAGGACTAGGGTTTTATGCATCCTCGCGGCCCGAACCTGGGTAAACGATCCTCGTGCTGGTTACTAATCCTGCTCTTCTCGCAACCACGCACCCCGGCAACCGTAGTAGGGATTCTTGTGATCCCATAGGTGTCGTTCCACACCGACATCTTTGGCGCGCCAGGTAGGGGGCGCAATTGTGAGAATCTGGTCTAGTAGCTAGCCTAGCAGTTCTTCGTTGCCATGGCTCCCAAGAAGAAGACGGCCACGACGATCGGCTCGTTGGGAGCCGAACGGCCCGTGCGAGGGCGGGCGAGCAGTGGGCCGGTCGCGAACAGGACCCGGGCCGTGGTCCGCGAACACCAGCATCGCCCTGGCAGTCAGAGCCTGGCGAGCGGCGTCATTCGCGCGCCAGACGACCGGCCGCACGTCGCCAGATCCAAAGATGGAGCTGGACCCCCCGCAGGCGGCGCGGGGCCCTCCAGGAGTGTCGTTGTGCCACCCCCGGGTGGCGCGGCGACCTCCAAGACGCCCACGCCGGCGACCACTGCGCGCTCTTCCCATGGTGTGCGTGACGAGCAGCGTCACCACGCCGGTGACCCTGGGCACCGCCGTGGGAAGAGCCATGTGTGTCGTCCACGGGATGAAGGAGTTCAGCATGCCCGCCGAACTGCTGGCGAAAATGGCACGCAGCCGCTGGATCGTAATGGAGCTCCTTCTAATGTGGTTAGAAGTCGAAGCGTGCCGCGATCCACGCAGCTGTCGCCGCCGCCTACGCCGGCAGAAGCTTTGGCGCGCGCGCAGCTGCTCCTCGACTTCCCTCCTGCTGTAGAGAAGCTCGACGAGTGGAGGGCCACCATCCGGAGCCTCGTCGCCATCGCCAACAAAGACGATCCGCGGCCGGCGGGGCCCTCGGGTCGGCGCTCCACCGAGCCACCAGACGCTGGTGTTGGGAGGACCGGAGGAGCTGCGGCCATGGTGCACTCTCCTCCTCCTCGCCAGCCGCCGCGAGCGTCGGCCCGTCGTGACGACGCTTGTGATAACATCTCCATAGCATCGTCCGACCCGCGGACCCTCCGCGACCAGCGCCAGGTTCTTCGGGAATGAGCTCATGAAGACGCTGGGACCACCATCGAGCGCCGGCGTGAAACGCGCTACCAGTCGGACAAGTGGGCGGGACCCGCTATGGACCACCCAGCGCCAGGGGGCTCCGGCGGCCTACCTTACGAGGTGGGCTGCCCGGCCTTCACCCGTGAGCTGTGGCAGTTCCAGTGGCCGTCCCACCGCACGTTCAAGCCCGACGTCGGCGAGAAGTACGCTGGCATGACCCATCCGTCCAAGTTTCTCAGCATCTACACCATCGCGATGCAGGCTGCTGGGGCTCGCGGCGACAAGGTGCTTGCCAACTATTTCCCGCTGGCACTGAAGCCCAATGTTATGTCTTGGTTGATTCACTTGCCGGCGGATTCCATTTCTTCTTGGTCGGATCTGTGCCATGAGTTCGTTGGCGCCTTCACAGGAGGCCACCAAGCTCATGGCCAGGCCAGTGATCTGCATATCATTCCCCAGAAGGAAGGGGAAACCCTGCGCAAATACATCCAGAGATTCAGCTGGGTGCAGTACAACATCCCCAACGTTCATCCCCCCGCTGTGATCAGCGCGTTCCATCAGAACATGCGCAACCACAAGATACGAGAAGAGCTGGCGATGACCAAGGTTAAGGATGTGGTCGAGCTCTACATTCTTGCCGATAGGTGTGCCCGGGCTGAAGAGGGAAAGAAGTACCCCGGCGAAGACGCCGGTGCGGAAACCGACTCTACCGACGAAGATGCCGCCACCCCGACGAAGAAGGGCCGGCGTCGCAACAGGAAACGCAAAGGCAAGGCCGTGCTTGCCGTTGAAGGATCTGACGACACCGGCGCTGCCAAGAAGGTCAAGGCAGACGCCCCCGACAAGGAGATTGCCGGGTGCGCCGCCTGCCGGGCCTTGGCGGCTACCGACAAGCCAGGAAGCTCCGGCAAGCAATACTGCAAGATCCACCGCACCAAGGGCCACGACCTCCAGAACTGCCGACAAGTCGAGCTGCTTGCTGAGAAGCAAAAAGCTGAGTACGAGAGGCGGGACAAGGAGAAGGACCAGGATGGTGCCGAGGGATTCGGCAAGAAGCGTGGTGGCCAAGGAGGCCGCCGCGGCAAGGACGACCAGCAAGAGAGGCCCGCCCGGGGCCGTGACAAGAAACAAGAAGATGATGATCACAACGAGGACGACGAGTCCAGTGAGCAAGAGTTCCAGAAGGCTACGGAGGCCATGTGCGTCGATGGTGGCGCCTCGCTGCATACTTCTCACCGCCAGCTCAAGCAGTGGGCGCGTGAGATTACAGCAATGGAACCGTCGTTCGACGCTCAGAAGCCGCTGAAGTGGTCCAGCATGCCCCTCATCTTTGACGCCGAGGACCACCCTGACTGCACAACCGCGTTCGGGTGTTTGCCATTGTTGGTCTCACCAACAATACGCAACCTCAAGGTGAACAAGATGTTGGTTGACGGCGGGGCCGGCCTGAACTTGATCTCGCCTGTCGTGATCAAAAGACTGCAAATTCCTGATGGAGACCTCGAGGAAACAGGTACGTTTCAAGGGGTCAGTCCGGGGAGGAGCCAGCCGAAGGGGAAGGTCACACTGCCCCTGACGTTTGGAGGGGAGTTGAAATACAGAACGGAGAGGATCATCTTCGACGTGGCCGAGATCCCCTTGCCCTACAATGGGATCCTCGGCCGCCCGGCACTAGCCAAGTTCATGGCAGCATCACACTACGCCTACAACATGCTAAAGATGCCCGGGCCGTTGACCATCATCTCCGTCCCCTCCGACAAGAAGGACGCGCTGATCTGCGCTGACCAACTCTACCGGGAAGCAGTTGCAGCAGCTGCCGTCAAGGCACCTGCTCCTGCCGCTGAAGGCCCGGAAGGGAAGAGAAAGCCCGGCAAGACCTCTCGCACCCACTCCGGCAAGCACGCCTCTTCGGAGTGCTACGCTACCGTCGAGGACATGCCAGAGAGCTCTACCGGCAGGGGCAAGAAATCCAGAGCCGAGCCACCGCAGACCAAGAAGGTGTCCGCCGGGGAGGATGGCACGGGAGGGGCCTTCACCATAGGCTCCACCCTCGACAGCAAATAGGAAGGCGCGTTCGTCACCTTCCTGCAGGCGAATGTTGACGTGTTTGCGTGGCAAGCATCCGACATCCCCGGTGTCCCAGGGAGTTGATTGAGCACCACCTAGCTGTCTGCCCTCATGCGCGGCCCGTCAAGCAGAAGGTCAGAAAGCAGGCTTTGGAGAGGCAGGAGTTCATCACAGAGGAGATCAGGAAGTTGGAAGCGGCAGGTTTGGTGAGAGGAGTGCTCAACCCGACGTGGCTGGCCAATCCGGTAGTGGTGCGCAAGGCGAATGGGAAGTGGAGGCTGTGTATTGATTACACAGATATCGATAAGGCTTGTCCTAAGGACCCCTTCCCGTTGCCGCGCATCGACCAGATTGTTGACTCCACGGCCGGGTCTGATCTGTTATCATTCCTCGACGCCTACTCGGGCTACCACCAAATCTTCATGACAAGAGAGGATGAAGAAAAGACAGCATTCATCACCCCATGTGGTACGTATTGCTTTTTACGGATGCCTTTCGGGTTGAAGAGTGCTGGCTCGACATTTGCAAGAGCAGTCCAAATTGGTTTTGAACCTCAGCTCCATAGAAATATGGAGGCATATGTGGCTCCCACATAGGGTCGAGGGCCCTTGCCGAGAAGGCGTTCCGGCAAGGTTTCTTCTGGCGCACCGCCCTCCAGGATGCGACGGCACTAGTAACCAAGTGTGAAGCGTGTCAGTTCCATTCAAAGAAGCTTCATCAACCAGCTCAAGCCCTTCAAACAATCCCTCTCTCCTGGCCATTCTCAGTCTGGGAGCTCGATATACTGGGCCCTTTCCCCCACGCTGTCAGGGGCTTTGAGTACTTGTACGTTGCAATCGACAAGTTCACAAAGTGGCCAGAGGTGGAAGCAGTGAGAAAGGTGAGTGCTCAGTCAGTAAGTTTTTCAAGGGATTGTTCTGCCGTTTTGGTGTGCCAAACAGAGTCATCACCGACAACGGCACGCAGTTCACAAGCCACACCTTCATGCAATACATTCAAGACCTCGGCAGCAAGGTCTGTTTTGCTTCCGTGGCACACCCACGGAGCAATGGCCAAGCGGAGAGGGCAAATGCTGAAGTGTTGCGAGGCCTAAGGACAAAGACTTTTGACAAGCTGCGCAAGAGCGGAAGGCGCTGGATTGATGAATTGCCGGCGGTTCTTTGGTCGATCAAGACGACGCCAAATCAAGCCACCAGCCAGACACCTTTTGCCCTGGTATACGGGGCAGAAGCAGTTCTCCCCACGGAACTCATATACGGGTGACTTCGAGTGCTCGCTTATGATGAGCTTGAGCAAGAGAAGTTGCGACAAGATGACGCAATGCTCCTTGAGGAAGATCGTCTTCGGGCGGCTATGAGAGCAGCACGCTACCAGCAAGCCCTGCGCCGCTACCATAGCCGCAAGGTTCATGCCCGAAGCTTTGAGGAAGGCGACCTTGTTCTTTGGCGCGTTCAGTCGGCCAAGAATTCCAACAAGTTGACGCCAAAGTGGGAAGGCCCTTATCGGGTAATACGAGTCACCAGGCCCGGTGCAGTCCGCCAGGAGACCGAAGATGCTGCCCCAGTGAGCAACTCCTGGAACATCGAGCATCTTCGCAAGTTTTACCCATAAGGCGCGGCTTGCTGGGCCTCCCGGCAAGCCACCTTTTGTACAAGCTTTGCCGGCAAGGCATGTAACCCTTTGTACAAAGCCAGGCGCAGACCCTGAGCATAAATAAATGAAGTGTTGGCGCCCTAAGTTATAGCATGCATGCTAGGTCGAGTCTCTTCCTTGGTTAGGGTTGATAGTGCTTAGCGGCGACTAACCCCTAGCCTAGACGTCGAGTGCGCGTCTATCTGTTTCTTTTCTGTCCTCCTTTGGTTCGCAGGGCACATGAGCACTTCTGCTGAGCTACTTGGGAGAAAGGAAACGGACCGGCGTCCCGACCCCGGCAAACCAGAGTTGCCGGGGGCTGCAAGCACAAGGATCCAACCGCGGCAAGACAAGGTTGCCGGGGGCTGCAGGTCCAGATAAGTCTTTCATCCTCTATCATGCATTTCGGAACGGAACTGGGATATGTGAAACCTCGTTTTATTTCTAGGCCACCGTGCTCCCCTTTTCTATACCCAAGGATTATCTCCTGGGCCCGGATTTGGTTGTAGTCACGGTGGCAAGGAAGTAGAATGAGGAGCCTAAGCCCGCTTCATCCCTGCCTCCGCCAAGGGCGCGAAAATGGTCGAGCGAAGTGGGGGGACGGCAAGGCCTGTTGCTGGGTGAAAACGTTTATCTTAAATTGTAACAAGGATTCGCTCCTTGTCGCGGGGTCTACCCATGAACGAAAACCCCGTCAAACATCCCTTTTTCATTAAAAGCATCCCACACAGGTACAGTCTGTATGGAACGAAAAACATGAACAAGGGGGATTACAAGCTTTAAATTTAACAAGGCCCGAAGGCTTACAAATTAAAAAAAGAGATAAGGTGCCTGTAATCCCTTTCTTGTCCCTCTCCTCAGGAGATAGAGCAAGATGGCGAAAGGGCAAAAGGGGCGCCTAGGCGAGGTACGAGCAGCAGAAGGCACCAGGAGAACATCCCGGTGGCCACCCCGACGAGAGGCTGGTGATGATGATGACGGGGGAAGAGCTGGAAGACGAGGCGGCAGGACCGGCAATACACGACGAAGGCGTCGGTGCCCGCGTACTCCGAGTTGGCGGCCCGCCATCCGCCTTCTTCGCCTTCCCCGGGCCTCCTACGCCAGCCGCCCAAGGAGGCGACCCCGAGAAGTTCAAGGGGCCCGGTGCAGATGCTGCTGCTGCCGACGCCGCCCCGGGACGGCAGGTCCGACACCTAGTCGGACCCGTCATCCTCCCGCCTGCTACTCTCGTCGTCGCTGTCGCTGTCCTCCTCGTCACTCTCGCTCGAGGAGGAATCTTCATCGTCGGAGGAGCTCTCCACACAGCACTTAAGGCGAGTTCCAAGATCTCCGAAGACGTTGACGGAGAGTACGCGGCCCTCCATTAACTTGAAGTAGAGGACGAGCCCCACCGTCAGTCTATGGATGCGAGCAAACATCTTCCATCCACGATGGAGATACATCACATGCGGAGCGGGGAAGTCAACGCCGACCCGCGTACCGCCGGTCCCACAGACCGTCATGTGCAATCTGAGGGTCTGGAGCGAATCGACCTCCATCTCCTCAGCAAAAGGGGTGGGGAGACGGAGGCGATGACGTGGTGGCCGGCGCAGCCTGATGAAGAACTCGCGGGGCCGGTCCCCAACATGACCCTCCATCGTAGGAGGCACCACTGGCGGAAGCACGGCCGCCGCACCGCCTCGTCCTCCTCTCCCCCGACCACCGCGGCGACCTCGGCCACGCCCCTCCCCCTTCCTCTCGTGGCTGGCTCCGCCGCCACGGTTTTGGGGGAGGGAGGGACGCGCTGGCGAGCAGCAACCCTCGCCGCCACCGTCGAAGAGCCCGCGCCTCCTCTCGCCATGACAGGTGGAAGGAACAAGCGGAGAGGAAGGAAGATGGATGCTGAAGGAATGTCGGACGACGCCCTCCTCCCCTCCTCCTTATAAAGAGGTGGAGTCGAGGCTCGGCCGCCCCACTCAGCCAATCCAGCTATCGGAGGCGCAGGGAATCCGGACCGACCCGCTCCCCCAGTCAGCGACGGCCCGGTTTCCCGCCTCCGACACTCACCACTCGCATGAATGATGCGTGGCGAACGAGCAGGATCGAAAAGACGGGTGAAAGAACCGTCCCCCGCCCCGTGATCAGTGGGGCACGGACGCCCTGAAGCCCACAACCCGGGTCGTCTCAGTAAATGAGCCGCGCCTCCACGCCTCCCTTTTTTTACGGGGAAGGCGCGAGCCGCCTCTTTATTGCGATGTGACACATGCATGCGGAAGCCGCCCCACGCATGCCGCCCACGTCACGCGCACCCCTCCATGCCGCACCACGCCGCGCGCGAGTCGTGGGAAGCGAAGCACGTGAAAAGTTTTACCGCGCTAAAAACCGTCCCGCCTGCCCACGCACCGTTTTGGGCCTGGCCCAACAACGTGTCACGCTTATGTGTGGCCCAGGCCCGGGGGCTCCTATCGGTGTACAAAAGAAGGGGCACACCTTTGTACCCCTTTACCTGTGCACGGGCAGTCGGAGCCGCGCCCACGGTCACACCAAGCAGAACAGGGGAGGTGAGCCAAGGTAAAACCGAAGCCCAAGGCAACCAGAGCAACGCCAAGGCCAAGACCACAAAGAGCAGAGGGACGAAGAAGGTTCCCCCGGCAAGACCCTTGCCGGGGCAGCTCGCCCCACACCAACAGAGCGAGCCACCCTTGAGCCCACGGTCTCCAACATCACGTTGGGCCAGGGCTCGGGAGGCACATCCATGGTGGCATGCAGATCTTTGTGAAGACAAGGAACACTCAAGATCAGATGAGGATTAGAAGACGATGATCCTCGGCAGGATCCTTGCCGAGGAAGGCCACCAGACCCCCGGCAAGGTCCTTGCCGGGGACGACAGCGCGCCACGGCAAGACCCTTGCCGGGCTACCCGGCAAGGCCCTCACCAAGGATGCCAGCAGGGCCACTACCAGGCACACACCAACCAAGTCTCCACCACCGTTCACATGCAGCTGCCAACCCAACCAGCTGGGCGGGCACCTGCGTGGCAACATGCATCTCCTAGACCAACTCATCAAGCACCTGCGTGGCGGCATGCAGATCTTCGTGGAGGCTCCACCACCGCGCCACCTCAGCCGCCTGCCTGCCTATGTGGCGCTGCATGCGTCGCTAGCCAGGGCGCGTGTCGAAGCAAGGAGGGGCGGCGACGGACGGGACGGGCCTCGCCCCCATCCCCGATAAAGCAGGGGACACCTAAGCTACGCATTAAATGCGTCTTGTCCTGTAATACGAGCGATAAGCTCATAACACTGTGCGCCTTTCCACCTCTTGTGTGCCACTGTGGCAGCCCCTTTTGACTATGAAAGGAGGCCCATGGCATACTGGAGAAGGATTCGGCTCTTTGGAACCACACACTCACCACAGCTAGTTCGAGAGCTCAAGAACTCTCTGAAATACACCCACCAAAGCAGGACTAGGGTTTTACGCATCCTCGCGGCCCGAACCTGGGTAAACGATCCTCGTGCTGGTTACTAATCCTACCCTTCTCGCAACCCCGCGCCCCGGCAACCGTAGTAGGGATTCTTGTGATCCCATAGGTGTCGTTCCACACCGACATTTTGCGAATTCATAAAATCCTTAACACTAGTCTCAAATTTAGAGGGCATCTTATTAAAATTTCCATAAGAATTGTTGTAGGAATTACCATAATTATTAGAGGAATTACTAGGGAACGGCCTAGGATTAAAGTTTCCTCTATACGCGTTGTTACCAAAATTATTCCTACCAACAAAATTCACATCCATAGATTCATTATTTTTCTCAATCAAAGTAGACAAAGGCATATCATTAGGATCAGAAGAAACACTTTTAGTAGCAAATAATTTCATAAGTTCACCCATCTTTCCACTCAAAACATTAATTTCTTCTATCGCATGCACTTTTTTATTAGTAGATCTTTCGGTGTGCCATTGAGAATAATTAACCATAATATTATCTAGGAGTTTAGTAGCTTCTCCTAAAGTGATTTCCATAAAAGTGCCTCCCGCGGCCGAATCTAAAAGATTTCTAGAAGCAAGATTCAATCCGGCATAATTTTTTTGTATAATCATCCAAAGATTCAAACCATGTGTAGGGCAATTACGTATCATTAATTTCATCCTCTCCCAAGCTTGTGCGACATGTTCATGATCAAGTTGCTTAAAATCCATGATATCGTTTCTAAGAG
Source organism: Aegilops tauschii subsp. strangulata (assembly GCF_002575655.3). Lineage (NCBI taxonomy): Eukaryota > Viridiplantae > Streptophyta > Magnoliopsida > Poales > Poaceae > Aegilops > Aegilops tauschii. Next base: position 356,779,432 of record NC_053039.3, read on the forward strand.
AGATGATTTTAGCGGGAGGAAAATACTTGGAGATAAAATCATCTTTGCACTTATTCCATGAATCAATACTATTCTTAGCCAAAGACGAAAACCAAGCTTTAGCACGATCTCTAAGCGAAAAAGGAAATAGCTTCAATTTAACAATATCGTTGTCCACATCTTTCTTCTTTTGCATATCACACAAATCAACGAAGCTATTTAGATGGGTAGCAGCATCTTCACTAGGAAGGCCGGCGAATTGATCTTTCATGACAGGATTCAACAAAGCAGCATTAATTTCACAAGATTCAGCATTGGTAAGAGGAGCAATCGGAGTGCTAAGAAAATCATTATTGTTGGTATGGGTAAAGTCACACAATTTAGTATTATCTTGAGCCATCGTGACAAGCAAGCAATCCAACACACGAGCAAACAAGAAGCAAGCGAAAAAGAGGCGAACGGAAAAGAGAGGGCGAATAAAATGGCAAGGGTGAAGTGGGGGAGAGGAAAACGAGAGGCAAATGGCAAATAATGTAATGCGAGGGATAAGAGTTTGTGATGGGTACTTGGTATGTCTTGACTTGTGCGTAGACTCCCCGGCAACGGCGCCAGAAATGGCTCGTTGTCAGGAGTTCAAATCTTGACTTGACTTGGCGCAAATCTCCCCGGCAACGGCGCCAGAAATCCTTCTTGCTACCTCTTGAGCACTGCGTTGGTTTTCCCTTGAAGAGGAAAGGGTGATGCAGTAAAGTAGCGTAAGTATTTCCCTCAGTTTTTGAGAACCAAGGTATCAATCCAGTAGGAGGCCACGCGCGAGTCCCACGCACCTACACAAACAAATAAGAACCTCGCAACCAACGTGATAAAGGGGTTGTCAATCCCTTCACGGTCACTTACGAGAGTGAGATCTAATAGATATGATAAGATAATATTTTTGGTATTTTTATGATAAAGAGTAAAAGTAAAGATTGCAAAAATAAACGGTGCCAGAAATAACTAAGTGTTGGAAGATTAATATGATGGAAAATAGACCCGGGGGGCATAGGTTTCACTAGTGGCTTCTCTCAAGATAGCATAAGTATTACGGTGGGTAAACGAATTACTGTCGAGCAATTGATAGAATTGAGCATAGTTATGAGAATATCTAGGTATGATCATGTATATAGGCATCACGTCCGTGACAAGTAGACCGAAACGATTCTGCATCTACTACTATTACTCCACACATCGACTGCTATCCAGCATGCATCTAGAGTATTAAGTTCATAAGAACAGAGTAATGCTTTAAGTAAGATGACATGATGTAGAGGGATAAATTCATGCAATATGATATAAACCCCATCTTTTTATCCTCGATGGCAACAATACAATACGTGTCGTTTCCCTTTCTGTCACTGGGATCGAGCACCGCAAGATTGAACCCAAAGCTAAGCACTTCTCCTATTGCAAGAAAGATCAATCTAGTAGGCCAAACCAAACTGATAATTCGAAGAGACTTGCAAAGATAACCAATCATACATAAAAGAATTCAGGGGAGATTCAAATATTGTTCATAGATAATCTTGATCATAAACCCACAATTCATCGGATCTTGACAAACACACCGCAAAATAAGATTACATCGAATAGATCTCCAAGAAGATCGAGGAGAACTTTGTATTGTGATCCAAAGAGAGAGAAGAAGCCATCTAGCTAATAACTATGGACCCGAAGGTCTGAGGTAAACTACTCACACATCATCGGAGAGGCTATGGTGTTGATGTAGAAGCCCTCCGTGATCAATGCCCCCTCCGGCGGAGCGCGGGAAAAGGCCCCAAGATGGGATCTCACGGGTACAGAAGGTTGCGGTGGTGGAAATAGGGTTTTGGCTCCATATATGATGTTTCCAGGGTACATGGGTATATATAGGAGGAAGAAGTACGTCGGTGGAGCAACGAGGGGCCCACGAGGGTGGAGGGCGCGCCCCCCTGCCTCATGCCTTCCTCGTTGATTACTTTACATAGACTCCAAGTCCTCTGGATCACGTTTGTTCCGAATATCACGTTCCCGAAGGTTTCATTCCGTTTGGACTCCGTTTGATATCCTTTTCCTTCGAAACACTGAAATAGGCAAAAAAACAACAATTTGGGTTGGGCCTCCGGTTAATAGGTTAGTCCCAAAAATAATATAAAAGTGTATAATAAAGCCCAATAAACATCTAAAACAGAATATAAAATAGCATGGAACAATCAAAAATTATAGATACGTTGGAGACGTATCAGTCGCGCTCGGCCCAGAGCTTCGCATTGCTCTCGTTTAGTTGCCGGATGACATCGGTAGACTGTTCAAACGAGGCTTTCAGGTCATCCTGCAACCTCTCCCACCTGGAGATCTGATCCATCTGCCTAAGGACGAGGGCACGCATGCGCCTGTAAAATTCCTCGCCTGCCCGCAAGGCATTTTCCCAGGCCGCGGCGGCAAGGGAGGACATCTCTGCTGCATTCGCGGAGCAGCGGGACATCTCTTCTGCTTCCGCGGCGCGGCCGGACCAGTCTGCTGCATCAACAGTGCGGCGGGTCCTCCGTGCTGCTACGGCCGTGCGGCGGGACATGTTGGCTGCTTTTGCGGCGAGGCAGGACATCTCTCGTGCTCCCGCTTCCAGGCTCGCCTCTCCCTAGTGGCAATCTCTCGACCCAGAACTCACGCTGGCCATGGCGGACGCAAGGGAACGATGATGAATGACTTGTTTGTTTTTGACTTTTTGTGGATGAGGAGTTGAGGAGGAATGTGCAGCCATCTTGGAGTAGTAGTATTTATAACCGTGTAGTAATACGCTCCTAAGTGGGAAACCGTTTAGGTTTTGATCGGTGTGAACAGATTTGCAATTTGGAATGTGACGGGATGTGGCCTCCCTGTTCTTTTAAAAAAAATGTGATGGGACGCATGCTCAAAATTTACTGACGGTTATAAGTGCGGCACTATTCCCGGAAGGCGTAACGTGGGCATGTACGCCTTCTCGACCGCGTACGTGGCATTTGCACCATAGGGTGCACCGCAATAGGCAGTGTCAGCACACGTCTTGTTCCAACAACCGTGCGCGCTCGTTATTACCATCGCGCACGCTTCTTTTAATTAGAATGGGTGTGCCCGTCTAGCGCACACACGTTGATCTATCTAACTGTTTCAGTTTGTTGTGGCTAATCGCAAACAGTTCATCCAAGTGAAGTGTATGCCATCAATCGCAGACACTTTGATCTGGCTTACCCGTTTCTGTTTTGTTGCCTAATCGCAAACAGTTAATCCTTCTGAAGCGTATGCCCTCAATGACACACACCTTGATCTGGCTGACCATTTCTTTTGTGTTGCCTAATCACAAACAGTTCATCCGAGTGAACCGTATGCTCTATATCGCACACGCCTTCATCAGGCTGCCCATTTCTTTTGTTCCGCCTCATCGCAAACAGTTCATTGGACTGAACCGTATGCCCTGGATCGCACACGCAACTAAAATCTGAACCATGTTTGATGCATCCTCCATCGCAAACGTTTTCACCTTTTTTGACAGTTTTCATACACCACCGTTTGAGATTATTGCATCGCACACAGTTTCTCGAAGGGTCTTTGATCATAGTGTCGCGTTAGCAGCATCCTGCAGTAGTGTATGGGCCTTATGTGCCAAGAGGGGAAACACACCAGCCACAAAGGGGCTGGTGCACCCCCCCCCCCATATGGGCTAGCCAAATTGGAGAAGGAAAGGGGAATGAGGAAAGGAAAAAGGGAATAGGATTCCTCCTTCCCCCTCTTCCCTTCTTACTCCGAATAGGAATAGGAAAGGGGGAGGCCGAATTGGGAGGCGCCCATGTAGGATTCCTCCTACTTGGGGCGCCCCCTTGGCTGCCTCTACTCGCCTCCAACCTATATATATGAGGGGGCACCGCTAGAACGCATACCAACAATTGTTAGTCGTGTGCGGCGCCCCCCTCCACAGTTTACGCCTCCGGTCATATTCTCGTAGTGCTAGGCGAAGCCCTGCGCGGATCACTTCACCATCACCGTCACCACATCGTCGTGCTGATGGAACTCTCCCTCGACACCTTGCTGGATCAAGAGTTCGAGGGACGTCATTGAGCTGAACGTGTGCAGAACTCGGAGGTGTCGTACGTTTCGGTGCTTGATCGGTCGGAACGAGAAGAAGTTCGACTACATCAACCGCGTTGTCAAACGCTTCCGCTTTTGGTCTACAAGGGTACATGGACACACTCTCCCCCTCTCATTGCTATGCATCTCCTTGATAGATCTTGCGTGAGCGTAGGAAATTTTTGAAATTGCATGCTACGTTTACCAACATGAAATTAGTCCCAAAGTGATAGATATTCAAGAGGGATATAATAAAAACTTTCATGAAGATCATTGGATATTAAAAACTTGATTCTTTGCAATAGTTTTGAGATATGATGATAATAATATATGAGTCATGTTGGTGAGTAATTATGCTTTAGTAAGAATATTGGTGTTAAGGTTTGTGATTCCGTATGCAAGCACGAAAGCCAATAGTTATGCAATGAAATTACATCCTACTTGTGGTGCATTATTCGGTGTTAGTTATGTTTAATGCTTTTTTATGATCGTTTTTGTTTCTTGGTTGGTCGCTTCTCAATCTATTTGCTAGCCTCCATTTGTACTAAGTGGGAATACTACTTGCGTATCCAAATCCTTAAACCCAAGTTGTGCCAAATGAGTCCACCATACCTACCTATATGCGGTATTTTCGTGCCGTTCCAAGTAAATTTGTATGTGCCAACTCTAATTTTCAAATAAATTTTCTTTTTGTGTGCCCGTACCGCTCATGAAGCGGCAAAGGGTGGCCAAATTTTTCCATGCTAGATATTTTATTCTCAAGATGAGTGTTTATTCACTTGTCATTGCACGAGGGTGTGGCAAGGTAATAGGGATGCCCAGTCTCGAAATGAAAAAAAATTATTTATGTTTTCCAATAATAAATTCCTTGGAAAGTGTTGGTATGGACGGCACCCGTGGATCCGACTAGCCATGGATTGTGAAAGAATGGTGGAAAAAAGAACAAACTTTATTTTCTGTTTGGGAACCGCCTATGATTTTTCTAGCATGGAAAGTATTGGGAATTCTCGGTCGTTTTTGTTGAAGGGAAAAGCATGCCACACAAAATAATTTTATCTCTTAATTTAAGCTTTCAGCTCTAGCACCTCTACAAATCTCTTCTTCCCTCTACGAAGGGCCTATCTATTTACTTTATGCAATTTTTATTTTTATTGAGTCTCCATCATCTCTTATAAAGCACCAACTAGGGAACACTATATCATACTTGTGCATTGGGAATAGTTAATATTTGAGTGTGTTTCATGAATGGATCAATGATTGAGCATAATGGGCTAGGGATAGCTTTCTTTAGTGTTGATATTTTGAAAGACATGATTGCTTGTTGATATGCTTGAGTGTTGATGTCTTCATGTCAAATATAGACTATTGCTTTGAATCATCTAAAAGTCCAAATGTCCATGCTACAAAAGAAAGATTATTTGATGAACATTTTAGGCAGCATTCCACATCAAAATTATGTTTTTATCATTTACCTACTCGAGGACGAGCAGGAATTAAGCTTGGGGATGCTGATACGTCTCCAACGTATCTATAATTTTTATTGTTCCATGTTGTTATATTATCAATCTTGGATGTTTTATATGCATTTTATAACAACTTTATATCATTTTTTGGGACTAACCTATTGACATAGTGCCCAGTGCCAGTTGTTGTTTTTTGCTTGTTTTTTACTTCGCGGAATATCAGTACCAAACAAAGTTCAATGCCACGAAACCTTTTGGAGTTTTTTTTCTGGACAGAAGACACCTTGGGAGCCAAGGAAGTGCACGAGGGGATGCCCGTGGGGCCCAAAAGGCACCAGGGCGCGCTAGAGGCCCCTCGCACACACTGGTGGGTAGTGAGGCCCACAGGAGTCCTCTCCACCGACTATCAGCTCTATAAATACTCTAAAATCCCAAAAACCCTAGGGGAGTCGAGAGATCGGAGTTTCCACTACCGCAAGTTCCAGAACCACGAGATCCAATCTAGAGGCCTTTTCCGGCACCTTGTCGGAGGGGTCAACGATCACCGAGGGGTTCTTCATCATCACCCCGCCCCTCCGATGATGCGTGAGTAGTTTACCACAGACCTACGGGTCTGTAGGCAGTAACTAGATGGCTTCTTCTCTCTTTTTGATCTTCAATACAATGTTCTTCTCGATGTTCTTGGAGAACTATTTGATGTAACCCTTTTTGCGGTGTATTTGTTTGGATCCAATGAATTGCAAGTTTATGATTAGATCTATCTATGAATATTATTTGAGTCTTTGTTGAACTCTCTTATGCATGATTGTTATAGCCTCGTATTTCTTCTTCGAAAGTTTGGTTTGGTTTGGCCAACTAGATTGATTTTTCTTGCCATGGGAAGAGGTGCTTTGTGATGGGTTCGATCTTGCGGTGCGCAATCTCAGTGACAGAAAGAGACATGACACACATGTATCGTTGCCATTAAGGATAAAACGATGGGGTCTATTTCTACATGAATAGATCTTGTCTACATCATGTCATCGTTCTTATTGCATTACTCCGTTTTTTCATGAACTTAATACAGTAGATGCATGCTGGATAGCGGTCGATGTGTGGAGTAATAGTAGTAGATGCAGGCAGGAGTCGGTCTACTAATCTTGGACGTGATCCCTATATACATGATCATTGCCTTGGATATCGTCATAATTATTTGCTCTTCTATCAATTGCCCAACAATAATTTGTTTACCCACCATATGCTATTTTTTCGAGAGAAACCTCTAGTGAAATCTACGGCCCTCGGGTCTATTTCCTATCATATTATTTTCAGATCTATTACTCCAAAAATCCACCTTGCTGCACTTTTTATTTATTTTATTTTATTTTGTGTTTTTGCTAGATCTATTTATCCAATCTCATACAATTTAATCTCTCTCAATACCGAGGAGGGATCGACAACCCCTCTTACGCGTTGGGTTGCAAGTTTTTGTTATTTTGTGTGAAGGTACTGCTTACATAGTTTGGGTGGATCCTCCTACTGGATTGATACTTTGGTTTCATAACTGAAGGAAATACTTACCGTTGCTGTGCTGCATCATCCTCTCCTTTTTAGGGAAATACCAATGCAGATACAAGCAATCAAGGCTCTCAGCGACAACATCCTGTAGGCGGAGGTGCTTAGGCGGGCTCCACTGTCGGGCAGAGGCAGGGGTGGCAGAGCTCCGTGGTGGTGCGGTGTAGGGCAACTCTGGTGGCAATGCACAAGAGGGCGAAGGCGCACGGTGGGTGGGACGACCTCGCCGGCAGTGGTTGAAAACAAACCATCGTGTACAAGGTTAGCCACAAAGCTAGCCGTGTGATGGAACGTTGCGGCCAACCTTTGTAACAGGCACCCTGTTGCGCTCCTTGCTTTGCAACAGGGGTCAAGTTGCAAAGGTTGAAGATGGTTGTGGGTCGCCTGATAAAAAAGATCCAACTACCACGTAGGTAGTCGATGCATGCCGCTTCATCCATCGGGTGGACGGTAGCGTTTTAGTTATTATCTTGTAGGCATTGGTCATTTTTCATTGGGGACAATAAGGAGTGTGCTTCCAATTGCTTTTGTTTGCCAGAAAAACGCAGGTTGCAAAATTTTGAACCACAGGTGAGTATATGCCACAAACTTATGTAAACTGAATACATTCAAAATAAAAAGGAGATAAAGATCATCTTTTTCTTTTTTTGCAGGAAGTGATAAAGCTCATCTAATAAACTCAACACAAATGAAGTTTTGTTTGGAACTGTCATGGAAGTGAACTCTAGATAGTTCACGTGTGTGACTGGTTGGACCTCCTCCTGCCCTCTCTATTGGTTCGGTGTGTTCGATCGCCGGTCGTTGGTGTTGCTGCCCTGTTAGCATTTGTGGGAATGTAAATGATACAGATAATTTCCACTCCGAATCCGTATCCACATCCGTTTTTAAGGATATGGTTTGCACTTGCACGAATCCGCCAGATATGAATGCGGTTACGGATTTCGATCTACCGGATATCCGGCGGATATGGTATGGGTAATATATGGCGGATGTGAAATATCCGAGGTTATCAATTTTTTTAGGAAGATCCGAGGTTATGAAATAGGATTATGCGATAATTTATCCCTTGACAAGCCGAAATACCACAAATGGAATCACCACATATAAATTATTACCTATTGGTGTGGGCAAATTTTAGCATGGTCTTCTTACCCCCCCCCCCCCACCCACATGAGAGGTAAGAGTACATAATATATCTGAATCATTGATTAAGCATCTGATTAACTCTTATCTTCTTACCTCTCATGTTAGATTAGGGGGTAAAAGGAAGCATGTCAAAATTATTAGTGTGTGTGTTATTGACTCCAAAGGACTTGGCCACTCTCTAGTGTTTTGTGGTTGGATAAAAAATAATTGTGTTCATATTATCTGCATACTAGTACTAGAAATAAATCATGTGTCATTGCAGGTATAAACCCGATATATTTTATCCCTTTTCGATCCAAGTCCGTTGCGTTTTCGCTCCAAATCCGTAACCAGATAAAATCCATATTCCAATCAGCATTCTGTCATTATCCGCTCGGCTCCAAATCCGACAACAAAAAATATGATAAAGGATGTAGGAAAGCATTATCTGGTGGTACTCCCTCCATTTTTATTTACTTCGCATATTAGTTTTGGTCAAAGCCAAGCTTTGTGAATTTTGACAAAGCTTATTGACAAATCAATACCATTAGATTCATTATTGAATGTACTTTCACATCATATAGATTTGTTATGGTAAATATTTATATATTCTTTTCTATAGACTTGGTCAAATTTTACAAAATTTGTCTTCAGTCAACTCTAATATGCGAAGTAAAAAACGGAAACGAAGATAAATCAACACCGGAACGATGGAATCAATGGCTGCCATATGTTGGCACGCGGCTTTGGAACCCCGGCATTAAGACGAGCTAAAAAAAGGAGATCAGGTATCTTGTCTAATAATCAATCAATGGCTGCCGAATCTGCAACAAGGCACGCGCCTCGCCCGTCCCGTGAAACATCTGGTGCCCGGTCCGTTTCCTCTCCCCGTCCCCGCGCGAAGGCATCCGTGTCGCGGAAGGAAGGAAAACACATCAGGAGCGGAAAGGATCCCGCGAAATAACAGCACGAATGGAAAGGATCTTGAAAATAAAGTGCAGGTGAAGGGCGCAAGGGCGACACGCGGCGCTTCCGTTGCTGTTCCGGCCGAGTCAGCCTCCACATTAACCTAACCCCTACCTGGCGACGGCCGGTCGCACGCGAGGCGGACGCCCCACCCGCCACAAAACCCAAACCCCGCCGCCGTCCGCCGGTAAAAACAGCCTCCTCGCCGTCCGATCAGGCCCGGTGCGCGGGCTTCACGTCGCGCTTTCTCTTCGTTTGGTGCGAGCGCGACGCGACGCGGCCCGACCGGACCCGTTCGTTCGTGCGTGCGTACCTGTAGCGGCCTGGCTGGGTGGCCGGGTCTTCCCTGGGAAGGCAGCGTCGCGGTCGCGGTCGCGGTCGAATCGCAGCTGCCGCGTCCGTATCGCTGGGGGCGGGGGCTCTCTTTCCGTTCCGTCTTTCCCCGTGCCTCGCCTCCCCACTGCTCGATCGCTACATAGCATAGCATACCATACATAGGCCGCTGCCGCGTTGTTTTCCTCGCCCCCCCTCCCCTCCCCGCCCCGCCCCGCCCGCTCGCCGCGACGTCCACGGCGTACAGAGCACGGCAGGATCGGCAGTAGTTGCAGACTGGTAGGCGCGGCAGACGAGGTGGCTATGTTGGCTTGGAAGGCGGGTTAGTAAGGTTGCAGCAGCGTCGTCGTCGGCCATGGATGTCGTCGGGGAAGGGGCCAGCGCCGCGGCGGCGGCGGCTGGTGGCGGCGGTGGCTCGGGCGGGTTCATCCACTCCGTCGTGGGGCTCTCCTCCGCCTCCACGCCCCTCCTCTTCTGGCTCCTCACCGTCGCGCTCGTCGCCGCCATCCATGTCGCCTCCGCCTACATGTCGTCTCCCTCCTCCTCCCCAAGGTAAGACTGAATTCCATCTCCCGTGGGTTCGGGGTTTCTGAACTGAATTCCCGATCGCTCGCCGCTGTTTTAGCTCGTCGTTGGCGGCGCGACTGATTGGCGGGTTTCCTGGTTTTCGTTGTCGTTAGGGGCGAGGATAGGGAGACGGAGAAGAGGCCGCGCCGCGGCGGCGGCTTCCCCGGCGACGAGAGGGACGGGGAGCCGGACGCGCAGGACGACAGGGTTCTCCAGATGATGCGCAGCTTCAGCTTCGTGCACGCCAGCGAGGAGGATTTCGTGGAGGGCCTGGCCGCCTACGAAAGCGCTTTCGACGACGCGCCGCCCGAGTCGGTCGCCCCGGCCTCGCCGCCGCCGGCTCCGGCCTCTCCGTCGAGCCTCTGCTTCAGCTTTCAGAATCAGATGCCTGAAATTCCGCGAGTGGCCCCGGTGGTTTCGACAGCAGCACCAGTCCAGAAGGAGGAGGAGGAGCACGAGGAGAAAAAGCAGGTCAAGGAATCGCCGATTCCATTCGCTCCGGTGGCCACGCAAGAGCACGAAGCAGAGGAAGCAGAGGTGCTAGTGGAAGAAGAAGAAGACGATGGGCAGAGCGCGGAGGCTGTGGACGCAGAGCCGAAGATCGTTCCGGCCACGCACAACTACCGCTTCCTCACGGAGCGGGACTTCCGTGGGTTCGTCAGGGAGCCGGAGACCATGACGGTGCGCGTCCAGGAGTCCTTCGTGCCGCCACCGGCGCCGCCGGCGCAGCCTGAAGAGCGAAGAGTGGTCGACGCGTCCTCCCGCCGCGGTGGCTCCGTCACGGCGAACGAATTCCGGCCGGCGGACAAGCCTGTCGCGTACGACAGAGTGGCGTCGCTGACGAAGAGGGCGCCGTCCAGGCGGAAGCCGGCGAGCTCCGTGTCCAAAGGCAGCGCGGCGAGCGGGAGGACGAGCTTTGCCTCCGAGTTCTCCGGCTTCGGCGACTCTGACTCAGACTCCAGCGCCAGCGACGACGGGTACTCGGTGAAGGAGCTCGTCGTCGACTCCGACAGCGACTGGTTCCACTCGGAGAAAGACTTCCCGGCGGGGGTGCACGACGCCGCCAGCCTGCGGAGCTACAAGGCCAAGGTGCTCAAGGCCATGGAATCCCTGGAGGAGGCGGACATGCTGCAGCTGTCTTTCCAGGACTCATCGGCAACCACGGTGTCGCCGGGCTCAGTCGCTCAGGCCTCGCCGGACAGCGTCAAGTACCCCGAGGACATGTGGTCACGGACCCATTCGCCGGAAGCCGAGTACAAAGAGGACGACGAGACGGGAACACCCCGAGAAGCCGAAGAGGCCGAGGCGAAGATCGTCGAAGGGGAGGGGAGCAGCATCGACATGAGCGACGACGACGAGCGCTCCTCGAGCAGCAAGAAGAAGATGATCGCGGCACCGGTGTATGACACGGAATTCGCCGGTGAGAACAGCTTGGAGGATTCCGAGAAGGAAATCATAACCATAAACGATCATTCATGCGAAGCCATTTCTGATGCCAAGAGCAGTCCGGAGGTAACCACTGACAGAGAATTGGTTGTTTCGTCTCATCAAGCAGTTGATGATACTGAGAGGAGCCCACAGCCATCAGAGAGGGAACTTGTCGGTACGAGTGGTCATCCACCTGAGCTTGTTTCTCTTGACAGAGAAGAAGCAGCCAGTACGAATGGTCAGTCAGACGCTGATGACAAGAGAAGCCCAGAGCATCCGGAGCAGAAATTTGTTTTGGTAGAAGGTCACTCGCATGAACTTATATCTGATGTTTGGAAAGAAATTGCTGGTACAGAAGAAGAGGAGGAAGGTGAGGTTGCTTATGATTTCATGGGAAGCCCTGACCCTTCCGAGAAAGAATTCGTCAGCAGAAATGCTCATTCAGATGAACTAAGCTCCGATGATCACAAAGCAATTGCCCAAACAAATGATCGGTCATATGCAGCAGTTTCGGACGATCGTACCATCCCAGAGCACTCAGAGCAGGAATTCAGTAGAGATGACCATCAGTATGGAGTAATCCCTCACGGCGAGAAAATTTCAGAGCCAACGGAAGATAAGCATGCTGGTGCAGATGATCATCCAGCCAAAGCCCCTCGACATGTCCACTTTTCGGTTACCGAGAAGGCCAAGTCGCTGGACGAGGAGCAGGATCAGGAAGGCAAGTGGAAGGACTTGACAGAGGAAGAAGAGGACGAATTGGAGTCACTGTGGGAGCACCAAGACCTGATCGAGCAGCTGAAGCTAGAGCTGAAGAAGGTGCGGTCAGCCGGGCTGCCGACGATCCTGGAGGAGTCGGAGTCACCAAAGGCGCCAATGGAGGACCTCAAACCGTGGAGGATCGACGCCAAGTTCCTGCGCGAGGACCCGATGGATGAGCTGAACAAGTTCTTCAAGAGTTACAGGGAGAGGATGAGGAAGTTTGACATTCTGTGCTTTCAGAAGATGTATGCCATAGGTATGGCCTAACTTCACACTACCAGTTTACTCCGAGTTCTCTTTGATTCCACTTTTCCTTTTTATTACCTAAATATAAATATGACTGTATATGTATTCTAAAAGAAAAAATTAGGTTGCACTTGCAAAACCCACCTTTCTCTGAACCGATGGTACTTTATGCTCCATGATCTAGTATTCAATTGGTTCATCATAATCGCAGATATCTACTATTATTCTGTAGATAATGCTTAAATATTTATTTGTTCCTAGACACATACTAATAATAGATTTAACCTATTATTAGGAAAGCACAAATATTTCATCGTCGAGGGGAATATAATGATGAATATTTTGTGCCCAAACTTCCTTCTAATGAGGAAACGCTCAAAGTGAGCTTAAACATGCTTAGAATTTTAAACTGGCACCAAAATGTTCTAACTAAAATTTATTGAAGTTGAGTGCAAAAGGGGTCACTAATTCAATAATAATATTTAGATATGAAACTATTGAATTTGTTTATTCCAATATAGGTCCAAATGTAAACTTTTCTTTTAGAGTATGTGAGAATTCAACTTAATATTTAATACAGAATGCAGGGCAAATAATTGATTGAGATCACTCAACCCGTAATCCGAAAAACCTATCTTCTCTTGAAAGCTATGGTGACTGGTAAAAGCAGGTGAAGTACTACCGGTAAAAGCTATGGTGATCGATTAGGAGAAAACAAACTGATCTCCACATTTAATGACCCAGATTCAGTACTTAGCCTTATTACCCAAAGAGATTGCATGGGAAAGAGAGATGTTCTTCAATTGTTTGTTCAACTCTGGGAAGAATGCAGAACTCGGTAGTCCATTCCTTTATAGCCAGGATACTAGTTAAAGAAAGGACTGCAGAAATGCTATTCACATCGCCTGCAACTTTTGTGTCTATGAAGCATTGCATCTACTAACTTTTTTAAAGCAGTTTAAGGACAGACGAAGCTCTTTCTTGCTTTATACTGGCAACATAATTAACGTGCTGATGTACTGAATGTCACCGCAGATTTTCTCCAGCTCAGAGGGCCCCAACAGTCTGCAAACTCTCTGAAGGCCTTGTCGCCGACAGCGCTATCCATCCTGTCGCACAATTTCCGATCGGCTCGCTGGAGATCACCCGAGGACCCATCGGACCGGCTCCTCAAGGATCTCCGGTGCGACCTGGAGACGGTCTACGTCGGGCAGATGTGCCTGTCGTGGGAGTTCCTCCGGTGGCAGTACGAGCAAGCCTGTGACCTGCCAGAATCCGACCCTTACCACAGCCACCACTACAACCAGGTGGCAGGAGAGTTCCAGCAGTTTCAGGTGATGGTGCAGAGGTTTGTGGAGGACGAGCCTTTCAAGGGCCCTCGGCTGCCAGACTACGTCAAGGAACGATGCCCCTTTCGCAACTTCTTGCAAGTGCCTGTGATAAGAGGTGAGGATTCTGAAATTGTAGTAGCCAAGGGTGCGATATCTGCTACTGAATTTAGCTTGAAAAATGCTGAGGTCTAACGTGAAGTTTGGATTGCAGAGGACAGCCTGAAGGACAGAATGGAGGACCAGCGCAAGGGGAACTACGTGATAACGAGCGAGGAGCTGGAGGTGGTCATGGAGGAGTCGATGCACATTCTGTGGGAGTTCATCAAGGCCGACAAGGAGCCGCAGACGTCGGTGCTGAAGGGCTTGTCGACCGCCCACGTCGAGCTCCAGGACCCCAGGGACGAGGCTCTTGTGAAGGCCATCCACGCCACGTTACAGAAGGTAAAGCTTTACTCTACACAGTACTACACAGCCGGCAAGGAGATGATTTGCTACAGTACCTTACAAGTACTTCCACCTACTGTTGTGATGCAGAAAGAGAAGAGGCTGAAGGATCTGCTGAGGACGGGGAACTGCATCGTGAAGAAGTTCAAGAAGCCCAAGGAGGACAGGTCGGACCAGAACCTCTTCTTCTCGCAGGTGGACATGCGGCTGGTGGCGCGGGTGCTGAGGATGCCGAGGATCACCGGCGACCAGCTGCAGTGGTGCAAGGCGAAGCTGGACAAGATCATGCTGGTAGACAACAGGCGGATCCACAGGGAGGCTTCGTTCTTGCTCTTCCCCTGCTTAGAGTACAAAACATAAATCATCTCTGATTTTTCTTTTGTCCTCACCATGTAATCCACGGCTTGTAGGTATTTTTTTTTCCTTTCAGCCTCTTAGTAATCCGGTTCTCCACAGCTTACACAGGTCGGGTGCCTATGACTGTAACCTGATAAACATGGCATAGGCCACAGAGCCATCCCATGGTATGTAAGTTTACTTATTACTTGCAGCTCCTAGCCGAGCTAGCTAGGAAACAGTACAATTGTAAGAAGCCATCCATCACCATCAGAACGTACTGCTATACTTACTACATCCCCTAGCTAGCTAGCTAGCAAAATACTAGTACTACTACTAGCACAAGTTGTAATGAAGCCATCCTGCATCCATCAGAATGTACAGATTGCCGTTTCTGAAACCAACTGTTCACGGCACAAGGCATGCTTGCTTGCCACTTCGATCAATGGCAGGAAACAGTTGCGTGCTGAAAGAAGCGGCAATAAGGTGTGTGCGGGATTGGCAACCACGAGCATTGATCGCTCTGACCTCCCCTCTGGCCTCCGGGTGAACAGTCCTCGTGCTCTTTTGTTTGCCACATGAGGCATCTAATGGCGGCCTTACTGGTCCTAACAACCCAAGTACCAAACCGGAAGCGATGCAACCAGCATTTCATTACTCAGGAACTGGCCGGCTTTGTGCCCTACGCTTGTGCCGTCCTTTTATTTTTCACTTTCTGCTCTGTATGGTGTGGTGATTTCCTCGCTTTCATTCAAAAGGCAAATTCGAGTGTTTGCTGTGGAGAGGAGGAGAGGGGGGCTCACCGTTGAAAGGAGCGGCCAAATACGTACATACAGGTAGGCACCGTGCATTCAGTGGCGTGACAGCGAAGGGGCCGAATGGGTTGGATCGGGAGAGCCCCAGGCCACCACCGAGAACGAGCCCCAGGGAGCGAGCGGCCCCGGGACTGTGGGCCGATCCTCCATTATCGGCAGCACGTGTGAGGTGGAGGACGGACGGCTGGAACTGGAAGATGCATGTAGCTGCGCTGAAAGCGTCCTCCGACTCCATTCAGGTGTCGTCTACCTCAATCGGCTGTTACGATTTACCAGCCGTTACCTTTTTTTTTTTTGCAGGCAGAGCACTTACGACCCGTTACCCAACGGTAGCGCTCAACGTCCGCGGGAGCTTTTTTTTTTTTGTTGAGAAAAGTCGGCGGGAGCTATATGTCGCCCGTACCAAGATGTAATATGTCTCGCCTGTAGGGCGGTGCTTTTGAGCAGGCCCAATATTAAAATTATGCATGCGTTCTTTCCCAAAAGAAATATCATGCATGCGTATTTAATTAATTTTTTATCAGGCTTTCCATTGTATTCTACGGTTTCCTTTGGATTTTTTTATTCTTCTTTTTAAACATATTGCAACATTTTCGGATAGAGCAGGAATATTTTTATACATGTTTAATATCTTTGAAATACTCTAATATTTTTTAAAATATATGTTTTGATATCTATTGTTTCATAAACATTTTCTAGTTTCTGTATACATCTAAAACATATTTTATAAACATTAAACATTTTTTAAATACATGAATATTTTTAAAAAACAATAGGTTTGAATACAGGTTTTCTTATACGTGTTAAGAATATTTAACATACACACTGAAACATTTTTATGGTATGAAACATCCTTTTAAAGTAGGTGCACATTTTTTACATTGGATAAATATTTTAATAACGTAAGAAAACATTTTTTGCACCTCATGGACATTTTATAAATGTAACATGCATTTTTTGAAGGGTGAAATACATTTTATTTTGATTACACAAATATATATTTTACATTTTCTAAGATATTTCAAAAATGTCACGTACATTTTACGAAAGGTGCGAACATTTTTAAATGTCACATTTTTTTGAGTGAAACAAAACATTTTATAAAATTTGGGCGAACATTTTTTACACTACATGAACATTTTTTTAATGTTCCATAAACACTTTGAAATAAGTAACTAAATTATTATTTTCTAATATATGTAATTATTAATATTTTGAAAATATACAAAATTTAGTATAAATAAACATGTGCACAACATCAGTGTGACAAAACCACATGGTTACTGGGCCAACCCACTATCGGCTCCCTGCAGGTGATGTGTTCTTCTGTTTCGCATAAAAAGCGAGACGTAGACTCACCTCTCAACGTCTCGGGAGGAGGAGGCGACACCTCTGAACATGGGAGCTCCTATAGGGCGCCTTAAGCGCCGGTTGAGGATCCGGGCGCCCACTGCAGCCCGCTAGTGGGCCGGCCCATAAATACGCTGGCCATTGAAAAAATGTATTTCTGCCGCAAAAAGAATACTGCGAATCTTCGCTCTTGGGAGGATTCGATCCCGCACCAACACCAACAAGCAGCAGCGCATGGTAGGCTTACCACTAGACCAACTATGCCCAACTAAAATAATTGCAACGCGAAATATTTAAGAGGTAAAGCTCATCCCCGCTATATAGAAAACAGTGATTCCTTCTGGAAAAAAATTGAACAAAATTTGAATATCCACAGATTTCAAAAAAACATCGCGAAAAAGGAAAAACAAAGTTCATTAAAATGGAAAAGTTCGATTTAAAAATAGTTCATAGATTTTGAAAAAAAGTTCATCGATTTAAAAAAGTTCACGAATTTAAAAAAAAGCTCACTGATTTTGGAAAAAAGTTCATCGAATTTGAAAAAAAGTTCACCGAATTTGAAAAAATTTTACCAATTGAAAAAAGTTCACTGATTTTACAATTCATATGATTTGAAAAAAGTTCACCAAATTTCAAAGAGCGTTCATATAATCCGTTGAACTATTCTCATAGAATTAGAGAAAGGAAAAAAGAATAGGAACAAGAATAAGAAAAATGAAATGAAGAAATAATAAAGTAGTAGAAAGGTTGTTTGTAACCATGTCTGATGTACTGATCGAGTTGGCTAACGTAGCTTGCTTGCAAAGCGAGGTCGTAGGTTCGAAACCCGCCGCTCGCACTCTTTTTTGCATCACTTATATAGACGGAAAGTGGGAGGCTGTATGGGCCGGCCCATCTCAGCGCGGGGGGTGTGCGCTCGTTTGCGTACACCGAAGGAACGGGCGCGAGGGCGCCGTTTAGGGTTTGCCTCTGAACATCTCGTGAGGAGGAGGCGTCACATACAGGAGGCCCACCTCAAGGTCGAGGAGATGGATCATAATGTGCCACATCCGCGGCTGAGGCGGCAAATCAGGGACGGGATATGTCCCATTTCTATAGAAGGAAAGTGGAAGGCTGTATGGGCCGGCCCATCTCAGCGCGGGGTGTGTGCGCCCGTTTGCGTACATCGAAGGAACGGGCGCGAGGGCGCCGTTTAGAGTTTGCCTCTGAACATCTCGTGAGGAGGAGGCGTCACATTCGGGAGGCCCACCTCAAGGTCGAGGAGATGGATCATAATGTGCCACATCCGCGGCTGAGGCGGCAAATCAGGGATGTGATATGTCCCATTTCTATAGACGGAAAGTGGGAGGTTGTATGGGCCGGCCCATCTCAGCGCGGGGTGTGTGCGCCCGTTTGCGTACACCGAAGGAACGGGCGCGAGGGCACCGTTTAGGGTTTGCCTCTGAACATCTCGTGAGGAGGAGGCGTCACATTCGGGAGGCCCACCTCAAGGTCGAGGAGATAGATCATAATGTGCCACATCCGCGGCTGAGGCGGCAAATCAGGGACGGGATATGTCCCATTTCTATTGAGACGGCAAATAAGGGCACCTTTCTGTTGCTATTATAGGGCTGCCCAAGTAACTTTGTGTAGGTCAGTTAATTTTCACTCTAATTTTTCATTCGTTCCTTTGTTACTTTATTTTCTGTAATCTGTATATTCGAAAATATTTTAAATACAATATTGCAAAACTTAAATTCTCTTAGAAAATTTAAAACTATGAATTATAAAAATGTTAATGCATAGTTTAAAAAATCAAGAGCATTCAAAACAATTTGTGACATTCAAAAACTTAAAAATTGTTCACGCGTTTTGAAAAATGTACAATAGGCTTAGAAAATGTTCGTGATGTTCAAAAAAGTGTTCCATACCATTCAGAAAATGTACGGCATATTGTATTAAATTCATGTATTTTAAAAAAATGTTATGACTTAAAAAATGTGAAAACAAATCTTCGCGTAGTTTTAAAAAGTTTTGCATCATTAGAAAGTGCACTCCCTTCATACCATAATTCTTGTCATGGTTGTTTGAACCATGACAAGAATTAGGGAATGGAGGGAGTAAGTTATAGTTAGAAAATTGTTCACGTGTTTAAAAAAATGTTTATACAATATAAAAAATGTTTATTTAGTTTGCAAAAAACGTTTCAATGTGTATTTAAAAAGTATTTAGCATGTATTTCAAAAAAAGTATTTGAAAAATATTCAATGTGTATAAAAATATTTCAAATGTACACGAAAAATGTACAACGTGTGTTAAAAAAAGTAAGATGTAGTGAAAGTAAAAGAGAACCAAAAATGTGAAAGAAAAACCGATAGGAAACACGTAAAAACGAGCGTCTTTTACTAATGCATACAGGTGGAATAGGGTTTCAGGGCGTCTCTGATGTGAATCAACCATGGGCCCCTTCACAGAAGTTGTCAGATCCGATGTCACGGTGACGGCACCACGCGATACGAGCAATGGTACGAGTGGTTAATACTCATACCACACGTTGTCTTCTCCTTTAGTGGCTGATGCGTGCACCAATTAATTGGCATTGGTCCCCACACCTAATATATTCCATTTATAGTTTGATTTGCACCTAAAATAGCTCATTTTTGCAAGGAACAAAATAAACTAGTAGATATTAATCCTTTACGCCATTTGTCAGTGTAAGCAAGGCAAAGTGATAATCTCAAAATTGTCTAAGAAATCTGGGTTAAGCACTAGGAAGTAGATGAACTTGATCATAAAGGCATATTACCATTCGCTGGTGAGCATGAAGGACTAGAGGGAAACTTGTCTCGAGAGAAGGGCAGGCATGTAAACATCGCGAGGGAGGTGGGGTGCAATAGACACCCCTATGGCAAACACATGTCCCTTCCAAAATCAAAACTTTTCTCTGGGATTAGTGAAATGATTGATTCTGACCAATGATATTAGACACCATCATAGCATGAGCCTTGATGATCAACGTGTGTACTGCGGGTCACAAGATAGCTGGAGCCATTGCCTCATCGAATGTGCGCACAAGTGTATGGGCAGTTGCGGACGAGAACATTATTGAGCATATATGTAGAAGTGTAGAGATGAATGCTCATGATTTCATTAATACTATGATTGGCACATTTCCATGGGATGGTCGGTTGCAAGTGTTTCTGAAAGCACATTCACTCCCATGGTGGTTTTGGTAAATCATGTTTGTTGGTGCAATATCTTGCCCCCTTGTGTTTTGGAGATTGTTATGAGAAACAGTCATGGACTAATTTGTTTGCTAGTGCACACAGAGAGAAATAGTCTATGGAGATCCGAGACGAATGCTTTGTCCTGTCTTAAAGTTCTAAGAACTTCATCAAATATCATCTGCATGGGGTGTTCCCCTCTCTCCCTCCCGCGACGCTCCCGTGGGCGTCGGGGGGCAACCCTAGCTGCACCGCCGCCGGTCCCCCCTCCTCCTCTCCACCTCCCTCGCCGCCGCCGGAGGGCGCGAGCGGGCGAAGTCCGCTCGTCGCTGGCGGCGGCGGGGCCGTTTCGTCTCCGCCGGGGGATTCGGCGCGGGCCGGCCCCTCCGGCCGGATGTGGCACTCAGCGCTGGGCGCGGCAGCTCGGCGGCGCGCCGGCATGGGCCGGCGTCGGCGCGTGACGGCGATGCGACGGGCGGCGCGACGGTGGTGCGGGCTCGATGTTGGTGGCGGCGACTGCGTCACGGCGGCCTGTCCAGATCCATCTCTGGCGCCGCGGGTCGTGGGCGACCTGGGCCGCGGTCGGCCTTCCTTGCCATGGCTCGGGGGTGAGGGGGTGGCGCGGCAGCGGGTGGATGCGTGCGCCGCGGCCAGGCCGGGCCCTTGCGGCTGGTCGCCGGCGCACGAAGCGGGAGACTCTCCTGGAGACCATCCTTGGATGCGGCAGCAGGCTCTGCTCCCTCCTCTCCGGTGACGGGCGTCTGCCATGGCCGTGCTCGGGGCCGGGCCTATGGCAGGGTGGGGCGAAACGGTGGTTTCAGGGGGGGGGAGCCAGTTGGATGGACGGGAGCTCCGCTGCAGAACTGCTCGTCGCCAGCACTGTGATGTCGCCGGTCGTGGCTGCGGGCAACCCCTCCCCCCTTCCCCTTCCTCATCCCTGTTTGTTATTGGCTCCGGCATTGTTCGGCGGGTTTGCTGGCGGTGTCGGAGGTGGTTGTGCTGCAGATTGCTCAAAACCTCGACCTTTGGTGGTTCTCGGGGCGGTCTGGATGCAGGGCGGCGGCTCTGGCGGTGGGAGGCGTGTTGATCGTGGGCTGACCGCGCGGCTCGGGTGCGGGCGGGCAGCCATGGTCGCTTGGGTGGCATGGATGCGGGTGGTTGGCAGAGTAAGGTTGCGACGGAGGGGTAGGAGCACCGGGGTTCATCACTCACCCAGTCCTAGTACTGGCCGACGAAGGCGGCGTCCGTGGATGTCGTTCTCCTTCTTGCAGGCTCCGTCGTGGTGCTCCCATTGCCTTCGTGTCACTCCGGGTGAAAACCTGATCTTCGGGATCGGACGGTGACGACTTCCTACAGTCGTTTCCCTCTTGAGGGCATCGTCTTGGAGTCCTCGCTCCGGCTTTGTCCGTCTCACTACCCCTCGATGGATTGCTCATCTTCATTGTGGTCTTCGGCTTCTCATTAGGGTGCTTAATCGTCGTTGGGGTGGTGTGTTCGGTGCTCGGCACCTTTGTATCTCGCCTTGGGTGTGTGAGTTGAGTGTGGTGGTGGCGTGCGTTTGTATCTTCTTGCTCGATGTTGTGGTGATGGTGCTTTATATATAAAGCGGGGGGAAACCCTTTTTCTTAATATCATCTGCATTTCAGAGAAGGAAGAGATACATTTCGAGAAGAGATGGTACTGAGAAGATTGTGTGAAGGACATACATTTTTTTTGAATGGAACAAACATTTTCTAAAAGTTGGGTGAACATTTTTTTTACACTTCATGACATATTTCAAAAATGTGCTATAAACACTTTGAAATAAGTAACTAAATTGTTTTTTCGTAATATTGTAAAAAAATAAATTTACAAAAGTTAGAAAGAAAAACATGTGCGCAACATCGGCGTGACCAAACCACCATGGTTACCGGGACTATCCACTACCGGCAGCTTGCAGGTGGTGCGTTCTTCTGTTTCGCATAAAGTGAGACATAGACTCACGTCTCAACGTATCGGGAGGAGGAGGCAACACATTTTGGGAGGCCACCTCAAGGCCTAGAAGATGGCCCATAATGCGCCACATCCGCTACCATCGGTGCAGCTGAGGTTATGTTGGCATAGGTTACATCGTGTGTCTACTCCCGCTATATATGAGAGGCCTAGGATACAAGTGTCCTACTAGGACACGACCCCATATCCTATCTAAACACAATACAACTACAAGTCCAACTGTAACCTACCTTGTACACAATATTCGACACAACTCTAACAAACTCCACCTTGGCGAATATTCTCCACCATCTTGAATTCGTCAATGCGTCAAATTTCCATGTACATTGGACTTGAGCTTATCCCATGAGAACCGCTGCTACTCCAAAGACTCCATATGACTCCACCTGCAACTTGTAGTCCCTCCTTTTCCTGACCACAGTCAACACTCGAGCAAAATTAAGTTCCTCTTTACTCTAGTCTGTGCTCCCTGTTGGGGAACGTAGCAATAATTCAAAATTTTCCTACGTGTCACCAACATCAATCTAGGAGATGCTGGCAACGAGAGAGAGGGAGTGCATCTTCATACCCTTGAAGATCGCTAAGCGGAAGCGTTACAAGAACGCGGTTGATGGAGTCGTACTCGCGGCGATTCAAATCGCGGAAGATCCGATCTAGCGCCGAACGGACGGCGCCTCCGCGTTCAACACACGTACAACCCGGGGACGTCTCCTCCTTCTTGATCCAGCAAGGGGAGAGGAGAAGTTGAGGGAGAACTCCAGCAGCATGACGGCATGGTGGCAATGAAGCTCGTGGTTCTCCGGCAGGGCTTCGCCAAGCACTACGGAGGAGGAGATGTATGAGGAGGAAGGGGGCTGCGCCAAGGGAAGGGTATGGCTGCCCTCCCACCCCCTCACTATATATAGGGGGAAGGGGAGAGGGGGCCGGCCCCTCTAGATGGATCTAGAGGAGGAGGCGGCGGCCAGGGGAAACCCTAGATGGGTTTGGGCGCCCCCACCCCCTAAGAAACTTGCCCCCCAAGCCGGGAGGGGCGGCTGCCATAGGGGTGGCGCCCCCACCTCTCCTGGTTACGTGAGAGGATTGGGAGGGGCACACAGCCCCTTAGTGGGCTGGTTTGCCCCTTCCCCTTGGCCCATAAGGCCCCCAACGCTTGCCGGGGCCTCCGAAACCCCTTTCAGACATGCTGTCCATAGCCTGGTATCCCCGGAACAATTCCGGACTCCAATACCCTTCGTCCAATATACCGATCTTCACCTCCGGACCATTCCGGAGCTCCTCGTCATGTCCGGGATCTCATCTGGGACTCCGAACAACCTTCGATAACCACATACTATTTCCCATAACAACTCTAGCGTCACCGAACCTTAAGTGTGTAGACCCTACGGGTTCGGGAACCATGCAGACATGACCGAGACGTTCTCCGGCCAATAACCAACAGCGGGATCTGGATACCCATGTTGGCTCCCACATGTTCCACGATGATCTCATCGGATGAACCACGATGTCGGGGATTCAATCAATCCCGTATACAATTCCCTTTGTCTATCGGTATGTTACTTGCCTGAGATTCGATCGTCGGTATCCCTATACCTTGTTCAATCTCGTTACCGGCAAGTCTCTTTACTCGTTCCGTAACGCATGATCCCGTGGCTAACTCATTAATCACATTGAGCTCATTATGATGATGCATTACCGAGTGGGCCCAGAGATACCTCTCCGTCATACAGAGTGACAAATCCCAGTCTCGATTCGTGCCAACCCAACAGACACTTTCGGAGATACCTGTAGTGCACCTTTATAGCCACCCAGTTACGTTGTGACGTTTGGTACACCCAAAGCATTCCTATGGTATCCGGGAGTTGCACAATCTCATGGTCTAAGGAAACGATACTTGACATTAGAAAGGCTCTTAGCAAACGAACTACACGATCTTGTGCTATGCTTAGGATTGGGTCTTGTCCATCACATCATTCTCCTAATGATGTGATCCCGTTATCAATGACATCCAATGTCCATGGTCAGGAAACCATAACCATCTATTGATCAACGAGATAGTCAACTAGAGGCTTACTAGGGACATGTTGTGGTCTATGTATTCACACATGTATTACGGTTTCCAGTTAATACAATTATAGCATGAACAATAGACAATTATCATGAACAAGGAAATACAATAATAACCATTTTATTATTGCCTCTAGGGCATATTTCCAACAGTCTCCCACTTGCACTAGAGTCAATAATCTAGTTCACATCACTATGTGATTGTAATGAATCCAACACCCATGGGGTTTGTTCATATCTCGCTTGTGAGAGAGGTTATTAGTCAACGGGTCTGAACCTTTCAGATCCGTGTGTGCTTTAGAAATCTCTATGTCATCTTGTAGATGCAGCTACCACGCGCTACTTGGAGCTATTCCAAATAACTGCTCTACTATACGAATCCGGTTCACTACTCAGAGTCATCCGGATTAGTGTCAAAGTTTGCATCGATGTAACCCTTTACGACGAACTCTTTTACCACCTCCATAATCGAGAAAATTCCCTAGTCCACTAGTTACTAAGGATAAGTTCGATCGCTGTCATGTGATCCATTCCTGGATCACTATTGTACCCCTTGACTAACTCATGGCAAGGCACACTTCAGGTGCGGTACACAGCATAGCATACTGTAGAGCCTACGTCTAAAGCATAGGGGACGACCTTCGTCCTTTCTCTCTCTTCTGCCGTGGTCAGGTCTTGAGTCTTACTCAATACTCACACCTTGTAACACAGCCAAGAACTCCTTCTTTGCTGATCTATTTTGAACTCCTTCAAAATCTTATCACGGTATGTATTCATTTTGAAAGTACTATTAAGCGTTTTTATCTATCCTTATAGATCTTGATGCTCAATGTTCAAGTAGCTCAATCCAGGTTTTCCATTGAAAAACACTTTTCAATAACCCTGTATGCTTTCCAGAAATTCTACATCATTTCTGATCAACAATATGTTAACAACATATACTCATCAAAAATCTATAGTGCTCCCACTCACTTCGTTGGAAATACAAGTTTCTCATAAACTTTGTATAAACCCAAAATCTTTGATCATCTCATCAAAGCGTACATTCCAACTCCGAGATGCTTACTCCAGTCCTTAGAAGGATTGCTGGAGCTTTGCATACCTGTTAGCATCTTTCAGGATTGACAAAACCTTTTGGTTGTATCACATACAACCTTTCCTCAAGAAAATCGTCGAGGAAACAATGTTTTGACATCCTATATGCAAGATTTCATAAATAATGCAGTAACTGCTAATATAATTCCAACAGACTCTTAGCATCGCTACGAGTGAGAAAGTCTCATCGCAGTCAACTCCTTGAACTTGTCGGAAAACATCTTAATGACAAGTCGAGCTTTCTTAATGGTGACACTTACCATCATTGTTCGTCTTCCTTTTAAAATCCATCTGCACCCAATAGCCTTACGACCATCAAGTAGTTCTTCCAAAGTCTATACTTTGTTTTTATACATGGATCCTCTCTCAGATTTTATGGCCTCGAGCCATTCGTCGGAATCTGGGCCCACCATCGCTTCTCGATAGCTCGTAGGTTCATTGTTGTCTAGCAACATGACTTCCAAGACAGGATTACGTACCACTCTGAAGTAGTATGCATCCTTGTCGACCTACGAGGTTTGGTAGTGACTTGATTCAAAGTTTCATGATCACTCTCATAAGCTTCCACTTCAATTGGTGTAGGTGCCACAGGAACAACTTCCTGTGCCCTGCTACACACTAGTTGAAGTGACGGTTCAATAACCTCATCAAGTCTCCACCATCCTCCCACTCAATTCTTTCGAGAGAAACTTTTCCTCGAGAAAGGACCCATTTCTAGAAACAATCACTTTTGCTTCCAGATCTGAAATAGGAGGTATACCCAACTGTTTTGGGTATTCTATGAAGATGCATTTATCCGCTTTGGGTTCGAGCTTATCAGCCTGAAACTTTTTCACATAAGCGTTGCAGCCCCAAACTTTTAAGAAACGACAGCTTAGGTTTCTCTAAACCATAGTTCATATGGTGTCGTCTCAATGGAATTGCGTGGTGCCCTATTTAAAGTGAATGCGGTTGTCTCTAATGCCTAGCCCATAAATGATAGCGGTAATTCGATAAGAGACATCATGGTATGCACCATATCCAATAGGGTGCAGTTATGATGTTCGGACACACCATCACACTATGGTGTTCCAGGCGGTATTAGTTGTGAAACAATTTACACAATGTCTTAATTGTGTGCCAAACTCGTAACTCAGATATTCATCTCTATGATCATATCACAGACATTTTATCCTCTTGTCACGACGATCTTCAACTTCACTCTGAAATTACTTGAACCTTTCAATAATTCAGACTTGTGTTTCATCAAGTAAATATACTCAGCATCTACTCAAATCATCTGTGAAGTAAGAACATAACGATATCCACTGCGTGCCTCAGCACTCATTGGACTGCACACATCAAAATGTATTCTTCCAACAAGTTGCTTTCTTGTTCCATCTTACTGAAAACGAGGCCTTTCAGTCATCTTACCCATGTGTTATGATTTGCATGTCTCAAGTGATTCAAAATCAAGTGAGTCCAAACGATCCATCTGTATGGAGTTTCTTCATGCATATCTACCAATAGACATGGTTCGCATGTCTCAATCTTTTCAAAAACGAGTGAGTCCAAAGATCCATCAACATGGAGCTTCTTCATGTGTTTTATACCAATATGACTCAAATGGCAGTGCCACAAGTATGTGGTACTATCATTACTATCTTATATCTTTTGGCATGAACATGTGTATCACTACGATCGAGATTCAATAAACCATTCATTTTAGGTGCAAGACCATTGAAGGTATTATTCAAATAGACAGAGTAACCATTATTCTCCTTAAGTGAATAAAAATATTGGATAAACATAATCCAATCATGTCTATGCTCAACGCAAACACCAAATAACAATTATTTAGGTTTAACACCAATCTCGATGGTAGAGGGAGCATGCGATGCTTGATCACATCAACCTTGGAAACACTTCCAACACATATCGTCATCTCACATTTAGCTAGTCTCCGTTTATTCCGTAGCCTTTTATTTCGAGTTACCAACACTTAGCAACCGAACCGGTATCTAATACCCTGGTGCTACTAGGAGTACTAGTAAAGTACACATTAATATAATGTATATCCAATATACTTCTGTCGACCTTGCCTGCCTTCTCATCTAACAAGTATCTAGGGTAGTTCTGCTTCAGTGACCGTTCCCCTCATTACATAAGCACTTAGTCTCGGGTTTGGGTTCAACCTTGGGTTTCTTCACTAAGCAGCAACTGATTTGCCGTTTCATGAAGTATCCCTTCTTTCCCTTGCCCTTCTTGAAACTAGTGGTTTTACTAACCATCAACAATTGATGCTCCTACTTGATTTCTACTTTCGCGGTGTCAAACATCGCGAGTTGCTCAAGGACCATCATGTCTATCCCTGATATGTTATAGTTCATCACGAAGCTCTAATAGCTTGGTGGCAGTGACTATGGAGAACCATCAGTATCTCGTCTGGAAGATTAACTCCCACTCGATTCAAGCGATTGTAGTACTCAGACAATCTGAGCACATGCTCAACGATTGAGCTTTTCTCCCTTAGTTTGCAGGCTTAAGAAACTTGTCAGAGGTCTCATACCTCTTGACGTGGGCACTAGTTTGAAATCCCGATTTCAGTCTTTGGAACATCTCATATGTTCTGCGACGTTTCAAAAACGTCTTTGGCGCCTCAATTCTAAACCGTTAGCAGTACGCACTGAACTATCACGTAGTCATCAAAACGTGTATGTCAGATGTTCACAACATCCACAGACGGCGCTCGAGGTTCAGCACACCGAGCGGTGCATTAAGGACACAAGCCTTCTGCGCAGCAATGAGGATAATCCTCAGTTTACGGACCCAGTCCACATAATTTCTACTATCAACTTTCAACTAAATTTTCTCTAGGAACATATCTTAAACAGTAGAACCAAAGCGTAAGCTATGACATAATTTGCAAAGACCTTTTGACTATGTTCATGATAATTAAGTTCATCTGATTATTTAATGAACTCCCACTTAGATAGACATCCCTCTAGTCATCTAAGTGATACATGATCCGAGTCAACTAGGCCGTGTCCGATCATCACGTGAGACAGACTAGTTATCATCGGTGAACATCTTCATGTTGATCGTATCTACTATACGACTCATGTTCGACCTTTCGGTCTCTTCTGTTCCGAGGCCATGTCTGTACATGCTAGGCTCGTCAAGTCAACCTAAGTGTTTCACATGTGTAAATCTGGTTTACACCTGTTGTATGCGAACGTTAGAATCTATCACACCCGATCATCACGCGGTGCTTCGAAACAATGAACCTTCGCAACGGTGCACAGTTAGGGGGAACACATCTCTTGAAATTTTAGTGAGGGATCATCTTACTTATGCTACCGTCGTTCTAAGCAAATAAGATGTAAACATGACAAACATCACATGCAAATCATAAAGTGACATGATATGGCCAATATCATCTTGCGCCTTTTGATCTCCATCTTCAAGGCGCGGCATGATCACCTTCGTCACCGGCATGACACCATGATCTCCATCATCGTGTCTTCATGAAGTTGTCTCGCCAACTATTACTTCTACTACTATGGCTAACGGTTAGCAATAAAGTAAAGTAATTACATGGCGTTTTTCATTGACACGCAGGTCATACAATAAATTAAGACAACTCCTATGGCTCCTGCCGGTTGTCATACTCATCGACATGCAAGTCGTGATTCCTATTACAAGAACATGATCAATCTCATACATCACATATATATAATTCATCACATCCTTTTGGCCATATCACATCACATAGCATACCCTGCAAAAACAAGTTAGACGTCCTCTAATTGTTGTTGCATGTTTTACGTGGCTGCTATGGGTTTCTAGCAAGAACGTTTCTTACCTACGCAAAAGCCACAACGGTGATATGCCAATTGCTATTTACCCTTCATAAGGACCCTCTTCATCGAATCTGATCCGACTAAAGTGGGAGAGATAGACACCCGCTAGCCACCTTATGCATCAAGTGCATGTCAGTTGGTGGAACCTGTCTCACGTAAGAGTATGTGTAAGGTCGGTCCGGGCCGCTTCATCCCACAATGCCGCCGAATCAAGATAAGACAAGTAACGGTAAGCAAATTGAACAAATCATCGCCCACAACTACTTTGTGTTCTACTCGTGCATAGAATCTATGCATAGACCTAGCTCATGATGCCACTGTTGGGGAACGTAGCAATAATTCAAAATTTTCCTATGTGTCACCAAGATCAATCTAGGAGATGCTAGCAACGAGAGAGAGGGAGTGCATCTTCATACCCTTGAAGAACGCTAAGCGGAAGCATTACAAGAACGCGGTTGATGGAGTCGTACTCGCGGCGATTCAAATCGCGGAAGATCCGATCTAGCGCCAAACGGACGACGCCTCCACGTTCAACACACGTATAGCCCGGGGACGTCTCCTCCTTCTTGATCCAGCAAGGGGAGAGGAGGAGTTGAGGGAGAACTCCAGCAGCACGACGGCATGGTGGCAATGGAGCTCGTGGTTCTCCGGCAGGGCTTCGCCAAGCACTACGGA
This sequence comes from Aegilops tauschii subsp. strangulata, assembly GCF_002575655.3. Lineage (NCBI taxonomy): Eukaryota > Viridiplantae > Streptophyta > Magnoliopsida > Poales > Poaceae > Aegilops > Aegilops tauschii. Next base: position 356,809,118 of record NC_053039.3, read on the forward strand.
GGAGGAGGAGATGTATGAGGAGGAAGGGGGCTGCGCCAAGGGAAGGGTATGGCTGCCCTCCACCCCCTCACTATATATAGGGGGAAGGGGAGAGGGGGTCGGCCCCTCTAGATGGATCTAGAGGAGGAGGCGGCGGCCAGGGGAAACCCTAGATGGGTTTGGGCGCCCCCACCCCCTAGGAAACTTGCCCCCAAGCCGGGAGGGGCGGCTGCCCTAGGGGTGGCGCCCCCACCTCTCCTGGTTACGTGAGAGGGGTTGGGAGGGGCGCACAACCCCTTAGTGGGCTGGTTTTCCCCTTCCCCTTGGCCCATAAGGCCCCCCAACGCTTGCCGGGGCCTCCGAAACCCCTTTCGGACATGCTGTCCATAGCCTGGTACCCCCGGAACAATTCCGGACTCCAATACCCTTCGTCCAATATACCGATCTTCACCTCCGGACCATTCCGGAGCTCCTCGTCATGTCCGGGATCTCATCCGGGACTCCGAACAACCTTCAGTAACCACATACTATTTCCCATAACAACTCTAGCGTCACCGAACCTTAAGTGTGTAGACCCTACGGGTTCGGGAACCATGCAGACATGACCGAGACGTTCTCCGGCCAATAACCAACAGCGGGATCTGGATATCCATGTTGGCTCCCACATGTTCCACGATGATCTCATCGGATGAACCACGATGTCGGGGATTCAATCAATCCCGTATACAATTCCCTTTGTCTATCGGTATGTTACTTGCCCGAGATTCGATCGTCGGTATCCCTATACCTTGTTCAATCTCGTTACCGGCAAGTCTCTTTACTCGTTCTGTAACGCATGATCCCGTGGCTAACTCATTAGTCACATTGAGCTCATTATGATGATGCATTACCGAGTGGGCCCAGATATACCTCTCCGTCATACGGAGTGACAAATCCCAGTCTCGATTCGTGCCAACCCAATAGACACTTTCGGAGATACGTGTAGTGCACCTTTATAGCGACCCAGTTATGTTGTGACATTTGGTACACCCAAAGCATTCCTACGGTATCCGAGAGTTGCACAATCTCATGGTCTAAGGAAACGATACTTGACATTAGAAAAGCTCTTAGCAAACGAACTACACGATCTTGTGCTATGCTTAGGATTGGGTCTTGTCCATCACATCATTCTCCTAATGATGTGATCCCGTTATCAATGACATCCAATGTCCATGGTCAGGAAAACATAACCATCTATTGATCAACGAGCTAGTCAACTAGAGGCTTACTAGGGACATGTTGTGGTCTATGTATTCACACATGTATTACGGTTTCCAGTTAATACAATTATAGCATGAACAATAGACAATTATCATGAACAAGGAAATACAATAATAACCATTTTATTATTGCCTCTAGGGCATATTTCCAACACTCCAACTTCGAGAGTATCCGTCAACTTCATCACACACCGATCACTGACCTGCGTGAAAATTAACAACTCACATATTGGGTGTCACACATAAGAGTTACCTGAACTCAACATCACCGCTCCTTTCTTGACCGCCTGTCTGAAACATGAAGGAATTTCACCGTTGCTTGTAGTCATCCTGAGTCAAATTCATAGTTGTCTCATCACATGTATGACCACCAGAGCGCTGACCCGTCTCCATGCCCCGTGCGCACCGCACGCCTCGCCGCTATTACCGCATTGAGCCTCCGCTGTCCCGGTTGAGTCTCAAGGGTCACGAACCCACACCACTCAACCCCCACTGCAGAGTACCACCGATCATCACCGACTGATGACGAGTTTCACGCTTCCATCGGACCACTGGGCTCCAGTCCGAACTGCATGTCACTCGCTTTTCCCCCTTGCTGAATAGGCTTTGATTCTCTGGATCCTTACACCGTAGCCCCTCAATCCAGCTCCACCTTCAACAGGACTCCATGGTAGATGATCAGTCCACCCTCGCGCCTCGTCGACTTCAAGCTCCGTGTGTAGATCACCTTGAATCAACCCCGCACCATAGTCTTGTCGAAGCCACACAAACCCTCGGGGCCTGTGCCACATGTTTCCACGCCCCAGAAGTCGGTCACCATTAGCATCACGCACCTATGTCGTCGCTGATCCCACCACCATCTTCTGTATCAACCGACTTGCGTCGATCCGTCAGACTGGCAAGTCTGACCCAGCCGCCCTTGTCCGACTGCAACGACACGCTCCAGACTCCTCAATCCTTCACCGTAACCAACGCCATCCATACACAGAAGTGTACCAGCAAAGAAAACCAAATCAAAATCCCTCACAACCTTCTCGTATGAACACCACACGTATATATACCTACTGGACTTATCTTCTTTTTCTTTCTTGATAGCATCCCGGTCTTGACTGGTCTTTGTGCCAATTTTTTTCTCAAACAAATCTCCGGCTGACTTTCAACGCAACGCATCAAGGCACTCATAGCCCAGGCAGCTCTCTTGCGCGACGCACATGGGCCTCGGGCTCACGTGCTCCAGGCACCTCCTGCCAAGCCACTGCTCAGCTGGCTTTACGATGTAGATAGACGCAGAAGCTTTTTCCCTCTAGTTAGGGTTTCTCTCCTCCCGGTGGCGATCTGGCCGCCGTCGAGACGGTTTGCTCCCCTGCCGCCGCGTCTTTCCGCCGATCTCCCTCGCTGGCCAGGGTGCACAAGCGCCCGAACCTAGCAGGAATGGGAGGCTGACTGGTTAGGGTTCCACCAAGAGAATACCCGATCCGCACTGTCTGCTTCGGGTGAGAGATATAATGGCTTCTGGCAGATCTTCGAGTTCTGCGGGAGTTGGCAATGTTGAATTGCTGATGAAAGAGTTGGGTTTGACAGAGGAAGATCTGGAGATGTGGTCTTTGATGAAGTGCAGGCGCCACCAGATAAACCTAGATGGATTGCTTTGGCTAAGGTTAATACTCCCAAATCCTATAGCCAAACCTGGTTCTATAGAAACATGAGATCAGCATGGGACGCGGCGCAAGAAGTAAAGTTCAAGCCTCTGGAGAACAACCTATACACTGTCCAATTTTCATGCTTGGGTGATTGGGAGAGGGTAATGAACGATGGCCCCTGGAACTTCAGAGGAGATGCGGTGCTGATCATGCCATATGATGGGATCACACAACCCTCAACCATAAAGCTTGAAACAATCGACATATGGATCCAAATCCATGATGTGCCGGATCTATATGCCCATCTGGTTACCCCACTTGCTGCAAAGGTGGGTGAGGTCTTGTTCTCTGAACCACCATCAAACGACTTTGTGGGCAACTTCTACCGTGTCTGGGTTCGGCTCAATGTTCTAAAGCCGCTAAAGAACGCGGTGTCTATGGTCAGGGACGGAAAGAGGCAGATATACAGAGTCAAGTATGAACGTCTCCCAGATTGGTGTGCAGTGTGTGGAATGCTAGGCCATCAGTTTAAAGAACACGATAGTGGGATCCATCCTCCATCGGCCTTGGTATTTAAAGACCTGAGAGCTAGCTGGTTTATGCGCAGCGGTCGGGGTCCAGGTGAGGGCCGAGGCCGTCAGGGTGGAAGGTGTGGAGGCCGTTCTGGTAGCCGATCGGATCATCAGGAGAGGAATGCATACAGCAGTTCAGTCGATACCAATATGAGAGGTTCAGGCAGGGGTGCACCCCCGGACGCAGCGGATACTGATGTTGACATGGACGAAGCAAGTAGGAAGAGGCTTGAGGGGAAGGAACTAGGGGCCAATCAGCAACAACCTTTGAACAAAGATGATACACGCAAGGTTGATGACCAGCTAGCCATTGTTCCTGTCACCAGTCCTCCGATTGTCAGAGAGCAGAAACGGACCAAGAAAGGGGTCGAGCAAAGCGATGGAAGCAACTCAGCAGTCAGAAATTTGGCGGGCTCCTTCGAGGAGCGCCGCCAGGCCCAATGAATGCTCTCTGTTGGAACTACCGTGGAGCGGGTAAACCTGCGACAGTTCGAGAGCTTCGCGATTTTGCGAGGAAGTTTACCCCTACCCTCCTATGTATTGTTGAGACACAAATAGAAGGAGGCAGGGTAGAAGCTCTAGCTAGCTCGATAGGCTATGATGATAACGCATATGCAGTTGACAGTCAAGGTCGTAGTGGTGGTATTGGACTTTTCTGGAATAATGTAATAAAAATTGAAATTCTTAGTTATTCGTGTTATCATATGGACGTGTCTGTTGAGGAGGAAGGGGAGGACAAGTGGAGGATGACATGTGTCTATGGTGAAGCCCAAACTCACCTGCGTCACCAAACTTGGACATTTCTTAAAAACATAAGCACTTTGAGCACACTCCCATGGATCTATATCAGTGATTTCAATGAAGTGCTACATCCAAGTGAGCATGAGGGTGTGGGACAACGTAGCGACTCTCAGATCCAAGCATTTAGAGATACTATTGATGTTTGCATGTTGCTAGATTTGGGATACAAAGGACAGTTTTGGACTTTTGAGAAGAGGGTGGCAGGTGGTACATACACTCGGTGTAGATTGGATAGGGCCTTGGTCAACTCTAATTGGTTGGCAAGATTTCCCTTGGCCTCGATCACACATGAAACCGTAGCTTCGTCAGACCACCTTGCCTTGCTGCTAGACTTTGGCCGGGCCAAAACTGAAAGAAGGAAATATGAGTCCGAATACGAGACGATGTGGGAGACGCGTGAGGGCCTTAATGACGCGGTTGCACAGGGCTGGCACTACAAAAAAATACACTTCCGTGATGATACGTGTTTGTCACAGTAGGTCGCGTTTTCTGTCATGCATGTACATCCATGACAAATTTATGACAGAATCAAGATAGTTATACCTGTGCTGTCGTAGAAGTGTTCCATGACATTGCCAAAATTATCATCACGGAAGTGTCCAGTTCCATGATGATAAATCGCGCTTCACAGAAGTGCTTTCGTCAAGGGTGACCGACACGTGGCATCCACCGTAATGGAACGCCGTTAAGCTATCGGGTCGGATTTTGGATCCGATAACCCGTTAACAGCCACGACCAATGCCGATTTTCCACGTGTAAAATTCTCATTGGCTGACGGATCCACGCGTCAGCTCCGCGTTGGCACAGGTGTCACTCATCCAACGGTCGAGATGGGCCTATGATATGTTGACACGTGGACCGGCCCAAAAGTGGCCCACAAAGTTTAAATGGGCCGGCCCAACCAAAGGCCCATAAGATTTAGCGGACCATAATGGGCCGGCCCAGCTAAAGGCCCACAAAATTTAGCAGACCATAATGGGCCGGCCCAGCTAAAGGCCCACACGATTTTGCAGACCATAATGGGCTGGCCCAGCTAAAGGCCCACAAGATTTTGCGGACCACAATGGGCCGGCCCAGCTAAAGGCCCACAAGATTCTGCAGACCATAATGGGCCGGCCCAGCTAAAGGCCCAACATTCTCTGTCAAATCGGCCCGTCAACGGCCTGTCCTAAACTTGTCATCAACGCGGCCCATGGTCACTTCTGGCCCGTTAACAGTCCGCTAAGTAATTGGGTCGAATTACAGCCCGGTGTATTTCTGGCCTGTTAAAGGTCCGGCTTCATTTGGGCCCATTTACAGGCCATCAAAACTTTCGGCCCATAAACAACCGTGAAGGATTTGGGTCATATTCGGCCATGTCTGACATTCGGCCTGTTAGAGGCCCACTATAGCTTTGGGCCACTTTCGGCCTGTTAACGCCGGACGTAAACCATGGGCCATATGTGGCCCAACGTCATATCGAGCCCATTAACGGCCCATATAAAAATGACGATAATCTAGCCCAAGTTCCAGCCTGTTAAAGGCCCGTGTATTAGGTCGGCACATTTACGGCCCGTCTGAATTTCGGCCTGTCAAAGATCCGCATCGTAAATGGGCCACCATTTCGGCCTGCTAAGTCCAGTGGGTTATTTGGCACAATCAGGGCCCAATCTCACTTTCGGTCTATTAAAGGCCCATGTTTTTTATGGGCTCGAGATATTTACACCTGTAAACGGCCTATTTTTACTGAGGGCCCAAATTATGTTTAGGCCTATTAAAGGCCCACTATGGGCACAGGCCTACCAGAAAAATATGAAAGCTTATGCTGATTTAGGCCCAGATATTTTTAGTGGGCTACATGCCAATTTCGGCCCGTAATCGTTTTTAGCCCAATTGGAATGGGCCCGACGAATGTTGGCATGTTGGGCTCCTACGAAGCTTTCGGCCGAATACATTACTAAGATAAACCTACACTATACAAAAATAGTGTCATAATTACTGCAGCCTGAGGCAGCATCATAAATGTTGTATCACAACAAAATAAATTCCAACCATACAACAAAAGGCCTGTTGGCATAAAGTTTACAGTCCTTCCAGATAAAAGCACCATCAGATGTATAGAAGCACAGATCATTTGACCTGAGTGCTAATGTTTCAGGCTGTAGAATCTGATGGAGCAGTACGATCTCCACCTTTTTTCCGCCATTGCGCTTGAACAATGAAGCGAATGTCTGATAGTCTGGTTTCAAAACCATTCATATCTTGACGACATTTCTCAACCACTATTCTTGTTTCCGAAACAACGTCCATTAGGGATTGGACTTGTGTCTGGAGCACAGATATATCACTCTTTCTAGCAGGAAGATTTTGTTCAGTAAGCGATTTGGACGAGGTTACCTTGACAACCAACCCAGAATTACGCAGGAAGGTGCTTTTTGCACTGTTAGTGGAGAGATACTGACGCACTGCAGCAAGTGGTGACATTGTGCCTGTAGTAGCCTCGTCACCTTCAGGTGGTTGTGGTTGTTCAATCATTTGTTCCATAGCTTCCTGAAAGTTTGAACTTGTAGATTAGTGTACCAGATAAGTTACTAATGAGACAAAAACAATCAAAGTAGGTTAAACGTTTATACATAACTTATTTTGGTGAACTACTGTAATACATTAGCATGTATTGTAGTGCCAACTACATAATAAAATCACTTTTGGAACATATGTCCATGTAGCATGACTACTGTATTGTCTATTTCCTCACATTCGTTGACATCTAAGGATAAAGAGACATGGTTTAAAGTAGGATGAACATAGTATGACATCATTCATATCATGGGCAAACAGATATAAAACAAACAGGCTATTTTATCATTGTGTGCGCACGTGAACATAACAACTAGATTACAGATCAAGACCAAAATAATATCCTTCATCTCTTTTAAACCATGTAAGGTGAAATGATACATTAAGACAACTGTTAATAAAAGTGAACAGAGTAACTGATATTGGCTGCAAACCAAGTAGTTAAATGAACACATCACAGTACCAATCAGTTCAAGGCAGGAGGAGTAAGGACTTACAACAGCGGCTTGAACTGGTGTGCTCATGCCCTTCATCTTGCTGGTGTGGCAATCCTTGAAGATTTACACTGCATTCGGTTCAGGTTCTTTTTGGTCCGCACGGGCTTTCCTATGTATTTGGAACAAGTCAATATAGATACGATAATATGGCACAAAAAAAGAAGGAAGTAGTAGCTATTTACAAGAGCCTTGCAGTGTGCAATATAGCTACGAGATCCTGTTGTCTGTTGGAATTTCACTTTAGAACGGTTGGTTTTGTTCTTCAAACAGTTAGCCTAGAAGAAGATACACTTGTAAGGCACATACATAAATACAAGTTCAATATGTGGTCTGATCAAATACATATAGCCTACCTGATACTTTGGATCAGACCAGTGTTTAACGAGGGCTGTCCAGTCTTCATCTGTAATATATTCCACTGGAGATGTTTGGGCGATTTCATTGTTAGCCTTGCCTTCAAAGTGAGATTTTCTAAGGTGGTACCGATACTGTCACAGAGCAGACTGGAAAACATGAGTGCATGCTTGTTTAGTTGCATCATCTTTCGGATCCAACTTGAACCTCATCTATTGAAAAAAGAATGTGAGTCTTATTAGGAGGAAGCTAGAAAGTATGGGACAGAGCAAGACAATATTACTAATTGCAATGAATAACATTACTTACGGATAAATGGTCAAGGAAGGTGTTAAACTGGGTATTGTCTTTCTCATTCCTGTACTGGATCCATGTTGGGAGGATACGTGCATGACACCTAACGGCAACGGCTGCCTCTGATACTAACTTGGCTGACTCTGTAGCATCACGTGGCCTTTTTAAACCTGCCTCAAAATGGATCTCCATTCTTCCTCCTTTAGATTTTGTTAATCTGTCAAGCATTATCCCTGATGTCTGTTTCCGCTTGCGCCGTGGTGCTAGTTCAACAACGAATATGGAAAGTGTTAGTGTAGATCAAACTGTGAGAGTACATATAAAGGAGCATGCAACTGCAACTTGACTCGGTCAGGTACCGTCTTGGTGTTGATGCTCATGAGGTTCATCTGATCTTGCCAAGTCCTGTTGTGTCAGCAGTGCTTCGGAAGTAGTGTTAGGTGTGAAGGTAGCTTGGGAACTGGCCAGTTCCGGAGCAAACGAACAAGTAACTGGTTGAGATGCTGGTACAGTTGAAGCGGATGCTGCAGCTGGTGGAGCAGGTGATACTGTGTTTGTAGATTTAGCCGGTGGACTTGGACCTTCTACTGCACTATAAGTACCAGCAGAATCTCGACGGCAGAACCTTTTCCGTTTCACCCGACGAGTAACAGCACTCCCTACTATATTATTTTCCTTGCTCTTTTTTGACTTTGCCATGTCAAGCTGTACCCACAACACAAAAGAATAAAATCACTCTTCAGAACTCATTGATGCATGATACAGACAAGCAATACTTTGATGTAAGACAACCGTATGAGGATGGAATATGTAAGAAAAACAGGACGACATGACATATTCACAGCTACGATGTGCAAACTAAGCAGAAGGATTTTCAAGAAAATAGAAGTAATGCAAGCTAGACACCATATGAAAGATGCAACCAATATTACTCTGCCAAGTTAAAAGTGTCTTGTCATAAGTGGCAATTCGAAAAATTAGAAGCAGTACAACGTAGAAATCAATGCAAGACGCAACCACTATCAAACTGCCATGTTAAAAGCGTCCAATCATGAGTGACTGATGCGGGATACACAACAACAGTACTTTGATGTAAGAACATGGTATGATAGATAGATGCAGTGTATTCTAGACACAGAAAGCCATGTCATATGCACATGTATAACGTATAAACTCAGCAGGTGCAATTTAATCAAAATAGAAGAAATACATGCTAGACAACATATGTAACATGAAACCAATTATCACACTGTCAACTTAGAGCAAGCACCTGCATTGGTGGAGTATGGGAGATGAAGTCATCATCTAGACTTGGGACTTCAACTTCATTAGCAGTAGCAGTGGCAAATCTAGAGAGTCTCTGTTTGCGTCGGTGCGGAGGACCACCAACATCCCCTAACTTACTCTTTTCCTTCCTATTTTCTGATATTGCCTTATGAAGTCAAAACCACAAGAAGATGAATAAAATTAATTCTGCATAACTGGTTGATGCATGATACAGACGAACACTACATTGATGTAAGGCAAGCGCAGGATAGGAGGATGGAATATATACAAAAAAAGACAACGTTTCATATTCACACGTACGATAGGAGGATGGAATATGTATGAAAAAATAGTAAGCGGAAGGCATTTCAACAAAATTAGAAGAAATGAAAGCTAGGCACCATATGAACATGCAACCAATATCACTCTATCAGGTAAAAAGTGTCTCGTCGTAAGTGCCATTTCAAGAAATTAGAAGCAGTACAAGCTAGAAGACAATGCAAGATGCAACCTACATCACAGTCCCAAGTTAAATGTGTCTTATGGGTAAGTGATCGTTGCAGGTATAAGTTGTAAGCTACGCAGATGCAATTCAACATAATCAGAAGCAATACAAACTAGACATCATACGGAAAACGCAACCACGTATAACAGTTCCAAGTAAGAGCAAGCACCTGTGATGGTGGAGTAGGGGAGATGTGCTCATCATGTACACGTATGTTCTAGAAACAGGAACACGTGTCATATTCACAGGCATTATGTGTAAAGTAAGCAGATGCAATTCAAGTTAGAAGCAATACAAGCTAGACATCATACGCAACATGCAACCACATATAATAGTGTCAAGTTAGAGCAAGCACCTGTGATGGTGGAGTAGGGGAGATTTGCTCATCATCTACACAGCTACATTGACTGTCCAGCCTTGTGTTGTCTTGCGAATCTTGTTGGGAGGATGGCGGAGTAGAATCTGTAGAGACCCCCTGTTTGAGTTGCTCCGAAGGACCACCATCATCCACTGCCGGACTAATTTCCTTCAGCTGTAATGATTTTGCATTGTGAAGTCAAACCGATAAGAAAAAGGAATAAAATTCGCTCTTCAGAACTCATTCATGCATGATACTGACGAACACTACTCGGATGAAAGGCAAACACATGATGCGAGGATGGAATATGTATGAAAAACAGGATGGTGTGACATATTCACACCTATGATGTGGTAACTAAGCAGAAGACATTTCAACAAATTAGAAGCACTGCAAGCTAGACACCATATGAAAGATGCAACCAATATCACTCTGCCAAGTTCAAACTGTATGGCGTTTCAACAAATTAGAAGCAGTACATGCTAGAAATCATATGCAAGACACAACCAATATCACAGTGGTGACTTAAAGGTGCCTTATCATAAGTGACTGATGCGGGATATGCAAGAATAGTAGTCTGATGTAGAAACAGGAACACATGTCATATTCACAGGCATTATGTGTAAAGTAAGCAGATGCAATTCAACAAAGTTAGAAGCAATACAAGCTAGACATCATACGCAACATGCAACCACATATAATAGTGCCAAGTTAGAGCAAGCACCTGTGATGGTGGAGTAGGGGAGATGTGCTCATCATCTACACAGCTACGTTGACTGTCTAGCCTTGCGTTGTCTTGCGAATCTTGTTGGGAGGATGGCGGAGTAGAATCTGTAGAGAACCTCCGTTTCAGTTGCTCGGAAGGACCACCATCATCCAATGCCTTGCCAATTTCCTTCAGCTTTATTGATTTTGCATTGTGAGGTCATACCGACAAGAAAAAGGAATATCATTCACTCTTCAGAACTCATTCATGCATGATACTGACGAACACTACTCTGATGAAAGGCAAAGTCATGATACGAGGATGGAATATGTACGAAAAAATGGACGGCTTGACATATTCACACCTATGATGTGGTAACTAAGCAGAAGGCACTTCAACAAATTAGAAACACTGCAAGACACCATATGGAAGGTGCAATCAATATCACTCTGCCAAGTTAAAACTGTCTCGTCATAGGTGGCGTTCATCAAACTAGAAGCAATACATGATAGAAATCATATTCAAGACGCAAACCAATATCACACTGCCAACTTAAAGGTGTCCCATCATAAGTGACTGATGCAGGATACACAAGAAGAGTAGTTTCATGTAAGAACATGGTGTGATAGACAGATATAGTATGTACCAAAAACAGGAAAGCGTGTCATATTCACATGTATCATGTGTAAGCTAAGCAGATGCAGTTTACACTAATTAGGAGCAATACGAGCTAGACACCATATGCAACATGCAACCAGATATCACACTGCCAAGTTAGAGCAAGCACCTTGGATGGTGGAGTAGGGGAGCGGAGACTTGGACCTTGTAATGCACTATCAGTACAAGGAGAATCAGTACAGATGCTCCATTTACGTTGCTGCAGAGGACCACCATCATCGCCTTCCTTACTCTTTTCCTTCCTCTTTCTTGATTTTGCCTTGTCAAGTCAAACCCATAAGAAAAAGGAATAAAATTTGCTCTTCAGAACTCATTGATGCATGATACTGACGAACACTACTTTCATGTAAGGCAGCCGCATGATAGGAGGATGGAATATGTATGAAAAACAGGACGGCGTGACATATTGACATGTATGATGTATAATGTGTAAACTAAGCACAAGGTGCTTGAACTTGTTAGAATCGATGCAAGCTAGAAACCATATGAAAGATGAAACCAATATCACTCTGCCAAATTAAAAGGGTGCCCTAACAAATGTATTTGACCAAATTAGAAGCAATACATGGCAACATGCTAGAAATAATATGCAATATGCAATGAATAAAGGTGACTCATCTTAAGTGATTGATGCAGGATACATAAGAGAGGTAGTTTCATGTAAGAACAAGGTTAACACATAGATGTAGTGTGTACCAAAAATAGGAAGGCATGTCATATTCACAGGTATAGTGTGTAAACTAAGCAGATGCAATTTACCCTAATTAGAAGCATTACAAGCTAGACACCGTATGCAACATGCAACCACATATCACACTGCGAAGTTAGAGCAAGCACCTGTGATGGTGGTGTAGGGGAAGTGCGGTCTTCAGGTACAGAGCTACGTTCAATATCTTCATTTAGGCTTGTTGTTTCTTGAGAATCATGTGGAGATGATGAAATTGCATTCTTTATAAGAGTATTGCGTCTCATATTAACCCACACGCGTGACTGTCTCATCATAAGCGATAGACGCAGGATACACAAGAACAGTAGTTTGATGTAAGAACATGGTGTGATAGGCAGATGTAGTATGTACCAAAAACAGGAAGGCGTGTCATATTCACATGTATAATGTGTAAGCTAAGGAGATGCAATTTAACAAATTAGGATCATTTATGAGGGATACACAAGAAAAGTAGTTTGATGTAAGAACATGGTTAATAGAAAGACGTAGTATGTACCAAAAACAGGAAGGCATGTCATATTCACAGGTATAATGTGTTAACTAAGCAGATGCAATTTACCCTAATTAGAAGCATTACAAGGTAGACACCATATGCAACATGCAACCACATATCACACTGCCAAGTAAGAGCAAGCACGTGCGATGGTGGTGTGGGGGAATTGTGGTGATCAACTAGAGAGCTACGTTGACTATCTTCATTTAGCCTTGCTGTTTCTTGAGAATCATGTGGGGAGGATGACACTGCACTCTTTAAACGAGTAGGGCATCTCACAGTAACCCACTCGGGTGACTGTCTCATCATAAGTGATTGACGAGGGATACAAAAGAGCATTAGTTTGATGTACGAACATGGTTAATAGACATATGTAGTATGTATCAAAAACAGGAAGGCATGTCATTATCAAAGGTATAATGTGTAAAGTAAGCAGATGCAATTTAACCAAATTGGAAGCAATACAAGCTAGACACCATATGCAACATGCAACCACATTTGACAGCACGAAGTTAAAGCAAGCACCTGGGATGGTTGTGTGTGGCAATTGAGATCATCAACTGCAGAGCTACGTTTACTGTCTCCAACTGCTGACACTACACCCATTAGAGCGCTGAAATGCTTAGTGCTTATCTTCGAATTACACTGGAGTGACTCTATCTTTTCTTTTCTGCATTCATCAACCCTGCGTCAGAGTCTGAAATACCCATGCATAAAAAACCATAGTGTGAGTATGGGTGAAGTGTGTGCACAATTAGTACAGTGTAAAGGTAGCAGATAGCAGGTCGGTGAGAAATAAATGACGGGAGACATATGATAGCTCTACAACATGCATGGCACACTAAATTACTACAGGATTCTATGAAAATAACAGTCGACTGAAAGCAAATAGGTCAGTCCATTTTTTCTGCACCGTCCGATGTACAAAGAACGGGCAGATCGCCTTCATCTACCTCCAGCCAGTCAGTGTTGACGATCTTCCTCGAAACGCCAGCGACCACCGGCCCAGTATTCCTCCCCTGCCTGCACCCTCCCCTCGACCTCACCGCACCGCCATGCTTGGCACCGCCCCCCCGGCCATCCATTCAAGCCCCGCCGACCTCCAGATCGGGCGCAAGCAGCTCCTGCGCCCCACACCCCTATGATAGACACCGATGCGCCGCTTCCCCGGGGAACAGGCGGACTAGGTGCTCCGCGCGCCTAAGCGGGTGCTGCTTCTTTTAATTGCGGTTCGACTGACCCTGAATTGAAATCCAGGCGGGCTACTGACCTCTAGCAAAGGTGAAATAGTAAAAGGGAGGAAACCTTGTGCATTTAGTATCACGAAGAAGATGCAGTAAGAAGCGCTCAACTAGTTTCTTTCGTGGGATGAATACGGTGTGAGCGGAGACGTAAGAATTGCACGAATAAGGGAAGAGGAGTACCTCTTTCTGCTGGCAGTGCTGTGTCCTCCTTCTGTTTTTCCGACGATCTTCTTGTTGTTCGCCGGAAACCAGAAGTTGTGGAGGACGGTGCAGCCTTGGACGAACCCATGGCCAAGTTGTTGAGTGTGGCGCGGTGGCCATCTGTCGGCAGCGGGGAAGCAGATCCGAGGCGGCGAACGACGGCGTAGCGGGAACAGCTTCGGTGCGGTGGACGGTTGCGACAGTGGAGCCGCAGCAGTGAGGCGTAGGACGGCGTGGTCGGAGTGGTTCTGGTACGGCGCACGTCGGTGTCGGCGTCATGGAGGCAGCTCTGCCTCGGCTTCAGCTGCTAAGTCCTTGAGGGCGTTGCGGTTGCGGTTGCGTTGGACGACAACGTCGGGGTACCGGCTCCGGCGTGATGGAGGAGGGCGGCGGTGGATTGGCCGCTATGGGGTGGAGGACGGAGGAGGTTGGGGTTTCGCGGCTGGTGGAGAGGGCGTTTTCGCGCCCACGGAGTATGAATGGGGAAACGGAGGGAGGCGGGGAACTAAGGGGGAACAATGTTTCGGTTTGAGACACGCTTGTTTGAAATTTGGGGAAAGTTACAAACTTTGCCCCCATCTAAAATTTCGGACATATTGCGGGTTGGGGGTAGGACAGTCATGTCAGGTGTCCCAAATGTGGGCGGGATAGATTTCGGCCGAGCGCATGGGTAGGCGCCCACGGCGTATGAATGCTTCTCAGAGGTGGTTGAGATTGGCGTCTTGGTGAAGTTACAAACCTACCCCGGTTTAGACCTTTGGACATCGGGCCGATAGGCTACACAGGCCAGAGTCAGGACAGTAATTTCCTACCACCAAAACATTAGTCTCGCGCGGTTTCGGGTGACCAGAGGCCTATTTGGCGCTTCGTTCAATATTTGGGAGCAGAAGCATTAACGTTTTCGGTTCTCTTGAATTGAACTTTCAGGATTTGTCAAACTTCACAAATCTTTACTCTTGAAAATCCTAAAGCTACGATTATTTTGGAATGGAGGGGGCACATTTGAATATACATTGTACACGAGTATATATTAAAAAATATGCAACTTACCTCAGTTCATGCATGGTTCCAGATATAATCTCCTTGGTTGCAAAAAAAGTTAGATATGCGTATGAATATATATAGCATGTTCAAACTCACAACAAAGATTGATGCCCCCTTTTACATCTGATTTACAAATGCCATTATCCCGGATTCAAATAGATGAATGCACTTCCTATGAATTCGAATCTTCGAAACCCCCTTTATGTTGAATTCGACATGTATTCTATTTCGTAGCTAGCAATTTGGAATGTATCCATGCAAGTGACAAATGTATAAAGTGCTTCACACTAACAACATGGAGTGCACTAATTAATGTTTATATATGAATTGCAAAAGCATCCATTGCCTGTATTTCAAACCGCTCTCACTCTATGGATCGATAATATGAAATAAACACATGCACATGCTAGAATTCAATAGAGTATGGGTGTCTGATAGACCGATTTTCGTCCATACGCAATTTGCAAAATTCATGATCTCATCCAAAAATAATAATGCCATTTATATTTTAATTTAATGCGTAGAACCACCTTTTACACGTAGATGCACTATGCCTCGCCCCGTTCTCACAAACGCGTTATATATCTCTCTATCTAACGCATAAGTGCACACACTTTATATGCATCGGCATTTCTCTTTCACACATGCTCACAATCTCTCTCAGGGTGTCGGGGTGTCTCACGCACATGCTCTCTCTGTTTCTCTCTCTCTCTCTCTCTTTCTGACTACTATGTACCACTCTTTTCACTAATCTCAGTTGGAAAACACTATTTCTCTCACATGCATATATACACATGCACGGTCTCTACTAGCCCTCTATACGCACATATATGTGCCTACGTGTCTCCTGCACGCACATTATCTTTAGGCCTCTCTCGCACACATTGCCCCCCCGACACACCTCTCTCTTAGTAGTTGGCAGATATGATTTCATCATATCATTCGGTAGGATATCCCTGGCTGTTAGGCTGGATGGTAATACGAGGCAAAGTTTTACCCTAGTTCGGATCGAACCTTGCAGTTGAAGAAAGAGCCTACTCCTGGTACTGTATATTAGTGATAGGGGTGTGTACAAAGTACACGTGAATACCAGGCATTGTGCGTGTGTGTATACTATCGACGAACTAGCCCCCAAGCTTGTATAACATACTAAGGGCCTAGGGTTACAAATCATATATAGTCGGCTTATCACCAGTGGGGATAGAGTTCTCCGCGACTCTGGTAGCTTCGTGTTGTACGCCGAGTCCTCCACATGGGTCTTCGTATAACACGTCTCGGTCCAACCTATATGTGGCGCAGGATGGAACCGACCCATGAGTCTTCATGTTGACCCACCACAACTAGAAATAATGTGCCCACCACACCACACACGCAATCGGCCACTAAGAAAATAAGCATATACAATAGTACCACGGTATCTAGCTCACGATATGTCTCCATATTTTGTTGATGACACTGACGGACTTTGCATTTGATGCGTGCTCCGTATTTTGTTGACGACACTTACGGTCATTGTATTTTGCTCATCACGGTCACCACATACATTTTGTCGTGCTAACCAACATGTGGTTGGATGGTTAGAGGACAGTGGTTTCTCGAGCCCACCAAGGTTAAAGTCCTGGTGCTCGCATTTATCTAGTGTTAATTTCAGTATTTTCCGGCGATGTACGTTCAGTGGGAGGAGACGTTCCACTCGACTACGAGGCACCTATGGTGACTTCGTAAAATCTCAAGATCATATATGCTGGCCCACTCTCTCGAAGGTGCTCATAGGGGTAGGGTTCGCGTGTGTGCGCTTATAGCGGTGAGTGCTTGCGCGTATATATGAGCCCTTGCGTCTGTACTGTGTTAAACAAATACATATCATGATTATACGGTCACTGGCTCACCCTACAACTCCGTATTTTGTTGATGACACAATCAATTGACCAGTCAAACGTTCCACGCGACGCAACTAGTGTTGCACCATCGGGGCGCGTAACCGTGGGGCCCACCTGTCAGCCCGTATATGAAAGAAAGAAATGGTAGTTTGAGTCTGTACTGTGTTAATAAAATAGGAGTACATTTTAGGGTGATCATACAGTCACTGGCTCACCATACAGCTCCGTAATTTGTTGATAGCACGATCAATTGACCAGTCAAACGGTCCACATTCAGCAGCGCACATTACCATAGGGCCCACCCATCAGCGCGTATATGAAGGACAGAAATGGTAATAAATTAGTAGTCGGTGGGTATTCGAAGTCGTGAGACCTCTGGTTGGTAGTCACCGGCGGTTGGGGGGCGTTCATTAGGCGGTGGGGTGGGGATCCCCGGAGAAAAAGCTCGGCGCGGGGGGGGGGGGGGGGGGCTAGAGGGATGGCCGGTGCGGCGGCGGACCGGCGGTGCGGGCGGCGGGGGCTCGCGGCTCAGGGGGGGGTGGAGTTTGATGATAAATTGGAGGCCCTTGATTTCGTATCCAACGGCTGGAAAATCTAATGACCAGAGATGAAAAAGTCAGTCGACTGACGTGTAGCCTCACCCGCACGTACACATGCACGCACGCAAGACACGCACGCATGTAGGCGTGCAACACTGACACGTACACACGCACGCATGCTGGCGTGCAACACTGACACGTACACATGCACTCACGAACACACGCACGTACGCACCCATGCATGCAACACTGAAACGTACCCTTGCACGCACGCAACACTCGCACGCCTACATGCACATAGCACACGACGCAAGACACACGCTCAACCTATACGTGCATGCACCCTTTGTTAAGGACATGGATTGTTACGGGTATTAATCAATCTTATCTGTGATAAGCAGAACATTGATGTTTGCAGCGGTCTTTATGAATCACAACGTATCGAACGGGCTATCAACATAGTAGGCTTATCTACATGAAAAAGATGACGTCACACTCAATGAACAATCATCGGTTTATGAAATGCCCGCTTCTGACCGCCCTGGCCCACCAAAGGTTCCTCTGCTGTGCGCTACTTGCGTTGGGTCACTGACATGCAGGCCATGCACCCAAAGAGCCCACACGTCAGTGGAAGAACGGCGTGCTATCCTAGGTCAGAGTCGAGGGCGCCACTCGCGGCACGCCCGGCTGAACACGCCTCCGTGCTGCATTCAAACGCCTCCATGAAACCCACCCGTGTGGAAGTCGAGAAACCCACTCTGGACACACGTCCATTCATGACCGGGCCGGCGTTAAACGCAACGCCGGCCGAGCTCCTCCCGTCCGCCGTCTATTTAATCTCCTATTTAAACGAGGCCAAACGCCGGCCAAGAATCGCACACCTCCGCCGCTCCCCTATCTCCTCCACCATTTTGTCCACTCTTAAAATGGCTTACGAAGAGTAGTTATTCCGCATCCAAGCCGGCTGGGTAGCCCGCCGGATACGAGCTATGCAGCTCGCTGATCCACCTCCCTCCCCTTGCCTGACGGAGCCAGTTGCCGCCCCAAGCCGGCGCGCGGTTCAGCAACTCGCCGCTCCAGGCCAGCTCGACGAGGAGCGGCGCACGGGCGTCGTTGCTGCCGTCCATGCCGCCGCCTCGTACCGCGTCTCCCGTTTCTATGGCCGAGACTCCCATGCCGGCGGCCGCGCCATGCAAGCAGCGACAGAAGCCGGGTGCGCGGAGAGCGACGAGTCAGTGGCCAGCGCCTCCACGTCCGCCGCCATCATCGAGGAGAAGTAGAACACGGGAGGCCGCCGCCGCTTGGGTCCCATGAAGGCCACCGCGGAGGCGACGCCGGCGTACACAGCAGGTGTCTTGCCGGATCCTTTTGTTGCGAGGACCTTCATCGACCCCGCATGGGCTCCATGGAAGAGGGGAATGTTAGGATGAACTCGAGCCGGTGCCGGCCATGGCGAAGTAGTGGCCGGTGATGAACTCGAACCGGTGCCGGCCACCATCATCTTCGGCACCAGCCAATGATATCAGTTGGGCAGTGGGGAAGCGAGCCGTCCTTTGCGCTGAAGCATATACCTCTGGGGCTCCCGGAAGTCCGGTGATCGTGCTGCCCGACATGAGGAACACAAATCGATCGGCGGGCGACCATTTAGGCCAGGTATTATATACTTGTGCTGTCCAGAACTAGCACCGCGTAGTTCATTTGAATGTAATGAAATCTGTCATGTTTGTATGAAAATCCGGTATTTTATATGATTTATGTCGTTGTTTATATGAAATATCAGTTTGTCTACGTGTTTGCGTGAATTTCGTCCGGTTGGTTGAGTTGCTGTCATAATGTGTGCGGCTACGGTTGGATGGCGTAATTTGCGGGTCGCCGGTCGGTCTGCGGGCGGCTCGGGCGGCGTTGTGGGACAAAAAAACACAGCTCGTGCGAGCTCGTCTCCAACGTGCGTGCTGGAGGATGCATGACAGCATGAGCACCCGAGCCATTCCTCGTTCATCGGTGGCAAAGGCACCGGTGGACAAAAGGGTCGCCAATATTTTGGCTACCCCGGGCAAGATCCAAACAGCCCCTCCCAACAGATTCAAATCCCTCGTTCGCCGTGGAATTTTGCCATGTGTTGTTTTCATGGACTAGCAAGATGCCCGTGCATTGCACGGAACATCAAGATGCATTTTTTACAAACTCCCGCATCCATGCAAGGGATAATTAATGTCCTCCTTTGCTAGTACCACGAGGCAAACACCATTAATATTGCATCGATTAGTGTTAGTGGCCTTGTATATCTGCAAATTGTAATTTTGATAGTGGCCCCTTGTATATAAAAATGGAGGGAGAAAGATGAGAGATAAGGCGAGGAGGAGTGGGGCGTGGTGGTGACTGGTGGTCGGACTGGGCGGAGGCATGGGGATGGACGGCGCATTATGTATAGGTTTGTATCTCTCTCACACACACCCACGTAGGTGGGGGACGTGCACGAAGAGAAGAGGTGCACGCATGGCGCACGTACTCCCGTCTCTTTCCCAACCACACCCGCGCGGGTACACGGTGGAGCTCATTTCTGTACGAAAAAGGCAGCCCACGTGGTAATTTGGCACGTGTACTGGTTGTCCACTTGGTGGAGGGAGGATCGTCTACCACGGGTGAACAAACAAATTGTGACTTGATGCGTTATGTTAAATTAAGAAAAGAGGCAAACCATGTGGGGCCTACCTTAGAGGCAAGGCTCTATACACTTGAGTACTTTTGATGTGTCCCGTCAACTCGCAGAACGAGGAGAAGCTTGCTTAGTACGCCGTCTCCCCCGCCCACGGGCGCGGTGGCTCACAGGATGAGGTGAAGCTTGCTTACGAGTAGTAGTAGTAGTACTACTACTACTGTACGCCTTTACGCCCGCTCCCTCGCCCACGCGCGCGGTGGCTCGCAGCACGAGGAGAAAATTTTACTACTCCCTCCGTTTACTCCTCGTCCCTACTACGTACTTTGGTTAGTACTCCCTCCATTTACTTATACAAGGCCACTATAAAAAATACATTTTGCATCTATACAAGGCCACAAATAGTAATCGAGCCAAAAGTTACTACTCCCTCCTTTCCAGTTTATGGCTCAATTTCAAAATCTCTCCAACCAAGGTAGACGGTGAGTGGTCGAATTAATTTCGTAGTTTGCACAAGTAATTAGTACGCTCGTTTTTCTCAAGTTATGTTTACCGAGGCATTAATTAGAATAAATGCATGAATGACCACTAAATTTCCATGAACTTGTACATGCATTGGTTAGTTTCCTCTTGACACTGCTTGCGTCGGGTGATCTAACGCACCTCGAAATCCAACTTGTAATGGTACTACTACTAGTATAGTAGAATTGAGACTTATCAAACGGAAAAACGAATGTTTTTTAGATGAGCCCTATAAACCCTAGTGGGTACGTACTCCGTAAAAACAGATTTTTCCAAAACTAAGTCGCTTCCTTTCATGAATTCTGTACTTCCTGTCGCCAACATGTGGGACATATAGCAACCGGGTCGACGTGTCAAGCACCAAATAACAGTGCAGAACAGCAGGGGGGAGGCACCCCACTCGTACCGGCCCAGTAGTAGTAATGAGCAATGAGACGTCAAATCACAGTGCCGCACCTTCCCAGACGGATGAAGCAACCATTATTTCACACTTCAGTTCGCCATCATCTCAAACCACATAGTATTGCTTCTGCCTCAAGAGGGACACGCGCATCGCCTTGGTACATCATGACACGTGGGACCGCATGACAGGCCATGCTCCCCCGCCGATCGCTCGGTAAAATCACCTCATTTTTACTATACTTCCTCCGTATCGGTTTACTACATGGCATGCACGTCGTTCTAGGTTGAGAATTTAACTGGTTATATATGTGATGAACAGTACTCTAGCCTTTTTAAAAATGTATACTTTTGTACAGTAGTACTATCGATGGATTGCGCCATGGAGCAAAAATTGAAATTAAAAAAAGGTGGTACATATAGAGAGCGCTCGTCGCCAAATTATGCATATAGTACTATTAAAAAAGCTAGTACGTGCTTAATTGGGGTGCTAAATTCTATTAAAGAAATACTACTAGTATGTACATACTGAAGAGTTAAAGTAACGAGAAGAAACATAACATAGTTCTGCTGGGGGCTCAACACAACACACCCCTCAAATTAAACTAAGCACACCTGAAATTAAACTATGCAACTAATCCGGTAGACACTGCATTAGAAGTTTAGAACCACCATGAGCAACGACACTGCCACCTTACTCGGAGTCCTCGTCCACGTCCTCGACTTCGTCCTTGTCCCTCTTCCTCTTGGCCGATACTTCTTTGCTTGAACCGCACACTTGGCTGTTGCTCTTCATCCAACCCTTGTAGATATTGAAACAAAGGTAGCCATCCATTGTAGCGTAGTGGATGTGGTCTATATCTAGTACATTCCGCTGCCATGCATGACGATGAAACGTGTAATGAGGTTTCTCCAGTTTACGGTACGAAGGATGAACCATGGCTCCTGCCAGGGTCAGCATTGAAGGCTGACGAGAGGGCACCAGCCGATTCTTCTGGAGGTTGAAGGGGTTGCCTACAACGAGGCCTATCCGACCCAGGACTTCTTTGTCGTTCTTAAAGTCTATAGTAACGAATTTCACTGTTTTGTCCTTGAGGAAGTTCTTAAAATCCTGGCACTCAACGTCGGCATGGCATATGTGGTAGACCAAGCAAACGTTATGTACGCAAACCTGGATCACGGCGGGCTTCTTCCTCTCTTCGTCCTTTAGACCCTTCTCTCATCCCAGGACTGTGCTGTACTCAACATCTAGCCCAGCGACCCACTCATCATCTGAGTTTGCGAACATGGGTCTGAAGCAAGAAAGTCATCCTTTCACCGTCGCGGAAGAACGGGTGTAGATGAGATCGAACTCATCGCCGGTGATGGTCTAACCTTTTACTCACCGCCGATCATGGAGATTTGGGATGCCATGGATTTGGGAGGAGGGTTAGGATTAGTGGAACTGCCGTAATGTGAATGGACGGGACGACTAGGAGCGAACCGCCGTAGTATTGAAGGACGTGCGGGGACGAGCAGGAGCGAACTGCCAGCGTGCGAATGGCAGGGTAGTGGCTTTCCATTCTCCCATGATACGGGCTTCCGAGAGCCCTTGGATCTGAGATCGAACGGTTGCATGGCCTGATTCTAGACCTATGGGTGAATATCCTATCCTGGAGGGTTATTTTGCAAATTTTCAGCAACTTAGCATGCGACCGTTTGATCTCAGATCCAAGGACTGCCAGTAGCCCGTATCATGGTCAAAAACATTCTTATATTATGGGACACAGGGAGTACTAGTATTTATTGCATTTGCCAAGGAGTGACCTCTTCCAATGAAATGGTGTTGCTAAGTTTGCTTCATTTAATTAGCTATAGACTCAAAATTGTCTTTTCACCTAGGTACACGCGCTTAGCACCGTTTCTTCCTTGGGTCACCAAACTAGTCTCTCTCTTCTTGATTAACTTGCCACATCAGACTTTATGCCTATGTGGCAAGCTTAAGAACCTGTAGGAGCAAGTAAAAGTAAGTACAATAGTGCACTTTACATGGCATTTTTTCATATGTGGAGGAAAGAGAGGCAAGGAAAAAGTGGAGAAGTGGGCTCTCATGCAAGAGCCATCCTCTACTACATGGTGGAGCATTGGGAGAGGCACCTGTATGGAGGTGGTCAGGAATCGGGAGACTCACACCGGTCGTAGCACCGCAGTTAAAATGATAATGGCAAGTCAAATCACGGGGCCCCACCTATCCAGCAGTAACTCGCTGTCAAATCACACAGCCCTACTGAAAGTGCAAGTATCACTTAGATTATATTTTGGTGTGATGACAATGTGGTTAGTGGAACTAATGTTGGTTGCTAAAGTTTAGCTCAGGACTTTGGTTCCAAGGTGTCCATTGATGGAGGTGTGCGACCCCCTAGTCCAAAAAGATCAAAGGCGTGGTTACCGGCGACTCGAAGGTTTTTCGTTTTGGTTCGATTTGAGTCGTAGGTAAAACTGCACTATCAAGAGGGGTCTTCGTGGATTTAGTGTCGTGTGGGAATGCCTCCAAGACAGATACACCAGCCCTCCTACACCTCCTCAGATATTCCACTTATTGTGTGCTTTGCCGTGGTGTCCTCTGATGTTTCATCAGAACTCTTCTGGACACCCCGTGTGCACGGGGTCTCTGACCCCCGTGCGCACAGGGTAGTCAGAATATTTCAGGACACCCCGTGCGCACGGGGTCTCTGACCCCCGTGCGCACGGGGTACCTCGAAACTCACTGGACACCCCGTGCGCACGGGGCTGACTTGGCCCGTGCGCACGGGGTCCAACGGGCAGAAATCCCCTCCCGGCCAAGAACACTATATAAGCCCCCTTCTTCCTCCTCCATCCCTTAACCCTAATGTCTTGTTGAGCTCCTCCATTGCTACACCCCATTTTGCTCACTACTCTCAATCCCTCCACCCAATCTTGTTGAAACTTTGGGGATTGCGAGAGCAAGACCCGATCTACACTTTGACCAAACCAAATCGCGTTCCACGCAACATTCATCCACCATGACTTGTTACTCTTGGAGCTTGGGCTCCTAGGTGGTTAGAGGTTCCTCCGGAAGCTTCCTTGCTTGTGGTGTGCTCCGGAGAAGTTTGTAAAGGTGTGGTGGTCGCCTTCAAGACCAACCCCGAGTGATTCAAGGCTCATCCGTTGGGGTTGACTCGAAGGAGATTACGGTGAGCCTTTGGTGGCGTTCCGCAAGCTTTGGCTCCGGCACCGCTCTAAACGGAGAGTAGCTCTTCCCCAAGGAAGAGTGAACTTCGGGATAAAATCCGCGTCCTCGTCTCACTTGTGGTTAATCCTTTCCCGCACTTTACTTAGCCTTGTATGCTTGTTGGCTTGATAATTAGTTTGTTGCCTAGCATATTTAGCTTAGAGCTTGCTTGTCATATAGGTTGTGTTCACCTAGTTGCATATCTAGTGAACCCTTTTTATCCGCTAAGCCTTAAAATTGACAAGAAAGAGTAAAATTTGTAGTCTCCTATTCACCCCCCCTCTAGTCGACCGTATCGATCCTTTCAATTGGTATCAGAGCCAGGTTCTCTAATATAAGGTTTTACAACCTTAGAGGATATGGTCGATCTAGGGAATGAGGGAGGTGACACACCACTTGCGGAGGATGGTCAAAACCTACCCCCCGCCGCGGCCGACGCACTTGTTGCTCCGGCCGTTGCTCCCGTCGCCCCCATTAACCCGGGGGCCCCGTTGACCGCGGCCGATATTCTTTCAATGTTTGCGGACCTCAAAACTGCTATGTTGAAAGAAGTTCGCTCCTCGGTCAAGGAGGAAATTGATGCTCGCTTAAAGCCCTCGACATCCGCCTCAAACTCATTTGATCCAAATGCGGTTCATGATGCGGATGATTCGAGAGAACCTCTTGCATCCCCGGCTCGCACTCAAGTTCCCAAGTACAATGCCGTGGAACCCTTTTACTCACCACAACCCTTGCAGCACCCTCGCATTCATCCTGTGGGGCCTCCGCCCCCTTTGAAAGCTAACGCGTTTGCTAAGTGGAAGCTAGATATGGAGCCTCATATTCGCAGTGCATCTACACAACTATGGTGGATTGTGGTCAACGGTTTCAACCCCAAGGATCCCATGAATCTCACTCCAAGAGAAGCGGTTGATGATCAACTCAATGCTACCGCCCACAACATGTTGCGCACCGCGGTGACCGATGACTATAGTGACTCCATTGCTCTACTCAAGACCGCCAAGGAAATTTGGGATTGCCTTGAGGAGGCCCTCGAAGGTGATGAAGCAATTCGAAGATCTCGGTTGGCTTTGCTCAAGCAAGAAGTCAACCTATTTGTGAGAAATGAGGGTGAGTCCGCGGAAGAGGTATATCGAAGGTTGAAGTCTCTTGTGCTCAATTTGAGAACCTTTGGGTGCACTTGGGCAAATGATGATTTCATTAAGGACAAGTTCATTGATGCTATGGTTCTCACGGAACATACCATGGTGATGATGATACATCAACGCCCGGACTATCAAAAGTTGACCGCGGCACAAGTTGTATCCACTTTCTCAACTCATGTTCTTTTGGAGACCAAGTCCAAGAAGACCTTTGCCATAGCTCAAGCCACCAAGAACTCAAATCTTGCATTGAAGGCCAAGAAAGTAGTTGCCCAACCCTCAAGGGATGAAGAAGTTGTTGAAGAGACTTGTGAGGAAGATGTTGACACCTCATGCCCGGCAAATGACTTTGCGGAAGACTTGGCTCTCTTGGTCAAGAAATATTCCGGGACCATGGCAAACAAAGGGAAGAATCTGCAAGGAAGATCGTTTGGACGAAGAAAATGCTACAATTGTGATAGCCCAAGACATTTTGTGCACGATTGTCCTTATGAGAGACGTGAAGACAAGTCCGAGAAGCTTGTGCTCAAGAAGAAGAAGTTCACCAAGTTTTCCAAGAGGAAAGATGACAAGGCTCTTGTTCATGAGGAGTACATGTCCGGAGATGAAGATGACGGTGATGATGATCATGTGGGCACGGCCGCCATTGCCATGCATGCCACTACCTCCTCCTCCACCACCGGCCTCTTCGACTCTCCCAACGAGGACAAGCCATTCACTCATCATTGCCTAATGGCCAAACAGGTAAAAACAAAGTCCAAATCTCTAAAACCCTTCATCCACACTCCCAATGTTTCATGTGAGATAGTGGAGGATGAGTGTGATGATGGTGTGGATAATGATGAGGAATCCTTGATGGCTTTCATGAAAACTCTTCATGGTGAAGCTCGTGCTTGTTTTAGCGATCTCCTTAAATCACTCGCCGAACGCGATGATTTTATTGAGAACGTTGAAAACCTCCTCATAGAGGAAAAAGAGAGAGTCGAACTCCTTGAGCACGAGCTACATGAAGAGAGTGTCATGAGAGCATCACTTGATGAAGCCTTGTCTTCTCATAAAATTGACTTCGTTAAAACCGATGATGCGTTGCAACTTGCTCTTGAGAACAAAGATGCCCTTAAAGTAAGGGTTGAAAAGCTTCTAGTTGATCACACGAGACCTGTTGAGGAACATGAGCTCCTTGTGACTAGTTCCAAGGTTGTCAAAGGTGACCTCATTGCCCTCACCGAGTCTTATGCTCAACTTAAAGCTACAACCATTAAGGCTCTTACTTCCATCCCTCATATTGATTTAAATGATGAATCTTGTACGGCTAACTTTGCTCATGATTGCACCTCTCTCCAAGAGGAGAATAAGAAGTTAAAAGCTCAAATTGAGAAAGGGCTTGTGTCGTGCATTCAAGGGGAGAAAAACCTCAATGACCTCTTGAGCAACCAAAAGGAGTGTGTTGCCAAGAAGGGAATTGGGTTTGACCCCTCTTCTAAGAAGAAGAAGACCAAGAGGAAGAGCCACAAGAAGAAGATCGGTCCTACTCCTCCTCCCCAAAAAAAGATAGCATTTGTTCATGAAGGACACAAGGAGAAGGAGAAGGAAAAAGGGAATGTTGGGGATGTGTGACACCCCAAAATTTTGACCTTGTTTTATAAATAAATTTTTTGCCAAGAAATCAAACTTTTCCATTTGTCTAGATTGACCCCTTTTGATATTGTGGGTTTTTACCTCAAGTGGAAACTTTCCAAAAGTATTATTGGATTTGTATGCTCTCTCTATGAAACAATTCTTTATCAGTGGATTTAATTGCAAGATTTTGCTTTTTCTTGAGCTTTACTCTTTTAAAATGATTTTTCATAAATTTGGAGCCTGTTTTGCACTGCAACCATTTGGCAATTGCATTTAAAATTTCCACCAAAATTTGGGGATGTCATGTGATGTTTCCACATCACTTTTATGCAAAAATATCTTTTGGATATTGGAGATTTTGAGCTCTACATCAACTTTTCAAATCTGGTCCAGTAGGTACCTTTGCACTACAACCTATTTAAATGTTCCTTTAAAAATTCTTCCAAGTGTTTGGAGAGGTCAGTAGATGCATATAATTCAACTTTATGCTAAAACTCAATGATGTTCTTTGAAACTTTTGAGTGAATCAACCTCTTTTCCATTCTGGTCCAGTTTGGTGATTTGTACTGCAACCCTATTTTATTTTGCTCTAGTGCCCATGACCTTTTTTCCTGCTTGTAGCCCTCCCTACAAAACCCTTAAGTCCAGGAGAGTGGAACCATTGGAGGATTTTAAGTGCATGCAATGAGCCCCTTTTCTTTCTGTCCAAAACTGTAGTTTTGCAAAACTTGCACTAGCAAGTTTCTGGTTTTGCCCAAATGATCTTGCCATCATCACCTACATCCAAGGAGACCCTGATCTGGAGTTTTTGGCCGCTCCAAGAGTTGCCTAGATGCACTTGGCATTCTGTCGAACACTTAGTGTGCACAGTCAATTTTGACATAAGTTTTAGTTGCACTGTGTACTTGATCCTCTAAACCAGCAACCTTGTCCACTAAGATCCTAGCTACTCCTAACCTAGTCCTGTTAATTGCCAGCCTCCCTCTAGCACTCTAGACTGCCCTGGCATTTCGTCGAACACGTCCCGTGCGTGCTCTGGGCGCGCCCAGAGCGCACGTTTTGCACGCGCGCGCACCGAGTCGCCGCGTCGCACTGCCGCCCTCGCCGCGTCCGGCCCCTGGCCCTTGCTCGCCTGCAGAGCCGCGCCCTGCACTCGCCCACTCGCCAGTACCCTCCAAGCCAGCCCTGGCGCCCTACAGCGCCGCCGTCAGAGCCTTTGGCGGCACGCCGGCATCGGCAGTGAGCTCCTGCCATGGTCGGCGCCGCCCAAGCCACCCGTGCGCGCCAGCTGCCCCTGTGAACGGCTCGAGCTTATCCTGGAGCCCGTCGGCACGCGCTCGTCGCCGCCACATCGCCCTGCAGCTACAGCACGGCGGTCGCCGGCGTTCTTATCCACAGCCGCCGCGGGACCAGCCTCGAACGCCTATAAAAGGAGACCCCGAGCCCCTCCGAGCGCTCAGGCGACCTCAGGCCTCCCCCCTAGTGCTCCCCTAGCCGCAGATTGACCGGAAGAGGCCATCTCCCCCACCTCCGGCCGGTTCGGCCGCCGCTGCCTTCCGGTGCCATTCGTCGCAACCAGACACTCCCCCGCCCGTCCAACGCCACCACTCGCTTCCCCTTGTTCTTGCGGAGCTGCCCAGCGCCTCAGCCTCGATCGGAAACCACCGGAGCCCAAAACCCCCTTCACTCCCGTAGCCCCCTCCGCCGCAGAGCTCGCCGCCGGCGACTCCTCCCACCACCGTCGACCCAACGACCACCGGGAGGACCGCCCCGGTCTGGCAGGTCCATCCCTGCCCTCGGGTGCCCTCGAGGAGCCGCCGTTCGTCGACGGCGATCGCCGGAGTCCCGCCCCGTTCGGACAGAGGAAGAGGAGGGAGAGGGGGGAATGGTCAAACCTGACCAGTGGGCCCTCTGGATCCACTGTTAGTGACCCCCGCGCCACCCGCGCTGGCTTAAGTGGTCACGTAAACGCCTGAGTACGTTTCCTCTGCTTCAAAAGCGTATTCTCCCCCGAAACGTTTTCTTTTCTGGTTTTTATTAAAAACAGAACTTTGACCAAACTTTGACTGGCTATAACTTTTAAAATAAAACTCCAAATGAGTTGATTCTTTTTTCTACCTTTCTCAAATGTCATCTAGTTTATTTTAAGATTTATTTATAAAATATTTGTGACAACTTTTTGTACTGCTTTTGAAATATTTGTTATTTGAATATTTTTCAAAATAGGAAATGGAGAGAGAGGAAAAACTTTCAAAGAGTGCACCCCCTTGCATACTCTTGAAGGCAAGCATTCTGAACTCTGGCATAATATTTTTGTGAGGTATTTTGATATGGTTACAACACCACTTGACTTGGAGCATACGTTATTTTTTTTATGTGACGATAAAATCAATCGCATGAATGCACAATGGAGATTCCTTGCTGGTAGTAATGGTCATGCTGATGATAGTAGTCATCCTCGTGAACTTTTCATGCATACCGGAAGGAAGCCGGGAAGGTCGCTATCTTGGGTAGACACGAGTTTGTCCCTAGTTCCTCGTCGAGACGAGTGTGTCCGGTATGGCATGGTGAGGTTTGATGGGTGGTGACTTTATCTGTTAATGACAATATATTTGTCTTATGGATCGGCCGTAGGTCGAGTCTTGTTCAGTAACTTCCCCTACTTGTTTTGTACTACCACTTGACCCTGCTGCAGGTAGGGTACGGTTCAGTAAGTTGTCAACCCCTTACCAAGGCACACACCGTACAGAGAGGCCATGGTGGAAGATACCGGATGCATCCGGTAGGCATGCCACCTGGTCCGGGGGCATGGGTGTTTCCGGTTGGGACCGAGAGGGGGGCACCCCTTAGAGCGCGCGATATAAATTTGATCCCATGCTACGTCGAGGTTGTAGCCTCCCCACTTAGAGTTTTGCTCGACAGGTGTCGTGGGTGATTCCAGACACCGGTAAGTTAAGCTGGTGTTTGCAGGTCAGGCGTGTTTTCAATTAAAAGGCCGTAGGCGGAATTAATCCCGATGGACTAAATAAATCCGTTACTCGTGGGTAAAGAGTACACCCTCTGCAGAGGTCATATCTATTTGGATAGCCATGTTCATGGGTAAGGACTACAGTCTGAGATGGGTCTAGTGACGGGTTTTCGGATGGAGAAACGGCTAGACTAGATCATTGGATTATGATTATGTTAGTGACGGTCTTCGGATGGAGAAACGGCTAGACTAGAACTTTGTTTATGACCTGTGACGTATGAGGATTATGTTTATTATTATGGGCTAACCATGTACATTATTTGAATTATTGAGTATCCCTGGGATGGTTCTACCTCCTGGATATTCACTGTGATCATTCTTATATAAGCCCTTTATGTGGTGTCGCTCAGACGCCCGACTGCGGCATGGTTGTTATTTAATTATCCTTTATAAGCCCTTTATGTGGTGTCGCTCAGACGCCCGACTGCGGCATGCTTGTTATTTAATTATTCTTTATAAGCCCTTTATGTGGTGCCGCTCAGACGCCCGACTGCGGCATGCTTGTTATTTAATTATCCTTTATAAGCCCTTTATGTGGTGTCGCTCACACGCCCGACTGCGGCATGCTTGTTATTTAATTATACTTTATAAGCCCTTTATGTGGTGTCGCTCAGACGCCCGACTGCGGCATGCTTGTTATCTAATTATCCTTTATAAGCCCTTTATGTGGTGTCGCTCAGACGCCCGACTGCGGCATTATTAATTTTTTGCACCCTTTCGAGGAGCCATTTCAGATACTCGATCAGTGCATTCTATTACCACCCCCATATTGCATGTTCATATTTTTCCCACATGCGTGCATCACGGATTTCGCTTATTTCGTGATAGATGTTATGATCATAAATAATTCGGTGCATGATTACCCCTTGTTATATTATACCCGTGTTCTTGATGTTTGCGAGTACATTCAAACGTACTCACTGGCTTGTCCCTGGCTATTGTCTTGGCCAGATCTCGCGCATGGAGATAAGCTTTGCGATGACAGCCCCGGAACCCACGCAATGATGATAGCAGCCTCGCGAAGATAGGAGTTATCCTGGTCAGCTGTTCTTCTAGGAAATGGAGTCCCTTAGACACAGATGTACCACAAACCGCTTCCGCCATCAACCACTAGAAACCAAGTGTTGTACTCCTAGGCCACAATGGTCTTGTACTACATATTTTGTACCTTGCTTGGAATTCTTGTATCAAGTTGGTACCTCATCAGCTAACAGTAATCCTGGGGCTGGTGAGCACAAAGGCCGTTTTCTGGGAAATTAATATCCCGAAAACCCGGTCCTGACAGACTTGGTATCAGAGCCAGGCTGACCATTGGCTAATCCTATCTTAGCCAGGTCAATAAACCTAGGTTAACCAAACCACCAGACCTTAACCTAATCCCGGCCAAGCTTCTCGCGTAAGATAGCCCCACAGTGACCCATCGCCTTTCGGCAGACGGTGCCCAACCTATCCGCCTAGCCCATCGATCGCGCGCCAGTGACCGATACCTAACACGTCTCATTCGCAAGCGTGCGAAGGAAGACTCCGTCCCCTTTTCCTATAAAAAGGGCACGCTAGCCTCAACCCAGCACAGCACAACCTCTTTCCCCCAAACCAAGCCACGATGCCTGGCCCCATTGTTCACAATGAGACCACTGCAACCAACCTTGGAGGTTTTGTGACCGTGCTCGCAAACCTCACCCGCCGTGCCTATGCATTAGAAGAGCCCCCTGAATATGTTGTGTACCAAGGACCCATGTACGGTCAGAGCCGTCAGTATTGGGCCACTGTGCACATCTATGGTAGGGGTCTATCGCCAGAACGCCCCTACAGGTTCACTGGAAGGACAACTTCCTTTGAGCCACAAGCCATCCAACTGGCAGCTCGAGAAGCTATAGTTCAACTCCGGCACTTGTCGCCCAGAGTCAACTATCGCTCGTTCTACTACTACCCCAGTCGTGACGGGTATGGTAGGCCGCCCCAGGTTGCCAACGGAGATCACGAGACAGACCCTGCACTATTGCATCTGGTGCGCTATGTAAGCGCACTAGAGCAACTGTTAGATCAAATCACCCTTGATCTGATCGCAGCTCGTGGAGAACTGGTTCGCCGAGCCCCGGCAGGAGGAGAAGTGGAGCCCGACGGCGACAACCCAGTCATGCTGTTCGGACACCCGATCGAGCCCTTGAGGTCTGCCCCAGCCATCAACCAGAGTGCTTTGGTGTCCCCAGAAGCGCTTCGTCGCCTTTTGGGAACCCGTTCCAACGGGATTGTGACCAGCAACCCCCGCGATGGTCATCACCACTACCCCGACCCTGCAGCTCCTCAACCTCAACCAGCAAATCCTGACGGTGAAACCCGTGGAGAAACCTCGGCGTCCACAAGGCCAGCCCACTTAGACATTAATGAAGTAGACTAAGTCGCTCAAGTAGTATCGAGCCTTAGTATTCTTACACTTTGTAACTGTGTGGTCCTGTGTCGCTTTTATTAAATGCTATCTGCTTGAGCGCCCCTATTTTTGGAGTAGTAGCTATGCATATGTACGTTGGCGTACAGTTGCACTTTTAAATTTCGGGCGCAGCTACCAAGACCAACCCCGACGGCACCCACAGTAATGCGTCACATTTATGAGATATGTATATCTGTGGCTTTGACCCAAAAACAGGATCGACAACCAGTTACCCCCCACTACGGTAGATAACCCAGCCCCAAAGCTCTATAAAAGGCCGCCTCATGACCTTGCCAAGTACCCCTCACCTTGTGCGCAACACTCACAGCCATTTCTTTGCCATGCCGACCCCCAGTATTTATCTGAGAACCCCAGACGCAACCCCGGGTAGTTTTGTTAAATTATTGTGGGACTTTACCTGCAGTACCATGAGTGCCATCCATCCACCCCAGTACGAGTTGCTCAAATCAAGGATCACCCCATCCACCTCGAAGTATTGGGCAGTGGTGCACATCCCTCCCACAAACCCAAACCAAGACCCAACGGAAGTTTCCTTCGTGGGGAAATCCATGCCGACTCCGCATATGGCCATAGAAGCTGCTGCGTACGAAGCACTCGCTCGTCTTCGATTCGCGGTACCCTATGCCAGCGAACGAGGATATTATTATTTTCCTAGTCATGCAGCACCCGGAGAAGTTGCATCTTTTCCCGGTGGACGAATTGAGAGAGATCCCGTACTGGCCAACCTTGCCCAGTACGTTATCGCTCAAGAGCGTTTAACTCGGCGGGTAATGGGCTATCTCCAGAGCCTCGCTGATTTAAATCCTCGGATCGCTATTGGCAGACCACTGAGGCCTGACCAGGAGAGGCGCATTCATCGACTGGTCAACCCGCTTCCCCCGATAGAAGAGGAGTGTGCCCCAGTACCAGAGGCGTTTTCTCAAGACCCTGTCCTTTTGCCGTTTTCTTTGTAGACGTCACCGCTATGTTTATTATCCCAATATTTATTTATGTGCTGTAACTTGTACGTGATATCAAAAAATTGTGCGACGGATAATATTTTTGGTTTCAATTATGTGAGCAGTTTTACTACTGTTAATTTTGTTTTAACTAATTTTTTTTCACTCGCGATAAGTTTTGTAGTGAGATCTCTTTCCCCGAGTTGCTGCAGCGTATGTATCTTCACGACATAGATTTTTTTATTCGCGCAGCACCGTAACAGCAGACTCACAACTACAACCACTCGACCTCGTGCGCTAATTACAAATTCTCGTACACGTTTTTGCGCCAAACTGATCACACTCGGGGACACCACAGTCTCAGTAAGAGAGATTTGTGAGAAATCATTCGGGCGCGAGTTGCCCCAGCACACCGACAGCAATTAGCACTCGATGCCGCACCTAATCCTCGTGATCGCCGCCACCGCGAAGAGCTAACATTCGAGCGGCAGCATCACGACGATCATCCAGGATCATCGCGCACAAGAGCACGGAGAACCCCAGCAACGTCGCCAAACCTCCACACACCAGGACCACATACCAGTCCGGCATCGCCTCCGCCATTAGAGCCTCGGCTCAAGCTCCTGCTAACAGCAATGGAGGGGAAGGAAGGAGAAGTAGAAGCAAGGCCAGGTGCGAGGAAGAAGAAAGGAGCACCGCGACTATTTTATAGCTCGAGATCGGTGTACGGTGGGCGAGGTCCACCAGCGCCACTCGTCGCTCAATCGCCGGTGTTCGGAGGTGAGTCCGCGAGCAGTGCCGACAGTGCACTGGCCCGCGAGGTGAGTGCACGCTGCACCGGCAGCTAGCACGCCGCGCACTACCGCAGTACGGCCTAGATGCCCTACACGCTAGGCGTCGCCGGTGGAGGAAGCGCGGGAGAGCACGCGAGAGAGAAGAGAGAACCAGAGGTAGAAGAAGAGGCCGACAATGGACCCCGGGTCCACCTGTCAGCCAGAGAGAGCACGGTGCTCTCGGGTACGACCAGCGTATTTTAGTAATTTAGATTTTATTCTAAAATTACTGTATCCACGTAGAAATATCTCGTTTTCCCCCAACCTTGGTTTTTCCGCACAACGCCAGTATACCACACTGTGGTTTTACACCACTAATTGCCCTCTCACTGTAGCTACATTGTTATTGCATAGTAGCATATTGTTTTCTTTTGGTAAGAGCGATGTTTGTTCAAACAGCTTTTAGCAAATCTCGAGGACGAGATTTTTATTAAGGGGGTAGTGTTGTGACACCCCAAAATTTCGACCTTGTTTTGTAAATAAAAATTTTGCCAGGAAATCAAGCTTTTCCATTTGTCTAGATTTACCCCTTTTGATATTGTGGGTTTTTACCTGAAGTGGAAACTTTCCAAAAGTATTATTGGATTTGTATGCTCTCTCTATGAAACAATTCTTTATCAGTGGATTTAATTGCAAGATTTTGCTTTTTCTTAAGCTTTACTCTTTTAAAATGATTTTTCATAAATTTGGAGCCTGTTTTGCACTGCAACCATTTGGCAATTGCATTTAAAATTTCCACCAAAATTTGGGGATGTCATGTGATGTTTCCACATCACTTTTATGCAAAAATATCTTTTGGATATTGGAGATTTTGAGCTCTACATCAACTTTTCAAATCTGGTCCAGTAGGTACCTTCGCACTACAACCTATTTAAATGTTCCTTTAAAAATTCTTCCAAGTGTTTGGAGAGGTCAGTAGATGCATATAATTCAACTTTATGCTAAAACTCAGTGATGTTCTTTGAAACTTTTGAGTGAATCAACCTCTTTTCCATTCTGGTCCAGTTTGGTGATTTGTACTGCAACCAAATTTTATTTTGCTCTAGTGCACATGACCTTTTTTCCTGCTTGTAGCCCTCCCGACAAAACCCTTAAGTCCAAGAGAGTGGACCCATTGGAGGATTTTAAGTGCATGCAATGAGCCCCTTTTCTTTCTGTCCAAAACTTGCACTAGCAAGTTTCTGGTTTTGCCCAAATGATCTTGCCATCATCACCTACATCCAAGGAGACCCTGATCTGGAGTTTTTGGCCGCTCCAAGAGTTGCCTAGATACACTTGGCATTCTATCGAACACTTAGTGTGCACAGTCAACTTTGACATAAGTTTTAGTTGCACTGTGTACTTGATCCTCTAACCCAGCAACCTTGTCCACTAAGATCCTAGCTACTCCTAACCTAGTCCTGTTAATTGCCAGCCTCCCTCTAGCACTCTAGACAGCCCTGGCATTTCGTCGAACACGTCCCGTGCGTGCTCTGGGCGCGCCCAGAGCGCACGTTTTGCACGCGCGCGCACCGAGTCGCCGCGTCGCACTGCCGCCCTCGCCGCGTCCGGCCCCTGGCCCTTGCTCGCCTGCAGAGCCGCGCCCTGCACTCGCCCACTCGCCAGTACCCTCCAAGCCAGCCCTGGCGCCCTACAGCGCCGCTGTCAGAGCCTTTGGCGGCACGCCGGCGTCGGCAGTGAGCTCCTGCCATGGTCGGCGCCGCCCAAGCCACCCGCGCGCGCCAGCTGCCCCTGTGAACAACTCGAGCTTATCCTGGAGCCCGTCGGCACGCGCTCGTCGCCGCCAGGTCGCCCTGCAGCTACAGCACGGCGGTCGCCGGCGTTCTTATCCACAGCCGCCGCGGGACCAGCCTCGAACGCCTATAAAAGGAGACCCCGAGCCCCTCCGAGCGCTCAGGCGACCTCAGGCCTCCCCCCTAGTGCTCCCCTAGCCGCAGATTGACAGGAAGAGGCCATCTCCCCCTCCTCCGGCCGGTTCGGCCGCCGCTGCCTTCCGGTGCCATTCGTCGCAACCAGACACTCCCCCGCCCGTCCAACGCCACCACTCGCTTCCCCTTGTTCTTGCGGAGCTGCCCAGCGCCTCAGCCTCGATCGGAAACCACCGGAGCCCAAAACCCCCTTCACTCCCGTAGCCCCCTCCGCCGCGGAGCTCGCCGCCGGCGACTCCTCCCACCACCGTCGACCCAACGACCACCGGGAGGACCGCCCCGGTCTGGCGGGTCCATCCCTGCCCTCGGGTGCCCTCGAGGAGCCGCCGTTCGTCGACGGCGATCGCCGGAGTCCCGCCCCGTTCGGACAAAGGAAGAGGAGGGAGAGGGGCGAATGGTCAAACCTGACCAGTGGGCCCTCTGGACCCACTGTTAGTGACCCCCGCGCCACCCGCGCTGGCTTAAGTGGTCACGTAAACGCCTGAGTACGTTTCCTCTGCTTCGAAAGCGTATTCTCCCCCGAAACGTTTTCTTTTCTGGTTTTTATTAAAACAGAACTTTGACTGGCTATAACTTTTAAAATAAAACTCCAAATGAGTTGATTCTTTTTCCTACCTTTCTCAAATTTCATCTAGTTTATTTTAAGATTTATTTCTAAAATATTTGGGACAACTTTTTGTACTGCTTTTGAAATATTTGTTATTTGAATATTTTTCAAAATAGGAAATGGAGAGAGAGGAAAAACTTTCAAAGAGTGCACCCCCTTGCATGCTCTTGAAGGCAAGCATTCTGAACTCTGGCATAATATTTTTGTGAGGTATTTTGATATGGTTACAACACCACTTGACTTGGAGCATACGTTATTTTTTTATGTGACGATAAAATCAATCGCATGAATGCACAATGGAGATTCCTTGCTGGTAGTAATGGTCATGCTGATGATAGTAGTCATCCTCGTGAACTTTTCATGCATACCGGAAGGAAGCCGGGAAGGTCGCTGTCTTGGGTAGACACGAGTTTGTCCCTAGTTCCTCGTCGAGACGAGTGTGTCCGGTATGGCATGGTGAGGTTTGATGGGTGGTGACTTTATCTGTTAATGACAATATATTTGTCTTATGGAGAACACTTGGACCCCCTGAGTCGGCCGTAGGTCGAGTCTTGTTCAGTAACTACCCCTACTTGTTTTGTACTACCACTTGACCCTGCCGCAGGTAGGGTACGGTTCAGTAAGTTGTCAACCCCTTATCAAGGCACACACCGTACAGAGAGGCCATGGTGGAAGATACCGGATGCATCCGGTAGGCATGCCACCTGGTCCGGGGGCATGGGTGTTTCCGGTTGGGACCGAGAGGGGGGCACCCCTTAGAGCGCGCGATATAAATTTGATCCCATGCTACGTCGAGGTTGTAGCCTCCCCACTTAGAGTTTTGCTCGACAGGTGTCGTGGGTGATTCCAGACACCGGTAAGTTAAGCTGGTGTGTGCAGGTCAGGCGTGTTTTCAATTAAAAGGCCGTAGGCGGAATTAGTCCCGATGGACTAAATAAATCCGTTACTCGTGGGTAAAGAGTACACCCTCTGCAGAGGTCATATCTATTTGGATAGCCATGTTCATGGGTAAGGACTACAGTCTGAGATGGGTCTAGTGATGGTTTTTCGGATGGAGAAACGGCTAGACTAGATCATTGGATTATGATTATGTTAGTGACGGTCTTCGGATGGAGAAACGGCTAGACTAGAACTTTGTTTATGACCTGTGACGTATGAGGATTATGTTTATTATTATGGGCTAACCATGTACATTATTTGAATTATTGAGTATCCCTGGGATGGTTCTACCTCCTGGATATTCACTATGATCATTCTTATATAAGCCCTTTATGTGGTGTCGCTCAGACGCCCGACTGCGGCATGCTTGTTATTTAATTATCCTTTATAAGCCCTTTATGTGGTGTCGCTCAGACGCCCGACTGCGGCATGCTTGTTATTTAATTATTCTTTATAACCCCTTTATGTGGTGTCGCTCAGACGCCCGACAGCGGCATGCTTGTTATTTAATTATCCTTTATAAGCCCTTTATGTGGTGTCGCTCAGACGCCCGACTGCGGCATGCTTGTTATTTAATTATTCTTTATAAGCCCTTTATGTGGTGTTGTTCAGACGCCCGACTGCGGCATGCTTGTTATCTAATTATCCTTTATAAGCCCTTTATGTGGTGTCGCTCAGACGCCCGACTACGGCATTATTAATTTTTTTGCACCCTTTCGAGGAGCCATTTCAGATACTCGATCAGTGCATTCTATTACCACCCCCGTATGGCATGTTCATATTTTTCCCACATGCGTGCATCACGGATTTCGCTTATTTCGTGATAGATGTTATGATCATAAATAATTCGGTGCATGATTACCCCTTGTTATATTATACCCGTGTTCTTGATGTTTGCGAGTACATTCAAACGTACTCACTGGCTTGTCCCTGGCTATTGTCTTGGCTAGATCTCGCGCATGGAGATAAGCTTTGCGATGACAGCCCCGGAACCCACGCAATGATGATAGCAGCCTCGCGAAGATAGGAGTTATCCTGGTCAACTGTTCTTGTGGGAAATGGAGTCCCTTAGACACAGATGTACCACAAACCGCTTCCGCCATCAACCACTAGAAACCAAGTGTTGTACTCCTAGGCCACAATGGTCTTGTACTACATATTTTGTACCTTGCTTGGAATTCTTGTATCAAGTTGGTACCTCATCAGCTAACAGTAATCCTGGGGCTGGTGAGCACAAAGGCCGTTTTCTGGGAAATTAATATCCCGAAAACCCGGTCCTGACAGACTTGGTATCAGAGCCAGGCTGACCATTGGCTAATCCTATCTTAGCCAGGTCAATAAACCTAGGTTAACCAAACCACCAGACCTTAACCTAATCCCGGCCAAGCTTCTCGCGTAAGATAGCCCCACAGTGACCCATCGCCTTTCGGCAGACGGTGCCCAACCTATCCGCCTAGCCCATCGATCGCGCGCCAGTGACCGATACCTAACACGTCTCATTCGCAAGCGTGCGAAGGAAGACTCCGTCCCCTTTTCCTATAAAAAGGGCACGCTAGCCTCAACCCAGCACAGCACAACCTCTTTCCCCCAAACCAAGCCACGATGCCTGGCCCCATTGTTCACAATGAGACCACTGCAACCAACCTTGGAGGTTTTGTGACCGTGCTCGCAAACCTCACCCGCCGTGCCTATGCATTAGAAGAGCCCCCTGAATATGTTGTGTACCAAGGACCCATGTACGGTCAGAGCCGTCAGTACTGGGCCACTGTGCACATCTATGGTAGGGGTCTATCGCCAGAACGCCCCTACAGGTTCACTGGAAGGACAACTTCCTTTGAGCCACAAGCCATCCAACTGGCAGCTCGAGAAGCTATAGTTCAACTCCGGCACTTGTCGCCCAGAGTCAACTATCGCTCGTTCTACTACTACCCCAGTCGTGACGGGTATGGTAGGCCGCCCCAGGTTGCCAACGGAGATCACGAGACAGACCCTGCACTATTGCATCTGGTGCGCTATGTAAGCACACTAGAGCAACTGTTAGATCAAATCACCCTTGATCTGATCGCAGCTCGTGGAGAACTGGTTCGCCGAGCCCCGGCGGGAGGAGAAGTGGAGCCCGACGGCGACAACCCAGTCATGCTGTTCGGACACCCGATCGAGCCCTTGAGGTCTGCCCCAGCCATCAACCAGAGTGCTTTGGTGTCCCCAGAAGCGCTTCGTCGCCTTTTGGGAACCCGTTCCAACGGGATTGTGACCAGCAACCCCCGCGATGGTCATCACCACTACCCCGACCCTGCAGCTCCTCAACCTCAACCAGCAAATCCTGACGGTGAAACCCGTGGAGAAACCTCGGCGTCCACAAGGCCAGCCCACTTAGACATTAATGAAGTAGACTAAGTCGCTCAAGTAGTATCGAGCCTTAGTATTCTTACACTTTGTAACTGTGTGGTCCTGTGTCGCTTTTATTAAATGCTATCTGCTTGAGCGCCCCTATTTTTGGAGTAGTAGCTATGCATATGTACGTTGGCGTACAGTTGCACTTTTAAATTTCGGGCGCAGCTACCAAGACCAACCCCGACGGCACCCACAGTAATGCGTCACATTTATGAGATATGTATATCTGTGGCTTTGACCCAAAAACAGGATCGACAACCAGTTACCCCCCACTACGGTAGATAACCCAGCCCCAAAGCTCTATAAAAGGCCGCCTCGTGACCTTGCCAAGTACCCCTCACCTTGTGCGCAACACTCACATCCATTTCTTTGCCATGCCGACCCCCAGTATTTATCTGAGAACCCCAGACGCAACCCCGGGTAGTTTTGTTAAATTATTGTGGGACTTTACCTGCAGTACCATGAGTGCCATCCATCCACCCCAGTACGAGTTGCTCAAATCAAGGATCACCCCATCCACCTCGAAGTATTGGGCAGTGGTGCACATCCCTCCCACAAACCCAAACCAAGACCCAACGGAAGTTTCCTTCATGGGGAAATCCATGCCGACTCCGCATATGGCCATAGAAGCTGCTGCGTACGAAGCACTCGCTCGTCTTCGATTCGCGGTACCCTATGCCAGCGAACGAGGATATTATTATTTTCCGAGTCGTGCAGCACCCGGAGAAGTTGCATCTTTTCCCGGTGGACGAATTGAGAGAGATCCCGTACTGGCCAACCTTGCCCAGTACGTTATCGCTCAAGAGCGTTTAACTCAGCGGGTAATGGGCTATCTCCAGAGCCTCGCTGATTTAAATCCTCGGATCGCTATTGGCAGACCACTGAGGCCTGACCAGGAGAGGCGCATTCACCGACTGGTCAACCCGCTTCCCCCGATAGAAGAGGAGTGTGCCCCAGTACCAGAGGCGTTTTCTCAAGACCCTATCCTTTTGTCGTTTTCTTTGTAGACGTCACCGCTATGTTTATTATCCCAGTATTTATTTATGTGCTGTAACTTGTACGTGGTATCCAAAAATTATGCGACGGATCAAATTTTTGGTTTCAATTATGTGAGCAGTTTTACTACTGTTAATTTTGTTTTAACTAATTTTTTTTCACTCGCGATAAGTTTTGTAGTGAGATTTCTTTCCCCGAGTTGCTGCAGCGTATGTATCTTCACGACATAGATTTTTTTATTCGTGCAGCACCGGTACAGCAGACTCACAACTACAACCACTCGACCTCATGCGCTAATTACAAATTCTCGTACACGTTTTTGCGCCTAACTGATCACACTCGGGGACACCACAGTCTCAGTAAGAGAGATTTGTGAGAAATCATTCATGCGCGAGTTGCCCCAGCACACCGACAGCAATTAGCACTCGATGCCGCACCTAATCCTCGTGATCGCCGCCACCGTGAAGAGCTAACACTCGAGCGGTAGCATCACGATGATCATCCAGGATCATCGCGCACAAGAGCACGGAGAACCCCAGCAACGTCGCCAAACCTCCACACACCAGGACCACATACCAGTCCGGCATCGCCTCCGCCATTAGAGCCTCGGCTCGAGCTCCTGCTAATAGCAATGGAGGAGAAGGAAGGAGAAGTAGAAGCGAGGCCAGGTGCGAGGAAGAAGAAAGGAGCACCGCGACTATTTTATAGCTCGAGATCGGTGTACGGTGGGCGAGGTCCACCAGCGCCACTCGTCGCTCAATCGCCGGTGTTCGGAGGTGAGTCTGCGAGCAGTGCCGACAGTGCACTGGCCCGCGAGGTGAGTGCACGCTGCACCGGGAGCTAGCACGCCGTGCACTACCGCAGTACGGCCTAGATGCCCTACGCGCTAGGCGTCGCTGGTGGAGGAAGCGCGGGAGAGCACGCGAGAGAGAAGAGAGAACCAGAGGTAGAAGAAGAGGCCGACAATGGACCCCGGGTCCACCTGTCAGCCAGAGAGAGCACGGTGCTCTCGGGTACGACCAACGTATTTTAGTAATTTAGATTTTATTCTAAAATTACTGTATCCACGTAGAAATATCTCGTTTTCCCCCCAACATTGGTTTTCCCGCGCAACGCCAGTATACCACACTGTGGTTTTACACCACTAATTGCCCTCTCACTGTAGCTACATTGTTATTGCATAGTAGCATATTGTTTTCTTTTGGTAGAGCGATGTTTGTTCAAACAGCTTTTAGCAAATCTCGAGGACGAGATTTTTCTTAAGGGGGGTAGTGTTGTGACACCCCAAAATTTTGACCTTGTTTTATAAATAAATTTTTTGCCAGGAAATCAAACATTTCCATTTGTCTAGATTGACCCCTTTTGATATTGTGGGTTTTTACCTCAAGTGGAAACTTTCCAAAAGTATTATTGGATTTGTATGCTCTCTCTATGAAACAATTCTTTATCAGTGGATTTAATTGCAAGATTTTGCTTTTTCTTGAGCTTTACTCTTTTAAAATGATTTTTCATAAATTTGGAGCCTGTTTTGCACTGCAACCATTTGGCAATTGCATTTAAAATTTCCACCAAAATTTGGGGATGTCATGTGATGTTTCCACATCACTTTTATGCAAAAATATCTTTTGGATATTGGAGATTTTGAGCTCTACATCAACTTTTCAAATCTGGTCCAGTAGGTACCTTTGCACTACAACCTATTTAAATGTTCCTTTAAAAATTCTTCCAAGTGTTTGGAGAGGTCAGTAGATGCATATAATTCAACTTTATGCTAAAACTCAGTGATGTTCTTTGAAACTTTTGAGTGAATCAACCTCTTTTCCATTCTGGTCCAGTTTGGTGATTTGTACTGCAACCCTATTTTATTTTGCTCTAGTGCCCATGACCTTTTTTCCTGCTTGTACCCCTCCCTACAAAACCCTTAAGTCCAGGAGAGTGGACCCATTGGAGGATTTTAAGTGCATGCAATGAGCCCCTTTTCTTTCTGTCCAAAACTGTAGTTTTGCAAAACTTGCACTAGCAAGTTTCTGGTTTTGCCCAAATGATCTTGCCATCATCACCTACATCCAAGGAGACCCTGATCTGGAGTTTTTGGCCGCTTCAAGAGTTGCCTAGATGCACTTGGCATTCTGTCGA
This sequence comes from Aegilops tauschii subsp. strangulata, assembly GCF_002575655.3. Lineage (NCBI taxonomy): Eukaryota > Viridiplantae > Streptophyta > Magnoliopsida > Poales > Poaceae > Aegilops > Aegilops tauschii. The sequence continues at coordinate 356,852,530 of NC_053039.3, forward strand.
ACACTTACTATGCACAGTCAATTTTGACATAAGTTTTAGTTGCACTGTGTACTTGATCCTCTAAACCAGCAACCTTGTCCACTAAGATCCTAGCTACTCCTAACCTAGTCCTGTTAATTGCCAGCCTCCCTCTAGCACTCTAGACAGCCCTGGCATTTCGTCGAACACGTCCCGTGCGTGCTCTGGGCGCGCCCAGAGCGCACGTTTTGCACGCGCGCGCACCGAGTCGCCGCGTTGCACTGCCGCCCTCGCCGCGTCCGGCCCCTGGCCCTTGCTCGCCTGCAGAGCCGCGCCCTGCACTCGCCCACTCGCCAGTACCCTCCAATCCAGCCCTGGCGCCCTACAGCACCGCCGTCAGAGCCTTTGGCGGCACGCCGGCATCGGCAGTGAGCTCCTGCCATGGTCGGCGCCGCCCAAGCCACCCGCGCGCGCCAGCTGCCCCTGTGAACAGCTCGAGCTTATCCTGGAGCCCGTCGGCACGCGCTCGTCGCCGCCACGTCGCCCTGCAGCTACAGCACGGCGGTCGCCGGCGTTCTTATCCACAGCCGCCGCGGGACAAGCCTCGAACGCCTATAAAAGGAGACCCCGAGCCCCTCCGAGCGCTCAGGCGACCTCAGGCCTCCCCCCTAGTGCTCCCCTAGCCGCAGATTGACCGGAAGAGGCCATCTCCCCCACCTTCGGCCGGTTCGGCCGCCGCTGCCTTCCGGTGCCATTCGTCGCAACCAGACACTCCCCCGCCCGTCCAACGCCACCACTCGCTTCCCCTTGTTCTTGCGGAGCTGCCCAGCGCCTCAGCCTCGATCGGAAACCACCGGAGCCCAAAACCCCCTTCACTCCCATAGCCCCCTCGGCCGCGGAGCTCGCCGCCGGCGACTCCTCCCACCACCGTCGACCCAACGACCACCGGGAGGACCGCCCCGGTCTGGCGGGTCCATTCCTGCCCTCGGGTGCCCTCGAGGAGCCGCCGTTCGTCGACGGCGATCGCCGGAGTCCCGCCCCGTTCGGACAGAGGAAGAGGAGGGAGAGGGGGGAATGGTCAAACCTGACCAGTGGGCCCTCTGGACCCACTGTTAGTGACCCCCACGCCACCCGCGCTGGCTTAAGTGGTCACGTAAACGCCTGAGTACGTTTCCTCTGCTTCGAAAGCGTATTCTCCCCCGAAACGTTTTCTTTTCTGGTTTTTATTAAAAACAGAACTTTGACTAGCTATAACTTTTAAAATAAAACTCCAAATGAGTTGATTCTTTTTCCTACCTCTCTCAAATTTCATCTAGTTTATTTTAAGATTTATTTCTATAATATTTGGGAAAACTTTTTGTACTGCTTTTGAAATATTTGTTATTTGAATATTTTTCAAAATAGGAAATGGAGAGAGAGGAAAAACTTTCAAAGAGTGCACCCCCTTGCATACTCTTGAAGGCAAGCATTCTGAACTCTGGCATAATATTTTTGTGAGGTATTTTGATACGGTTACAACACCACTTGACTTGGAGCATACGTTATTTTTTTTATGTGACGATAAAATCAATCGCATGAATGCACAATGGAGATTCCTTGCTGGTAGTAATGGTCATGCTGATGATAGTAGTCATCCTCGTGAACTTTTCATGCATACCGGAAGGAAGCCGGGAAGGTCGCTGTCTTGGGTAGACACGAGTTTGTCCCTAGTTCCTCGTCGAGACGAGTGTGTCCGGTATGGCATGGTGAGGTTTGATGGGTGGTGACTTTATCTGTTAATGACAATATGTTTGTCTTATGGAGAACACTTGGACCCCTGAGTCGGCCGTAGGTCGAGTCTTGTTCAGTAACTTCCCCTACTTGTTTTGTACTACCACTTGACCCTGCCGCAGGTAGGGTACGGTTCAGTAAGTTGTCAACCCCTTACCAAGGCACACACCGTACAGAGAGGCCATGGTGGAAGATAACGGATGCATCCGGTAGGCATGCCACCTGGTCCGGGGGCATGGGTGTTTCCGGTTGGGACCGAGAGGGGGGCACCCCTTAGAGCGCGCGATATAAATTTGATCCCATGCTACATCGAGGTTGTAGCCTCCCCACTTAGAGTTTTGCTCGACAGGTGTCGTGGGTGATTCCAGACACCGGTAAGTTAAGCTGGTGTGTGCAGGTCAGGCGTGTTTTTAATTAAAAGGCCGTAGGCGGAATTAGTCCTGATGGACTAAATAAATCCGTTACTCGTGGGTAAAGAGTACACCCTCTGCAGAGGTCATATCTATTTGGATAGCCATGTTCATGGGTAAGGACTACAGTCTGAGATGGGTCTAGTGACGGTTTTTCGGATGGAGAAACAGCTAGACTAGATCATTGGATTATGATTATGTTAGTGACGGTCTTCGGATGGAGAAACGGCTAGACTAGAACTTTGTTTATGACCTGTGACGTATGAGGATTATGTTTATTATTATGGGCTAACCATGTACATTATTTGAATTATTGAGTGTCCCTGGGATGGTTCTACCTCCTGGATATTCACTGTAATCATTCTTATATAAGCCCTTTATGTGGTGTCGCTCAGACGCCCGACTGCGGCATGGTTGTTATTTAATTATCCTTTATAAGCCCTTTATGTGGTGTCGCTCAGACGCCCGACTGTGGCATGCTTGTTATTTAATTATTCTTTATAAGCCCTTTATGTGGTGTCGCTCAGACGTCCGACTGCGGCATGCTTGTTATTTAATTATCCTTTATAAGCCCTTTATGTGGTGTCGCTCAGACGCCCGACTGCAGCATGCTTGTTATTTAATTATTCTTTATAAGCCCTTTATGTGGTGTCGCTCAGACGCCCGACTGCGGCATGCTTGTTATCTAATTATCCTTTATAAGCCCTTTATGTGGTGTCGCTCAGACGCCCGACTGCGGCATTATTAATTTTTTTGCACCCTTTCGAGGAGCCATTTCAGATACTCGATCAGTGCATTCTATTAGCACCCCCGTATTGCATGTTCATATTTTTCCCACATGCGTGCATCACGGATTTCGCTTATTTCGTGATAGATGTTATGATCATAAATAATTCGGTGCATGATTACCCCTTGTTATATTATACCCGTGTTCTTGATGTTTGCGAGTACATTCAAACGTACTCACTGGCTTGTCCCTGGCTATTGTCTTGGCCAGATCTTGCGCATGGAGATAAGCTTTGCGATGACAGCCCCGGAACCCATGCAATGATGATAGCAGCCTCGCGAAGATAGGAGTTATCCTGGTCAGCTGTTCTTGTGGGAAATGGAGTCCCTTAGACACAGATGTACCACAAACCGCTTCCGCCAGCAACCACTAGAAACCTAGTGTTGTACTCCTAGGCCACAATGGTCTTGTACTACATATTTTGTACCTTGCTTGGAATTCTTGTATCAAGTTGGTACCTCATCAGCTAACAGTAATCCTGGGGCTGGTGAGCACAAAGGCCGTTTTCTGGGAAATTAATATCCCGAAAACCCGGCCCTGATAGGATGGCAAGGTCACTAGGGACAAGGCCATTCCCAAAGAGTTTGCCGGCAAGAACAACCCATCTTATGTCCTCATGAGAGGAGATGATGGTTATACCTTTGCTAAATTTGTTGGCACTAACTATGATGATTATGCTTGGACTATTTGGGTTCCTAAGACCCTTGTTGCTAACTCTCTAGGACCCATTGCAAAATGGGGACCTAAAATCAAAGCTTGATTCTTGTAGGACTATACCTCCGGTGGAACACAATGGGTGATCGATAGTGGTTGCACCAATCATATGACCGGAGAGAGGGAGATGCTTGTGGAGTTCATTGATTCGCTCAAGGCCACTTCAAACATCTCTTTTGGTGACAATAGAAAGGGCAAGATATTGGGTTTGGGCAAGGTGGTAATCTCTAGTGATGCATCACTTAAGAATGTCATGCTTGTTCAATCCCTTCACTACAATTTACTTTCTACGATTCAATTGGACGTGCCGGTTATGATTCTCATTTCGGTGAATTTCATGTGACCGTCTTTAAGAGAAGCAATCTCAAAGTGGTCTTTGTTGGGCATGTTGAAGACAACCTTTACGTGGTTGATTTCTCAAATGAGAAAACTTATCTTGCAACATGTCTAATGGCCAAGGACGACGTGGGGTGGCTTTGGCATCATCGGCTAGCACACGTTGTCACGAGAAATTTACAAGCTCTCTTAAAGGGGAGCACATCCTTGGACTAACCAATGTGTCTTTTGCCAAAGATCGTCCTTGTAGTGCTTGCATTGCCAGAAAACTTCATGAAAAAGCTCATAAGGTGACGACTATCATTACCACTTTGAGGCCTCTCGAGCTCATTCACTTGGATCTCTTTGGGCCTCCATCTTATGATAGTTTGGGAGGGAGGAGGTATTGCCTTGTCATTGTCGATGACTATACAAGATATACATGGGTGTTCTTTCTCAAGACTAAAGATGAAACTCAAGACACCTTCATCAACTTTGCCAAAGAAGCTCAACGTCAACATAATTGTGAGATCAAGGCAATTCGAAGTGACAACGGCACCGAGTTCAAAAATTACACTATGAACGAGTTCTTGAGCGATGAGGGGATCAAGCATCAATATGCCGCGCCATACACTCCCGAACAAAATGGTGTTGCGGAAAGGAAGAACCGGACTCTCATTGAGATGGCAAGGACCATGCTTGACGAGTACAAGTCTCCATACAAGCTTTGGGCCGAAGCCATCAACACCGCGTGCCATGCTACAAACCGGCTTTATCTTCGTAAGCTCAAGAACAAGACTCCCTACGAACTCCTAATCGGGAGAAAGCCTAACGTCAAATACTTTCGAGTATTCGGCTGTAAGTGTTTCATTCTAAATAAGAAATCCCGTTTAGCTAAGTTTGCGCCTAAAACTTATGAGGGCATATTTGTTGGATATGCATCAAACTCTCATGCTTACCGTGTTCTCAACAAATCCACCGGATGTATTGAGGAAATGGTAAATGTGGAGTTTGATGAAGATAACGGTTCCCGTGCGGAGCAAATTGTTCCTAGTGTTGTAGGTGATGAGGCTCCTTCACAAGCTATAAGGACTATGGGGATAGGCCACATTCGTCCACAAGAAACACCCCAAGTCCAAGTAGAAGAAGAAGGAGTAAGAGCCCCTCTTGTGGATTCTCCACGAAGTCATCACCGCCACCACAAGGTCAAGATGCTATGGGAAATCATGAACCTATCCAAGAACAAGATCAAGTCCCTCATGTTCCCGAGCAAGATCAAGGGCAAGCTCAACCAAATGGCGAAGAACCAATCCGTGAGGCCCAAGGTCAAGCTCTTGATCAAGATCAAGATCAATCCCAACCTCAAGTGTCTTCCACATCATCACATCCAAGTGATCAAGAACTAGAGGTTGTGAAGAGAAGGGTGTCTCCAAGGCTAAAGCATTCCCAAGGCCAAGCTTCTTCCACAAGTTCAAAACCAAGTGAAGAAGAGCTTACCCTCAAAGTGCAAAAAGCGGCCGCCAAGTTAAAGCATCTTCAACATCTCACCGACAACATTTATGGAAGCATCAACAAAGGGGTAACTACTCGTAGACGTTTGGAAAAGTTTTGTGAACATCACTCGTTTGTCTCTTGTGTTGAGCCCCTTAAGGTTGAAGATGCACTTGACGACCCGGATTGGGTAAATGCCATGCATGAAGAACTCAACAACTTCACCCGCAACAAAGTATGGACTCTTGTGAAGAGACCGAAAGAACATCATAATGTCATTGGAGCAAAGTGGATCTTTAAGAACAAACAAGATGAGCATGGACAAGTCACTAGAAACAAGGCAAGGTTAGTGGCACAAGGGTTCACCCAAGTTGAAGGTTTGGACTTCGGTGAAACCTTTGCCCCCGTTGCCCGTCTTGAGTCCATTCGTATCTTGCTTGCATATGCTTCACATCATGATTTTAAATTGTATCAAATGGATGTGAAGAGTGCATTTCTTAATGGTCCTCTTAAGGAGTTGGTGTATGTCAAACAACCTCCCGGTTTCGAAGATCCCGATCACCCCTCTCACGTTTATGAACTCCATAAGGCGCTCTATGGACTTAAACAAGCACCTCGTGCTTGGTATGATCACCTTACGGCGTTCTTAAGCGAGAAGGGGTTCCAGATCGGGTTAATAGATTCCACTCTCTTCACGAAGTGGGTAAAAGGAGAATTGTTTGTGTGCCAAATATATGTTGATGATATTATTTTTGGTTCCACTAACCATGCTATTAACGTTGAGTTTGAGAATCTTATGACCAAGGAATTTGCTATGAGCATGATGGGAGAGTTGAAGTTTTTCCTCGGATTTCAAGTGAAGCAATTGAGAGGAGGAACCTTCATCAACCAAGCACTTTATATTCAAGACATGCTCAAGAGGTTCAAAATGCAAGATGTCAAGCCCATGAAGACGCCCATGCCCACAAATGGCCAACTTAATCTTGATCCCAATGGTAAAGATGTGGATCAAAAGGTATATCGCTCTATGATCGGTTCTTTGCTTTACCTTTGTGCATCTAGGCCGGATATTATGTTGAGTGTGTGTATGTGTGCAAGATTTCAATCCGCTCCCAAGGAGAGCCATTTTTCGGCAGTGAAAAGAATCCTTCGATATTTGGTTCATACCCCAAACTTGGGCCTTTGGTATCCCAAAGGAGCAACTTTCAAGTTATTGGGATATTCGGATTCGGATTGGGCCAGAGACAAGGTAGACCGCAAGTCCACTTCCGGGTCATGTCAATTCCTAGGGAGGTCATTGCTAAGTTGGTCTTCAAAGAAGCATAATTGTGTGTCCCTTTCAACCACCGAGGCCGAGTACATTGCCGCAGGAAGTTGTTGTGCACAATTATTATGGATGAGGCAAACTTTGATGGATTATGGTGTCAAATGTGACAAAGTGCCTCTATTTTGTGACAATGAAAGTGCAATCAAGATCACCGACAATCCAGTGCAACATAGCCGAACCAAACATATTGAGATTCGTCATCACTTCATTCGAGATCATGTGGCCAAGGGAGACATTGATTTATTCCATGTCAACACCGAGAAGCAACTTGCCGACATTTTCACCAAGCCACTTGATGAAGCAAGATTCCGCGAGTTAAGGCATGAGCTGAATATCGTGGATATAAGTAACTTGGATTGAGGTTCTTGCATACACACACATACTCTACTAGTATCTTGTTTTAGATGTAGGCACCTAAGTAGGGGGAGCTAGCTCAACTAATGAGCTATCTTATCCTACTAGTGCATAAATTGAACAAAATCTTTCACATTAGCCATTTGAAGATGGCATTTGTGCTTCAAAGATGAGTATTGGTCTTGGGCCCAAGGTTCATATCTTCGCGGTGCCATACCAAACAAACTCAAACATGGTGGCTTCGGCCACCGCCCATTGGAGGTTGGATCTTTTTTCTTTTTTTTGTGTGGTTCTTCCTGTCCTTGTGTTCGTGTTTTGGTGTGTGTGTGTTTCTCGATTCTCTTCCAGTGCAAGTGCTACACATACTCCTTTCTAGTAGTGTTGGATTTCTTCTGCGACGTGTTCAGAAGTGAGGCGGAAATGCTCTTTGGGGTCTTGGTAAGAATTTGCATTCAGCCATAACCCAACAAGCTTCTTCCTGTCAAAATCCTCTGGATACCCCGTGCCCACGGCCCTTGTACCATGTGCACGGGGACCCCGTGCCCACGGCCCTTGTACCGTGCGCACGGGGCCTTTAGCCCGTGCGCACGGGGTCTGCGGTTTCTGGCCCTGAAGAGGTGGGACGTGGGGGGGTTTGGGTTCTTTCCCACCCAGTCGCCCCCTCCACGCCCCAGATCGCCTCCAGGCCGCCGCCATCGCCTCCTTGTCGCCGGTGCTCCTCCGTGCGCCGTGGGACTTCGCTGCTCCGTGGAGATCTCTCGGGATGGGGTCCTCCTCTGGTATCCCCTCCCCTTGTCCTTCTTTTTCCTCCTTGGATCCTTATTAGTCTAGGGTTTCCTCCTCTACTAGTCTAGGCCAGTCGTTCCCTTGTAATAGACTAGAATCGGCTGGGCATTACTGTGGCGGTTCTCCCTGCCGCACTCACTCCCGGATCTTGATCTGGAAGTGGTTGCCGCTGGGCGAACCCCGTGTCCACGGGCCTTGTACCGTGCGCACGGGACCCCCATGTCCACGGTGGTCAGACCCCCGTGTGCACGGGGTACACAGTGGTGCCAGTCCTGTTTCCTCTCTGTCTTCCATTCCTCGCCAGCTTCTCGAGCACTTGTACTTATTTGTGTCTCTCATGTTTGTTGTGTTTTTTTGCTGTTGTGTTTCAGACTCTGCTGACAAGAGGTCCGAGCTCCGTCGCAAGCGCACCAAGGCAGGTTCCAGGGAATTCACTTTGGCTCTTCGTCAGCCGTCCGAAAGAATTGGTCAGGGCTCTGAGCTGGGCCGTGTTCGCCGTGCCGCCTCCAAGCAGCCAGTGATTGAGGCCTCCGAGGATTCAGAAGAGGAGTATGATTCGCAGGAAGATGCTCACTATGAGAACCCCGCAGATGCAGAGATAGAAGATGAGGATGATTCTGCTGATGATGTTGATGAGGAGGAAGGAGAGGAACATGTGCTCCCAGGAGGTCGGAATGTCAAGAATCTACCTCTCTCTAAGTGGACCAAGCCAGAGCTTTGGGCTCGCAGGCAGGATTTCCCCTATGTGCCAAACACTGATGCAGGGGTTGACCCAAGATTCAAGAGTGATTTTCAACACCGTGTGTTCTCTGAGCTGATCATGACCAAGAAAAACAAGTTTGCCCCCCACAAGCAAATCAATGTGGAGGCTCTTCGGGACAATGATCATATCTATCCTGGTGTGTATAATGCTCTTGGGAGGCTTGGCTTGATCCCATTCGTCGCCTTCCACCATCCGTACAGTGAAGATCTTGTGATGCAGTTCTTTGCCACCGTATACTTCCACAGTGATGAGGCTTGCACTATGACTTGGATGTCTGGCACATATGAGTGTGAGGCCTCCATGGCCAAGTTCTCTGACATCATTCCGTATTGGTTCTTTGCTGAGGAGCATCCTGAGTATGGCCGTGCTCGGGAGACAGGTAGGGACAAGGATGAGATTGCTTTTGCTTACAAGCCAGACAAGGCCTTCACCACCGGTTCTATCAAACATTTGAAACCAACCTATGATACTATGCGTCACATTCTTAGGTACACGCTTAATCCTAAGACCGCGGACTCTCACAATCTGAGGAGCTCCATGTTGGACATCTTTGTCTACCTTCATGACAAGAAGAAAGTGGATGATCTGGACTTCATGTTCTTTGAGATCAGGCAGTGTGTTCAGGAGAACAAGTCATGCATCTATGATCCGTTCATCCAAGCTTTGATTGAGTCTGTCTGTCCCGCCAGGTACATTGCCAAGTACCGCACCTCCTTTCCGAAGCGTCATGCCAACTGGCTTCCGGCTGCTCCTCCACCATATGTGCCTCCCAAGAAGGGGCGCAACCCCAGGCCTGAGGATCATGCTACCTACACTGAGGGATGTTCATCCTATGTGCGGATTCCGCGTAGCAAAGGGAAGCAGGTTGCTACTTATGCCAGTTTCACCAGAGAGGAGAAGAAGTCTCTTCTGAAGACCGTGAGCAACATGTTCAAAATGTGTCAGTCCATTCAGCGCCATCAGGTCAAGGAGATCAACAAGGGCAAGCTGGTGAGGCGTCAGAAGAAGGCTGAGCGTGCTGCAGCTGGCGAGGAGGTTGGTCCAGGGTCCGAGGACAACGACAGTGTGGCCACAGCTCATTCTTTTCCCTTGGAGGGATGGCACTTTGATGATGATGATGATGCTTCGAGCACACCTCCTCTTGTCTAGAGTCTCGTTAGCATCGCCTTTTCCCTTTTTGTTGTCTTGATGACAAAGGGGGAGAAGTGTTCTATTAGGGGCGTTTGCAGTTGGTTTCAGTTGGGTGAGATCTCAAGGCCTCGTTTGTTTTGGTTGTGTTTATTTGGCTTGAGATACTCTTATTTACTTGCTTTCGCGGTGTGGTCGTGAGCTACCTAGTCTATGTGAGAGACTATCTACTTTATGGAATTTATCTATGCTTATGTTGATATATCTTGTGGAGTATGATCAAGCTTCTATAGGTTAGTCTCACGTTTTCTGCTCACCACACTTGCATGTGATCTAGGCACCGTGTTGGGTATTATTATGTTGATCGCATGCCTTGACAATGTGGATCTAGGGGGAGCCTCATATGTGTGTGCTTGATGCATAATCAAGCATTTTTTTCCTTGCACATATATAGGGGGAGCTCCTTTGATCAACTATTGTCGCATGGCTGTTTACTTAAGTTGTATCCTGTATGCCATGTCCTAACCATATTGGCATCAATGCACCAAAAACGGGGAGATTGGAAGTGCAAGTATCACTTAGATTATATTTTGGTGTGATGACAATCTGGTTAGTGGAACTAATGTTGGTTGCTAAAGTTTATCTCAGGACTTTGGTTCCAAGGTGTCCATTGATGGAGGTGTGCGACCCCCCAGTCCAAAAACATCAAAGGCATGGTTACCGGCGACTCGAAGGTTTTTCCTTTTGGTTCGATTTGAGTCGTAGGTAAAACCGCACTATCAAGAGGGGTCTTCGTGGATTTAGTGTCGTGTGGGAATGCCTCCAAGACAGATACACCAGCCCTCCTACACCTCCTCAGATATTCCACTTATTGTGTGCTTTGCCGTGGTGTCCTGTGATGTTTCATCAGAAATCTTCTGGACACCCCGTGTGTACGGGGTCTCTGACCCCCGTGCGCACGGGGTAGTTAGAATATTTCGGGACACCCCGTGCGCACGGGGTCTCTGACCCCCGTGCGCACGGGGTACCTCGAAACTCACTAGACACCCCGTGCGCACGGGGCTGACTTGGCCCGTGCGCACGGGGTCCAACGGGTAGAAATCCCCTCCCGGCCAAGAACACTATATAAGCCCCCTTCTTCCTCCTCCATCCCTTAACCCTAATGTCTTGTTGAGCTCCTCCATTGCTACACCCCATTTTGCTCACTACTCTCAATCCCTCCACCCAATCTTGTTGAAACTTTGGGGATTGGGAGAGCAAGACCCGATCTACACTTTGACCAAACCAAATCGCGTTCCCCGCAACATTCATCCACCATGACTTGTTACTCTTGGAGCTTGGGCTCCTAGGCGGTTAGAGGTTCCTCCGGAAGCTTCCTTGCTTGTGGTGCGCTCCGGAGAAGTTTGTAAAGGTGTGGTGGTCGCCTTCAAGACCAACCCCAAGTGATTCAAGGCTCATCCGTTGGGGGTGACTCGAAGGAGATTACGGTGAGCCTTCGGTGGCGTTCCGCAAGCTTTGGCTCCGGCACCGCTCCAAACGGAGAGTAGCTCTTCCCCAAGGAAGAGTGAACTTTGGGATAAAATCCGTGTCCTCGTCTCACTTGTGGTTAATCCTTTCCCGCACTTTACTTAGCCTTGTATGCTTGTTGGCTTGCTAATTAGTTTGTTGCCTAGCATATTTAGCTTAGAGCTTGCTTGTCATATAGGTTGTGTTCACCTAGTTGCATATCTAGTGAACCCTTTTTATCCGCTAAGCCTTAAAATTGACAAGAAAGAGTAAAATTTGTAGTCTCCTATTCACCCCCCCCCCTCTAGTCGACCGTATCGATCCTTTCACCTACATTTGTAGCAGCCTACTCCCTCATCTTCTCGCGTCTCTGTCGAACCGACTAGGCGGAACTGCCCCGCCTACCGCGCAGGAAAAGCCCCGCCCTCGAATTTTAAATACAACTACATCCGCTTAAGAATCCAATGATATACTTTTTGTGACATAGTAACTCATATTTAGTTAGTCAAATGGATGACCTAGAACTACGTGCAGGCCCTATAAACTGAGACGCCTAAAAATAAAAAAACTGAGACGAAGAGGGTAGTTCAGCACGTATCTTTTTAGATCAATATAGTCGGGATTCACCAAGGAGCAAAACCAAGTGGTAGGCTGCTCCTGTCGTGTTGGCGTAGCAACTCAAGCAGGGTCGGTCCGCACACGAAATGGCGACACACTTAACAAGACCCCTTTGGCCGACATGTGGCTCATCCACTGTCTTGTTCCCCGTGCGATGCACCAAATTACAGTTCGGACCAGCGGTTGGAATTGGAGGCACCCCGGTCGTAGTGCCCCAGTAGTAGAAAATGAGCGATGAGGGGTCAAATCACAAAGCCCCACCTTTCCTGCATTAAGCTGGACGGACGAAGCAACCATCATTTCACTCTAGGGCGCAAGAGCATAAAGAAAAGAGAAAACAATGATGTGTGCGGCAGCTACCTAGGGCACCCTAGGGTAGGGGTCTCCACTACAGATCCTTTTTTTTGAAAGCGCCTCCACTACAAATCGGCTTCTCCCTCGTCCTCTTGAAGAAAACCGATATGAGTGTGGCAGTAGGGTTTGTAGGAGTACTACGGCGTGCGGGGCCACGTCGTAGTAAACGGGTTCGAGTCGACGCCTTAAATATGTGTGGGCCGCCTGGTTTTACGGGAACGAGGCAGCATTTTGGGTTCGGGGACCAGTGGAGATATAGTACGTACAAAAAATTGTGGACGTAGGTTCGACCGAAAGGCAATGATGCATGGGCCCTGCATTTTGATATACTCGGGGCCGCGTGAAATTTGCTACTCTACTCAAAACTAGTAAGGTACACATGTATTGAACGCATGAGATTTCGAGACCAAATTATGAATAAATACACACTATAGCATGTAAAGCTTTGAGTCATATATGCATGATGTAGATGTTCGTTTAGTTCTTATAGTTCATCTCATTCAAAATCAATTAGTTTTATAAAAATGTTAAGATTCATGGGGTTGTGCATTGTAAATCATAAAGTAAAAAACAAATAATGGCAATTCATTTAGAAAAAATAATCAATTATGATACAGAAGATTCTAGAACAAAGGAGAAGTGCTTGTGTTTTGAGGTTTGTGCATTATGCTTAAGTTCAACCATGGAGTCTTCTAAATTGTACATGTGGCAGATCTGGTGGAATGTTGATGATATCCAACGGCCAGTAGTGCTCGGATTTGCCTATCTCTGCACTGTCGGGTTAGCTTCATCCAGCGACCATCTTTCAAAGTTATTGGCACACTATATAGTTCTTGTGCCATAGTTGCATGTTTTGGAAAAAAGCTACTAGTGGGTTGTACTATCTATTTTGGAATAGAAGATGTATACATGGAAGTTGTAGGGAAAGAGATGACATGGAACATCTCAATTCCTATGAGTAGGGATTGGAAAAGAGATGTCATTTGGTTCACATCATAGGAACTTTTCTATTGAATGTAGAGATGACATGTATCTCAATTCCTATGAGGAGGGATTAGAAAAGAGATGTAATTTGGTTCATAACTTTTCTATTGAATATACGCTAATGTTTATTTTCCTTTGAAATTAAGGGAGTATAGGAATCCATTCATATGAACCAAGTGGCTCTAAAGCTATAGAAATGATATCATGTTTATTTCCTTTGAAATGTGGAGTATATGAATCTATTCCTATGAACCAATTGGCTCTAAAGGAAAAAATCCTATAAAAATCATATCATATAGAGTTCCTATGATATTCCTCGGCAGTAAAGGATGCTTGAAATTGCTGCGGGTGATACGATGGTCTTTCTTTGTAGACTCCTCACCCATCTTTATAGTTACCTCTCGAAGATGAATGAAATGATATATACATGGTATTCCACATGTGCAATTTGGTACACGAAAACTCGGTAAAAGTTTGCGAGGTTCGAATTTTCAATAAAGCTATATGCACTGCATTTCGGAACGGAGGGAGCATACGGCAGTTGCTAACACTCACGTGGAAGATTTGTGTGTAGGAGGAGTGGCTGTTCTGTTAAATGACATGGCAAAACTGACACTGTCGGATGCCGATCTAACGGTTCTTACGGCGTTCGTCAGGAAAAGGCTTGTGGCGAATGTTTGTCGGATAATGATTTACGGACACATGCATTGCATTGATATGTGCCCCCCTCTCTCTCATGCACACGCACCCCCACGAGTCACGACTCTCCCGAGTCCTCTCGCAGACTCGCACGTCGCACCCACCGTCTATCTGCAGGTAGATGTCACGCACATATGTGCTCTTCACACCCTACCCTCAGAACTTCTAAAAAACAAAAGACGGCGCACACATTTTATTTTAGCTCACACGTCACACACTTATACTATTACTCTTGCGGCGAACGTTCTTTGGGCATAGTATATTGTACTCTCACGAAGAGAAGCGGTGCACGCACACACTAGTTCTCTCACACCCACTCGTGGGTACACGTAGGAGCGCATTTTTTGAAGCTGGTACAACAAAATCACTCCACTATATATAAAAGCAGGAGCCTTAGCGCTTGCTTTAGTAGAGTTCCTCTCGTTCACTCTCTCATGCTCTCCTGATCTAAGCAACACATAGGTGGCCACACTCTCTCTCAGCTACGGCTGGTCACAAATCCGGCCGGACAACCTCGACCGGGGCAGGGGTGTAGGTGCATCATTCACGCTGTCGTCGGCGGCGAGGGAGGAGACCAACGGCTGCCCGCGCGTCCCGATCGGCGGCCGTGTCGTTCTCTCCGAGAGAGCGCCGGCTCGGGAGGGCCTCCGACCCCTTCTTCCTCCCTGCGGTATTGTGGCCAAGATGCAGCCTCCCGACGCCGTCTTTGCCACATGCCGACGACCCTCAGGTATATATTCCTTTGAAACCTGCCTTGCTCTACTGCCCCAGCTCCATTCGTGTGGATCCTTTTCTACTTCCGTCCGCTGTTCCAAAGCCACCTAGACTTCTACTATTATTAGAAGTAAAGCTAGTTCATACGGTCGACTCAAAGCGTTGGTTCAAACAGGGAAGAAAGTGGGAAAGCTGTAGCATGAATCTAGGACTTGGTTCTAAGAGGAAATGGGGGAAAGTAGTAATATCTGTCATTGTTTAAATAACCGTATTTCGTATTTGCGCAAATAGGGATGTCTGTCTCCATATCATTTCGGGATGTCTGTCTCCGTATCGTTTCTATCCGCGCAATCAAAAGCACACACCTCAGTTTTAGTACAACCCCTCGTTGCCGTCGTCTAACCTCCCGTCTTCAAGGTATCCCTACATTGGTAGTAACTAAGGTAGAATGACCAACGCAATCTAAAAGAAGCTGATTCGTACGTTTTACTTCCTGATTGCAGTGCGGGGACGAGCGAAAACAACTGCATCCTAGTCCGAAATGCACTTTCTACCAGTTCATCCATGGACCGAGGACTAGCTGGCATGGCTGTACGGCGGTTTTTTGGACAGGTGCGCGGACAAGAGGCATTGTGGTCTGCTTATTTCTGCAAATAGCGGTGCTTAAATTTAGTGGAATGCACAAGCATTTCAGCTGGTCAGTACACTGCATGGTTCAGTTCAGCATTCCAGCTGAGACCACAATTATAATTGGTTATTCTGGAATGAGAGAACCTAACCCTAGATGGCGGCAACAAGAAAAAACCAGAGTGAACTCCAGGAAATTTAAGCCTGCCGGGAGGCCCTTTGCTCAGAGAAGCCTTGCTTGTTTTTTCCTGATTTGTAAACCTTCTCACAACTTTGTCTTTTGCTGTGAACTAGTATATGTTTGTTATGTTCTACGAATCATTGAGATGTATAAAATTGCTTAACTTATGCTTTTCAAGTTTTTTATGAAGACGAGTTTAATGTGAGTGTTCCACATGAGCGCTGGACTAGCGTGTGAATGTTTGGAATTTATTACATTGTGGCCTCAATTAACTGCATGAACCACTGTAACAAGATACATAGTTGCTTATATGTCAGACATCAGATTGTTGATTGTTAGCTGGTCGATAGCCTAGTGTTGAAGCGAGCTGAGCCAATGTGCCATGTTTTGCACAACTGCTTACAAGTGGGGTAGCACCAACAGTGTTTACAAGTACTTATGTATATGTCGGCGCACGGTTCTCAAACGAGTGCTCTATTTCATCAAAACACACACTGCTCGTATGATAAACCGTGACAACTTATGTCTTACCATGCCATATTCATGGAAAAACTAGTGAGGACGCATCTGTTTCGGCAACAATTACGATGGTTCTCACATGATTCACGGGCACACAAAAGTAGCAGCAGTTCCCATAGACGGATTCAAACAGAGTACTAGCCCCAGAGGGGTCGATAACAGGCAAGGTTCGGATAATTAGACACAATCCAAACTACTATTAAACACTAGCTGGGGCAACTATTTCATGCCTCGATCTAATTTGGGCTGGACACAAGACGAACCTTGCCATGAACATCATCGAGGACGTCCCGCAGCAGCTCAATCCTGTGAACCTTCATGAAGACAGCTTTGTGGCCTTGCCACTGATAAACTTGTTTGTGGAGGCATGCCACGTCATCTTCCTGCGTAAGCTTGACAAGAACAGTATGCCTCACAAACGAAGGAGTAGATTTGAACTTCTTGTGCTTCAGTACACCCTGGACAACACGCCTGACAACAGTGAGGCTGGAATACAACTCTTCATTGGTATAACCGCAAATGGCTTCCAGGATCCAACAGCCTAAGAACTCTGTTTTCCCAGTGCGTATATTCAGGTCGTCCGCCTCATAGCGAGTGACATGTACAACCACACAATCCTTGTCTGCATCAGGGCTCTAATTGAAACAGAAACAAATTCTGAATTACTTTTCAGTATAAGAAACACAAGTTATTTAAACCACTATGTATAGCATGGCATCGAAGCTAATAAAATTTTGCATTATTAATCACCACACACTTCCTTTTCTAAAAAAATCACCACATACTTAGATGAAAAACCACAATCGAGATCGGCAAAGAAGGAAATCACCTTGGGCAGCTCAGCGGGGGGGGGGGGGGGGGACACATCCTCGAAGGGGGAAAACTGCTCCTGCAGTGCCACGGGGGCTGTAACTTCAAACGGGGCGTTGACCATCTCAGTAGTGGCCCTGAGCGTATCTGGGGTCGGCTCGGTGGTTGCCTCCATCTTCTTGGAGCTCTCTGTCTCGTGGGGATCAGCCTCCCGCATATGCTCCAATATCGGCAGATCTTTTCCTGGTTCTCCTTGGTCCATCATGAATTGACGAATACTAGGAGACCACTGAAAGGAAAACACAATCGCAATGACAATGAAACAAAAAAGAGATTGAGGATCGATTACTGCTTTGCAAAAGTTCTTTTTTTTCTCTGAACGAAAATATACCAACATCACGGATCCGCTTACCTTCCCTTTGTTCGGAGAGAAGAACATTGGCAGATGCGAGTGTTGCCTTTCTTGAAGACAGTGAGGGAGAAGGGGATTCAGCGAAGAGTGAAATGATGGTTGCTTCATCCGTCAAACTTAGACTGCGGGGAGGTGGGGTTTTGTGATATGACGGCTCGTTACTGTCGCGCTACGACCGGGGTGACTCTCCGCCTGTATACTGCCTTCTAATTTGGTGGATGGCATTTGGGCCCGCGCGCTGCATGGCCCACATGTCGGTGAACAAAAGTATAACGACATTCAGTAGAGGGAGACGTTTCAATGACCTAGGAGGAGCCAGAAGCGGTAGAGTGTCTCCATTGTACTAGTAGTAATTGTTTTTCTGGGTAGCTGTAGAGTGTCTCCACTGTACTAGTAGTAATTGTTTCTCTGGGCCCAAGACAAAACTGCCCATCTGCACTAGTAAATAGTAAAATCAATTCAAAAGCCCATATATTTACTGAATGAGAGGCGCTACCCACACCCAGCACACCGCCCCCCGCCCCAAAAAACCTGGGTGCTCTTCTTCCTCCTCGCTCCCACCCACCTCACGTCAGCTCGCTCCACTCGTACCCCCAAATTCCTCACCTCACTCCTACAGAAAACCCCAGATCCCCTTCTTCCTCACTCCTACAGAAAACCCCCAGCTCCCCTTCTTCTTCGCTCGCACTACAACTAGGCTCGTCATTCGTTACTCTGCTCGAATCCGTGAGCGCGACGCGACACCCTCGAGGAAAATGGAGTCGGCTGACCCCAGCGCCAAGAAGATGAGGCTCCCGCCAGCGGCGACGCCTGTTGTAGATCCCGCACCCGGCAGCGCGGGGAGAAGCGGCGACCCCGCCCCCATCGGATCCCAGGAACCCGTAGAATCTCGGGTGGACCGCATCAGCGATCTCCCGGACGCCGTCCTTGGGGAGATCATCTCGCTTCTCCCCACCAAGGATTGCTGCCGCACCCAAGTCCTCTCAATTCGGTGGCACCCTCTATGGTGCGCCGTGCCCCTTAATCTCGACTGTCGTCAGCTATCTCTTTAATGATTTTGAAATCCCCAGAGCCATCATCTCCTCCCACCAGGGCTCCGTTCAAAGCCTCTGCATCCCGTCATGCTACCTGAGCAAGCATACCATGCCCTGCACAGTGGACGCCTGGCTGAAATCCCCTGAATTCACAGAACTACAGCTGCTTGAGTTATACTATTCCCCTGGATATCACATACCACATACCGAACGCCATGAACTTTTGCCCTTAGCACCAATGTCCATCTCGCGGTTTTCATCCTCTCTCCACACCGCCACCTTTGCGCTGTGCTACCTACCAGACAATCTGGTACTAAACCTTCGACTCCCATTTCTCAAGAAACTTTCACTTGTGCGGGTTCGTATATCGGAGGCCTCATTGCACAGCATCATCCACTCCAGTTGCCCTGCGCTGGAGTGCTTGGTGCTTGTTTTCACAGTTAGAATCGGTTGTCTCCAAATAAAGTCGCCTAACCTTGTAAGAATTGGAATTTCTTTTGACGGAAGGCAGCTCATCATCCAAGATGCCCCTTCACTTCAAAGGTTGATCCTTGATTCTAGTTATTCACCGTTGCAAATAACCGTCCTCTCTGCGCCTAAACTGGAGACCTTGGGTGTAATACATGATCTCTGTGCTCATTTCAATATGGTGTTTGGCTCCACAGTTCTTCAGGTACTTTATATTATCATCTACACTTGTAACCATAAGCTGCATTTTAAATTTCTGTGCATAATTTATATATCATCTTGGAGTACACATTTTGTACTAATATTATGTTCTATGCTCAATGAAGAGTTTCTCCATGGATGGCCTATCAATGGTGCTGGATTCTGTCAAGATCTTATATATCCAAATGAATAGTTTTGATCTGAACAAGATTATTGGCTTGCTGCAATGCTTTCCTTGTCTGGAGAAGTTGTATATAAAGGTGATAATTTCACGCACATTGGAAGCCCGCATATAGTGTACTAGAATTAACCGTTCAGCTGTTGCTCTTTCGACACTCTTCTTTTAGACCTTAACTGTTTTCAATCTTCATGTCTATTTAGGCAACAGGACGGGGTAAGAAAGTTATAACCAATCGGTGGATTCGTAAGCATCGGGATTTTCTCACTTCTCATGAGATTCAATTGAAGACAATAACGCTAGAACGATATGTAGCCAACCGTGCAAACACAAGATTTGTCACATTCTTCCTGCTGAATGCGAGGTTACTATTGTCCATTAGCCTTAAGTTTATCAGCAGCATGGTTCTGACGGATGGGTATGTCGAAGAGCAAAAAAAGGAGTTTCAGGTGGGCAAAAGAGCTTCTGAACGTGCCGGGCTTCTATTTACAACATATTGTGGTCATAATCCAGTAAATTTTACAACCCAGGATGTTCATTCTATGGACCTGACCGATCCATTTGACTGTGACTGCCGAAAACAGTGCTGGAGTTAGATGTTGTTGCCCTTTTCAATCTGGTTTTTTTGTAAACCTGATGAACAATTAACCCTCGTGCTTTTGTACTGTTTGTAAGCTGGAGTTAGATGTTCCTACCCTTTTCAACTCGGCTGTGACTGTCATATTTTCTTTGAAACAAGCAAATGGCTTGCCATTCGTTTAATTTAGAGTGAAATATTGTAACAAATCCCAACCAAGGGAAATAACATCACTCTCGCCGGCTGCTTGAGCTCACTGTGCATTACAGAAGCCAAGTGATTAGCCCCTACCAGCACCCACAAACTTATTTCGAACTAGCACATCAAATGGGCTGTAAATTTTCATAGGAAAGGCTGCATGACTATGACAGATTTGGATTCTGACATTTGGGACCCGCGAGGAAATAGCCTATCCAAGGTGGTGTCGACTTACTAGCCAGTCAACAAACGATTCTGCCTACCAGCCGTTGGATGGACATCCAACATCTGTCGTGTATCTTCTATGTCTTGTCTTCTTCTTCCTCCAGCCGCCCAAACCAAACCACCCCGTCGGCTCCGCCTGCTCCCGCCTCCCATGGCTGGCTGCGCCTCCGCCGCCCTACCGTACGTACCCTCCAACGTTGGCCAGTCCCTCCCTCTATTCCCCCACACGTCCTGTTATTCTCCTGCGACGTCAGCCCCAACACGCACCCGCGCCCGAACCAGTCAACCCTCGTACTCCCCTCCGCCTGGACCGGCGCATCTTCAACGGCTCATGTTCGTTCCGTCCGAGGCCTTGCCGTCGTCCTCTGCCTTGCGGCCTTGGTTCGCTCGCCGTGCGCGGTGCGCCGCCCTCTTGCGTTGTCAACGTCGTCAACAACCGAGAGGAACAAGGAGATGACTGTACGTGGAGAGGATGACAGTAGGGACCCACCAGCGTCATGGCAGTACGCAAGCAAGTGCCTCTATAGTACAAGCCCAAAAATATGGTTCCTCCTAATGGTTGGACATCTGGGGCTCACGCCATTATCAACGTAGTCAATAAACGAGAGAATTACACTACGAGCGGCTGACACCAGGGACCCAGCAAGTCGCGCAGTTTTTTTGAGGAACAAGCAATTGTTATTTATACTAGTTTTAGCGACGGATCAGGGTAACAACGGGGCTGTGCGGGGGGTGTGGCCCGTCTAGCCAGGGTTTTATTTATGTTTACCACATCATGAGCCCAGTTGTGTTTTTTTCTTGCTGAAAATGGCTAGCCCAGTTCTATTTTTTTAAAGAAATACCCAAACAAGGCCTACTTGCTTTATCGGCCCTGCTGGGCTGCAAATCTTTCAAGACGAGGAGAGTTTCATTCGGTTTGCCCAGAAATGGGCTATACATTTTTAAAACACATCAAACCGGGAATTAGTTTCAATTTTTTTCATTACAAGATCTTAAATTCCATTGATTTTTATGCGTGGACAATTATTTGGATTTTATATTTATATAAATTATTTTTCAAAATAGTTTGAATGTGAATCGATATTTCTGGATTAAAAACAGTTGACCGCACCGAAATATGCAAAATTTCGTATACTTTTTAACCGTGGCCACAATATGGGGTGTAATGCTAACAAAAAGAAGATGGGCTCCAAAAAAATTCTTAAGAATTAGCAAATGGGCTGTACATTATTAGAAATAATGGCAGATGGGCTGTATGCTGTTTTCCACAGATTTGAGGCTGGCTTGTGCGCCCACTACATGTTGACGCGTATGCTTTCATAAAAAAAAGGTTGACGCACACGCAACGCCCTGTCAACTTAGTCAACACACGAGAGCAGTGACTGTTGGATGGCCATCCAACGGCTGTCGTGCTTCTTCAATCTCTGCTCTTCATGCTCCAGCCGCTCAAACAAGCGCCGGCGGGACTGCCTGCTCCCTCCTCCCGCGGCCGGCTATGCTGCCACGCAGGCCTCACGGCCCCATCGTACTCCCATCGCTGGCCTAGCCATCCCTCTACTCACCCACACATGCTGTTATTCTCCGGCGACAGCAGACAAAACCCTCGTACTCCTCCGCGTGGGAAACAACTGCCGAGTATTCCCTGGCTCCGTGTCGTTCCCTTCCTAGGCCTCACCGTCTTCCACCGCCCTGGTGCTCTCGGCGCGGCCTGGTCAACGTGGTCAATGAACGACATCCATCGGAAGTGGACTGTACGTGGAGAGGCTGACAGCTGGGTCCACGACCGCACGCAAGGAAATGCCTCCTTATTACGCGCAAATAATGATTCCTCCACCTGACAGCTAGGACCCACAGGAAGGGCCTCTGTATTTCGTGAAACAAACGTTCCCCCCGCTGACAGGTCGGACCCACCAGCTATATCTTCGCACGCAAGGAAGTGCCTCCTTATTACGCCCAAAAAAATGAATACCCCCTGCTAGCTGGGACCAACCATATTTTTGGGCTAACTTGTGGGCCTACTAAGTTGACGGGGACGGAGGGCTTTGTCAACTTAGTCAATACTCCAGTGACCGTATGATGTCCATCCAACGGCCGTAGTGCTTCTTCAACCTCTGGTCTTCTTGCTCCAGCCGCCCAAAGCAGCGCCGGTCGTGCCGCCTGCTCCTGCCTCCCGTGGCCGGCTGTGCAACCGCGGAGGCCTCACCGCCCCCATACTACTCCCACTACTGGCCAGACCATCCCTCCACTCACCCACACCCCCTGTTATTCTGCGGCGACGGCAGCCTCACACCGCAGCCGAACCAGTGAGCGCTCGTACTCCTCTCCGCGTGGGCATCCACTGTCGCGTCTTGCTCGGCTCCGCGTCGTCCCCTTCCTAGGCCTCGCCGTCGTCCACCGCCGTGGTGCTGTCGGCGCGGCGTGGTCAATTTGGTCAACGACCGACTTCCATCGGAAGAGTACTGTACATGGAGAGGTTGACAGCTGGGTCCACGGCAGCTGCAAGGAAGTGCCTCCTTATTACGCGAAAAATAATTATTCCTCCACCTGACAGTGGGGACCCACCGGACGGGCCACCAGTATTTTGCGAAAAAATCATTTCCCCCTGACTGCTGGGACCCACCAGACGGGCCACCATATTTCGCGAAAAAAACGTTCCCCCCGCTGTCAGCTCGGACCCACCGGAAGTGCCTCCTTATTACGCACAAAAAATGAATACTCCCCCGGCTAGCTGGGACCCACCTTGGTGGGAGGCTGACTTGTGGGCCTACTAAGTTGACGGGGACGAAGGGCTTTGTCAACTTAGTCAATATGAATGATTCTAGCTCCAGTGACTGTACGATGTCCATCCAACGGCCGTAGTGCTTCTTCAACCTCTGGTCTTCTTGCTCCAGCCACCCAAAGCAGCGCCGGTCGTGCCGCATGCTCCTGCCTCCCGTGGCCGGCTATGCTGCCGTAGAGGCCTCACCGCCCCCTACTATTCCCACCGCTGGCCAGGCCCTGCGGCGACGGCAGCCTCACACCGCAGCCGAACCAGTGAACCCTCGTACTCCTCTCCGCGCGGGCTTCCACTACCGCGTCTTCCCCGGCTCCGCGTTGTCCCCTTCCTAGGCCTCGCCGTCGTCCACCGCCGTGGTGCTCTCCACGTGGCATGGTCAATGTGGTCAAGGAACGACTTCCATCGGAAGAGTACTGTACGTGGAGAGGCTGACAGATGGGTCCACGGCCACAGCACAGTTTTTTTGTGATTTGCCAAGTAAGTCGCTTTGTCAGGCCTATTGGGCTGTAAATCTTTCAAGATGAGGAGAGCTTTCATTCGGCTGGCCGAGAAAATGGCCCATCAGTAATGAGAAATGGGCTGTACATTTTTAAAACACATCAAACAGGCAATTAGTTTCAAATATCTTTTTTTTCATTTCAAGATTTTAAATTACATTAATTTTTATGCGTGGAGAATTTGTTGGATTTTATATTGATATACATTTATTTTTAAAATTAGTTTGAATGTGAGTCGAAATTTCGGGATTAAAAACAGTTCGGACCGCACCGAAATATGCAAAATTTCGTATAATTTTTTAACCGTGGCCACAATATGGGCTGTAATGCTAACAAAAAGAATATGGGCTCCAAAAAAACCTTAAGAATTAGCAAATGGGCTATAAATTATTAGAAATAATGGCAGATGGGTTGTATGCTGTTTTCCACAGATTTGAGGCTTTCCTAAAAAAAGGTTGACGCACAAGCACTTACTGCTGGATGTCCATCCAACGGCCGTTGTGCTTCTTCAATCTCTGCTCTTCCTGCTCCAGCCGCTCAAACAAGCGCCGACGGGACTGCCTGCTCCCTCCTCCCCGCGGCCAGTTGTGCTGCCGCGCAGGCCTCACCGCCCCACCGTACTCCCATCGCTGGCCTAGCCATCCCTCTACTCACCCACACCTGCTGTTATTCTCCGGCGACGGCAGACGAACCAGTAAACCCTCGTACAGTCGTACTCCCCTCCGCGTGGGAAACAACTGCCGAGTCTTCCCTGCCTCCGCGTCGTCCCCTTTCTAGGCCTCGTCGTCGTCCACCGCCGTGGTGCTCTCGGCGCGGCGTGGTCAATGTGGTCAACAACCGACTTCCATCGGAATAGTACTGTGCATGGAGACGCTGACAGCTGGGTCCACGGCAGCAGCAAGGAAGTGCCTCCTTATTACACGCAAAATAATTATTCCTCCACCTGACAGCGGGGAGCCACCGAATGGGCCACCGTATTTCTCAAAAAAAACGTTTCCCCCCTGACTGCTGGGACCCACCAGCTACACCTTCGCACGCAAGGAAGTGCGTCTGAGCAAAAAAAATGATTCGCCCCCCTGACTACTGGGACCCACCAGCTACATCTTCGCACGCAAGGAAGTGCCTGACAGTCGGGACCCACCTGGTCTAAGCGTACGTAGCATTTTCATTCTGGTCGCGAACATGTACGTACATATATATTGGTGGATGTAGAGGCGCGCACGTGTCGTAGTAGAGGCGCACACGTAGCATGTACACGTACGTACAGCGGCCAGGGTGCAAGAAAGAAAATACGGCCACGTATGTGTACATACGGGTGGGGTCTCGAACGCCTACTCGCGCATACGTACGGGGAGGGCTCGTTGACATGGCTGGGTCGGAACGGAGAAACAACGTTGTTGTCGTGTTCATGGGGAGGCAACATAATGCGTCGTGTTCATGGGGAGGCAATGGAATGCGTCGTGTTCATCGGGAGGCAATGGAACGCGTGGGAGCCAACCGGCTGGGTCGGAACGGAATGCGTGGTCGTGTTCATCGGGAGGGCTTGGACGGAACAGGCGATGGAAACGAGGCCTGGCGTACCGCAGAACGGAGGAAACGGCCTTGTGTTCGACCGGCCACGTTCAAAACGGGATCCTGTTCATCGGGAGGGGTGTGGCGTACCGCAAAACGGACGAAACGGACCTCCTACGGTCGAAATGGGGGTCCTGTTGATCGGGAGGGGTGTGGCATACCACAAAACAGACGAAACGGACCTCCTACGGTCGAAACGGGGGTCCTGTTGATCGGGAGGGGTGTGGCGTACCGCAAACCGGACGAAACGGACCTCCTACGGTCGAAACGGGGGTCCTGTTCATCGGGAGGGGTGTGGCGTACCGCAAAACAGGACTCCACAGGATACTGTTCATCTCCACCGTCGACCTCCTCCGGCCTCCACGGGCTACCGTCGACCTCCTCCAGCCTCCACGGGCTACCGTCGACCTCCTCCGGCCTCCACGGGTTCCTGTTCATCCAGCCTCCACCGCGCGCTACTCCACCAGCTACTGTTCAACCACCCCTCCACGGGCACCCCTCCACCGGCTACTGTTCAACCACCCCTCCACGGGCACCCCTCCACCGTCTACTGTTCATCCAGCCCTCCACACCACGGGGTCCTGTTCAACCACCCCTCCACGGGCACCCCTCCACCGTCTACTGTTCATCCAGCCCTCCACACCACGGGGTCCTGTTCATCCAGAGGCAACGCCACCGCTCACTGTTCATCCAACCCCCCCCCCCCCCCCGCAACGCTCACTGTTCATCCCAGAGGCAGCATCGATCGGCTTCAGTTAGCAGCAGTAGCGAAGGAATCGCTCGATCAGGTTCAGTTAACAGCCATCGGTCGATCGCTCGGGTTCAGTAAAGCGTAGCCTGCAGTGCAATCGCTCGGGTTCAGTTAGAGCCCAACGCCTCGCACACACGCGCGTACGTGTACGAGAGAAACGCGCATCGCTCGGCCCCCGACCTCCCATCGTAACAGGGAACTCCCCGAAATTTTCCTCGCCCTCGCTTCTACCATGGTTTTTTCCGTCATGGACGGCCCAAAGAATGTCATGCAGCTGCGTCTCCGGCCCGCCCAGGACGAAAATCCCATTTTCTGTCATGATTTTTTGTCATAGAAGTAGGAGCCCACCACATCTATGATGATACTGGGTATTGTCACAATTATCGTGATAGAAGTGTCATATGTATGACAGAAAAAAAAATTCATTCGGCCCAAAATGTCACGGATGTGTCTTTTTTTGTAGTGTGGGGTGCGGGTGCACCTTGTTCCACGGTGGAAGAGATGAGAGGAAAGCTCGGTAATTTCGCAAGGATTTGGGAAGGTGGAGTAATGACACTTTCGGCACTGTACGGAAAGAGATTAAAGCCCTAAAAAGCAGCTTGAAGAGTTTTGGGGCGACCCTCTATGTACAGGTCCATCACATGCAGAACTCAAGGTTAATGAACGGCTGATTGAACTTTATCATAGGGAGGAAATTATGTGGCGGCAGTGGGCATGGATTGACTGGTTGACTGCAGGAGATAAAAACACAAACGCGAGATGTTTGCGGCCTCGTAGACTTGGGTTTTAGTGGCACTCGGTGGACTTATGAGAAAAGAGTGGCCGGTGGCACTTAAACGCGAGTTTGATTGGATAGAGCACTGGGGACGGTTGATTGGTGTCAACGATTCCCCCATGCGGAGGTGCAACATATTACATCAGCTACATCTGATCACACTCCCATACTGTTGAGCTTGGCACCGGCACAAAGGAGGAGGGGAGAGAAGATGTTTCGCTATGAGGCTATGTGGGACACGCATGCAGAGTTAAAGCCGACCCTGCGATCTGCATGGGAGCCCGATGGTCACAATCTATCGGTGGAGGACGTGCGAAGGAAGCTGGAGGATCTTGCACAGAACCTGGGGGAGTGGTCAAGGATGACTTTCCGCAGTGTTCGTGGCGAAATAAGAAAATTGAAAAAGGAGCTTGAGCGGTTGAGGAGCCAACCGCAGAGAACTGGGCCGCCGCATGTTGAAATTAAGATAAATGATAGACTCATTGAGCTCTATATGAGAGAAGAAACAATGTGGCGACAGCGGTCACGAGTGGAATGGCTGTTAGAAGGGGATAGGAATACACATTTCTTTCACATGAGGGCTTCGATGCGGAGAAGAAAGAACTTGATAAAAGCACTTCAAAAACCAAATGGTCAGCTAACTGAAGATCCCACCGAGATGCAGCAACTTGCTCTTGATTTTTATAAGAATCTCTACACTTCAGAGGGTGTCCAAGGCCTGCAGGAAGTGCTCGACCATGTTCCAGTAAAAGTGACGGCATCGATGAACGCTAGTCTGTTGGCTCCTTATGATGAAAAAGAGGTTAAAGCAGCGCTCTTTCAAATTTTTCCAACTAAGGCTCCGGGCCCAGATGGATTTCCGGTGCATTTTTTTCAGCGACACTGGGATGTGTGTGGTGAGGCAGTTACTCGGGCTGTGCTTGGTATTGTTTGGGGAGAGGAAAGCCCGAGCGGCTTAATGAAACTTTACTGGTGTTGATCCCGTCTTACTCTCACAGTTTTGTCCCATAAGCTTGTGCAATGTCTTTTATAAGATTGCTTCCAAGGTGCTAGCGAATCGTTTGAAGGTTGTGCTTCCTGACATAATATTTGAAGAGCAGTCTGCTTTTGTGCCTGGAAGGTTAATCACGGACAACATAATTTCAGCCTACGAATGCCTTCATGTTATGAAGAGGAATAGATCCAAAGCTAACAGCTATTGCGCATTAAAATTAGATATGACGAAAGCTTATGACAGGGTGGAGTGGTCTTACCTGCATGCTATTATGGAGAAACTGGGTTTTGCTCCACAATGGGTAACGATTGTCATGAGTATGATAAGTTCAGTATCATTTTTAGTGATGTTCAATGGGGTTAAGTTAGAGGTGTTTAAACCCACATGTGGTATTCGACAAGGAGATCCGATCTCACCGTATCTTTTCTTGTTGGCAGTAGAGGGCCTTTCGTGCCTACTAAAATCTCAGAACGAATCATCCCAGCTTAGCGGCATTAAGGTGGCACCATCGGCTCCGCCGGTGAACCACCTTTTATTCGCGGATGACAGCCTGCTGTTTTTCAGGGCAAGGATAAACGGAGCGGAATCGGTTTCAAACCTATTGGATAAATATTGCATGGAATCGGGGCATCCATCTTCTTCAGTAGAGGATGCCTAGAAATAGTTCGAAATGCCGTGAAGGGATTTCTGCAAGTTCCCAACGAATCACTCAATGACAAATATCTGGGTATGCCATCTGATGTGGGGCACTCCAAGAAGGGGGCTTTCAAATATTTGAGCGACCGAGTTTGGAATAAGGTGAAGGGATGGATGAGCAAGTGTTTGTCGGCAGGAGGAAAGGAGGTTCTCATAAAATTTGTAGCCCAAGCTATCCCGGTATTTTCAATGTCTTGTTTCAAGCTGCCAAGAGGCCTATGTGATCATATAACAACTATCATTAGAAAGTTTTGGTGGGGATGTAAACAAGGTGAACGTAAACCAGCCTGGGTTTCATGGGATGTTATGACCAGGCCAAAATACTTGGGAGGCTTAGGATTCAGAGATCTTAAATTGTTCAACCTCGCACTACTTGATAGGCAAGCGTGGAGAGTCCTTCAGGAACCAGAAACTTTAAGTGCAAGAATTTTGAAGGCATCTTATTTCCCAAACTCAACAATACTTGAGGCGGATCTGGGTTCTCAGCCATCACAAATCTGGCGTGCAATCCTGGAGGGACGGGATGTGCTGCAGCAAGGAATTATCAGAAGGATTGGGAACGGTCGATCCACTGGCATATGGGAAGACAACTGGATACCCAAAGAAACAGCAGCGAGGCCTATTGCATCGTTAGTTGAGGCACCGCCCAGGAGGGTGTCTGACCTTTTGTACTCAGCTACTGCTTCATGGAATGAACCCCTGATACGATCAGTTTTCCTACCTTTTGATGCAGAGGCAATTTTAAAGATACCGGTGTGCACTCGCAATACCGAGGACTTCTGGGCTTGGAACCCTGACAGGAAGGGCAGGTTCACGGTCAGCTCGGCTTACAAGTTACTAGTCACAACAAAAATACTGACAGAAGCTTGGTTAGAAGGAAGAGGTGGTGCATCATCTAACGCTAGAGAAGAGGAAGATTGGAGCCATCTATGGAAACTAAAAGTGCCATCAAAGGTGAGAGTATTTCTGTGGCGACTTGCACGTCATTCTATACCAACTACGGATGTTCTTCAGAGACGGAATATGGTAACTCAAAGCTCTTGCCCTCTGTGTGGTTGCCAAGATTCATGGAGACATGCGCTCTTGTCTTGCATGATGTCGAGATGTATTTGGGCATTGACAGATGAACATTGTGTCAAAGATGATGGCAAACGTGGAGCCATGCGCGAAGAATTGGCTGTTTGAGCTTCATGAGGCACTAGACCATGTGAGCTTCTCGAGGTTGGTTGTCACACTATGGGCTGTGTGGTATGCAAGGAGTAAGGCGATTTATGGATCTCTTTTTCAAAATCCACACCAGACTATTTCATTTGTAGACTCTTATCTTCAAGAGCTACAACAAGCTACCACCTGTGAGCCAAGGGCATAGGTTCAGGCGGCACGGGATCAGCAGCGTCGATTGGTTTCACCTCTGGCTGGCTCAAATAAGATCAATGTGGATGGTGCACTAGCAAGGAATAGGCGAGTGGGAGTTGTTGCTGCAGTCCGCCGAGACTCAAATGGCAACTTTCTTGGCTCGTCGGCGGTGGTATATGGGGGTGTCCGTGACCCAATGATTTTGGAGACATACGCGTGCCGGGAGGCTCTAGCTTTGGCTGAAGATTTGCACGAGCAGAATATCATGGTGGCCTCGGATTTCCAAGGTGTGGTGCAGGATATCAATGAAGGGACAAGTGGTCCCAATGCGGCTGTTATACATGAAATAACAAACCACAGAGCTAGTTTTTCTTCTTGCTCTTTTGTGTTTGAGCGCAGGAATTTCAATTTCGAGGCTCATAATCTCGCTAAATTTGCTTGTAATCTAGATATAGGTAGACATGTTTGGTTGGGCACTCCTCATGACCCAAACCGTGTACCTATGAACATTGTCATGAATAAATAAAGACAGCGAGATTTCTCAAAGAAAAAAGCTGAGGCGGCACAAAGAAAAGCTGAGGCGGCAAATCAAGGAGGGGATATGTCTCATTTCTATTGAGACGACAAACAAGGGCGCCTTCCCGTTGCTATTATAAGGCTGGCCCAAGTAACTTCGTGTAGGTTAGTTTTCTCTCTTATTTTTCATTCGTTCCTTTTGTTACTTTATTTTTTTGTATTCCGTATAGTCAAAAAAATTAATACAATATTCAAAAAAATAAATGTATTTATAAAATTTAAAACTATGAATTATAACATGTTAATGCATAGTTTTGAAAATGTTCATAGCATTTAAAACAATTTGGTGATATTTAAAAGCTTATAAAAATTTAACGCTTTTCAAAAAATGTACATTAAGGTTAGAAAATGTTTCTGTATTGTAGCAATTGTTCTCGATGTTTAAAAAAGTGTTTTGTGTCATTCATAAAATATACACTACATTTTATTAAATTCAAGCATTTCAAAAAAAATATGACACTAAAAAATATCTTCACATAGTTAAAAAAAGTTTTGTATCATTAGAAAGTGCACTCCCTTCATTCCATAATATTTTTCATGGTTTGAACTAAAACCATAACAATAGTTATGGAATGGAGGGAACAAGTTGTATTGAGAAAATTGTCCATGTGTTTCAATAAAAAAATTCTACAATCTGAAAAAATATTTGCTTAGTTTGCAAAAAATGTTTCAACGTGTATTTAAAAAGTATTTAACATGTATTTCAAAAAAGTTCAATATATGTATTTCAAAATGTTCAATGTGTATAAAGAAATTACAGATGTACACGAAAAATGTACAGCGTGTGTTCAAAAAAGTAACATGTATGAAAGAAAAAAGAACAGAAAAACCGATAGGAAACACATAAAAACAAGTGCCTTTTATAGTGCATACATGTGGAATAGGGTTTTAGGGCGCCTCTTAGTGAATCAACCATGGGTCCCTTCACATAAGTTGGCAGATCTGATGTCACGGCGATGGCACCACACGATGAGCAATATTAAGAGTGGTTGATACTCGTACCACACATTGTCTTCTCCTTTAGTGGCTGATGCGTGCGTCCAATTAATTGGCATTGGTTCTCATACCCAATATATTCCATTTATAGTTTGATTTTGCACCTAAAATAGCTCAATTTTGCAAGGAAAAAAATAAACAAGGAGATGTTAATACTTTACACCATTTGTCATTAGTAAGCAAGGCGAAGTGGTTATCTCAAAATTGACTAAGAAAATTCTGGTTAAACAGTAGGAAGTAGATGGATTTGATCATAAAGGCATAGTTACCATTCGCTAGTGAGCATGAAGGACTAAATGGAAGCTTGGATCGAGGGAACGGCAAGCACGTAAAACATCACGAGGGAGGTGGGGGGCAATGGACACCCCTATGGCAAACACATGTCCCTTCCAAAATCAAAACCTTTCTATGGGATTAGCGAAACGGTAAATTCTCACTAATGATATCAGACACCATAACACGAGCCTTGATGATCAATGTGTGTATTGTGGGTCATAAGACAGCTTGAGCCATTGCCTCATCGAATGCACCATGGCACAAGTGTACGGGCAATTGCGGACAAGAACATTATTGAGCATATATGCAGAAGTGTAGAGATGAATGCTGGGGATTTCATTAACACTATGATTGGTACATTTCCACAGGATGATCGAGTACAAGTTTTTGTGAAAACACATTCACTCCCTAAGTGATTTTGGTAATTCATGTCAACATACATGTTGTTGGACTAATGTTCTCCTTGAGTGTATTTCAAGAAGAGTTCAACACTAGGAAAACCTTTGGTGTCAGGGTTTATAAATATGGGGTAGGCCCAAGTATACGGATGGCCCATCAGAGGCCCATGACCCATACAAGGTATGACCCAAAAGACCATGGGCCAAGGGGCTTCGCCATCAGCCCATCAAAGATAGATAGGGTGGCCCAGGATCGTGCAAAGTCCTTACAGTTGGATACTGGACCAGCCGATAGCCAGGCGCTAGCAGTCGGACAGAGATGAAGGGAGCTATCATCTAGACCACCAGTCGACAGCTACCTAGGATGCCTCTCGCCCATGATGTCTTAATGATGGCAGTTACTCAACGGTGATATAATATATTTAAATATGGCAGTTACCAATAGCAAATGCCATGGAACAGTTGGACAGACCTGAGGCCATGGACAACATTAATATCAGCCCGTCATGTACCCCTACCTGGCACACTCTATATAAGCCAGATGGGAAGCTTCGGGGTAGAGGTTGAACATCCAAACATTGTACCTTACGCAAAGAGTTAAAAGCACCATGCTACTTGTGAGCTGCTTGGGATTTCCCCCGAAGAAAAAGGATGAAGTAATATAGTAGCAGATAGTATTTCCCTCGGTGAGAACCAAAGTTATCGAAACAATAGGAGAACCACACAAACACCTAGTCATCAGTACATGCACATACAAGAGCAAATACTTGCACCCAAGGTGGGCAAGAGGGTTGTCAATCCCCTTGTACTCATTAATTGCAAGGATTAAATCTGATAGTAGTAGATAGATACATTGTAAAGTAAAATAAAATAAAAGATTGCAATAATGTATTTTTGGTTTTTGCAACATGATTAAAGTAGACCCGGGGGCCATAGTTTTCACTAGAGACTTCTTCCCCATAAAGATAGCATACGGTGGGTAGACAAATTATTGTTGGGCAATTGATAGAAAAGTGCATAGTCATGACGTTATTGATGGCAATGATGATGTATATAGGCATTACGTCCGTGACAAGTAGACCGACTCCTGCCTGCATCTACTATTATTACTCCAACCATCGACCAACTCATGCCTGCATCTCGGGTATTAAGTTCATGACAAATAGAGCAACACTTTAAGCAAGATGACATAATGTAGATAGAATAAAACTAATCAATATGATTAAACCCCGTCGTTTTACTCTTAGTGGCAACAATCCAATACGTGCATCGCTACCCCTTCTGTCACGAGGCGAGGACACTGCTACTTGTGAGCTGTGTTTTGTTTTCGTTGAAAAGGAAAGGTGAAGCAATATAGTAATGATGACCCACAAGTATAGGGGATCAATCGTAGTCGTTTTGATAAGTAAGAGCGCCGAACCCAATGAGGAGCAGAAGGAAATGACAAGTGGTTTTCAGCAAAGTAATTTCTGCAAGCATTGAAATTGTCGGTAACAGGTAGTTTGATAGCAATATAATTTGTAACAAGTAACAATAATAACAATAAGTGCAGCAAGGTAGCCCAATCCTTTTGATGGCAAAGGACAAGCTGGTACGGTGTCAGATAATAACTAAAACGTTCCTGAGGGCACACGGGAATTTCATCTAGTCACTTTCATCATGTTTGTTTGATTCGCGTTCGCTACTTTGATAATTTGATTAGTGGGTGGACCGGTGCTTGGGTGCTATTCTTACTTGAACAAGCCTCCCACTTATGACTAACCCCCTCGCAAGCATCCTCAACTATGAATAAAATCTAACCATAGCATTAAACATATGGATCCAAATCAGCCCCTTACGGAATAGCGCATAAACTAGGGTTTAAGCTTCTGTCACTCTAGCAACCCATCATCTAATAACTACTCCACAATGCACCCCCTTTGGCCCAAAGATGGTGAATTCCATGTAGTCGACGTTCACATAACACCACTAAGAGAATCACAACATACATATCATCAAAATATCAAATGAACATCAAATTCACATGATTACTTGCGACATGACTTCTCCAGTGGCCTGAAGAACAAGGACAACTACTCACAAATAATATTCATGCTCAAGATCAGAGGGATATTAAATAGCATAATGGATCTGAACATATAAGCTTCCAACAAATAAACCATATATATCATCAACTACAAGATGTAATCAACACTACTAGTCATCCACAGGTACCAATCTGAGGTTCCGGTACAAAGATTGAACACAAGAGATGAACTAGGGGTTGAGATGAGATGGTGTTGTTGAAGATGTTGATGAAGATTGGCCTCCCAAAGATGAGAGGGTTGTTGGTGATGACGATGGCTTCGATTTCCCCCTCTGAGAGGGAAGTTCCCCCGGCGAAATCTCTCCCCCGAAGGGCAAAAGTTCTCTGCCCAAGTTCCACCTGGAGACGGCGCGCTCCATCCCGAAAGTCCTCCCCTTATTTTTTTAGGTCACAAGACCCTATGTACATGAAGATGGGCACTGGAGGTGGGCCAGCTGGCCCAATACCCACCAGAGCACGCTTGGAGGGGCTGGCACACCCTGGTGTCTTGTGGGCACCTGGCAGCCCCCTCTGGTAGTTCTTTTCTCCCATATTTATTATATATTCCAAAATAATTCTCCGTAAAATTTCAGCTCACTTGGAGATGTGCAGAATAGGTATCTCTGACATAGCTTTTTCAGGTCCAGAATTCCAGCTGTCGGTATTCTCCCTCTTTTTGTAAACCTTGCATATTATGAGAGAAAAGGCATTAGAATTACTCCACAAAGTGTTATAAAGCATAAAAACACTATAAACAACAGTAAGAAAACATGATGCAAAATGGACGTATATCAACTCCCCCAAGCTTAGACCTCGCTTGTCCTCAAGCAAAAGCCGATATCGAAAATCATGTCCACATGTTTAGAGAGAGAGGTGTCGATAAAAACAAAATACGGACATAGTAGCATCATGCATATTATTATAACAACAACAAACTTTATCATAGAACTTTATTGTAAAATTTTATCATATAACTTCTCATGAACAAGTAACAATTCATCACAACATCGAAGTAGAAAGCATAAACTTTATTGAAAACCAACAAACTATGTAGTCAGTCAACTTTGCAACTACAATTCATCATATTTTCAGGAAGGGTCTCGCATCAGAGCCTTTTGGCAAGTCCACATACTCAACTATCATTTAATCTTCTGTGATTGCTAAGACTCACAACATATATATGAGCAAAAAATTTCAACCGGACACATAAAAAGATAGGGGCTTATAGTTCCGCCTCCCAACTCATTCACCTCAAGGGTGATGTCTACATTGATAACTCATGCTCACTCATATCCAACTGGCTATATGTGCCTAGATCTTTCCTCACCACATGATGCTTGCCAAAGAGAAAAATAAGAAGGAATAGAGGAAAAGATAGGCCCTTCGCAGAGGGAAGCAGAGGTTGTCATGCGCTTTTGGGTTTTGTATGCACAATCTCTAAATGCAAAAGAACGTCACGTTATATTGTCCCTTATGATAGCAACCTTTATTATGCAGTCCGTCGCTTTTATTACTTTGCCATCACAAGTTCGTACAACGCTTATTTTCCCTTACACTAAAGGATCAAACACATTTAGGAGCAATTTTTATTGCCTTTTTGCACCGATGACAACTTACTTGAAGGATCTTACTCAATTCATAGGTGTAGCGACCCGACCTCAGACGGTCAAGTCTCTGTGCTTAAGTGTCATCCCTGGATCGGTATGCTGACACACACAGTACTAGAGGATTTATAACAGAG
The DNA here is from genome assembly GCF_002575655.3 of Aegilops tauschii subsp. strangulata. Classification (NCBI taxonomy): domain Eukaryota; kingdom Viridiplantae; phylum Streptophyta; class Magnoliopsida; order Poales; family Poaceae; genus Aegilops; species Aegilops tauschii. The sequence continues at coordinate 356,888,107 of NC_053039.3, forward strand.
GTAAATCACATGTATAAAGTAGCGTAAATACTATTACCTCAATCCAAATAGCGGAAATAACAACAAGGTTGTGGATTCCCATCAACACCAACGGCAAAGTTGAGTGTAGAAATCGTAACCCTAACGTATCACTTACTCGTCGTAAGATTCCTGCAACATGAGACGTTGCAGCCACAAAGGGTCAGTACATTGAATGTACTGGAAAATTCACACCATAGGATAATGATGAATAATAGCTATCACTACATGCATATATGGCTGGTGGAAAGCTCTAAGTTTATTTTTGCATAAAGCCAATTTTTCCCTACTGCAAAGGAATATATTTTATTTAACTACAAATTTGGTTGGTAAATATTGAGAAGGTTCCTTCGAATCAATCCAAAAATAATAATCATTAACCCAATCAAATTAATTAAATAAAGTGTTGAGATCAACATGATAATCCAAGAACCAGATACTCAAAATGTCCATAACCGAGGACACGGCTAATCATTATTAGTTTGTACACTCTGCAGAGGTTTGCGCACTTTTCCCCACAAGACTCGATCTCCTTCGTTGGATTTCTCGCACTACATGGTGTTTGAGAAACGGATGACCGAGACACAGTCTTTCAGAAACATTAACTCTTTACTCCGGGCAGACCATACCAACCTACATCCCTCTACCTGCTGATCCACCTCTTCAAGAGCTCATGCAACCTACTCAACTATGCTAGAGCCCATAATAGCTTGTGGCTGCACACGGAAGTTTCTAGCATGAATAATCTTATGATCCCTTTGAGCCTGAGTGGCATTCCATAGGGTGATTCCTTTGGGCAAGCACTGGGTGCTCTAGGGTGCCCCTACCATTCCACCCAGATGTGTGTTGAAGTAGCCACCTTAAGTTAACAATTAATTAACAATCTCACATCTGTCATGAACTCTCTCTGAACCAAACCACGTCTACGAGCATAGCATAGCAATATAAGCATAACGTAATAGTAACTCCCAAGGTTTGAATGCAGGGCAATAGGTTCCTAACTCATCAACTACTTCCCAATACCCACATGTTATCAATCCTACTCATGCAATGTTTGAGGGTGAAACTAATGCATACAAACTGGGTATGAAAGGGATATGATCAAAGTGTGAACTTGCCTGTACTGTTGATGAAGATGATTCGCACTCAAAACTCTTGATAATTTCTACTCGTCACACTCCGGTCAATCTATCGTAAGCAAACAATAGTAACCACACATAAGCAATCACTCAAAAAATTGGGAAGAACGAAGAAGACAGTTCGGAAAACATCAAAACCAAGCAAATAACTCTTGCAACATAAAACAATTTCTAACAGTACGAAAATTATGTGAATTTGGCCTTATCAGAAAGTTTAGGTCAAGAGCTTCGATTTGCAAAAAGAATCAACTAAATCGGAGTTACGAAAATGAAGTTATGTTCAAAAGAAGTTTGAATATGAATCTGAACAAAATTCGAATTTTCAAAATTTCAAAAATTTGATGTGACAGGTTGACTGGATAGGTGAAAACAAGACGAAACTATAGGCGCTGGTTTCATCTAATTTGGATAAACGAGTGAAAAGTTATGGCTATTTGAAAGATCAGGCCAAGCTGTTTTACGGAAGAAAAATAGTTACGCCTAAAGGAATTCTAGGTCTATACATAGACTAATTGATAATCTAATTATTTTACTGTATTAATCTAGAAATAATAAACTACGAAAGTATAAAAAACAAAGAAAAATACCTTTATAAGGCAGAGAAAAGACAACTTCGGAGAGAGGAGACAACTTCCAGAAGTCACGCCGAAGAGAAGAAATATATTTTTCTTTAGTGAATCTAGTCAAACCAAAATATTGATTTAACCTGAATCGGATGATTTTTTGAAGGCTCTATGAGTCTATATTTATTGGTGGAAAAGAGACTTAGGGGTCAAAGGCTAGGCAATGTGGGACTAAATATATACGTACGTAGATGAAAAGAAAACGAAACAGAGAAGGCGCGTCGCATGGGCCTAAATGGGTAAGGCGGTTCGGCCGGCCGCGCAGCTGATTTTTTTTAACAAAATTCGGCCTAAGTAAAAAAATGAAAAGGCTGGCTGGGCCTGGCCCATTTAGGAAAAAAAGATGAGGCGCCTGCTGCCACTATGCTACGCGTGTAGGCGATAAATAAATATGGGCCTCACGTACAGTTTTTTTAAAATAAAAACAGAAGGAAAACCGAAAAAAGAAAATAAATTAAAATTTTATATATGCATATTATATATCAAAACTTTCACAAAAAGATTTCCGACAAGCTGTACATTTTTCTAGAGTCAAATAGAATCCACAAAAATTCAGAAAATTAAAACAGTGCTACTGTTGCAATAAAACCTAGTAAAAATCATTTTAAAAATACCAAAATGGTTTCAAATTTATTTATCTTCAATTTTATACTGTAAGGAATCATGTTACCTATTTTCCATATATTTTATTTTTGAAGAAAAATAATTTGAATAAAATCCAAATAACTCCAAATTGAAATTAATTTCAAAAGGACTTTAAATTTGATCCTTCGAAACTCCCAACTCATATTTCATATGTTTTGAAGAAGTCATTTTATCTTCTCTCATGAAAATCATTGAGTTGCATGAAGTTTATGAATTGGAAATATTTCCGAATGAAATTCAAATCTTTTCAAAACCCTTTTTCATTTAAATAAATGGAAGAAGTCATGTCATCTTCTCTCCGGGGTTTTGTGATGAAAAGAATTTGAATTCATGGAGATCATAAAAGCAAAAACGAAAGTTTGGGAAAGTCCTTTTATTCCCTCTCATTTAACTTTGAAAAGTTTCAAATTTCACTCACTTTCAGTCAATCAATCACACAACAATCAAACAAACAAACAAAACTATCTATTTATTATAACATTCCAAAATTTAGAATTTTGGGATGTTACAATAGGTAGGTATGGTAGACTCCCAAAACATGGATTTGGGTTTAAGGGTTTTGGATGCACAAGTAGTATCTCTACTTAGTGCAGATTTTTGGCTAGCAAATCTCTACTTTTACCGCAATTCTTCTGTCCTTTCATCTTGGTACGGTTCTTCTGCGACTGGGTCTTCTTAGCTGACAGATCTGGCACCAATGCTAAACAACTATCGATATCTCATGGTGGTCAACAATTTATGGTTTCTCCTGCAGGAAATGGGTCTGGGTTGAACCTCACTGTTTATCCTACGATTGGCAACAGCAGCCTTGTACCAGGGAAAATTGTCCTACCATTCTAAGGCTGAAACAAGGTTTTGGTCGTCGTCTCTCTACTATAGGTAAGTCACTCAGATTTACCATCCCATATAGCAGGGCGAATGTGACGCCCAGATAATTAAGCTACAGCAACCCTCTACTAATGATGCCACATCACTTCGATTACTATTGTCAATCTCGCGTTAGTTTGAAACCGATTCAAATTCAAATCCAAAATCAAGCAAACAATAAAAAATTTCAAGTATTAAAACTAAAATGTTCGGAGTGAACTAAATAATGCATAGGTAATTATGGTGGAGAAACCAAACTTTGATAAAATGTTTAAAGGCTCTAAGATAAATTAAAACAGTAGTTAAAACAATTAAATAAATGCCTATTGAATTTTATAAAATATTAAACTATTTTATTTTGGGTTGAGAATTAAGGTGGCAGTAGTATATTCATAAATACAAATTTAGGTGCTAGTGTTTATTTTTACAAAACTGTAATAAAAGGGAACTTAAAATAAAATAGAAAAGAAATAGAAAAAACAAAAAGAAAAGACCCCCTCTCCCTGGGCCAAGTGGCCCACTTGGACACAGCTGACCAGGCCGACCCAGGCCACCCCTGCCTATACCCCCCCACCACGGTAACCCTAGCCCACTACTCCACCACTCGCACCCCCACTCCCCACGATCCCCTTTTCCCCATCCCGAACGGGATCGAGATCGGGCCAACGCCCGGTCGCCGCCGCCCCCAACGCCGTCACTCCCCGGCCGCCGCCGCCCTTCCCGTCGCCGGACCTCGCAACCCCATCCTCGACGTCCTTCTCGCGGCCCCGGCCCCTCTCCCTCGAAACCACCGCGCCACTCGACGCCGCTGGACTCCGCCGTCGACCGAGCCTCACCGGCCCCCTCGACCTCCTCTAGCTGCCCCGAGTCGCTCCTCGTCACCGATGTGAGCAGCAACTTCGTCCTCCCCCCATCTCCCCCTTTCCACTTCGCATCCAGTGCCTTAGGCCATCATCACCGTCGCGCCCTAGCTCCCGGCCATCGTGCTCGTGGTCGTGCCTCCCCACCCTGCTGTCGCGCTCCGCCCTGCTTCCCCTGCTGCGCCACGGCCGCCGAGTCTCCCCACCGCGCCCTGGCGCGTGCCCCCGCCTGCGCTACTACCGCTGCCAGTGGCGGCCACCTCTTCCCGCGACCACGCGCGCCATTCGGCCCCTTGGCCTCGCCGCAGCCCCGCACGCTACTCCCGCCGCCGTCCGCTCCCCTGCAGCCGCCTCGCTCACGCGCCTCCTCCCGCGTCCATCGTCGACGCTCGCCGGAGCTTCGCACCGCGCGCCCGCCGGAGCTCCACCCCGGCGCCGCTCGCCGCACACCCCCCACCGGCTGCTGCTGCTGGCCATGGCTTTGGCCATGGCCGAGCGCCATGCGTGCGTGCGTGCATTCTATGTGTGTGTGTGCTGTGTAGGTGTGCGTGTGTGTGCGGTTAGGATTAGTTTAGGGGATAAAAAAATTAATTAAAAATTTAAACCCCCTTCTTATTACCCTGTTGTATCAATGACAGATGGGGTCCACTGCTTAGTATAAATGTTAAATTAGTGTTGGAATTACTAGAGAGAATGATAGGTGGGTCCCGTGTGCATTGTTCACACTATTGACCAGTCAACAGTTGACTGGGTCAACAGGGTCCCCTGGCCCCACAGGTCATAGGCTATGGCTGACCTCTGCTGTGTACAATAGCCTTTTACTATTTAAATCGAATTAAAATAATTTCAGAAAATGTTTAAAAACTTTGAAAATTAATATAAAATAATCCGTAGCTCGGATGAAAATACTTTGTACATGAAAGTTGCTCAGAACGACGAGACGAATCCGGATACGCAGCCTGTTGGTCCGCCACACATCCCTAGCATAGCAAACACGCAACTTTCCCCCTCCGGTTCATCTGCCCGAAAACGCGAAACACCGGGGATACTTTCCCGGATGTTTCCCCCCTTCGCCGGTATCACCTCTTACCGCGTTAGGGCAGACCTAACACCGCGCATTGTCTTGTCATGCACCGTCATGCTTATGTTTCCATTATATTTATTGTTTCTTCCCCCTCTTCTCTCGTTAGACACCGAGACCGACGCCGGTGCTACCCAGTACGACTACGGTGTTGACGACCCCTCCTTCTCAGCTGAGCTTCCAGACAAGCCCCCCTTGATCACCAGATATTGCCTATTCCTTCTCTCTACTGCTTGCATTAGAGTAGTGTAGCATGTTACTGCTTTCGGTTAATCCTATTCTGATGCATAGCCTGTCATTGTTGCTACAGTTGTTACCCTTACCTGCTATCCTACTGCTTAGTGTAGGATGCTAGTGTTCCATCAGTGGCCCTACCTCTTGTCCATCTGCCATGCTATACTACTGGGCTGTGATCACTTCGGGAGGTGATCACGAGCATATGTTATATACTTTATACTGTTACATTACTTATGATACTGTTCGGAGATGGGGGCTGAAGGGGCAGGTGGCTCCATCCCGGTAGAGGTGGGCCTGGGTTCCCGACGGCCCCCGACTGTTACTTTGTGGCGGAGCGACAGGGCAGGTTGAGACCACCTAGGAGAGAGGTGGGCCTGGCCCTGGTCGGCGTTCGCGGATACTTCAATTAACACGCTTAACGAGATCCTGGTATTTGATCTGAGTCTGGCCACTGGCATATACGCACTAACCAACTATGCGGGAACAGTTATGGGCACTCGGCGTCGTGGTATCAGCCGAAGCCTTCGTGACGTCAGCGACTGAGCGGCGCGCGCCGGATTGGCTGGAACGCCTGCTAGGCTAGGTCTGCTTCCGCCGTGTTCGCAACGTGTAGGTGTGCAATGGGCGATGGGCCCAGACCCCTTCGCCATAGGATTTAGAGCGGCGTGCTGACCTCTCTGTTGTGCCTAGGTGGGGCTGCGACGTTTGATCTTCCGAGGCTGGGCATGACCCAGGAAAGTGTGTCCGGCCAAATGGGATCGAGCGTGTTGGGTTATGTGGTGCACCCATGCAGGGAAGTTTATCTATTCGAATAGCCGTGATCTTCGGTAACAGGACGACTTGGAGTTGTACCTTGACCGTATGACAACTAGAACCGGATACTTAATAAAACACACCCTTCCAAGTGCCAGATATAACCCTGTGAGCGCTCTCACACAAGGAGACGAGGGGAGGATCGCCGGGTAGGATTATGCTATGCGATGCTACTTGGTGAACTTACCATCTACTCTCTTCTACATGCTACAAGATGGAGGCTGCCAGAAGCGTAGTCTTCGACAGGACTAGCTATCCCCCTCTTATTCTGGCTTTCTGCAGTTCAGTCCACCGATATTGCCCCTTTACACAGATACCCATGCATATGTAGTGTAGATCCTTGCTTGGGAGTACTTTGGATGAGTACTCACGGTTGCTTTTCTCCCTCTTTTCCCCCTTCCCATTCTACCTGGTTGTCGCAACCAGATGCCGGAGCCTAGGAGCCAGACGCCACCGTCGATGACGACTCCTACTACACCGGAGGTGCCTACTACTACGTGCAGGCCGCTGACGACGACCAGGAGTAGTTTAGGAGGATCCCAGGCAGGAGGCATGCGCCTCTTTCGATCTGTATCTCAGTTTGTGCTAGCCTTCTTAAGGCAAACTTGTTTAACTTATGTTAGTACTCAGATATTTTTGCTTCCGCTGACTCTTCTATGATTGAGCACTTGTATTCGAGCCCTCGAGGCCCCTGGCTTGTATTATGATGCTTGTATGACTTATTTTATTTTTAGAGTTGTGTTGTGATATCTTCCCGTGAGTCCCTGATCTTGATCATACACGTTTGCGTGTATGATTAGTGTACGATTGAATCGGGGGCGTCACAAGTTGGTATCAGAGCCGACTGCCTGTAGGAATCCCCCTTCCACACTCCTTGGCCGAAGTCGAGTCTAGACATTGCAAAACTTTTTACTAACATGGCCGTGTGTCTTACGGGCCCACGTCGCCATTGGGTGGTATTAGGATCTTTTATTCCTCGTCTATACTCTGGGACTCCGATCTCTCTTCTGTTCGGGTTAAATGATTTTACTAACGCCGACTCTAGGTTCTCGTAACTACTTCCACCCGGAGAGCCCCTTACTCCAGATGATTACTTGGTGCACCGAAGGATTTCGAAGATACTCTCCAATGTTCTCTCGAGACTTTGAGCCTATTGCTTTTGCAATTCCCTACCACCGAAATATCCCTATGGATAAATACATACACTTGCCGTTCTTACTTTTATTCCCAGTTGATCTTGTTATAACAAGATACCCTGAAATCCCCTCTATTGTTCCGAGAATATTTTGTGCCTACTACCTTGCAGTTCCTTTCCACCTGAATACCCCTACGGATAATTTCTCGCCCTTATCAAGTATCCACTCATCCCCAGTTGTTCATGTGTTTCACAATGGTCTTCGAAATACTATTCGATCCCCCAAAATTCCTCAGTAGCTTATTGCTCTGCAATACTTGTCTGCTTGCATTATGGATGCTTTCCATATGTCTGGCAATATTCGTTAGTATCCTTAGACACCGTCATTTTGATCCTATTGACTCAACATGAGTGCGAATACACGCAATGATCAGTTGATCCTTTTAAATTATCTTTCTGGCTCAGGCGTCATTTTGAACATGAGCTTGTTCTCGACCAATCTATTTGCTGTCAATTGGACCCTTAGGTCTATTGAACTTACCCACCCTTGATCAGAGCGTCTGTTTCTGATCCTTCGATTTGGAAATCATAATACCTTTGATATCTAAGCATCGAATCATTCAGATGTTCTATAATCTGATGCCCTTGCATCCTTTCTTCAACTGGTTGTGTGCCGATGCTCACATCAGCTCCGCTATGGACCATCAGATCCTTTATTGGATTGTTATTCGATAGTGTCCTCCATATTCAATAACCTTGTGAGCCTTTCCTCGGATACATAATGCCTTTGGTAAATTGTATCCTCCGCTTTCTAGACCATGCTCTACTTTCAAGCTTGTATTAATTACTTCTAAAAGATTGTGGTTTATGTTCCTAAGGTACCCCGATGGGTTGAACCTATGCCTTTCTTAATCTTTGTGAACCCGAAAGTTTTCATGGGTCATACTCCTCTGTTAATTCCCCAGGTAGGTTTCCACAATCAACTCATTTTTAATAAGAGCAAGAAGTGAATGAAAGGTTATGCATTGAGGAAGTGGGAGTCGACCTTGAACTTTGTGTTCATGCCCATGGACACGATGTAGATCCTATCATGGAAGCTTCTTGTAATAATAACTATTTCCTTGATATAATATCATCTGATATCGGTGAATTGACCCTTTGCAGTCGTGGTTCCGACCATGTTCTCCTTTAAATACCATTTCTCAGGCAAGTGAAAACACTTGTCTTCTGCAGATCAATACATCTCCGCAACCCCTATGTCGATCTTCCTTCGAGTAATACCCTCCAGTATCTCGAGAATATCAAAGAACTGTGTTGCTTCCAATGAGTCTTCATCTAGTATTGCTTCTCACTGATTTCACATTTCCCCCGGGTTCTGAGTTAATAGTCAACCGAGAACATCCATAAGTGAATCAATTTCGCGCTCCGATACGATAACTCTAAGTAATTTTCGTTGCTTATGAGTTTAATAATCCTTGAAATCATTCCTAGCCTGATTGGCTAATATCATTATTGTGCTAAATTTTAAATTGTGCCACATGGTCCTTATTCCCAGAGCACAGCTTTCGATGATGAGCTAAGCTTACGTCGATCTTCCTCGTCTTATCGTTCACTTCGAACAACGAGCTTGATTCCGAGTTGATTTCGTACCCATGGTTCCAAAAACCTTTTGCTTCATCATTCTTTGACTTGATGTCGCCGCTGATTGATTACATCTTCATGAAATCTCTCGACAAATGTGTCATGATCATCATCAACATCCTGAGCTCTTCAAGGATATCGATCGAATTCATGTTGAGAAATACCATCCTTGCCCCTTGATGATTTGTGTTATCATCGACAACATCCTTGTCTTCCCTCAACACAAATGTGTTCATGTTTTGGATTGAATCTTTAGTTCCTTGCTATCTAACATTTGTTCTTCTTTACCTTGGAGGATTACCATCTTTTATGTCAAGAAGGTCGTGAGAATTTCTCCACCTCTTAAAAATTCTTGGTATAGTGATATTTCTCACAATCACCATTCTTTTTTGGGTCCCCATGTTGATTATAACCGGAATACCAACAAGTGAACGATGCTGCTTGGATTCTATACTCCTAGCAACCCTATTGCTTTGAAGTTAATGATCGATAGTTCATTCTTAGACTATCAGTTATTGGATCACCATTCTAACAATTGATCAGGCTACCTATGCCCCTATTTCGGGCGCACCTATCAACCCATGTTTAATCGATTTGTTTTCCTCGAGCATACCTCATTATATCATTGATCTGACAAATGTTATCTCCTTGTCACATAATTGTGGAAATCCATCTTTTGGAAATCTCGGTGAATTTTCGCTGAGTTCATCAGCTACCTCCTCTTCCTCTCCTTGGTTTAATGGTGAACTCTTGTTTCGGAACTCAATTCCATAGTTCATTTCCCGAGAATCTTCGATGTCATCTCGTCAATTTGTGTCACACCCTTTTCTTCTCAGGCATCCTGAGTCTGAGGTATCCTGACACCAATCAGATCTGTATCTCGGTCAGATATGATGGTTGGAACATATTTCCAAGAGTTATAACATTGTTCTTTATATGACCCGGTAAGGTGATGTCATGCCTAGCACACCTGGCCGAAGGGCCTATTGTTATAGTATCCTTTTTAACAAGTTTAACCATTCTTCCATGAGGAAATTGTAAGACTTATTCTATGAGTTGTTCCTGATGGATCCTTTGTGTATCCAAAGTCTGGCCTTTGCTTGAAGACCATGTCAATGCTATCTCGAAGCATGTCTGTGGTACTCCATTTTTTTTCAACAAGAACATTTGAAGCCCAATGCTAAATGTTTCTTGCTCAATTAACCAAAGCGTCGTTGCCTGGGTAATGTCATGAAAATTCTCTCCCCTTTTCCTGAAGGGTTTTCTACTTCATATCCTGCCATGGATATCATGCTCTGCCTGTCCTTGGGAAGAGTATACCCCTGGTATATGTGTCAAACACATTTTCCTTTCCATTGTTCTGTTTGATCTGATGATCACCTTTTCCTTTCCATTATTTTGTTTCATCTTTATTGTGATCTATATGATCTAAGCAGTAATATTCCCCTGCTTATGTAAACATCTCGGTGAACAATTCTGTCAGCAAGACCCTGTTACTATTGTTGATGACATTCCGGTAACCACCGATGGACGAGAACTTTGCCTATTGGTCCGCCTCGTTCAACGAGCAGGAAAATGGTTCTCTTCGTCCCTTGCCCTTGGTACCGACGTTGTTGCCGACATAACTGACAGGCTATCCTCTGACATTTCTTGCTTACATGATCGTGTAAGACGTCACCACCCTTCCTACTTTTAACCCACATGGTGGGCCCATAACCCACAGTTCCACAGGATCAAAACCTGACTCTCCCGTACATGCCCGGTTTCCAAAGTTATTCCTCGCGTGTGGCCTCATATGTAATTCACGGGCCACCTTCCTAGCGATCTATTCTGGTAACAGACGCAGTACTCAATCTCGTTGCTCTGGACCCCTTTCGCACGTTGCTTCAGACATCGAACGATTGCCTATCCGTTTGGAACTTCTCATGGTACCTTCTAACTTTGCTCTCGATATCTTCTTAAGTTTCAATTTGAGAGATACTTATGCTTCTTCCCATGAGTTAACTATCCGATGCTAAATCTTGTTAGAACCCGTCCTTATAGAGTTTTCCCCCTCTTATCCTTTCGTAAGTTCGGTGAAGATCCTGAAGGAGGGACGACAATTTCATCATGATGACTAAAGCATAGGAATGAAGATATCAACGTAATGGATCGACCTGTCCGAGAAGAGCAACCAAGACCAAGAAGAATCGTTAGAATTTCATAACATATTCTTCCCCCTTACTCCATCTATTAAATCTCGGGACGAGATTTCTTGTAGTAGAGGAGATTTGTGACGCCCGGATAATCAAGCTACAGCAACCCTCTACTAATGATGCCACATCACTTCGATTACTATTGTCAATCTCGCGTTAGTTTGAAACCGATTCAAATTCAAATCCAAAATCAAGCAAACAATAAAAAATTTCAAGTATTAAAACTAAAATGTTCAGAGTGAACTAAATAATGCATAGGTATTATGGTGGAGAAACCAAACTTTGATAAAATGTTTAAAGGCTCTAAGATAAATTAAAACAGTAGTTAAAACAATTAAATAAATGCCTATTGAATTTTATAAAATATTAAACTATTTTATTTTGGTTTGAGAATTAAGGTGGCAGTAGTATATTTATAAATACAAATTTAGGTGCTAGTGTTTATTTTTACAAAACTGTAATAAAAGGGAACTTAAAATAAAATAGAAAAGAAATAAAAAAACAAAAAGAAAAGACCCCCTCTCCCCTGGGCCAAGTGGCCCAGTTGGCCACAGCTGACCAGTCCGACCCAGGCCACCCCTGCCTATACCCCCCCTCCACCACGGTAACCCTAGTCCACTACTCCACCACTCGCACCCCCACTCCCCACGATCCCCTTTTCCCCATCCCGAATGGGATCGAGATCGGGCCAACGCCCGGTCGCCGCCGCCCCCAACGCCGTCACTCCCTGGCCGCCGGCGCCCTTCCCGTCGCCGGACCTCACAGCCCCATCCTCGACGTCCTCCTCGCGGCCCCGGCCCCTCTCCCTCGAAGCCACCGCGCCACTCGACGCCGCTGGACTCCGCCGTCGACCGAGCCTCATCGGCCCCCTCGACCTCCTCCAGCTGCCACGAGTCGCTCCTCGTCACCGATGTGAGCAGCAACTTCGTCCTCCCCCGTCTCCCCCTTTCCCCTTCGCATCCAGTGCCTTAGGCCATCATCACCGTCGCGCCCTAGCTCCCGGCCATCGCGCTCGTGCCTCCCCAACCTGCTGTCGCGCTCCGCCCTGCTTCCCCTGCTGCGCCACGGCCGCCGAGTCTCCCCACCGCGCCCCGACGTGTGCCCTCGCATGCGCTGCTACCGCTGCCGGTGGCGGCCATCTCTTCCCACGACCACGCGCGCCGTTCGGCCCCTTGGCCTCGCCGCAGCCCCGCGCGCTACTCCCGCCGCCGTCCGCTCCCCTACAGCCGCCTCGCTCACGCGCCTCGTCCCGCGTCCATCGCCGACGCCTGCCGGAGCTCCACCCCAGCGCTGCTCGCCGCACACACCACCCCACCGGCTACTGCTGCTGCTGGCCATGGCTTTGGCCATGGCCGAGCGCCATGCGTGCGTGCGTGCGTTGTATGTGCGTGTGTGTTGTGTAGGTGTGCGTGTGTGTGCGGTTAGGATTAGTTTAGGGGATAACAAAAATTAATGAAAAAGTTAAACCCCCTGCTTATTACCCTGTTGTATCAATGACAGATGGGGTCCACTGCTTAGTATAAATGTTAAATTAGTGTTGGAATTACTAGAGAGAATGACAGGTGGGTCCCGTGTGCACTGTTCACACTGTTGACCAGTCAACAGTTGACTGGGTCAACAGGGTCCCCTGGCCCCACAGGTCATAGGCTATGGCTGACCTCTGCTGTGTACACATAGCCTTTTACTATTTAAATCGAATTAAAATAATTTCAGAAAATGTTTAAAAACTTTGAAAATTAATATAAAATAATCCGTAGCTCGGATGAAAATACTTTGTACATGAAAGTTGCTCAGAACGACGAGACGAATCCGGATACATAACCCGTTGGTCCGCCACACATCCCTAGCATAGCAAACACGCAACTTTCCAACTCCGGTTCATCTGCCCGAAAACGCGAAACACCGCGTATACTTTCCCGGATGTTTCCCCCCTTCCCCGGTATCACCTCTTACCGCGTTAGGGCACACCTAACACCGGCATTATATTTATTGTTTCTTCCCCCTCTTCTCTCGTTAGACACCGAGACCGACGCTGGTGCTACCCAGTACGACTACGGTGTTGACGACCCCTCCTTCTCGGCTGAGCTTCCAGGCAAGCCCCCCCCCCTTGATCACCATATATCGCCTATTCCTTCTCTCTACTGCTTGCATTAGAGTATTGTAGCATGTTACTGCTTTCGGTTAATCCTATTCTGATGCATAGCATGTCATTGTTGCTACAGTTGTTACCCTTACCTGCTATCCTACTGCTTAGTGTAGGATGCTAGTGTTCCATCAGTGGCCCTACCTCTTGTCCATCTGCCATGCTATACTACTGGGCCGTGATCACTTCGGGAGGTGATCACGGGCATATGTTATATCTTTATATTGTTACATTACTTATGATACTGTTCGGAGATGGGGGCTGAAGGGGCAGGTGGCTCCATCCCGGTAGAGGTGGGCCTAGGTTCCCGACGGCCCCCGACTGTTACTTTGTGGCGGAGCGACATGGCAGGTTGAGACCACCTAGGAGAGAGGTGGGCCTGGCCCTGGTCAGCGTTCGCGGATACTTCAATTAACACGCTTAACGAGATCTTGGTATTTGATCTGAGTCTGGCCACTGGCCTATACGCACTAACCAACTACGCGGGAACAGTTATGGGCACTCGGCGTCGTGGTATCAGCCGAAGCCTTCGTGACGTCAGCGACTGAGCGGCGCGCGCCGGATTGGACTGGAACGCCTGCTAGGCTAGGTCTGCTTCCGGGCGCGTTCGTAACGTGCAGGTGTGCAATGAGCGATGGGCCCAGACCCCTGCGCCATAGGATTTAGACCGACGTGCTGACCTCTCTGTTGTGCCTAGGTGGGGCTGTGACGTTTTAATCTTCCGAGGACGGGCATGACTCAGGAAAGTGTGTCCGGCCAAATGGGATCGAGCGTGTTGGGTTATGTGGTGCGCCCCTGCAGGGAAGTTTATCTATTCGAATAGCCGTGATCTTCGGTAACAGGACGACTTGGAGTTGTACCTTGACCTTATGACAACTAGAACCGGATACTTAATAAAACACACCCTTCCAAGTGCCAGATATAACCCGGTGATCGCTCTCACACAAGGCGACGAGGGGAGGATCGCCGGGTAGGATTATGCTATGCGATGCTACTTGGTGAACTTACCATCTACTCTCTTCTACATGCTGCAAGATGGAGGCTGCCAGAAGCGTAGTCTTCGACAGGACTAGCTATCCCCCTCTTATTCTGGCTTTCTGCAGTTCAGTCCATCGATATTGCCCCTTTACACAGATACCCATGCATATGTAGTGTAGATCCTTGCTTGGGAGTACTTTGGATGAGTACTCACGGTTGCTTTTCTCCCTCTTTTCCCCCTTCCCATTCTACCTGCTTGTCGCAACCAGATGCCGGAGCCTAGGAGCCAGACGCCACCGTCGACGACGACTCCTACTACACCGGAGGTGCCTACTACTACGTGCAGGCCGCTGACGACGACCAGGAGTAGTTTAGGAGGATCCCAGGCAGGAGGCCTGCGCCTCTTTCGATCTGTATCTCAGTTTGTGCTAGCCTTCTTAAGGAAAACTTGTTTAACTTATGTCTGTACTCAGATATTGTTGCTTCCGCTGACTCGTCTATGATCGAGCACTTGTATTCGAGCCCTCGAGGCCCCTGGCTTGTATGATGATGCTTGTATGACTTATTTTATTTTTAGAGTTGTGTTGTGATATCTTCCCGTGAGTCCCTGATCTTGATCGTACACGTTTGCGTGTATGATTAGTGTACGTTTGAATCGGGGGCGTCACAACGAATAATAAGAGTAAGTCGGTATGGTGATCAATCCATCCCGCACCCAAATCATTACCCTGTATATGTTTTAGCGAATCTCGCATTCTAACACTCGGTCATCCTCACAAGCATTGCAGAAGTTCTCTTGTCGACGAACTAAGTTCGGATAAATCCATGTATTCTGCAAGCCAAACGAACATCTAACATTCCTTCACAACTCTCAGGTTTTGCGTTACTCCTTATAAAATCGTCTATCGATAAAATCGTAACTTCTTCCAGGGTTTTTCCTTCAGCAAGAGTGTGCTTGCTTTTTGGCAGGTCCTGGGGCCTGTGGGTCATGGCCCATCTCATCACTTGTAAACCTTGAACTCATTATCGGGGCAATTGATCATTATTCCGACATCCAACTTCCTAGCATTTTTAAATCCATCCAATTGTACTGTCTCCCTTCCTTCTATTGATATCAAACTATGATGTGATTACTCAGACTCATCATAGAGTCACCATTGCTCCATATTACCAACATCATACCTCCTTTATATCCATTAATACTTCATCCCTTCATACTCTTGGGATATCCCATATATCGAGACAAAACTCGCACATATTTTGTCCGAAGTCCACTTCGTGGAACATCATTATCTTTTCCAGGGGTCAGGGAGCCTCACAGGGTACTACCACCCTTAAAATGCTCCAATTCTTCCATAAACCATATTTATCATATCCTCGAAAATGGTCAAAATCTTTCTTTATAGAGTCACTACTCATAAAATCCAAATCTTTACCAACGATGCTATCTTTTGATTCTCCAATTACTACAATCTCCTGCATTTCCATTACAGGCCTCAACTCAACACCTCAATATAAAAGAAATGTTCCCACTACTACTACTACTATATTTCTCACACACTCAACTATTTAGCACAAGCCTCCTTCTCTTTGGGACAATCCCTGGCAAAGTGCCATGCTTCATTACAGTGGAAACATTTTACTTCCGACAAGTCTCGGGGTTTCCTTGTGATTACATAGCCTCCTTGGGTCCTCGGATTCCTTTTTGGGCAACTGCTGAAGTAGTGCCCTGACTCCTTGCGCCTGAAACGGGTGATATGAATCAGGTCCTTCCTGGTATCCAATCTACTTCTCTTCCTGGACTTTTCCGTTCCAATCAGGGCTTCTATTTCCTGTGGGTCATACTCTACTTCCTCTATCGGAAATTCTACTAGATCCCCATTCAAACAATTCTGGGAGATGTGTCCTTCTTCTCCACATGAATAGCTTGACTTGGTGCAGGGTTTAATTGGGTCTTCTTTAGGTGTGTCCTTCACCTCTTCCTTCATCACAGGTTCTTCTAAAATTTCCATGAGGGCTCCTTTCATTACTTCTTTCTTCTACTGGATGGTTCGTTGTACCATGAGGTAAATGTGACACTGAGCAGGGTAGTGGTTAGTCCCTTCACACTAGAAACAAGTAATCTGCCTAGTTGGGCATTCTTCAGCTGGGCGACTTCCTTCACAATTAGGGAATTCATCCTTGTGTTCTTTATGGTTATGTCCTATTTCTCCACAAAGCTTGCATGCACAAGGTTTCCTCATATCATATCCATAAGGCTTCAATCTCCGGGACACAAACCGAGACTTTGGCAAAGTCAACTTAAATTCTTTCCACGTGGTTACTCTTTGCCATCCATTGACGGTTTGGTACATCCTCCACCAAGTGGCAACACCTCTTTCAAAGCACGAGCATGCTGGGTCATATCCTTTCCGACTATAGGGTTATTCTCCATATGATCCTCCATGTTCTGAATCCATCGGTCTGTCTCCAATTGACTCATCGGTCCAGAAAATATGAGTTAATCTCCATTCATCCTCTATTGGGTCCATGGGTTTGGTGTGAGATAAGAGAGATAGAGAGGGATGCACACAATACAAACAAAAGTTTTGAAAAGACAGATTTTTATTTTGCGGCTGTCGGAAAAACATCAAACAAATGACAGCTCACAATCGTCGCATCTAACGTAAGGGTATAACAGGGGTTTGGTCTTCTGAAGGTCAATAAATTTTCAAAGTCATCAAACTCTTCAAGTCCTGTTCATGTCTCCGATGGCTTCTTCTGATCGTGCTTGACCTTCTCAAGTTCTTTTGCCAGATCATCTCTGTTGTCGCAAAGTCTATCGAGACATCCTTTAATATTTCTAGAGTTGCGTTCCAGACTTCTGGGTTTCATCAACCTCGACCTGAACCATGGTCCTACTGTTCTTTAGTTCCGAACGAGTTCTCTGGTATCTCGAGGTTTTGCTCCTCCAGCTTGGCTACTTTCAGCTTCTGGGTCCTGAGTTCTTCACGAAATATTTTTTTGTCAAATATGGCTTCCTGCAGGCCCATCTTAAAATCCTTGATGTAACACTCCAGATCCTGGTGATACACCGGCTAAGGTTAAAACTTCATCTTGCTGATAGGTGCTCCATCAGCCTTCTACCATCCAGTCCTTCCATGCATATGCATGCTTAACTCAGCACGGTGACAATAGCATAAGCGGGCGATAACATCATGGATAGCCGTGTTTCTGCTCTTGTCATTTCCATGAGCTATCTCTCCATAGTTGATATCTCCTGCCTTAGGGTTTTCCTTGACAGAACTTTGAGTTTTTAAGTCTCCATGCTCCGGTCTTTCTCCGATACACCTTGATCTTGGGTATTGACAACTTCCATAGTCTGCCAAGTTCCATAAGGGTAGCCTTCCTAGGTCATAAAAATCTGGGAATTCTTCAGAGCCTTCAAATTCTCCTAGTCTTCGGAGTCTTCAACTGTTGTAGTTTCCATTATTCAGATGCACGGTAAGATCTCCTTCATTCCGTAGTGGTCGTGGTTGTCTGATATCTTGTACTTCTTGGAGTGGTCTCATCAGTCGAATCTTCGAGTGGTCAAAAGGGGAAAGGGTATAGTCTCACTAAAAGGGAATATTTGAATAAGCTCAGAAGAGAAGAGAGGTAAAAGATCCTTTTGAAAAGAAATTGTAGAGAAAAATCTTTTCCTATGGGCTTGCCAGTTTCTAGGGTCACGTCCTACAGTCAACATGTGCTCTGATACCATCTTGTAACGACCCAACCTCAGACGGTCAAGTCTTTGTGCTTAAGTGTCCTCCCTGGATCGGTATGCCGACACACACAACATTAGAGGATTTATAACAGAGGTAAATCACATGTATAAAGTAACGTAAATACTATTACCTCAATCCAAATAGCGGAAGTAACAACAAGGTTGTGGATTCCCATCAACACCAACGGCAAAGTTGAGTGTAGAAATCGTAATCCTAACGTATCACTTACTCGTCGTAAGATTCCTGCAACATGAGACGTTGCAGCCACAAAGGGTCAGTACATTGAATGTACTGGCAAATTCACACCATAGGATAATGATGAATAATAGCTATCACTACATGCATATATGGCTGGTGGAAAGCTCTAAGTTTATTTTTGCATAAAGCCAATTTTTCCCTACTGCAAAGGAATATATTTTATTTAACTACAAATTTGGTTGATAAATATTGAGAAGGTTCCTCCGACTCAATCCCAAAATAATAATCATTAACCCAATCAAATTAATTAAATAAAGTGTTGAGATCAACATGATAATCCAAGAACCAGATACTCAAAATGTCCATAACCGGGGACACGGCTAATCATGATTAGTTTGTACACTCTGCAGAGGTTTTCGCACTTTTCCCCACAAGCCTTGATCTCCTCCGTTGGATTTCTCGCACTACATGGTGTTTGAGAAACGGATGACCGAGACACAGTCTTTCAGAAATATTAACTCTTTACTCTGGGCAGACCATACCAACCTACATCCCTCTACCTGCTAATCCACCTCTTCAAGAGCTCATGCAACCTACTCAACTATGCTAGAGCCCATAATAGCTTGTGGCTACACACGGAAGTTTCTAGCATGAATAATCTTATGATCCCTTTAAGCCTGGGTGGCATTCCATAGGGTGATCACACGGGTCCTCCGGGATCCCCTTGGGCAAGCACTGGGTTCTCCAGATGCCCGGGCAAACCACTGGGTGCTCCAGGGTGCCCCTATCATTCCACCCAGATGTGTGTTAAAGTAGCCACCTTAAGTTAACCATTAATTAACAATCTCACATCTGTCATGAACTCTCTCAGAACCAAACCACGTCTACGAGCATAGCATAGCAATATAAGCATAACGTAATAGTAACTCCCAAGGTTTGAATGCAGGGCAATAGGTTCCTACCTCATCAACTACTTCACAATACCCACATGTTATCAATCCTACTCATGCAATGTTTGAGGGTGAAACTAATGCATAAAAAATGGGTATGAAAGGGATATGATCAAAGTGTGAACTTGCCTGTACTGTTGATGAAGATGATTCGCACTCAAAACTCTTGATAATTTCTACTCGTCAGACTCCGGTCAATCTATCGTAAGCAAGCAATAGTAACCACACATAAGCAATCACTCAAAAGATCGGGAAGAACGAAGAAGACAGTTCGCAAAATATCAAAACCAAGCAAATAACTCTTGCAACATAAAACAATTTCTAACAGTACCAAAATTATGTGAATTTGGCCTTATCAGAAAGTTTAGGTCAAGAGCTTCGATTTGCAAAAAGAATCAACTAAATCAGAGTTACGAAACTCAAGTTATGTTCAAAAGAAGTTTGAATATGAATCTGAACAAAATTCGAATTTTCAAAATTTCAAAAAGTTGATGTGACAGGTTCACTGGATAGGTGACAATAAGACGAAACTATAGGCGCTGGTTTCATCTAATTTGGATAAACGAGTGAAAAGTTATGGCTATTTGAATGATTAGGGCCAAGCTGTTTTACGGAAGAAAAATAGTTACGCCTAAAGGAATTCTAGGTCTATACATAGACTAATTGATAATCTAATTATTTTACCGTATTAATCTAGAAATCATAAACTACGGAAGTATAAATAAAACAAAGAAAAATATCTTTATAAAGCAGAGAAAAGACAATTTCGGAGAGAGGAGACAACTTCCAAATGTCCCGCCGGAGAGGAGAAATATATTTTTCTTTAGTGAATCTAGTCAAACCAAAATATTGATTTAACCCGAATCGGATGATTTTTGAAGGCTCTATGGGTCTAAATTTATTGGTGGAAAAGAGGCTTAGGGGTCAAAGGCTAGGCAATGTGGGACTAAACATATACGTACGTAGATGAAAAGAAAAACGAAACAGAGAAGGCGCGTCGCATGAGCCTAAACGCATAAGGCGGTTCGGCGGCCGCGCAGCTGATGTTTTTTTTAACAAAATTCGGCCTAAGTAAAAAAAATGAAAAGGCTGGCTGGGTCTGGCCCATTTAGGAAAAAAAAAAGATGAGGCGCCTGCTGCCACTATGCTACGCATGTAGGCGATAAATAAATATGGGTCGCACGTACAGTTTTAAAAAATAAAATAAAAACAGAAGGAAAACTGAAAAAAGAAAATAAAGTAAAATTTAATATAGGCATATTATATATAAAAAATTTCAGAAAAATATTTCCTACAAGCTGAACATTTTTCTAGAGTCAAATAAAATGCACACAAATTCAGAAAATTCAAACAGTGCTGATGTTGCAATAAAACCTAGTAAAAATCATTTTAAAAATACCAAAATGGTTTCAAATTTATTTATCTCCAATATTCTTCTGTAGGGAATCATGTTACCCTATTTTCCATATATTTTATTTTTGGAGAAAAAATAATTTGAATAAAATCCAAATAACTCCAAATTGAAAATAATTTCAAAAGGACTTTAAATTTGATGCTTCGAAACTCCCAACTCATATTTCATATGTTTTGAAGAAGTCATTTTATCTTCTCTCATGAAAATCATTGAGTTGCATGAAGTTTATGAATTGGAAATATTTCCGAATGAAATTCAAATCATTTCAAAACCCTTTTTCATTTAAATAAATGGAAGAAGTCATGTCATCTTCTCTCCAGGGTTTTGTGATGAAAAGAATTTGAATTCATGGATATCATAAAAGCAAAAATAAAAGTTTGGGAAAGTCCTTTTATTCCCTCTCATTTAACTTTCAAAAGTTTCAAATTTCACTCACTTTCAGTCAATCAATCACACAACAATCAAACAAACAAACAAAACTATCTATTTATTATAACATTCCAAAATTTAGAATTTTGGGATGTTACAATAGGTAGGTATGGTAGACTCCCAAAACATGGATTTGGGTTTAAGGGTTTTGGATGCACAAGTAGTATCTCTACTTAGTGCAGATTTTTGGCTAGCAAATCTCTACTTAGTGCAGATTTTTGGCTAGCAAAGATATTGAGCAAGCACCACATGTTGAAGGATCTATAACAATATAACTTCTATATGAATAAGAACAAACATAAATCATTATGTTGTCTTCCTTCTCCAATGTCAACAGTTTGGCATAAGATATTTAATGGGGGCTCACAATCATAAAAGATGTCCAAGATAGTGTATTTGCATGTCAATCTTCTCTTCTCTTATTAATTCTTTCATTAATTGCATCGACCAATGCTATGTTTGTCAACTTTCAATAAATTTTACCACTTATACTTTTCCTTATGTGGTGTCATTACTATTTGTGCAATGATAGGCCCTTACGTTTTGGAGTTTGTTGACATAAACAGTATGGGACTTATGTGTTTGCTAGTGCACACAGAGTAACAGGTCCCTGAGATGTCGAGGAGTTTGATGCAAACGACGAAGATAATCTCCCTGTGTTGCAGCGAAGGTTATCACCGAAGATGATGCTAACAAGAGTGACCCCTAAAAATTGCTAAAGTTCAAGCAATTGGTTCGGTGTCTGTTCAAAGAATAATGACTGTGTGCGAGGAAGAATGAAGTCAAAATGAAGACGTAGCATTTATTTCGTTCTTCTTCTTCTTTCATTGAGTCATAGGACCACCGTACTATTAAGAGGGGTGTAGTGTTCGAAACTTTGATTCTCTGATGCTAAACCCAAATCCTATGAAAGTTTTGAGAGAAATCTCTTTGTGCTCTGAGCAAATACTTGCCAGCAAGAGATTATGATCTTCTTCGCTGTGAGAGATTTGTCTTGGACCGAGGAGTTAGCATTACTTGTTCCTCAAGTAATGTTACCGTTGCTCCAAAACCTGACCGTTGTGAACGTGTCGGTTGGCCATTGGCTAGACCCCGTGTCCAAAATGGTCCTTTCCCATCTGGGAAGGCCGCGGCTATAAATAGCCACCCCGCGCCGACTTTGTCCGGTGGCTGCTCCGTTTGATTCTGAGAAGATTGTTGAGCAACCCACTCTGTGAGCGATTTGAGTTTAAGATCCACCGAGAGAAAACCCCTAGAGCCGAAGAACTAGATAGTGGTTAGCATCACTTGAATCTAAGTCCAGTACGCTCCACCTATTACTCTTGAGAGCTGCAAACTCTCTAGATGGTTAGGTGTCAATTTCTTCAGTGACCAAGAGTGATTGTGGTTCTCGAAGAATAAGTCTGTAAAGGTTCGAAGATCTCCTTCAAGTATCTACCACGAGTAATCGGCATCGGTTGACGAATTGATTGTCAAGGAGAATAGGGTGAAGAGAGGTTATCCTCCGTGTTAAGTCACAGCCCCTCCAACCAGTCGTAGTCCTTGTGCAGAAGGACGAATTGGTCGAACAAATACCCTGTCGCCTGTTGGGGAACATAGCATGCAATTTCAAAAACTTTCCTATGATCACGCGAGATCTATCTATGAGATGCATAGCAACGAGAGGGGGAGAGTGTGTCCACGTACCTCGTAGACCGAAAGCGGAAGCGTTTGTTAACACGGTTGATGTAGTTGAACTTCTTCTCGTTCCGACCGATCAAGCACCGAACGTACGGCACCTCCGAGTTATGCACACGTTCAGCTCGATGACGTCCCTCGAACTCTTGATCCAGCAAAGTGTCGAGGGAGAGTTCCATCAGCATGATGGCGTGGTGATGGTTATGGTGAAGTAATCCGCGCAGGGCTTTGGCTAAGCACTACGTGAATATGACCAGAGGCGTAAACTGTGGAGGGGGGTGCCGCACACGGCTAACAATTGTTGGTGCGTATTCTAGGCGCCCCTCCCCATGTATATATAGGTGGGAGAGGGAGGGGAGCAGCCTTGGGGTACCCCAAGTAGGAGTAATCCTACTTGGGGGCCTCCTCCAATTCGGCCTCCCCCTTTCCTTATCTCCGGAAGGGGGAAGGAAAGAGGGGGGAGGGGAAAGGAAGGGGGAATCCTATTCCCTCTATTTCCTTTCCTCCTCCCCTTTTCCTTTCTCCACTTAGATGGGCCCATGGGGCGCACCAGCCCACAAGGGGCTGTTTGTCCCGCCCTAGGCCCAATAACGCCCATATCTTTGCCCGGGGGGGGGGGGGGGGGTGCCCGGAACCCTTTCCAGTGACCCGATACGTACCCGGTACCCCCGGAAAACTTCTGGTGTCTGAATACTATCGTCCTATATATGAATCTTTACCTCTCGACCATTTCGAGACTCCTCGTCATGTCCGTGATCTCATCCGGGACTCCGAGCAACATTAGGTCACCAAATCACATAACTCATATAATACAAAATCGTCATCGAACGTTAAGCGTGCGGACCCTACGGGTTCGAGAACTATGTAGACATGACCGAGACACCTCTCCGGTCAATAACCAACAACGGAACATGGATGCTCATATTGGTTCCGACATATTCTACGAAGATCTTTATCGGTCGTACCGTAATGACAACATACGTTATTCCCTTTGTCATCGGTATGTTACTTGCCCGAGATTCGATCGTATTTATCTTCATACCTAGTTCAATATCGTTACCGGCAAGTCTGTTTACTCGTTCCGTAATGCATCATCCCGCAACTAACTCATTAGTCAAATTGGTTGCAAGGCTTATCACGATGTGCATTACCGAGAGGGCCCATAGATACCTCTCCGATACTCGGAGTGACAAATCCTAATCTTGGTCTATGCCAACCCAACAAACACTTCCGGAGACACCTGTAGAGCATCTTTATAATCACCATGTTACATTGTGACGTTTGATAGCACACAAGGTGTTCCTCCGGTATTCGGGAGTTGCATAATCTCATAGTTAGAGGAATATGTATAAGTCATGAAGAAAGCAATAGAAATAAAACTTAACGATCATTATGCTAAGCTAACGGATGGGTCTTGTCCATCACATCATTCTCCTAATGATGTGATCCCGTTCATTAAATGACAATACATGTCTATGGTCAGGAAACTTAACCATCTTTGATTAACGAGCTAGTCTAGTAGAGGCATACTAGGGACACTTTGTTTTGTCTATGTATTCACACATGTATCAAGTTTCCGGTTAATACAATTCTAGCATGAATAATAAACATTTATCATGATATATGGAAATATAAAATAACAACTTTATTATTACATCTAGGGCATAATTCCTTCAGCCTCCCACTTGCACTAGAGTCAATAATCTAGTTCACATCGCCATGTGATTTAACACTAATAGTTCACATCTTTATGTGATTAACACCCATAGTTCACATCGTCATGTGATCAACACCCAAAGGGTTTACTAGAGTCAATAATCTAGTTCACATCGCTATGTGACTAACACCCAAAGAGTACTAAGGTGTGATCATGTTTTGCTTGTGAGAGAAGTTTAGTCAACGGGTCTGCCACATTCAGATCCGCGTGTATTTTGCAAATTTCTATGGCCACAATGCTCTGCACAGGGCTACTCTAGCTAATTGCTCCCACTTTCAATATGTATCCAGATTGAGACTCAGAGTAATCCAGATCAGTGTCAAAGCTTGCATCGACGTAACTCTTTACGACGAACTCTTTATCACCTCCATAACCGAGAAATATCTCCTTAGTCTTCTAAGGATAATTTTGACCGCTGTCCAGTGATCTACTCCTGGATCACTATTATACCCCTTTGCCAAACTCATGGCAAGGTACACAATAGGTATGGTATATAGCATGGCATACTTTATAGAACCTATGGCTAAGGCATAGGGAATGACTTTCATTCTCTCTCTATCTTCTGTCGTGGTCGGATTTTGAGTCTTACTCAACTTCATACCTTACAACTCAGGCAAGAACTCCTTCTTTGACTGATCCATTTTGAACTCCTTCAAAATCTTATCAAGGTATGTACTCATCAAAATTCTTATCAAGCGTCTTGATCTATCTCTATAGATCTTGATGCCCAATATGTAAGCAGCTTCACCGAGGTCTTTCTTTGAAAAACTCCTTTATGGTTTCGAGAAAATTCTACATCATTTCCGATTAACAATATGTCATTTACCTATACTTATTAGAAAGGTTGTAGTGCTCCCACTCACTTTCTTGTAAATATAGGCTTTTCCAAAAGTCTATATAAAACCAGATGCTTTGATCACACTATGAAAGCGTATATTCCAACTCCGAGAGGCTTGCACCAGTCCATAAATGGATCGCTGGAGCTTGCACACTTTGTTAGCACCTTTAGGATCGACAAAACCTTTTGGTTGCATCATATACAACTCTTCTTTAAGAAATCCATTAACGAATGCAGTTTTGACATCCATTTGCCAAATTTCATAATCATAAAATGCGGCAATTGCTAACATGATTCGGACAGACTTAAGCATCGCTACGGGTGAGGTCTCATCGTAGTCAACTCCTTGAACTTGTCGAAAACCTTTTGCAACAAGTCGAGCTTTGTAGACAGTAATATTACCGTCTGTGTCAGTCTTCTTCTTGAAGATCCATTTATTTTCTATGGCTTGCCGATCATCGGGCAAGTCAACCAAAGTCCATACTTTGTTCTCATACATGGATCCCATCTCAGATTTCATGGCCTCAAGCCATTTCACAGAATATGAGCTCATCATCGCTTCCTCATAGTTTGTAGGTTCGTCATGGTCTACTAACATGACTTCCAGAACAGGATTACCGTACCACTCAGGTGCGGAACGTACTCTGGTTGACCTACGAGGTTCGGTAGTAACTTGATCTGAAGTTTCATGATCATCATCATTAGCTTCCTCACTAATTGGTGTAGGCATCATTGGAACTGATTTCCGTGATGAACTACTTTCCAATTTGAGAGAAGGTACAACTATCTCATCAAGTTCTACTTTCCGCCCACTCACTTCTTTCGAGAGAAACTCCTTCTCTAGAAAGGATCCATTCTTAGCAACAAAGATCTTGCCTTCGGATCTGTGATAGAAGTGTACCCAACAGTTTCTTTTGGGTATCCTATGAAGACACACTTCTCCGATTTGGGTTCAAGCTTATCAGGCTGAAGCCTTTTTCACATAAGCATTGCAACCCCAAACTTTAAGAAATGACAGCTTAGGTTTCTTGCCAAACCACAGTTCATACGGTGTCATCTCAACGGATTTAGACGGTGCCCTATTTAACGTGAATGCAGCTGTCTCTAATGCATAACCCCAAAACGATAGTGGTAAATCGGTAAGAGACATCATAGATCGCACCATATCTAATAAAGTACGATTACAATGTTCTGACACACCATTATGCTGTGGTGTTCCCGGTGGCGTGAGTTGTGAAACGATTCCACATTGTTTTAAATCAAGGCCAAACTCGTAACTCAAATATTCGCCTCCGCGATCAGATCGTAGAAACTTTATTTTCTTGTTACGACGATTCTCCACTTCACTCTGAAATTCTTTGAACTTTTCAAATGTTTCAGACTTGTGTTTCATCAAGTAGATATACTTATATCTGCTGAAATCATCTGTGAAGGTCAGAAAATAACGATACCCGCCGCGAGCCTCAACACTCATCGGACCGCATACATCGGTATATATTACTTCCAATCACTGTTCAAGATATCTTCCGATATTCCGATAAATCGGCCGATTTATCGCTTATCATGGTCTAACTGATAAGATAAATTGGCCGATAAATCAACCGATATGGCGATAAATCGGCCGATATGCCGATAAACTGGCCGATTTACCCCTTATCGTAGGTCGACCGATAAGTTCCCGATAAGCGATATCCCCAACATTGCTTCCAATAAGTCATTAGCTTGCTCCATTGTTCCGGAGAACGGAGTTTTAGTCATCTTGCTCATGAGGCATGGTTCGCAAGTATCAAATGATTCATAATCAAGTGATTCCAAAAGCACATCTGCATGGAGTTTCTTCATGCTTTTTACACGAACATGACCTAAGCGGTAGTGCCACAAGTATGTTGCACTATCATTATCAACTTTGCATCTTTTGGCATCAATATTATGAATATGTGTATCACTACGATCGAGATTCAATAAAGCATTTATATTGAGTGTATGACAATAGAAGGTTTTATTCATGTAAACAGAACAACAATTATTGTTTGACTTAAATGAATAACCGTGTTGCAATAAACATGATCAAATCATATTTATGCTCAATGCAAACACCAAATAACATTTATTTAGGTTCAACACTAATCTCGATGTAGAGGGAGTGTGCAATGGTGATCTTATCAACCTTGGAATCACTTCCAACACACATCATCACCTTGCCCTTAACTAGTCTCTGTTCATTTCGCAACTCCTGTTTTGAGTTACTAATCCTAGCAAATGAACCAGTATAAAATACCCAGGGGTTACTATGAACACTAGTAAAGTACACATCAATAACATGTATATCAAATTTACCTTTGTTCACTTTGCCATCCTTCTTATCCGCCAAGTATCTAGGGCAGTTCCACTTCCAGTGACCATTTCCTTTGCAGTAGAAGCACTCAGTTTCAGGCTTGGGTCTAGCTTTGGGCTTCTTCATGGGAGTGGCAAATTGCTTGCCATTCTTCTTGAAGTTCCCTTTCTTTCCCTTGCCCTTTTTCTTGAAACTAGTGGTCTTGTTAATCATCAACACTTGATGCTATTTCTTGATTTCTACCTTCGCTGATTTCTTCGCGAAGAGCTTGGGAATCGTTTTCGTCATCCCTTGCATATTCTAGTTAATCACGAAGTTCCAGTAACTTGGTGACAGTGACTAGAGAACTCTGTCAATCACTATTTTATCTAGAAGATTAACTCCCACTTGATTCAAGCGATTGTAGTACTCAGACATTCTGAGCACATGCTCACTAGTTGAGCTATTCTCCTCCATCTTGTAGGCAAAGTACTTGCCAGAGGTCTCATACCTCTCACACGGGCATGAGTCTGAAATATCATTTTCAGCTCTTGGAACATCTCATATGCTCCATGGCGTTCAAAACATTTTTGAAGTCTCGGTTCTAAGCCGTAAAGCATGGTGCACTAAACTACCAAGTAGTCATCATACTGAGCTAGTAAAACATTCATAATGTCTGCATATGCTCCTGCAACAGGTTCGTCACCTAGTGGTGCATCAAGGACATAATTCTTCCGTGCAGCAATGAGGATAATCCTCAGATCACGGACCTAGTCCGTATCATTGCTACTATCATCTTTCAATTTAGTTTTCTCTAGGAACATATCAAAAATAAAACAGGGGAGCTATACGCGAGCTATTGATCTACAACATAGATATGCAAATACTATCGGGACCAAGTTCATGATAAATTAAGTTCAATTAATCATATTACTTAATAAATCCCACTTAGATAGACATCCCTCGAGTCATCTAAATGATTATGTGATCCAAATCAACTAAACCATGTCTGATCATCACGTGAGATGGAATAGTCTTCAATGGTGAACATCTCTATGTTGATCATATCTACTATATGATTCACGTTCGACCTTTCGGTCTCCAGTGTTCCGAGGCCATGTCTGTACATGCTAGGATCATCAAGTTTAACCCGAGTATTCCGCATGTGCAAAACTGTCTTGCACCCGTTGTATGTGAACGTAGAGCTTATCACACCCGGTCATCATGTGGTGTCTCAGCACGACGAACTGTCGCAACGGTGCATACTCAGGGAGAACACTTATACCTTGAAATTTTAGTAAGGGATCATCTTATAATGCTACCTCCTTACTAAGAAAAATAAGATGCATAAAAGATAAACATCACATGCAATCAAAATATGTGACATGATATGGCCATCATCATCTTGTGCCTTTGATCTCCATCTCCAAAGCACCGTCATGATCTCCATCGTCACCGGCTTGACACCTTGATCTCCATCGTAGCGTCGTTGTTGTCTCGCCAACAATTGCTTCTACAACTATTGCTACCGCATAGTGATAAAGTAAAGAAATTACATGACGATTGCATTTCATACTGCTACCTCTTGAGCACTGCGTTGGTTTTCCCTTGAAGAGGAAAGGGTGATGCAGCAAAGTAGCATAAGTATTTCCCTCAGTTTTTGAGAACCAAGGTATCAATCCAGTAGGAGGCTACGCGCGAGTCCCTCGCACCTACACAAAACAAATAAATCCTCGCAACCAACGCGATAAGGGGTTGTCAATCCCTTCACGGTCACTTACGAGAGTGAGATCTGATAGATATGATAGGATAATATTTTTGGTATTTTTGTGATAAAGATGCAAAGTAAAATAAAACCAAAGTAAAAGCAAAGGAAATAAATAAGTGTTGGAAGATTAATATGATGAAGATAGACCCGGGGGCCATAGGTTTCACTAGTGGCTTCTCTCAAGAGCATAAATATTTTACGGTGGGTGAACGAATTACTATTGAGCAATTGACAGAATTGAGCATAGTTATGAGAATATCTAGGTATGATCATGTATATAGGCATCACGTCCGAGACAAGTAGACCGACTCCTGCCTGCATCTACTACTATTACTCCACTCATCGACCGCTATGCAGCATGCATCTAGAGTATTAAGTTCATGAAAACAGAGTAACGCCTTAAGAAAGATGACATGATGTAGAGGGATAAATTCATGCAATATGATAAAAACCCCATCTTGTTATCCTCGATGGCAACAATACAATACGTGCCTTGCTGCCCCTACTGTCACTGGGAAAGGACACCGCAAGATTGAACCCAAAGCTAAGCACTTCTCCCATTGCAAGAAAGATCAATCTAGTAGGCCAAACCAAACTGATAATTCGAAGAGACATGCAAAGATAACCAATCATACATAAAAGAATTCAGAGAAGATTCAAATATTGTTCATAGATAAACTTGATCATAAACCCACAATTCATCGGTCTCAACAAACACACCGCAAAAGAAGATTACATCGTATAGATCTCCACGAGAGAGGGGGGAGAACATTGTATGAGATCCAAAACGAGATAAGAAGCCATCTAGCTACTAACTATGGATGTGAAGGTCTGAAGTAAACTACTCACACTTCATCGGAGAGGCTATGGTGTTGATGTAGAAGCCCTCCGTGATGCATGCCCCCTCCGGCGGAGCTCCGGAACAGGCCCCAAGATGGGATCTCGTGGGTACAGAAGGTTGCGGCGGTGGAATTAGGTTTTTGGCTCCATATCTGATCGTTTGGGGGTACGTAGGTGTATATAGGAGGAAGGAGTACGTCGGTGGAGCAACAGGGGGCCCACGAGGGCGGAGGGCGCGCCCTGGGGGTAGGCGTGCCCCCTACCTCGTGGCCTCCTCCTTTGTTTCTTGACGTAGGGTCCAAGTCTCCTGGATCATATTCTTCCTAAAAATCATGTTCCCGAAGGTTTCATTCCGTTTGGACTCCGTTTGATATTCCTTTTCTGCGAAACTCTGAAATAGGCAAAAAACAGCAATTCTGGGCTGGGCCTCCGGTTAATAGGTTAGTCCGAAAAATAATATATAAGTGAATAATAAAGCCCAATAATGTCCAAAACAGTAGATAATATAGCATGGAGCAATCAAAAATTATAGATACGTTGGAGACGTATCAAGCATCCCCAAGCTTAATTCCCGCTCGTCCTCGAGTAGGTAAATGATAAAAACAGAATTTTTGATGCGGAGTGCTACTTGGCATAATTTCAATGTAATTCTTCTTAATTGTGGTATGAATATTCAGATCCAAAAGATTCAAGACAAAAGTTTAATATTGACATAAAAATAATAATACTTCAAGCATACTAACAAAGCAATCATGTCTTCTCAAAATAACATGGCCAAAGAAAGTTATCCCTACAAAATCATATAGTTTGGCTATGCTCTATCTTCACCACACAAAGTATTTAAATCATGCACAACCCCGATGACAAGCCAAGCAATTGTTTCATACTTTTGACGTTCTCAAACTTTTTCAATCTTCACGCAATACATGAGCGTGAGCCATGGACATAGCACTATATGTGGAATAGAATGGTGGTTGTGGAGAAGACAAAAAAGGGAGAAGATAGTCTCACATCAACTAGGTGTATCAACGGGCTATGGAGATTCCCATCAATAGATATCAATGTGAGTGAGTAGGGATTGCCATGCAACGGATGCACTAGAGCTATAAGTATATGAAAGCTCAACAAAAGAAACTAAGTGGGTGTGCATCCAACTCGCTTGCTCACGAAGACCTAGGGCAGTTTGAGGAAGCCCATCATTGGAATATACAAGCCAAGTTCTATAACGAAAATTTCCCACTAGTATATGAAAGTGACAAAATGAGCTCTATCATGAAGATCATGGTGCTACTTTGAAGCACAAGTGTGGTAAAAGGATAGTAACATTGTCCCTTCTCTCTTTTTCTCTTATTTTTTTATTTGGGCCTTTTCTCTTTTTTTTATGGCCTCTTCTCTTTTTTTTCGTCTGGAGTCTCATCCCGACTTGTGGGGGAACCATAGTCTCCATCATCCTTTCCTCACTTGGGACAATGCTCTAAAAATGAAGATCATCACACTTTTTTTTCTTACAACTGAACAATTACAACTCGATACTTAGAACAAAATATGACTCTATATGAATGCCTCCGGCGGTGTACCGGGATATGCAATGAATCAAGAGTGACATGTATGAAAGAATTATGAACGGTGGCTTTGCCACAAATACGATGTCAACTACATGATCATGCAAAGCAATATGACAATGATGGAGCGTGTCATAATAAACAGAACGATGGAAAGTTGCATGGCAATATATCTCGGAATGGCTATGGAAATGCCATGATAGGTAGGTATGGTGGCTGTTTTGAGTAAGGTTTATGGTGGGTGTATGATACCGGCGAAAAGTGCACGGTATTAGAGAGGCTAGCAATGGTGGAAGGAAGAAGGGTGCGTATAATCCATGGACTCAACATTAGTCATAAAGAACTCATATACTTATTGCAAAAATCTACAAGTTATCAAAGCAAAGTATTACGCGCATGCTCCTAGGGGGATAGATTGGTAGGAAAAGACCATCGCTCGTCCCCGACCGCCACTCATAAGGAAGACAATCAATAAATAAATCATGCTCCAACTTCATCACATAACGGTTCACCATACGTGCATGCTACGGGAATCACAAACTTTAACACAAGTATTTCTCAAATTCAAAACTACTCAACTAGCATGACTCTAATATCACCATCTTCATATCTCAAAACAATTATCAAGCATCAAACTTTTCTTAGCATTCAACACACTCATAAGAAAGTTTTTACTAATCTTGAATATCAAGCATATTAGGATTATTTAAGCAAATTACCATGCTATTTAAGACTCTCAAAATAATCTAAGTGAAGCATGAGAGATCAATAGTTTCTATAAAACAAATCCACCACCGTGCTCTAAAAGATATAAGTGAAGTACTAGAGCAAAACTATATAACTCAAAAGATATAAGCGAAGCACATAGAGTATTCTAACAAATTCCAAATCATGTATGGCTCTCTCAAAAGGTGTGTACAGCAAGGATGATTGTGGTAAACTAAAAAGCAAAGACTCAAATCATACAAGACGCTCCAAGCAAAACACATATTATGTGGTGAATAAAAATATAGCTCCAAGTAAAGTTACCGATGGAAGTAGACGAAAGAGGGGATGCCTTCCGGGGTATCCCCAAGCTTTGGCTTTATGGTGTCCTTAGATTATCTTGGGGGTGCCATGGGCATCCCCAAGCTTAGGCTCTTGCCACTCCTTGTTCCATAATCCATCAAAATCTTTCACCCAAAACTTGAAAACTTCACAACACAAAACTTAACAGAAAATCTCGTGAGCTCCGTTAGCGAAAGAAAACAAAAGACCACTTCAAGGTACTGTAATGAACTCATTCTTTATTTATATTGGTGTTAAACCTACTGTATTCCAACTTCTCTATGGTTTATAAACTATTTTACTAGCGATAGATTCATCAAAATAAGCAAACAACACACGAAAAACATAATCTGTCAAAAACAGAACAGTGTGTAGCAATCTGTAACTAACACAAACTTCTGGAATTCCAAAAAATCAGCCAAAATAGGACGACCTATAAAATTTGTTTATTGATGAGCAGAAATTGGAATCACTATTTTATCACGTTCTGGTGATTTGTAACAATTATTTTCGTGAACAGAAAGTTTCTGGAAATTTCTGCAAGATCAAATAACTATCATCCAAGAAGATCCTATAGGTTTAACTTGGCACACACACTAATTAAAACATAAAAATACATCTAACCAGAGGCTAGAAAAAATATTTATTCCTAAAGAGAAGCAAAAAGCAAAAAAAAAACTAAAAAAAAAATTGGGTTGTCTCCCAACAAGCGCTATCGTTTAATGCCCCTAGCTAGGCATAAAAGCAAGGATAGATCTTCGGTATTGCCATCTTTGGTAGGAAATTCTTGAATGAGACATCTATCATCCTTAGGAATTTATTTATTTATAGTAATTATCAAACTTTTAGGCACAAGATCGAAAAATTCATTCGAAGCAAATGGTTCCTTAATGATAGCAAAAAGATTGGGATGAATACTTATAGATTTGAGATCCGCAGTTTCCTTACTAGAGGATTCACCCTTATTTTTAGGAACATACATAAGCTTGGGAATTTTAGTAGGAGGATTTGGAGTATACTTTATGGAGGAAAAATCGGTTCCCAAGTTGGTAATGATACCCTCAAGTTTATCGATTCTAGTGGAATCTTGATTTATTCTCCCATTAACTATGGGTTCCTTCTCCTTAATATTTTTCAAAGTGACTCCTACCTTAGATCCATATTGGGTAATTTGGTTGTGGATCTTTTTATCCAGATTTTCAATTAACTCTATGGTAGCAACATTATTTTCAATAATTTCAATTCTTTGCATTACATGCTCCAAAGTTAACATAGTTCCATTAACCAAAAGAGGTGGAGAGCAAAATAAATCTATCATAGCATTATAAGAGTCAAAAGTATGGCTACCCAAGAAATTCCCTCTGGTAATGGTATCAAGAATATATCTATACCAAGGATTAGCACCTACATAAAAGTTGCAGAGAAGAACGGAAGTAGATTGCTTCCTGGCAGATCTATTTTGAGCATTGCAAATTATATACCAAGCGTCTTTTAGATTTTCTCCCTCCCTTTGTTTAAAATTTAGAACTTCATTCTCGGGAGACAATGGAGAAGATAGAGGACTAGCCATAACGACAAGCAAGCGAAAAAGAGGCAAACGGAAAAGAGAGGGCGAATAAAACGACAAGGGTGAAGTGGGGAAGAGGAAAACGAGAGGCAAATGGCAAATAATGTAATGCGGGAGATAAGGGATTGTGATGGGTACTTGGTATGTTGACTTTTGCGTAGACCTCCCCGGCAACGGCGCCAGAAGTCCTTCTTGCTACCTCTTGAGCACTGCGTTGGTTTTCCCTTGAAGAGGAAAGGGTGATGCAGCAAAGTAGCGTAAGTATTTCCCTCAGTTTTTGAGAACCAAGGTATCAATCCAGTAGGAGGCTACGCGCGAGTCCCTCGCACCTACACAAAAGAAATAAATCCTCGCAACCAACGCGATAAGGGGTTGTCAATCCCTTCACGGTCACTTACGAGAGTGAGATCTGATAGATACGATAGGATAATATTTTTGGTATTTTTGTGATAAAGATGCAAAGTAAAATAAAAGCAAAGTAAAAGCAAAGGAAATAAATAAGTGTTGGAATATTAATATGATGAAGATAGACCCGTGGGCTATAGGTTTCACTAGTGGCTTCTCTCAAGAGCATAAGTATTTTACGATGGGTGAACGAATTACTATTGAGCAATTGACAGAATTGAGCATAGTTATGAGAATATCTAGGTATGATCATGTATATAGGCATCACGTCCGAGACAAGTAGACCGACTCCTGCCTGCATCTACTACTATTACTCCACTCATCGACCACTATGCAGCATGCATCTAGAGTATTAAGTTCATGAAAACAGAGTAACGCCTTAAGCAAGATGACATGATGTAGAGGGATAAATTCATGCAATATGATAAAAACCCCATCTTGTTATCCTCGATGGCAACAATACAATACGTGCCTTGCTGCCCCTACTGTCACTGGGAAAGGACACCGCAAGATTGAACCCAAAGCTAAGCACTTCTCCAATTGCAAGGAAGATCAATCTAGTAGGCCAAACCAAACTAGTAATTCGAATAGACTTGCAAAGATAACCAATCATACATAAAAGAATTCAGAAGATTCAAATATTGTTCATAGATAAACTTGATCATAAACCCACAATTCATCGGTCTCAACAAACACACCGCAAAAGAAGATTACATGGAATAGATCTCCACGAGAGAGGGGGAGAACATTGTATTGAGATCC
Source organism: Aegilops tauschii subsp. strangulata (assembly GCF_002575655.3). Classification (NCBI taxonomy): domain Eukaryota; kingdom Viridiplantae; phylum Streptophyta; class Magnoliopsida; order Poales; family Poaceae; genus Aegilops; species Aegilops tauschii. The sequence continues at coordinate 356,923,716 of NC_053039.3, forward strand.
AAAAAGAGAGAAGAAGCCATCTAGCTATTAACTATGGACCCGAAGGTCTGAAGTAAACTACTCACACTTCATCGGAGAGGCCATGGTGTTGATGTAGAAGCCCTCCGTGATGGATGCGCCCTCCGGCGGAGCTCCGGAACAGGCCCCAAGATGGGATCTCGTGGGTATAGAAGGTTGCGGCGGTGGAATTTGGTTTTTGGCTCCGTATCTGATCGTTTGAGGGTACGTAGGTATATATAGGAGGAAGGAGTACGTCGGTGGAGCAACAGGGGGCCCACGAGGGTGGAGGGCGCGCCCCCTACCTCGTGGCCTCCTCCTTTGTTTCTTGGCATAGGGTCCAAGTCTCCTGGATCATATTCTTCCTAAAAATCACGTTCCCGAAGGTTTCATTCCGTTTGGACTCCGTTTGATATTCCTTTTCTGCGAAACTCTGAAATAGGCAAAAAACAGCAATTCTGGGCTGGGCCTCTGGTTAATAGGTTAGTCCCAAAAATAATATAAAAGTGAATAATAAAGCCCAATAATGTCCAAAACAGTAGATAATATAGCATGGAGCAATCAAAAATTGTAGATACGTTGGAGACGTATCACATACAATAAAGGGACAACCATAAGGCTCCTGCCAGTTGCCGATAACTTTTACAAAACATGATCATCTCATACAATAACGTATATCACATCATGTCTTGACCATATCACATCACAACATGCCCTGCAAAAACAAGTTAGACGTCCTCTACTTTGTTGTTACAAGTTTTACGTGGCTGCTACGGGCTTCTAGCAAGAACCATTCTTACGTATGCATCAAAACCACAACGATTTTTCGTCAAGTGTGCTGTTTTAACCTTCAACAAGGACCGGCCGCAGTCAAATTCTATTCAACTAAAGTTGGAGAAACAGACACCCTCCATCCACCTTTATGCAAAACAAGTTGCATGTCTGTCGGTGGAACCGGTCTCATGAACGTGGTCATGTAAGGTTGGTCCGGGCCGCTTCATCCAACAATACCGCCGAATCAAAATAAGACGTTGGTGGTAAGCAGTATGACTATTATCGCCCACAACTCTTTGTGTTCTACTCGTGCATATCATATACGCATAAACCTGGCTCGGATGCCACTGTTGGGCAACATAGCATGCAATTTCAAAAAAATTCCTGCGATCACGCAAGATCTATCTAGGAGATGCATAGCAACAAGAGGGGAGAGTGTGTCCACATACCCTCTTAGAACGAAAGCGGAAGCGTTTGTTAACATAGTTTATGTAGTCGAACTTCTTCTCGTTCCGACCGATCAAGCACCGAACGTACGGCGCCTCCGAGTTCTGCACACGTTCAGCTCGATGACGTCCCTCAAACTATTGATCGAGCAAAGTGTCGAGGGAGAGTTCTGTTAGCACGACGGCATGGTGACGGTGATGGTGAAGTAATCTGCGCAGGGCTTCGCCTAAGCACTACGTGAATATGACCGGAGGTGTAAACTGTGGAGGGGGGCGCCGCACACGGCTAACAATTGTTGGTGCGTAATCTAGGCGCCCCCTCCCCATATATATATAGGTGGGAGAGGGAGGGGAGCAGCCTTGGGGTGCCCCAAGTAGGAGGAATCCTACTTGGGGGCCTCCTCCAATTCGGCCTCCCCCTTTCGTTATCTCCGGAGGGGGGAAGGAAAGAGGGGAGAGGGGGAAGGAAGGAGGAATCCTATTCCCTCTATTTCCTTTCCACCTCCCCTTTTCATTTCTCCACTTAGATCAGCCCATATGGGGGCGCACCAGCCCACAAGGGGCTATTATGTCCCGCCCTAGGCCCAATAAGGCCCATATCTTTGTTGGGGGGTGCCCAGAACCCCTTCCGGTGACCCGTACGTACCCGGTACCCCCGGAACACTTTCGGTGTCCGAATACTATCGTCCTATATATGAATCTTTACCTATCGACCATTTCAAGACTCCTCGTCATGTCCGTGATCTCATCCGGGACTCCGAACAACATTCGGTCACCAAATCACATAACTCATATAATGCAAAATCGTCATGGAACGTTAAGCGTGCGGACCCTACGGGTTCAAGACCTATGTAGACATGACCAAGACACCTCTCCGGTCAATAACCAACAGCGAAACCTGGATGCTCATATTGGTCCCCACATATTCTACGAAGATCTTTATCGGTTGTACCGTAATGACAACATACGTTATTCCCTTTGTCATCGGTATGTTACTTTCCCGAGATTCGATCGTCGGTATCTTCATACCTAGTTCAATCTCGTTACCGGCAAGTCTATTTACTCGTTCCATAATGCACCATCCCGCAACTAACTCATTAGTCACATTGCTTGCAATGCTTATCACGATGTGCATTACCGAGAGGGCCCAGAGATACCTCTCCGATACTCGAAGTGACAAATCCTTATCTTGATCTATGCCAACCCAACAAACACTTTCGGAGACACCTGTAGAGCATCTTTATAATCACCCAGTTACATTGTGATGTTTGATAGCACACAAGGTGTTCCTCTGGTATTCGGGAGTTGCATAATCTCATAGTCAGAGGAATATGTATAAGTCATGAAGAAAGCAATAGCAATAAACTTAACGATCATTATGCTAAGCTAACGGATGGGTCTTGTCCATCACATAATTCTCCTAATGATGTGGTTCCGTTCATCAAATGACAACACATGTCTATGGTCAGGAAACTTAACCATCTTTGATTAACGAGCTAGTCTAGTAGAGGCATACTAGGGACACTTTGTTTTGTCTATGTATTCACACATGTATCAAGTTTCCGGTTAATACAATTCTAGCATGAATAATAAACATTTATCATGATATAAGGAAATATAAAATAACAACTTTATTATTGCCTCTAGGGCATAATTCCTTCATTGCCATCGAGCACCACTGGTTACCTCTGTTATACATGTTTTTCATTCGATGTTTTTCATCATGTGATTTGTCTCGATGCATGTCTAGTTTCCTTTTGGTACTTGTTTTTAGTTCACTTTAGTGTGTTTTTGTTTGTTTCCGCTGCTGGGTTCTTAGAGTTTTGAGTTTTCCAAAGAAAATTTAAAACTCCTATTCACCCCCTAGTAGACATACTTCGTTCCTACATTGGTATTAGAGCAAGGTACTCCTTGACTCTGCTCAGTTTAGTCTAACGACTTTGGAGTTTAAGTATGTCTTCAGTGAACTACAAATCGCATCTCAAGATTCCCATATTTGATGGGACGGGCTACCCCTTTTGGAAGGAGAAGATGAAGATCCGTCTCCGAGCAATAGATGATGATATGTGGAACGTTGTGCAACTCAGTCTGACAATCGCGGTACCTCAAGCCTCTACTGACGAAGAAAAGAAGCTCATTCAGCTAGATGCTCAAGCCAAAGATGAGATTGGCGGCCATCTCTCTCGAGCGCAATTCCTTCGGTATCGCCAGTGTGAAACTGCGAAGGAGTTATGGGACATCCTCGAGAAGATCAATGAAGGAGTTTCAACTCAGAAAGAAGCTCGAATTGATACTCTGTGAGTGAAATTCAATCGCTTCAAGCACATTGGAAATGAAAGCTGTCAGCAAACCTTTGACCATCTCAGTGACATAGCAAATGAACTTCAAGGTCTCGGCACCAAAGACATCACCGACCATGAAGTTGTGAAGAAACTGCTCCGATCTCTTGACAGTTCATTCAACACTCTTGATCATTCGCGAACATCCTAATTTCAAATCCCTCAACTCTGCTAATGTCATGGAAATACTAAACACTCACGAGGAACAAGAAGAAGAGAAAGAGAGATCTGTATGGCTCAAGTCAGTGCAAAAATCATGCTCTAAAAGTTGTGGCTGATTCTTCCTCCGATGGAAATGTCGAATAAGATTCAGATGATCCAGAAAGGCTCAACAAAGATCTCACATTAATCACGAGAAGATTCTAGCATCTTCACAAGAAAAGTCAGTTTCTTAAGAAAGGTTCAAGCAACTCTCGCGGTTCAAAATCCTTGTCAAAACCTACGGGAGAATACACCTGCTTCAAGTGAAAAATGTCTAGAGACTTCATTTCGGACTGCCCTCTCCGGGAAGCTGAAATTCGCGCTAGTGGAAGATATGATTCTGGCAACTATCGAGGCAAAAGCAAGAGCAAGAACTACGACTCCGATGAAGAAAAGAAAATGAAGAAATTCTTCAAAAAGAAGGACAATTCCACTTCAAAATCTTCGTCAAGTTCTTCATCAATGAACCCTTCCAAGTCCACCCCCAACTGCAAGAATACCTCTCGCAAGGCCAAGTCGTACATCGGCAAGGAGATGGATTCTGAAGAAGAAGAATCGTCTGCCTCCGAAGAAGCTGATGAATCTGATGAGGATTCCGACTCGGGCATGGCTGGCATAGCATGGACCTCTTCTCCTACGACAAATTTCTTTGGGAACCCATCAAGCAACGATGAATCTCCTACCTACTGCTTCATGGCCAAAGCCTCGAAAGAAAAGGTATCCTCCAAACATCACAAGGTTCACTCCAGTGATCAATATTCTTCTGATGAGGATGACCATGCTAAGTTGATCAAAATTGCCAATATTCAACAAAACTCGCTTGAGAAAATTGTGGAAACCCTCAGGAAATCTGAAGGGGTGTTTGTTGAGGAGATGGAGAAAAATTAGTCGTTGACCGAAGAGTATTCCACTCTCAAGTCACGAATGGATGAACTATCAACTTGTCATGATTTTCTCTCAGCTGTCCACGAAAGATTGACCTATGATTAGTTGAAGAGGAAACAAGAAATCGAGGCACTGAGAAAGGCTCATGAGGATTTGATCGGAGAAAATTTTCTTCTCACCCAACAACTTAAGGATAAACCTGAAGTGTTTGTGCCACCTTGCTTAAAATGCCTTGAACGAACCAATGCAGAATCAAATGCTGGATCATCTGTTAGTGCTAACCCCTCAGTCAAGGAAAATAGTTCTGTTTCTGATGAGAATGCCAGGTTGAAGGATCTTCTTCAGAAAGGAATGTTCAAATCTCTCAAAGGGCATCAAACCCTCTGTGATGTTTTGAAGAAATCCATTCTTCACAAAAATCCCAAGAAAGAAGGCATCGGTTCGAAAGGAAACTCAATGAAAATGGTTCATACCGGGAACCTCGTGAATATCCTCGCACTGTGTGGGTACCTGCAAAGAGCAAAACGCTCGATCCAGCATTACTTTCGGGATGTAACTCTCGCATATCTGAATATCCTGATGATGATTTTCTGGAAAACTATAAGGTGTTCAAAAATCAACATGGTGAGGTTGTTGCTCGCTATGTTGGACCAAACAGCAGAAATGCCCCCCCCCCCCAAAGAAAGCTATTTGGGTGCCTAAGAAAACTGTTGATGCTTTGCCCATTAATGCTTGACTAACCATGCAGGCAGAAAGAGTTCGACAGAATGAGTATATGCATACCTCATACAATCATGTTGCTCATTCATCTGGAAGGAATTTCAATGCATATTCTTTCAACTATGCTCGCACCTCATAGAGCAACAACTATGTTTACCGAAAGAAATCATATCCTGCTCGTTCATTTGTTTCGAAGCCACCTTCAAAGATGTGGGTGGTTAAGAAAGCCTAATTCTTCTGCAGGGCTATGTCTCCGGGTGTACCGAATGGATAATGGATAGTGGATGCACTAGTCATATGACTGGAGACAAGTCGTTGTTTGTCGACCCCAACTTAACTGGTTCTCCTCTGAAGTAAATCACTTTTGGCGACAACAACAAAGGAAAGGTAATTGGGCTAGGTAAAATTTCCATATCCAAGGACAAGTCCATTGATGATGTTTTACTTGTTCAATCTCTTGGATTCAATCTTATGTCAGTTGGCAAGCTATGTGATTTAGGCATGCTAGTTCTATTTTTCATATCCAAATGCATTGTCTTCATGGCCTCTGACAATTCCTTCATCTTTGAGGGAATTAGAAAGGGTGATATTTATTTTGTGGATTTCTCTAAGGGCCGCTCAGTCCAAACTTGTTTGCTTGCAAAAGCAACCGAAGGATAGTTGTGGCACCGAAGACTTGGTCATGCAGGTATGAGAAATTTGCAGACCCTGGTGAAGAAAAATCATCTCCGTGGCATTCCTGATGTAAAATTCGATAAGGATCGTCTTTGTGCTGCATGTGAGGCTGGTAAATTGGCCAAGAAACATCACTCATCCAAGACATTTATGACCACAACAAGACCACTGGAAATTCTTCATATGGATTTATTCGGTCCTCAAAATTATGCAAGCTTCGGTGCCAGACATTATGGTCTGGTTATTGTTGTGATTTCTCTTGATACACTTGGGTATTCTTTCTCAAAGACAAGACCTGACCCAAGATATCTTCAAAAGTTTCGCTAAGAAGGCCCATAATGAATATGATGTGCAAATTAAGCATGTCAGAAGTGACAGTGGAACTGAGTTAAAAAATAATCATATTGCTGAATTTCTTGATGAACATGGTATTACTCATGAGTTCTCTGCTGCATACACTCCCCAATAGAATGGAGTTGTTGAACGAAAGAAAGGAACTCTCATTGAAATGGCCAGAACAATGCTTAGTGAGTACAAAACAGCGATTTGCTTCTGGGCTGACGCTATTAACACTGCTTGTCATGTGATCAATCGTGTGTATCTTCACAAGTTCCTTAAGAAAACTTCATATGAGCTTATCACTAGCAAGAAACCGAATGTTTCTTATCTACGTGTTTTTGGTGCACCTTGCTATATTCTTGATATGAATCATTCTTCCAAGTTTGCACCTAAGGCACATGAAGGTTTTCTTCTTGGTTATGGCTCTAACTCGCATACGTATCGTGCCTATAACTCTCACCACATGAAAATTATGGAAACAGTAAATGTGCGGTTTGATGAATCTACGGCTCCCAAAAGGAGCGCCTGCCTAATGTGATAGATGAACCATTGATTCCGGATGCTATTCGGCAAATGGCTATTGGGAGCATCAAGCTGGTTAAAGCAAATGCACCTGAGTCCTCTGATGATGATGCTCCTATGACTCGAAGCAGAACTCGTCAAGCCAAAGCTGAAGCAAATGCTCCTCCGAATGGAAATGGAAAGCAAAATCCAAATGTCGATCAAAATGGCAATCCTGAAGAAAATGATGAAACACATGCTGATGCTGATGAAAATGATGATGATCATCAAGATGAAAATCCTCATCCACGAGTGGCAAATCGAGTTGACCCTTCACTAATTCTCGATGAAATTGAGAATCTAGGTTATTGACCTACAACTCGTTCACACACTCATTTGGCTAACTATTGCGGCAATTCCTCCTTTGTCTCATTGGCAGAACCTACCAAGTATGAATAAGCCATGAATGATCCAGATTGGATGAATGCAATGCAAGAGGAGTTGGTGCAATTTGAACTAAATGATGTATGGGAACTGGTTGACAAACCGAATCCCAAGAAGCACAATATCATCGGCACAAAAATTGATTTTCCGAAATAAGCAAGATGAAAATGGCATTGTGGTGAGAAACAAAGCACATCTTGTTGCTCAAGGGTATAGTCAGGTAGAAGGTATTGATTTTGGTGAAACATATGCTCCTGTTGCACGCCTTGAGGCAATTCATATTCTTCTCGCTTACGCAAAATTACAATGATATCTTGCTTTATCAAATGGATGTGAAAAGTGCTTTCCTCAGTGGTGAAATTAATGAGGAAGTTTATGTTAGACAACCACCTGGTTTTGAACATTCTGAGTTTCCTAACAAAGTTTTCAGGTTGAAGAAAAGCTTTATATGGGCTGAAGCAAGCCCCTCAAGCTTAGTATGACACCTTGAAGAAGTTTTTACTCGACAAAGGATTCAAGCCAGGATCCACTGATCCTACACTTTTCACTCGTGCTATTGATAATGATCTATTCATATGTTAAATCTATGTGGATGATATTATCTTCGGCTGTACTAACAATGCTTGCAGTTTGGAGTTCGGGAAAATGATGTCCGATAAATATCAAATGTCTATGATGGGGGAACTCAAGTTCTTTCTCGCACTGCAAATTTGTCAACAGGCAAATGGCATTTTCATATCACAGGAGAAATATCTGAAAGAATGCCTAAAGAAGTTCAACATGCAAGATTCCAAAATGAAGGGCTATAAAACTCCTATGCCCACGAATAGTAAGCTGGATGCAGATGTGTATGGTAAGGATTACAATCAGAAAGCTTATCATTCGATGATTGGTTCTGTTCTTTACCTATGTGCATCCAGACCTGACATTATGTTGAGTGTTTGCATGTGTGCCCGCTATCAAGCTGCACCGAAAGAATCGCATCACCAAGCGGTCAAACGCATTCTGAGATATTTGGCTCACACGCCCACCTTAGGTTTATGGTATCCTAAGGGAGCATAGTTTGATATCTTTGGATATTCAGACTCAGATTGGGATGGTGACTTGTTTGACAGGAAATCTACTTCAGGGACATGCCATTTCCTCGGTAGATCATTGGTCTGTTGGTCATCAAGTAAACAGAATTGTGTATCTCTTTCCACGACTGAGGCCGAATATATTGCTGTTGGCGCTTGTTGCACTCAGTTATTGTGGATGAAGCAAGACTCTGAAGGATTATGGCATCAAGGTTAAGCATATCCGTCTATATTGTGACAATGGAAGTGCCATCAAAATTGCACATTATCATGTGCAGCATTCTCACACGAAGCATATTGCCATCAGACAACATTTCATTCGCGATCATGTTGCTCGAGAGTATATTGTCATCAATCATGTCAAGACCGAAGACAATCTCACTGATATTTTCACCAAGCCTCTTGACGAGAAAATATTTTTTGCGTTACGGTGTGAGCTAAATATCCTGGACTTCACAAACAGGTAGTAAGCTGGACTCGGCACCTGTGCTAACACTTCCACATCTTAGAAGGAATGGGTGCATAACACTTCTCGAAGAGTTTGAAAATTTCAACAAAGTGATATTTTCTTTCTAAGAGTGAATACATTAACGAAGAACTAGACTAACCGGGTGCCACGATAATTGTGTGACGCTCGGGGTCATATAGTTCTTATACGATGGGTCACGCCACCACAATTTTCTTTCGTTGTTTCTCATTGCGATCGAAAGTTTTAGTATTTCTCCGAATGCATTTCCCTCATAGCTATTTGCTTGAGTGTTTGTGTTTATTCGTCTGAGTGAAATGCCTATGACCCTATTTTCCCTCCGCTCTCTCTTCCAGTCTATGATGTTCCGTTACAAATACTCAAATTTTATCTGGAACGAAAATTTATCTGGTGTCCTTGACCACAATTAAGATTCGGTCTGAACATTAATTTTTTTGGGCGAAAGCTCTCCAAAATTTGGGGTTTCCCGCCCAATTCAGGACCACGATCTTTTATGATGGTTACCACGTGCAATACTTCAACTGACACTCCATCTTGTCTGTTGAATTGCAGTAGTCTCTGAATAGAAGTCGTTCGATCAAAATCCATTGCGTGCGGTTATTTCCCTTTGCATATAAAAACCGCACCGCTATCCTTGCTTCCAGTTCACCTTCTTTCTCCTCGCCTCCTCTCCGCCAAAACCCTCGCTGCAGTGCTGCACCTTGAGCTTGACGCCGACGACCTCTTCACCGCTTCACTGCCGGAAAGTGGTCATTGGAGTCCTTCCATGCCGCTGCGGGACATCTTCTTCCCCACACCACCGTAGCTGCTGCACGTCACCAAGCTAGGGTACGTGTGGTTCGAGCTCGGACCTCCGTCCTTCATGATTCGATTTCATCCGCGGTTATTTTCCTCCAATTTTACCGCATATCTTCGATCTAGGTTTTTACCTTTACTAGTGTGGATGTGGTTTGTAGTTGCAGTACAAAAAAAGACACATTCGTGACATTTTGGGCCGAACGAATTTTTTTTCTGTCATACTTATGACACTTCTATGATGATAATTGTGACAAAACCCGGTATCATCATAGATGTGGTGGGCTCCTACTTCTATGACAAAAAATCATGATAGAAAATGGGCTTTTCATCCTGGGTGGGCCGGAGACGCGGCTGCATGACATTCTTTGGGCCGTCCATGACGGAAAAAACCATGGTAGAAGCGAGGGCGCGGAAAATATCGGGGAGTTCCCGGTACGGTGGGTGGTCGGGGGCCGAGCGATGCGTGTTTCTCTCGTACACGTACGCGCGTGGGTGCGTGGCGTTGGGCTCTAACTGAACCCGGGCGAGGCGTTCGCCTACTGAACACAAGCGATTGCACTGTAGGCTACGCATTACTGAACCCAAGCGATCGATCGATCCCTTGCTGTTAACTGAACCCGAGTGATTCCTTCGCTACTGCTGCTAACTGAAGCCGATCGATGCTGCCTCTGGATGAACAGTGAGCGTTGTTGGGGGGTTTGGATGAACAGTTCCTGGTGGGGGGTTGGATGAACAGGACCCCGTGGTAGTAGAGGTCGTTGCCGCTGGGTGAACAGTACCCTCATCGATCGAGCCGGTGGAGGGGTGGATGAACAGGACCCCGTGGAGGGCTGGATGAACAGGACGACCCCGTGGAGGGCTGGTTGAACAGTAGCCGGTGGAGGGCTGGTTGAACAAGACCGCGTGGAGAGGGCTGGTTGAACAGTAGCCGGTGGAGGAGCGGTGGAGGCTGGATGAACAGGATCCCATGGATGAACAGTCACTGGTGGAGGCTGGAGGAGGTCGACGGTGGATGAACAGTAGCCCGTGGAGGCTGGAGGATGTCGACGGTGGAGATGAACAGTATCCCGTGGAGTCCCGTTCTGCGGTACGCCACACCCCTCCCGATGAACAGGACCCCCGTTTCGACCGTAGCGCTCCAACACAAGTCCGTTTCCTCCGTTTTGCGGTACGCCACACCCCTCCCGATCAATAGGACCCCGTTTCCACCGTAGGAGGTCCAACAGAAGTCCGTTTCCTCCATTTTGCGGTACGCCAGACCCCTCCCATTGAACAGGATCCCGTTTCCACCGTGGCCGGTCGAACACAAGGCCGTTTCCTCCGTTCTGCGGTACGCCAGGCCTCATTTCCATTGCCTGTTCCGTCCAAGCCGGTTCGCTCCCAATGAACAGCACGTGTTCCGTTGCCTCCCGATGAACACGACGCATTCCGTTGCCTCCCCATGAACATGACAACGACGCAGTTTCTCTGTTCCGACCGAGCCACAGCCATGTACACGAGCCCTGGCCGTACGTATGCGCGAGTAGGCATTCGAGACCCCGCCCGTATGTACGTGCGTGGTTGTATTTACTTTCTTGCACCCTGGCCGCTGTACGTACGTGTACATGCTATGTGCACGCCTCTACTACCAGAAGTGCGCGCCTCTACATCGACCAGTATGTACGTATACGTTCGCGACCAGAATGACAATGCTACGTACGCTTCGACAAGATGGGCCCCGATTGTCAGGCACTTCCTTGCATGCGAAGATGTAGCTGGTGGGTCCCAGCAGTCAGGGGGCGAATCACTTTTTTTGCCCGTAATATGGACGCACTTCCTTGCGTGCGAAGATGTAGCTGGTGGGTCCCAGCAGTCATGGGGGAAACATTTTTTTTGCGAAATACGGTGGCCCGTCCAATGGGTCCCTGCTGTCAGGTGGAGGAATCATTATTTCCGCGAAATAAGGAGGCACTTCCTTGCTGCGACAATGGACCTAGCTGTCAGCCTCTCCATGTACAGTACTCTTCCGATGGAAGTCATTCCTTGACCATGTTGACCACGCCGCGGCGAGAGCACCAGGGCGATGGACGAGGGCGAGGCCTAGGAAGGGGATGACGCGAAGCTGGGGAAGACGCTGCAGTGGATGCCCACGCGGAGAGGAGTACGAGGGTTCACTGGTTCGGCTGCAGTGTGAGGCTGCCATCGCCGCAGGGCCTGGCCAGCGGTGGGAGAAGTAGGGGGCGGTGAGGCTTCCGCGGCATCACAGCCGGCCACGGGAAGCAGGAGCACGCGGCACGACCGGCGCTGGTTTGGGCGGCTGGAGCAACAAGACCAGAGGTTGAAGAAGCACTACCACCGTTGGATGGACATCGTACGGTCACTGGAGCTAGAATCGTTCATATTGACTAAGTTGACAAAGCGCTCCGTCCCCGTCAACTTAGTAGGCCCACAAGTCAGCCTCCCACTATGGTGGGTCCCAGCTAGCAGGGGGTATTATTATTTTTGTGCGTAATAAGGAGGCACTTCCTTGCGTGCGAAGATATAGCTGGTGGGTCCGACTTGTTAGCGGGGGGAATGTTTTTTCGCGAAATACAGAGGCCCTTCCGATGGGTCCCAGCTGTCAGGTGCAAGAATCATTATTTTGCGCGTAATAAGGAGGCATTTCCTTGCGTGCGGCCGTGGACCCAGCTGTCAGCCTCTCCACGCACAGTCTACTTCCGATGGATGTCATTCATTGACCACGTTGACTACTCCGCGCCGAGCGCATCCAAGGAGGTGGACGGCGGCGAGGCCCCGGACAACAACGAGCCGGAGATGGGAAGACATGGGAGTAGAGTCGCAGACGGAGAGGTGTACGAGGGTTAACTGGTTTTGGTGCGGTGTGGTTCGGCAGTCGGTGGAGAAGAACATGAGGTGTGGAGGGGTGGAGGGATGGCCTGGCCAACGGTGGGGTAGCGCTTCACAGCGAAGCGTGCTAAGCAGAGCTGCTAGCAGCAGGAGGCGGGAGCAGGTGGTCCTGGCGGCGCTGGAGGAAGAAGACGAGAGATTGAAGATGGATGCCGGTCGTTGGATGTAAATCCAACGGCTAATGATGTTAGAATCATTTGTTGACTAAGTTGACAACGACTTGCGTTGGCTTCGGCCTATTGGACCACATTTCAGCCTCCAAAAATGTGGCACGTATTCAACCCATTTTTCAGAATTTAGAGTCAATTTGATCTCTTTTTTTAGAATTACAGTCCATTTGCTGGGCTAGGTGAACAAATAATGTAGCGTCCATGCGGCCCATTTATTTTTCTCCTAAAAAATTACAGGCCATTTGCACTTTCTCGAAATACACGATTTTGCTGGGCTGATTCTAATTATAATGTTGGGTTGGGCGCAACAATGTTATCAAAAAATAAACAGGGGCTGAGCATTTTGTTATAAATATATTTAAATAATAAGTGATTTATTATTACATTGGTCCTTAAATCTTACCAGGCTTTTGTACACAATCACCAGGATTTTCGTTGCCAAAAAAATCCAGTATTTTATTGTTAAGAAATTATTTTTATAAGTTAATAGGATGTGGGATATTGTTTTCTTACATATGTAAGTATCTGTTAAATATATGATGACAATAACGATAATATATAATAACATATAAAACAATTTAAATATATATAATATAGTTAGAAGGGAAACAAAAGTTGGACCGAACGTTCCTATTCTTATATAGAAAAAATAGAACAGACCTCTGAGTTTTCTTCAAAAAAATACATAAATTGGGCTGCCAATGTTTCAGGAAAAATAAAACCTCAGATGGGAGGTCCATAGGCCGGTCGATACATGATGGCCCTCAAAAAAATACAAACCGGCATGTCGTGGGCTGCGCATGTTAAAAAAGAAAGCCTAGACGGGGGCAGCCCAAAACCCAGCGGATACTTGCTGCCCCAGTGATAATAAATGATACTACCCGCCAGCTCCACAGCTTCGTTGTGAATTTATCTCCTATGTTGAAGCACCTAAAAAAATGTAACTATGTTGATAAACCCGTGGGCCCCAACGTCAGTATAGCATTAGGAGGAAGTTTTTTTCGATGAGGCACTTGCTTGCGTACGGCCATAGGCCTGGTGGGTCCCGACTATCTGCCTCTCCACGTACTGTCCTCTCCAGATTCCTCTCATTTGTTCAACATGTTCACAACAGCAGACAGGGGTGCCACGGCGAGCGCACAAAGGCACAGGAGGTGATCGGACCACCCAAGGCAGTGCCTTATTTGTAACGAAAGTATTGAACTAGCCCAGTGGTCAAGTGACACTACCCGACAGCTGTTCCGCCCGGGTTCGATTCCACCTGATGCAGGGAAAATATCTCCAAATTTTTTGCCTCTGCCATTATTCACATATGGGTCCCCATTGTCATCTACGCACACCACGTCCAACACTTGCCAAAACTTCGTCCCTCGTTTTCTCTATTTTTCACAATTTTTTGCACACTCGACGTTGTGTGGGCATTTTGAAAATAGCATATCTTTTTGACTGTGCATCATATGAAGATGTGCTATGCATGAATGTTGATCAGCATGATATTAACTGGCTGGTAGTTCCATTTTCGAGCATGAATGAAACTTCCAACATAATGTTAACCCTGTTTGAAAAGGCCGTGTTAATATAAATGCTCTGCCTCTGAAAGTTGCAGTTTCTTATCTGAAACTGAAACTTCCAGTTTCTTCTGTGAGAATCACATTGTCTGCACTTTTATACTCCTATGAAATTACTTTTTTTAAGTGCTAAAAATAGATCTCTAGAATTCATAAAATACTTCAAATGCTCAATACTGCAAATCTGAAATTCAAAAGACATTCATATCTGAAAGTAATCTCAAAATACACATTACAAAACACAATTCACAACCTGCAAATACGGACAACCCTAAGCTCCTCCTGACCATTCACACCTTGCCCGACTATTGGGTTGGGGGGGGGGGCAGCCCCCTCCTATTCCTCGGTGGCAGACAGCTGCCCCGTGAGATGATGTGAACGGCAAGGGAGAGGATGGCGGGTAAGTGTCGTCGGGCCAACTGCTTTTCTCCTCTTGCAGCTGGGTTCGGTCGACGAAGACTCCACCGGCTCGCTCTGGCACGACACCCTCACAAACGACACCCTGTAGATGCTCGATCCTTCAATCTCTAGTGGATGCTCCATCTGGGATCGATACTCCCACCACCACTCCTTCACGATCGGATTCGGTGAATCTGTTTGCTCCATGGCCCAGAGGAGCAGCTCTATGCACTCCCGCGCGACTCCCTTCGGGAGTATCGCCGCCTTTTCGCTCTGTTGCAGATATTTGGCCATGGATGTCGCCGTCACCGCTAGTTTGTCCTTGTTCTCAAACCAAGACTGTATCTCCAACATCCTAGCGAGCTTCATAGGGTCGACGTCTGCGATCCTCACATATCGGTTGTACTCCTCCATCGATCTACTTCTCCACAGCACCTTCACTCGCCGGCGGTGGTTTTTGAATGGAAAGGAGAGGAGCAGTGCTGGTTTTGGATTAGAACGGGAGAGGAACAATGCTAGTTTTGGATTGGAATAGGAGAGGAGGGGCGGTGGTTTTGAAATGGAAGAGGAGAGGAGCGGCGCTGGATTTAGATTGGGACAGGAGAGGAGCGGCGGTGGTTTAAGACGAGAGGAGCGGCGCTGGTCTTGGAAGTATTTTTTTTGTTTTGCGTATTTTGGGTCAAAGTTTGACCACGTACTGTATTTGACAAGAAAAATGTGAATGCATGTCACCAAAAATTGTATCGTTTGGTTCGTATCTGAATGCACTTTCAAATTATATTATTTTTATAATGTATAACATATATTTTATTTGTGAAAATCATGGTCAATTATGACCCAGAATAAAAGGGAGACTAGTTAATGTGGGGTCGCTTTCTTAATTGAAGGGTAAATTGATTTTGATTTTGATCCAGTCACAGCGCGCCGGCCCTCTCGTCCAATCCTAAACCGCTGTCGCACGCTCCTCTCCCTCTTCTCCATTGCAAAACCACCTCCTCTCCTCTCCATCATCTCCATTCCAAAACCACCGTCTCGCCTCTCCATCTTGTCCATTGCAAAACCACCTCCTCTCTCCTCGGATGAGGATCCCCTGACGTAGCCCATCCTGCCATTGAGACACTGACACATGGGTCCCACCAAGTGCGGGGCCCACCTGTCAGCGACCGAAAGGCAGGGAAACCTCTCCTCTCCATCATCTTCATTCCAAAACCACCGTCTCGCCTCTCCCTCTTCTCCATTTCAAAACCACCCCCTCTCATCTCCATTCCAAAACCACCGTCTCGCCTCTCCCTCTTCTCTATTGCAAGACCACCGTCTCTCCTCCCATCTTCCAAAGCTAGCACCGGACCACTCCGAAGGACATCTATGGAGAGGATGCAGCAGTGAATCAGGCAGGTCACCGGCGGCGACCAGGCAAATTTAGCCAAGTTGAAGGAGATCCTTACTTGGTTTGACAATGAGTGGGAGATTTCGAGGACGGTGAGGTCCATGTGGCAATGTATGCGAAAGAGCGAGACGGCGGCGATGAGGGCGGCGATGTACTCCTCGACGGCAGTCACGCCGTAGTCCTTCGAGTTCATCGAGTATCTCCTCTAGGAGATGGAGCAGACAGATTCGCCCGAGGCGAAAGTCAGGCGGAGGTGGTGGGCATACAGGTCGAAGGTCGAGCACCCAGAGGATAACAAATCGATCGAGTACGGTGTGCCGTTCGTGAGGGTGCAGAGCCAGCCGGAGCCACATGAGTATTCATTCTCCCACCACAAGAGGAGGCCGGATGGTGCGACGTCGCTTCCCCGCCATTCTCCACGGTTCCCTCGATGCCCGCCTCATTTCAACAGCGTCGGTAGAGTTTAAGGTAAGCTTCACACTAACCTAATCTTCCATCTACTCATGCTTACAATCAGTGTGATAGCTAATAAAAATCATGCTTACAATCAGTCTCCGAGTACTCCGCCAATCACCCTAAAATAGCTCTGGACCTTTGGGTCAAAGTTGTGACACTGTGTACAAATAAAGGAAAATAGATTGGTGCTTCTTTCAGAAAAGAGTACACCCTAGAAAACTGTCAATATAAGCTACTAGTATTTTTTTGAACTCTAAGCTACTAGTATTTGGTTAGAGGATTTGCTGCCAAGAAAGATCCGTCCATAGTGATCGCCACACATCCCACTGATGGTGGTGGATGCCAATGCTTAGATGGAGCAGGGTTGGTGTCGGTAATTTTTACTTGGCACCTCGCACTCTGCATATATGCCAGTTCCATCCGTACATTTGTGCAGTTCCACCAAAATGCAGCTGAATAATCCTGTTTGCACAGATAATGAAAAGGCGTGATTACATTATAGTGGCACTAGTTGATGAAACATACACTAATAAATAGAAGAAAATATTGCGATAGTATCATAGTATGCCATGCTGCGAGGGCGAGATGGGCCCTGCGACGCCTCATACGGTACGCCTCATACTGGAAATTGACCCAAGTCTCCCCGATACACCTTCTGCCAGTGATGAACATCAGTGTACATCGGTAGTACAAGGAGGGGCCTTGAGACATTCCAATCTCTATTTTTTTGCAGATCAACTAAAATTAAGCACCCCAGTTTGTAGAAACGCTTAAACATGAACAATGGGACTAGTTGATGAAACATATACTGACAAAGAGAAGCACGTTCTTTATCTACATTGGAAATGAAATGATAGAGCGGACACTCCCTCTATTTTAACTGTATTATTACTTCATTTTATTAGTGGCACTAGGGTCGAGCAGGTGGCAAACGAGGTATACTGTGTGTCGCAAGAAAGGAGGCCGGGGGTGCTTAGACTAGGATGCTGAAGCTGGCTCTTTCAGTCCCTATCTTCCCCTCTGATGTTTCCATGGTAGCATTTGGGTTGTATTCCAAACTTGGTCGAGCTGGTGCTGCGTCCCCCTACCTGCCTAGCTTATGTCGCGAACTTGTCTCCTGCTAGCACTCAGTCCATTCTAGTAGTAGTTGCATAACTGCCCGTTTACACTGAGATGTTGTCGGATAATGGTTCTCTATGGTTGGATTTCTTTAATGAAATCGGAGGAGACCCCCTCTTTCGATATATATAAAAAAATCAGTGCCACTAGCGGTGCCAAAACATTGCCTCAAATTAATAGTGCCACTAGATTAAGGTGCAAAATAATAACATTACTGCTTTATGATGGCAGTGCCAAAACAGTAGCACAAGAGTAGACTCAACATGCAGGATCTTTGGCAAACGGTCAGACCAAAAAGGAACATACCTCGTGATGGGAACCATGTCTGCAGTCAACGCCATTTAGAAGGGATGACACCAGTCACCAACATGGATGATTCAATTCATGGGACCTTTTGGTGCAGTTCACCTAAAATGAAGCAATGTCCCATGAGCTAGCAGCTTCTTCTTCATTTTTTTAAGAAAAGGACTCCAGCCCCGGTTCCATTTCCATCAGAAAACGAAACCCACAGAGCTTCTTCTTCATTAGTTGCAATAAAATTGAGCAACATCAAGGTTGATTGTGAAGCTCCTGGAATGTTCAACTATAATTTGGATATCATTTGTCCAGTTCAACTAAGATCAAGCATGAAATGTATGTCTCTGTTTGCACAAAAAAGGTGGAAAGGAGGGTGACAAACAAGTGATGAAACATACATCAAATGAAAAGAAGCATGTTCCTTATCTGAATGGCAATCCTACAAGGACATTAGCAATTTCTAAAGCAGCATCATTGCTAGATATTAGTGTGGGCATTAGGATTAACTATGACAATCGTTAAATACGACATTACTTTAATGGTGCCATTGCTTCATTTTACCAGCAACATTGGTTTAACATGTCCTTACTTTTAGCAGTGCGACTGCTACATTTTACCAGTGGCATTACATAAGAGTGGCTCGGGGCAACAAACATCAGAACAGGATATCTGGGTTGGTCCCATTTTTGTTCGGTATAGCCACCTTATACTGTGTGAGGCTAGCAAATCTAGTGCTGGACTTACTCTGTTGACTTGTCCCCCAGTCCCTGCTTTCTTTCCTTTTTCAACCAATTGATCGGGTTTATATTGAGTTTGTATTGCGTTTCCCTTTATTTCCCTATTAGACCTAGAGACCAGTTGGATAGCTAGTCTCTGCTACTTTTCGCCCCCATTATTTCCTCTTTCGACCAAGTCCTAGATTCAGGTAACAAATCTTCCCCCACCCTCCACCCCACCCCCTTTCTTCCATGTTTGAACAAAGTAGTACTAGATTCGAGTGCATGAACTAGTTTTCCCTCTTAACAGTAAAAATTTAGGTGGCTTTCAAACAGCTGATCGATCCTATCTACGAGGGGGCCTGAGAAATAGTAAAAGATACAAATGCTGCGACGTCAGGAGCTCGGGAAATAGAGCAAGGACGGTTTCGAAGGAAGTTATACCTGAGGGTCGCCGGGATGTCGCTAGGTGGGCGGCGGGAGGCCGGATCTGCCCACACTATGGCAGCGAGGAAGAAGGGGTCGGAGGCTCTCCCTAGCCAGCGGTGCTTGGGAGAGAACGACAAGGCACATTGATCGGGATTCACCAGCAGTGGGTAAGAGCCGTCACCGAGGACGACCGCATGAACGTTGCACCTTCTCACCTTCCCCAGCGGAGAGGATCCGGCTGGATCTATGACCAGCAGTGAGCAGAGAGAGTGTGTGGCCACCGCTGTCGTGTTTAGATCTGGAGAGGACGAGACAGTGTGAAGAGAGCAACACTAGCAAGCAAGCGCGGAGGCTCCTGCCTATATAGTGGAGTACTACTAGTTTTCTTTTGTCTACCGGAGCCGGCTTGACCTCGTCAATGACTGTCTTCATGCACGTGCCCCGGAGGCGCAGTTGTCCTCATTTTGATCTGAAGCACCAGATTATAACATGACAAGAAACCATAACCTCAGTGCCCAAAGGAGACAACATGAATCCCGACAGACAAACTAGACAAGGATCAAAGCTCAAATTAAAGATAAACTCGTAGAAAAGGGGTCCATCGATAGATGCCCTAATTAACATAGCCGGCTTTACATAGATGGCAGCCGAGTAGTCTTCGTGCATGTGGCCCCCATGACTAGCGCCTTGGAGGAACTAGTTGTCGCTGTTTAACCCTCGCAGTGATCCGAAGCACATGACACCTAATTTTGCGAGATGACAAGAAACCTTTTTTTAATTTCTCACCAGAACTACAGCCCTGTACAACACAGCCTGCATGATATGTAGACGATAGCCAATCCAGGCGTGTCTGCTGGAGTCTGGTCACATGCATGGACGAACTGATCTTCCGTGTCATGTAGGGATCGTCCAGGCACCAACGTATGTACAACACTTCTCTAGTATTATCGCTCGTCTCTCTCTTGTATTAACTCACCCTACTTGCGGGGCCGGGGAGCGTGCCTATGGTCGGTTCTCAATTGCGGTCCCACATGTGTGTGCAAACGCAATATGACGCACGTTCCATTCGGAGAGCGGCGTGCCAGACCGACCGACCGTCTGGGGTGCGACGCGAATGCGACGGGTGTGCTGTATACTGTACTCCGTAAATGTGTGCCGCCGTTTTCTTGAGGCTTTGCTCCATGGCGCAATCCATGGATACGAAATTAGTATAATGTACTATTTAAAATTCGAGGGCGGGGCTTTTCCCGCACGGTAGGCCGGGCAGTTCCGCCTAGTCGTTTCAAATGAGACGCGAGAAGATGAGGGAGTAGGCTGCTGCAAACGTAGGGCTGTGTGATTTGACAGCGAGTTACTGCTGGACATGTGGGGCCCGGTGATTTGACTTGCGATTATCATTCTAACTGTGACGCTACGACCGGCGTGAGTCTCCCGATTCCTGTCCACCTCCATATAGGTGCCTCTCCCAATGCTCCACCATGTAGAGGCTGGCTCTTGCTTGAGAGCCCACTCCTCCACTTTTTCCTTGCCTCTTTCCCCCACATATGCAAAAATACCATGTAAAGCGGGCTTATAGCCCACTATTGTACTTGATCCTACAGGTGCTAAGCCTGCCACATAGGCATAAAGTCTGATGTGGCAAGTTAATTAAGAAGAGAGAGACTAGTTTGGTGACCCTAGGAAGAAATGGTGCTAACACTACAAAAAAATACACTTCCGTGATGATACGTGTTTGTCACAGTAGGTCGCGTTTTTTGTCATGCATGTACATCCATGACAAATTTATGACAGAATCAAGATAGTCATACCTGTGCTGTCGTAGAAGTGTTCCATGACATTACCAAAATTATCATCACGGAAGTGTCCACTTCCATGAGGATAAATCACGCGTCACAGAAGTGCTTTCGTCAAGGGTGACCGACACATGGCATCCACCGTAACGGAACGCCGTTAAGCTATCGGGTCGGGTTTTGGATCCGATAACCTGTTAACAGCCCCGACCAATGGGGATTTTCCACGTGTAAAATCATCATTGGCTAGAGGAAACACGTGTCGGCTCATCGTTGGGACAGATGTCATCCACTCACTGGACAGAAGGCGCCTGTGATACGTCGACACGTGGCACGACCCAACAGTGGCCCATTCCTGTGAAAAGGCCGGCCCGTTTGACTTGGTCAAAAGCTAGCGGGCCGGCCCATGGAAAGCCTGTTAACGGCATCTTCGCATATAGTCCATTTACAGCCCGCTAACCCAAGGCCCGTTACGCCCTATCCGAATTAGGCCCAGTAGCGTCATCTGGGCCATCCAATATGATTCCAGCCCGTTTTCACTTCTGGCCCATGTATAGCCCATGACGTCTTTCGGCCCATATGAGGCCCATTGTAACTCTTAGCCCATTAGCGGCCCGTGCTGAAACTGGCCCGTAATGAATAGTGTATTACTTTACACCCATTAACGGCCCATGGTGAAACTGGCCCGTAATGAACAGTGTATCACTTTATACCCATTAACGGCCCGTTATTCCGTTGGGCTGTTTCCAGCCCAAGTTAACTTTCGGCCTTCTGAGGGCCCATTTATTCTTGGGCTCATTTGCAGCATTCGGTTACTTACGACCCGTTACTGTCATTTTCTGCTTGTGGGCCAAATTCAGCCCGTCGTTACAGTCGGCCCGTTTGTGGACTGTTAGTCTGTTGGGCCATTTTCATAGCATCACCAAATATGGCCTATTAACGGCCCGTTATGGTTAGCCCATAAAACGTACGATTTCCATTAAAGGCCCGTCTACGACCCATTAAAGGCCCGTACAAGACCCATAAATGAGTCGGCGGCCCATGGATCCTACGAGACGTAGAAGGCCCATGGATCCTACGAGACATAGAAGGCCCATGGATCCTACGAGACATACAAGGCCCATGGATCCTACGAGACATAGAAGGCCCATGGATCCTACGAGACGTAGAAGGCCCATGGATCCGACGGCCCGTGAAGGGCCATGGTCGGGCGAGTTGGCCCCCGTTTGAACGATATAGCATATTCAAAGAATTATCCTACTGAATACTATCACCTCTAAAAAGCATACACTATACAACAAAGAGATCAAGGAATAGAAAGGTGGAATAATCCTACACTATACAATAAAGAAATTACAGCCGATTATACCCACTGGGCATTATGGTTTGGCACAGGTGATAATAAAGCATACACAAACAGCAAATTACATACACTAGGCAAATACAGCTCATACATCATGGACGCGCATCAACTTAACTCCATTTGAACTATAATCTCTTCAAAAAATAGGATTGGCCGGATTCAGATAGCACAAATTTCAGTCTGCAAAATCTCCAATTCCTTCATGGTTACCTCAGTGTCTTGTTTCATTTTTTTGACTCCTGCATCTAATACCTGCATGTCCAGTCTCAACTTGTTGATTATACGTTGACAATCATGTACACGTTGTCTTGCCACCTCTAGTTGATGCTCGTGAACATCAGCACATTCCAATTCCAATCCATAATCATTCGGTAACGGCCATGCCGCATTGCTCGCAGATCTTTGTGTTGATGTCACTTCATCCTGAAATGTTTCTGTAAGTACACATGACTAGGGCAAAAATATAGTTACAACAGTGAAGCGAACAAGACACTATTTTGTACTACATGGCAAAACAGGACTAACAATAATGTTACACGTCACTTTCAAAAAAAATGCTACACGACATGAAGCATAAGCAGGTGATATTTTAAAAATTATAAAAAAGATAGTCTGTGCAGCCTGCATACAAAAATCCCTCTTAGCTCACCAGAGGAGCATGATGTTGGGGCCCAATCGAAAACACAGACAAGTTACAAATTTAGACATCATGTTGCGTATAAGTAAGCAAGCAGTTGGCCATTCTGTGCCTCAATTGAAGTCTTAGGGAGCATAATGAACAACAGACGGTTTCATACAAACATACTAAAGCAGGCAAAACTATGCAATCATTAGTGTAGTATGAACTAGATTGTGAGCCTCATGCTATAATAGTTGGTTAATAGACTTCAAAGCTTCAGGCACACTTCGGCAGAGTAATTAAATGGTAAGGCCTTTAATTATGTCAACTAATAGTGATACAAGTACCGAACATCAGGCATGATTATTTGGGCATCTCATTAACTGAGGACAAATAAAGCAATTGAAAAGAGAAAATTAACTATGCCTGAAACAAACAAGGAATTGAACTGTTGAGTTGCATACAGTGACTTACCTTAGCAGGTTGAAGAGGCTCAGCGCAGCTCCTACTTCTCTTGCAAGGCTCCTTCCTAACATCTTGTACTTGGAAATCCTCAATCTTATCTTCATTGCACCCCCTGTGCAAGGTGACACAAACTAGTTACTCATCTCCTTGGAAGATAAATATGCATACTTTCCAGTCTGTGAACACAAAAGGATGAGATTATAACAAAACAACACCACAATGAAACATGTCGCATCTCTTGCACTTGCACACAATGAAATGAGCATTTACTATGTCTGCACTATGTAAAAACTAGGCATACCTTCGAACTGGATCTCCAGGTAATATTGGAGAGCCTGCTGTAGTGTACAGCCAAACCTTTATGTCACCTATGAGTTAGACAAGGCCCCACTACAGCAGCCCTTAGTGTTTAAATCGTTGACAAGCTCTGTTAGAGTGTTAGGTCAAGAACAACAAGTAATCAAAGAAAACAGTCCTAGTATGGCTGGCTGATGCAAACAAGCAATTGAACACATGTGTGAGCAAATCTTACATATCAAGAAAAGAAGCAAAGTAGGAGGCTTAAAGACCATCACTTGACTGACCAGATTTAAGGGGCATTTAAACATCATGTGCAGCGTATGAACTAACATAAACATTGCATATTCCAGATTCTACAATGGAATGCACATGTATTAGGTTATGCCATGTATGCTGATGCCTAAATGTACAGATAGCAGGCAGGAGTGATTCATCATTGCACGCACAATTGAATTGCAGGTTAAGGGCCAGTTCGATTCCGCCTTTTCAGGGCATATTGTCAAAATAAGCCATAAAAGATGTAAAGAAGTCATTTTTGAGTTATGGGCTTGGGCTTAACTAATTTCGCTTTGGAGGGGGGTGTTTCGGGTAGAACCTCACTAAAAATTGAAGGGAAGGTGAATAGTGAAATGACTCTGTTGTCTGCCTATATTACACTCAAAATGCAACTGCTGACGCCCGTGTCACACCTGACCCTCAAGTAAAAACAAACACGCAAGCATTCATTGCCCTGCCCGCTTGCATCTCCTCTCCCCTTTCCCTCTACCTCGATCCCCTGCCTGCAGCACTAGGGTTCCTCCAGCGAGCCGTCGCCACTGGTCCCATCTGGCCTGGTCCTCGATGATGCTATGTCCAGCTAGGCTACATGGCCGGCGGGTAGGGGCAAATCTCCCTGGCTGCTCCTCCCTCTGGCGCCGCCCCTCATTCTCATGGTCTCTAGCAGCTGCTCCACTGTGGTTCGTCCAACACACTACTCTGGCGGGCGCTGCACAACTACGGCTGATGCCACACTGCGATAGAAGGCACCTTATTCCCCCTCCCCTCCTCCCAGGCCATGGCCTTGAGGTGCTGTTGAAGGATGAGCTCATCCAACAAGGTGAGGATCTCCTCTGATTTTTTGCCAAATTTTCATTCTGATCCACTATACGATGAATTGCTATGAGCTGCTTCTGCTGCTGCTATATGATGCATTGCTATGAGCTGCTCCTGCTGCTGATATATGATGAATTGCTATGAGCTGCTGCTGCTGTATGATGAGTTGCTATGAGCTGCTGCTGCTATATGATGAATTGCTATGAGCTGCTGCTGCTATATGATGAGTTGCTACAAGCTGCTCCTGCTGCTGCTATATGATGAATTGCTATCAGCTGCTGCTGCTGCTGCTATATGATGAATTGCTATGAGCTGCTCCTGTTGCTGCTATATGATGAATTGCTATGAGCTGCTGCTGGTATATGATGAATTGCAGACTGCTGCTGCTGTATGATGAGTTGCTATGAGCTGCTGCTGCTGCTGCTATATGATGCTTTCAGGTGGTGCTACTATACGATAATAACCAGCCACTTGGACCATCGAATTTCAATAAATAATTGTTCTTCATTTAAATGTGGGTCATGCATTCTTCGTTTAAATTAGGCAATGGGATCTCTATGAAAACATTGACCAAAGTAGATTGTGCCAAGTAGATGGTATCTTTGTATTTGCATTTTGAGCAAATAGTGATGGTCTGTTTTCCTATCATATTAGTTCCTGCACTGGGTTCAATTTGTGATGTTTGCAAGTCAAATTAATTTCCATATGGGCAGCAAAATGAAAAAAATATAATGCAATCTAGACTTTCCACTGATCATACCAAAGATAAGCTGAAAACACAATGAAAAGAACTGGTTGGCTTATTACATGGAGCTTATATTCACAGGTGCTTATTTTCTTAGGATAACTCGTAATAACTGTCCCTAAGAAACTTGGCTAATAGAACTGGCATACAAATAACATGTCACGATGATTACAATGGAGGAGTGACGTACCATAGCACACTGTATAGGCTCACCGCTGCCTCTCCTTTTTTTGGGATGTTCCATGAAATTGCCACATACATCTTGTACTTTTTCATTGTGTAACCCTATCTGCAAGTTGACATGGCTAATTTCAGACATCTCTACATGATACTACATTGCATATCCCTTGCGCATATTTAAACCACCAATTAACGATTGTGTGTGTACCATAAACTAGCCATGACTCTGTATGCTGGACTAGCAGGCACTCTAAGGGAGCCTAATGTAGTGCACTGGAATTCCTACATGCCACCTATGATTTTGTGTAATGTACTGCCCCTGTTCCTAAATATATGTTTTTGTAGAGATTCCAGTATGGACCACATACAGATGTATATAGATGCATTTTTGAGTGTAGATTCACTCATTTTGCTCCGTATGTAGCCTATAGTGGAATCTCTAGAAAGACTTATATTTAGGAACGGAGGTAAGAGGTAGTATCATGTATGACATCTACATATCTAATTTAGCAGCCAGTAGTAGAAATCATTGTCTGCACAAAGGGATTACTGGTCGAAAATCCTAGCAAAGCACGCTGGCAGGCACAGAACAATACAAGAGAGAGAGACGCGCTTACAAGATCATAGCAATGCCTCAGTCCAGGATCTTGGTTGGCCAAGCTGTTAGATCCAGAAGAAACATCGTCCTTGTAGTTTTTCCCAGCTGCATAATAGGTAACAGCGACCGATTAGTATATTTGAAGTACATCGGGCAGGTGATGCTGGACGGGTTTAAAGGTGACAAGTACCTAGGCCGTGGCGGGTGCTTGGCATCTCTCCAGACGGTGGGAATCAGGTTAGAAACATCGAGGGTGATGACGCTGCGCTCGCTGTCGGGGTCCGGTAAGGAGATCTAGAACCGTCGAGTAGGATGTTTGTGGAGCGGCTCCGGTAGGGCGGATCTATGGCCGTGGACGAGGGCGTAGGTGAAGCTGCTCCGGTGGTTGGGTTAAGGAAGGTGTCGACGACGCAGATCTGCGACCGTGGACGGGGCGTCAGAAGCTGCTCCGGTGGTTGGGTTAAGGATGGTGTCGACGATGCGGATCTGCGGCCGTGGACGGGGCGTCAGAAGTTGCTCCGGTGGTTGGGTTAAGGATGGTGTCGACGATGCGGATCTGCGGCCGTAGACGGGGCTCAGAAGCTGCTCCCGTGGTTGGGTTAAGGGTGGTGTCGACGATGCAGATCTACGGCCGTGGACGGGGTGTCAGAAGCTGCTCCGGTAGGTTGGATGAGGGTGCGAGGAAGCGGATCTGAGGCCGTGGACTTGTGAGTTGGCAAAGCGGCCCCGGTAGGGTTAAGAATGGTATAGGCGAAGCTACTTCGGTAGGGTTGACGATCGTGTCGGCGAAGCGGCTCCGGTAGGGTTGAGGAAGGTGTCGGCGAAGAGGATCAGAGGCCGTCGACGGGGCATCGGTGGGGTGGCTCCGGGGGGTGTGGACGAAGTGTCTCCGGTGGGGAGTACGAATGAGCCGCTGCAGATGCGCGGCGGTTGACGAGAGTACCGGCGAAGCAGATCCGGCGCCGTGGACAAGGCCGGCACTGAATGGGCTGTGGTACAGTGGTGGATGAGTAGTCTACTTTTTTTCTAGGGGAGGTGGGAGGGGTAGATGCGGCCGCAGAAGCAGATTCGGCGAGGTGGACGCCGCTGGCAGTGAATGGGCTATGGTACGCCGGTGGATGAGCAGTCTAGGGTTTCGAGAGGGGAGGGGAGAAAGGGCGATGAAGTACGGACGGCATGATGTAAGATGCTCTGGTGCTGTGGAGTTAGTCGTTTTTGCGGGAGGGGGAGAGGAAATGGGGGTGCCGTGTAGTGGGGGGACCGGAAGTTACCAAAGCAGCCCCGACCTATCATGTAGATAAGGGCGGTATTGTAACTGTTGGTCTCCGTGCACCAAGGACAAAAGGGGGATTTCGCATGCTAAAGACTAAGGTGGCGGAAATTTTAGAAGGAGGCGGGAGATTTTGCCGCCCGCGGGATTGTTCGTATCCAGTTTAAACTAATTTTGGACCGTGCTAGCGGGAAGGTCATGCTAGACTGTGTACACAGGGCACACGTCAGCAGTTAATAACTGGTGTGAAGTCCACCCCAGAAAAAAAGACAATAACTCGGGATGATGCGCCGATAACTTGGACGTTCACACGGGCGCGGCCAATCGTACGGGTGTAGTGGCGCGTTCACAAAAAAAGAGATCAAACGCTCAGCCTATGTATTTCTCGTGTAAATACATAATTTAGTGCCATTGGTTATTTACTTTAAACATAATGCATTGACGTGTTAGTGTAGAGGCGCACAAAAAGAAATGGATATTGTAGTCAGTTAATTAAAAGTGTTACCTCGTATGATTACATAGCCTCCATTTCATAAATTGCGTACCCATTGAATTCATATATGAATATTACATATATTACTTCAAAATAGAAACTTAAATCATCCAAGACTAATGAATTTGAATGCAAGAGTAACAATGGTGCATATACATGATAGCTACATTGGTTGTTTGAAGAAACATCACTGTAACTTTGGCATGCACAACTGAAAAGGTTTATTTAAATAGAAAAAAATGTGATATGTGAGTGTCCAATATTTATAGCGTTGAATCGATATTGTACCTTTGGCCACGATACGAACTAGATATTGACTTATGTTCAAGCGATGCACGTCCACGATCGTTAGATAGTGATACGT
The DNA here is from genome assembly GCF_002575655.3 of Aegilops tauschii subsp. strangulata. NCBI lineage: Eukaryota > Viridiplantae > Streptophyta > Magnoliopsida > Poales > Poaceae > Aegilops > Aegilops tauschii. Next base: position 356,952,104 of record NC_053039.3, read on the forward strand.
GAATGAATTATGCAATCTCTCTCACACGCATACATATCTCATTTCCCTGTGGGCATCGGAATCACACACGCGCACTTCGTGTATTTCTCTCCCTCCGTCAGGGTTAAATTCGTCTTTCTACCCTGTCCTACAAGTCTCTCACACAGAAACACACACGCTCTCTATGTCTAACACGCCCACCCCTTTAATTCCGCCCACCCACGGCCACTAATGTCTCAAAGTATAATAATGTCTCTCACACATATGCTATCTACCTATCCCTTAATATAGCTAGATATGTGTCACACAAACTCCTTCTCCCTACTAGCAAGATGCCCATGCGTTGCACGGAACATCAAGATGCATTTGTATGAGAAGTTTATCTTGTGGGAGAAAAGGATGAACGAGGGAATGCCTTATTTGCAAATGCGGAGAGGGGTGTGGGTATCTTTTTGCAAACTTGCCATAGTTTCCTTCCTGTCCGTCGGATATAAATCGGATGGCCTATATTGCAGGATGGCAGGAACACCATCATCACCAACTCTGTTTTTTTATAAGATTAGAGATATGTGAGTGTCACTGCCCCCCCCCCCACACACACCCACACTTCCCAACACCGAAGGAGTAGGGTGACACCTCGATCTTGATACTAATCTATCGACTGGCTTCTCTCTCAAACATACACACACACACACACACTACCCGGCACCGAAGGAGTAGGGTGGCACATCGATATTGATAATAATCTATCTACTCCTCTTTCAAACACACACACACACTCGCTAGTTGTGCCTCTGTGCCTACCGCGCACACTCTTGATACGTCTTTCTCTCCCTCCCCCCAACAATGACAGCAGAAGGGTGAAAACTCGATCTGGTCATAATCTGTCAATTGGTTTCTCTCTCAAACATTGTGTCTCGGTGCCTCGCTCGGTAGCCCCCTCGATATGTAGACTTCTCGCACGCGCACAGCTGTAGTGACGATGACGTTGAACCCAGTGTGCCTTGTTTTTACCGGCCTCATGTGATAGTTTTCACCCTGTTTTCTGTTAATTAACAAGGCAACCTTTTCTTTGTTACTACTAGTGAATCTGAAATCATTCGGGGTAGACATAAAATATATCACTTCAGCCCAATTATCGCAGCAACTATTTTAAAAGAAATTAGCTAGCTGCCCGCGTGTTGCACGGAACATCAAGATGCATTTGTATGAGTAGTTTATCTTGTGAGAGAAAAGGTTGAACGAGGGAAGGCCTTATTTGCGAACATGGAGAGACCTGTGGGTATATTTTTGCAAAATTGCCATAGTTTCTTTCCTATCCGTTAGATATAAATCCGACGGCCTATATTGCAGGATGGCACGCACACCATCATCACCAACTATGTTTTCTACTCCCTCTGTCCGAAAATACTTGTCATTGAAATGGATAAAAAGAGATGTATCTAAAACTAAAATACGTCTAGATACATTTCCTTTTATCCATTTTGATGACAAGTATTTCCGGACGGAGGGAGTATTTGTCTTTTTAGAGATTTCAACAAGTGACTATGACCGGACCTTACCAACATACTCAAAAAAGTAGTCCATAATTTTGATGTTGCCCTCTTTTCTTGGCGGTGCAGTGCCATCTGGATACCTCATAAATAAATCAAGGACAAATCTCACCCCTTCCTGAAAAGACATACAGAGCAAAATGAGTGAATCTACACTCTAAAATACGTCTACATACACATCCGTATGTGGTAGTCCATTTGAAATCTGAAAAAGACAAATATTTAGGAACGAATGGAGTATATATAAGAGTAGACATGGAGATATATCTCCAGCATGGTCTACAAAAAAAATGTGCTGGGCTGGTTAGCGCCGGATGCTCGCAACGCGATGACATGAGTTCGAATTCTGTCTTTTAACTTTATATTTTTATATTATATATTACTCTACTTATTTAATATATACTTCTTTCGCTACTGTACTGACAGTGGAACCCGCATACTACTTAAAATACAATATTAAGGATGGACTTGTTTCTTTTTAACTTTCTGTACGAAGCTGTAGCCACCCTGCAAGTCACGTGTACACTGTACATGCAATTAACTTTTTATAGAGGGACAATCATACAGGCAATTAACTCAAATGGATTGGATGTCACTCTATTATTTCCAGCATAAAGAGCATCTCCAACGGCAGCCGGCAAATTTCCTCCCGCTTCCTTAAGCGGAGGACGGCATCAAACGCCAGCGGCATACATTTTTACAACTCTAACCAACCAGATGAAATTCGTGCAAACACGGACTGATTTCATATAAGCATGAAGGATTTCTTATAAAAAAGTCGGATCTTCGTATAAACATGATGGATTTCATTACATTTACATGAACTAAGAGGTGCCAATCCGGCTCTCTTGTATAACTAATACTCCCTCCGTCCGGAAATACTTGTCCTAGAAATGGATGTATCTAGACTTATTTTAGTTCTAAATGGCCGCCCGCGGATCCCTTTGTCTTCCTCATGTCCGTCAGACACTTGCGGGGTCGATGAAGGTCCTCGGAAGAGACGAAGCAGCAAAGAAACCACCTGAATCCGCGATCGTCGCCTCGGCGGTGGCCTTCATGGGTCCCAAGTAGCGGCGGCCTCCCGTGTTCTACTTCTCCTCGATGATGGCGGCGGACACGGAGAAGCTGGCCACCGACTCGTTGCTCTCCACGCACCCGGCTTCTGTCTCTGCCTGCATGGCGCTGCCGCAAGCACGGGAGGCGCGGCCACCGCAGACACTGGTGGCGCGGTACGACGCGGCAGCGACGGCGCCCGTACCGGCGTGCTAGCTGCCGTGCTGGCGTGGAGCAACTCGCCACTCCTCATCAAACTGAACTGGAGCGGCAAGTTGCTGGACCACGCGCCTGCTTGGGGCGGCAACTGGCTCCGTTGGGCCAAGTGAGGTTGGTGAAGCACCGAGCGGCCTCGCCCGTATCCGGAGGGCTCGGCGGGCCACCCAGCCGGGTAATATGCCGGAGAACGGCTCTTCGGAAGCCATCGGAAGAGTGGAGAAAATGGTAAAGGAGGAGATGGGGGAGCGGCGGAGGGGTGCGATTCTTGCCCGTTGTCTGTCTGGCCTTGTGTAAATAGAGGGCGGACGGTAGGAGCTTGGCCGGCGTCTGGCATTGTTTAAACTGAGGGTGGACGGGAGGAGCTCGGCCGGTGTTGCGTTTAATTCCGGCCCGCTCATGAACGGACGTGTGGCAGGAGTAGGATTCTCGGTTTGCATGCGGGTTTAACGGAGGGGTTTAATGGAGGCGCCGGGCGTGCAGCGGGCGGCGCAGTACTATTCGATTTGACAGCAGTAATGAGCCGTCAAATCACAAAGGCCCTCGCCTCTCATGAAACCGACCGAGCTAGACTGCCCCGCCCTCTAGCCTTTTAAAAAATGTATATACTCCACTTTTGTACAGTAGTAGTATCGATGGATTGCGCCATGGAGCAAAACTTGAAATTAAAAAAAAGGTGGTACATATAGAGAGCGCTCGTCACCAAATTATGCATATAGTACTATTAAAAAGGCTTGTCACAATAATGGTGTCCAGCACAAGTGCACAACCCACCCCTCAAATAAAACTAAGCACCCTGGAATTCTTTGACAAAACTAAGCACCCTGAAATTCTTTGACAACTAAACTGCTGGCTATATGATGTTGGCCATATATATTGTACGTATATAATGTGAAGAAACGAGTGGTAGTACTATACCAACTAAAAGATGAAATGTAAGAAATACTAGTATGTACGTACTGAAGAGTTAAAGTAACAAGAAGAAACATAACATAGTTCTGCTGGGGGTTCAGCACAACACACCCCTCAAATTAAATTAAGCACACCTGAAATTAAACTTTGCAACTATTCCGGTAGACACTGCATTAGAACCACCATGAGCAACGACACTGCCAGCTTACTCGGAGTCCTCGTCCACGTCCTCGACTTCGTCCTTGTCCCTCTTCCTCTTGGCCGATACTTCTTTGCTTGAACCGCACACTTGGCTGTTGCTCTTCATCCAACCCTTGTAGATATTGAAGCAAAGGTAGCCATCCATTGCAGCGTAGTGGATGTGGTCTATATCTAGTACATTCCGCTGCCATGCATGACGATGAAACGTGTATGGAGGTTTCTCCAGTTTACTGTACGAAGGATGAACCATGGCTCCTGCCAGGGTCAGCATTGAAGGCTGACGAGAGGACACCAGCCGATTCTTCTGGAGGTCGAAGGTGTTGCCTACAACGAGGCCTATCCGACGCAGGACTTCTTTGTCGTTACCAAAGTCTACAGTAACGAATTTGACTAAGTTGCTCTTGAGGAAGTCCTTAAAATCCTGACACTCAACGTCGGCATGGCATATGTGGTAGACCAAGCATAAGTCATGCACGCAAACCTGGATCACGGCGGGCTTCTTCCTCTCTTTGTCCTTTAGATCCTTCTCTCGTCCCAGGACTGTGGTGTACACAACATCTAGCCCAGCGACCCACTCATCATCTGAGTCTTCGAACATGCGTCTGAAGCGAGAAAGGCATCCTTTCACCGTCGCGGAAGAACGGGTGTAGATGACGTCGAACTCATCGCCGGTGATGGTTCTAACCTTGTACTCACCGCCGATTGGGGAGATTTGGGACGCCATGGATTTGGGAGGAGGGTTAGGATTAGTGGAACTGCCGTAATGTGAATGGACGGGACGACTAGGAGCGAACCGCCGTAGTATTGAAGGACGTGCGGGGACGAGTAGGAGCGAACTGCCAGCGTGCGAATGGCAGGGTAGTGGCTTTCCATTCTCCCATGATACGGGCTTCCGAGAGCCCTTGGATCTGAGATCGAACGGTTGCATGGCGTGATTCTAGAGCTATGGGTGAATATCCTATCCTGGAGGGTTATTCTACAAATTTTCAGCAACTTAGCATGCGACCGTTTGATCTCAGATCCAAGGGCTGCTAGCAGCCCGTATCGTGGTCGCGCCTACCACGACCGTCGCGTCGCTCGTGCGGTCGCGCCCTTGGAGATTTAACACGGTGTGTTAGGCTATCTGATGTTGGCATGTCATACATAGTCATCACTTAGTCACTCATACTACAACAAGGTTTTGGCTATAAGGTTGGCTATAAGTGTATTTTTTTTACTTCTCTCTATCTCTTTATTCGTACTCCCTCCGTCCCATAATATAAGAACGTTTTTGACACTAGTGTAGTGCCAAAAACGTTCTTATATTATGGGACACAGGGAGTACTAGTATTTATTGCATTTGCCAAGGAGTGACCTCTTCCAATGAAATGGTGTTCCTAAGTTTGGTTCATTTAATTAGCTATAGACTCAAAATTGTCTTTTCTCCTAGGTACACGCGCTTAGCACCGTTTCTTCCTTGGGTCACCAAACTAGTCTCTCTCTTCTTAATTAACTTGCCACATCAGACTTTATGCCTATGTGGCAAGCTTAAGCACCTGTAGGAGCAAGTAAGTACAATAGTGCGCTTTACATGGCATTTTTGCATATGTGGAGGAAAGAGAGGCAAGGAAAAAGTGGAGAAGTGGGCTCTCATGCAAGAGCCAGCCTCTACTACATGGTGGAGTATTGGGAGAGGCAACTGTATGGAGGTGGTCAGGAATCGGGAGACTCACGCCGGTCGTAGCGCCGCAGTTAAAATGATAATGGCAAGTCAAATCACGGGGACCCACCTGTCCAGCAGTAACTCGCTGTCAAATCACACAGCCCTACGTTTGCAGCAGCCTATTCCCTCGTCTTCTCGCGTCTCTGTCGAACCGACTAGGCGGAACTGCCCCGCCTACCGCGCAGGAAAAGCCCGCGCAGTATACTCCCTCCATCTAGGTGACCAAGGTGGAGAGGAAAACGAGAGAACTTAATGTTTAGTATTTGCTAAGGCTGGTTGTAATGGTACTAGCCTTAGCAATTTTGATGAGGTGTCATAGAATTAAATGAAGAAAGAGAGAGAATTGAGTACTATGTGTCATACATGGCAATAAATAAAGTACTACATGATACTAATATATGATACATGGCGCAGGAGTACTAAGTATTATTAATACAGTTTTGCTAGAACTCATCTAGATGAGATATAATTTGGTCTCATTCATATTTTATAGCCATTGGATGTGATGCTATATAAGATGTGTGTGTGCTGACGTGGGTTATATTTGTTCTTGTGCAACGAACTGACCACTGCATGTCATGTTTGATAGTCTCAAGTCATTAAAAGCATACAAGCCCCACATCTCTTCTTGGTTGATTCCTCTATTTATGTCAAAAAATAAGAAACAACATGAGAGTTAATGCACCACGCCTATGTGTTTACTATTTGGTTTTCGTAAGATGACTTAATACTCACCTAGACGGAGGGAGTATTCGATTTGACAGCGGGCAGCACAGTTCCCGATATGGCTTTAATGCAGACGAGGGAGGGAGTAGCGGTTCCCGATATGTTGAACGGCCAATGCATCCTCCTTCAATTAATGCATGAGGGAAGTAATGGGAGGAGGTCCGGGAAAAGAGGCTGCACGATGTGAATGCAACGTAGTTTGCCCTCATTGCCCTCATATAAAGGCACCCCTCCATTCCAATGCATCTACCACATCGTACGCACCTAAGCATTTGCCTAAGCACCAACACTAAGCGCAAAAGAGCTCACTCCAGACCCATGGTGGCGATGCGCGTGAGCGGCCAGCGGCTGCGCCAGATGGTCCACGACGCCGGCCTGCGGCATGGCGCCGAGGATCGTCTCCAGACGGTGTTGGAGACCGGCTGGTGGATGGACCCCGTTGACGCCAAGTACGACTCTCAGTTGGACCAGATGATCGTTGCCACCAGCAACAAGTTCACCGTCCTCAAGAAGCTCGCGGACGACATTGCCTGCCTCCCTAATCGGCCTCCATGGCCGGAATCTCTTTCAAGCACTGGTGGCCCTGCGACTGCCCGCCGACGCCACGAAGAATGTCCACCTGGAGGTCGCGCTCGCCGCGAGGCGCCTTGCCCTGCAAGAATTCGTCGACCTACACATCCACGTGTACGAGCAAATCATGTACATATGTATCTACAAGGCCAGTGAGGACGCTACGACGTTGGCCTTCCTCAACCGGCTGGAAGCCTTGGATGCCTTTGCTGAGAAGCACCTCGACCTCGCCACAAGAGCCGCCGCTCCTTAGCCGCCGGTCGGTGGCCCGGCGCACTAAGTTGAGGAGGAGGAGGTCGTAAGTTCGTGGATCCATCTTTCTTCTTGCCTTCTGTAACCACCACTGCGATCGCATCATTGTGGCCTTAATTCTTATTGTGCTGTTGCATTCTCGTTCCAGTCAATACCGACATGTGCGATCCCTTTGCTTAATTATATGCATCACTGTAACTAGTACTCCATCCGTCAATTTATATGTTGTGCTTACTTTTCCATCAATTTCGTGCAACGCGCGGGCATCATATGGAAACACTAGAATATGTCTATATAATCCGTATGTGATAGTCCATTTGAAATCTCAAAAAAGACAAATATTTAGGTATGGAGGGCGTAATATATTAGGAGTATATCAAAACAATAGTGATTTCTTTCAAGTTTGTGAACAAATACTACTATTCTACTACTTTGGATCCGTCGCAACGCACGGGCACATTGCTGGTAAAAGGAAAAGGCCTGCCGCGTTCGCGTCGCACCCCCACACGCCCGGGAATCGGGAGTACAACACGGCCCGTCCGGCACGACACATAGCTTAGGGAAGGCGTGTTGCTAAGCATTTTCACTTTCATGTGGGACCGCCATTGAGCAAACCGACACCCCGCCCGCCGCCGGGTTGGAAAATAGAAACGAGGGGAAGATCTAGCTGTAGCACGGAAGCCAAGAAATTTGGTGTCAGACGGGGCTCGTTGATAGAGTAGGAGCATTCCGTACTAGTACTACTCCTACTAGTACCAAGTTTGTACTCCTAATACTATATTACTAGTACTACCACTATACAACTAGTAGGTACGTGCACGACACAACATCGCAGAAACAAAAAACGGGAAGATCTTGTTTTGGGTGATTTATCTTTTTTTCAATCAACGTAGTATGAATAATATAATGTGGGGGGCACCCATGAAGCTTATGTGGCTTGGTTGCATGGCTACGGAAGGTTAGAGAAAAATAAATAGATAATGTGTTTAGAGTGCACTCCACTAAATAGATACACTTTGGATCCATTGCAACGGACCGGCACATCTATATCTATACCCCCTATATAGTGTGTGAAAAACTTTGAAAGTTGGTCGTTGGATGAAGCCAATCCGATGGTACAAAGATGGCAAATCTGAGCACTACTGGCCATTGGATATCATCCACCAGATTCTGCCACATGTATAATCTAGAAGACTCCATGGTTGAACTTAATTAATGAATAACTTTGCCACAACTAAGCTTAGGTAAAGTTATTAGTTCTTCAAAATGAGAGCCACAAGTTGGCAAGCCTAAGGGAATCTTGCCATATTTTTTGAGTGTATGTCATGTGGGGCCTTAGTGTGGCTTGCCTAAGGTGTGGCTTGAACCAAACACTCACCTAAGTTAATCAAACTTGCCTAACCTTACATTCCACCAGATTTTATCACATGTTAGAATCCAGAAAGCTGCACATGTAGAAGCATAATGCACAAACCACCAGAATCTCATGCGTGCAATGCACGTGTACCTTACTAGTACTAGTTGGTAGTAGTAAGAAACAAATTCCAGTTTTGGCACGAGCTCGTACTGCGGGAGCACCACAAGGCCTGCCGCAGGAGTTACATTTCCCTCTCGGGGCCCACGGGACCGAACTTCAGTGGCTTAGTGCCCGGCCTATGAGTCAATGACATGCGGACCTTAAATGCGGCTGTCCCACATGTCATTCTCATGGTGGTGGCGTGGTTCGCGACTCACTCGTTCGAGATGAACCGGCCAGTGGTGGCGTGGCCGTTGCGAGGGTGCCACAGCTGGGCGTCGGGGCATTACGAGGCGTAGATGGCCACACCGGCGGGTACTACCTGTAGTACATAAGTACTCCAGCTGAGGATTGATGCCCGGGACGAAACGTGTCACAGCCGCTGGATGAAAATTCGATGGTGCGGGAGTACGGATCGGAGCACAGCAGCGGAGCAGGCAAACCGCGTCCAATCGGGTGTGTCTGTGGTAGAAAGTTGATGGTCACCACAGTTTAGCTGGCCCGCATGTCATGCACACAAAGGCAGAGGAGCATGGGGCTGAGAGGGATGAGGGGCACGTCGGGGGGATGAGGATCCCCTGACGCGAACAATCCTACCATTCTGTCACTGACATGTGGGACCCATAAGCATGGTCCCACCTGTCAGCGAAGGAAAGGCAGGGCAAGGCAGTGATAGCCACGTCAAAGGATCCATGTCCATGTCGGGGGACGTCGTGCCGTGGGTTGGAGCGGCGCCGTGGGAATCGCGTGTGGGTGTGGCAGTGGTAGAAACAAGAAACGTGATGGTCGTCGTGGTTCAACTTCCATGGACAAGCTGTCATGTCTGCTGACACATGTATATCAAAACTAGAGTGTTTATATTTCAAGCACGTGAACAAGTATTATTATAGTACTTTGGATCCATTGCAACGCACGGGCCAGCACATTGGTAGTACTAGTGTCCATCTCTATCTCTAGAGGCCTTCCCTCGTTCATCCTTTTCTCTCACAAGATAAACTACTCATACAAATGCATCTTGATGTTCTGTGGAACGCACGAGGATGTTTCCTTGGGGGTCTCTCCAGCACAGCGTGGCCATAGTTGCAAGTTGACGCCCCTTGAGATGCCGACGTTGAGGGGCACTCGGATTTCCTCTGATGAGCAGGTAAGATGAGTTTGATCACGTAGTAAATGCATTCTAAAGACTACTTCCGTGTCCATTTCCTAATTCTCCCCTGCCCACTGTTTCACAGGTTAGGCTCGGTGCGAGTGGAGATTGGCTTGCATATGTATGGGAGGGTACCAACATCAATTTGCACAACATTTACAACGGTGACACCGTTCCCGTAGAACCTTTGTCCAACATTGGGATCAGCCATGCAACGGGCCACCGCATGAATTGGTATGATGGAACCACGGTGAGATTGAATAAGATAGCACGAACCTTGCACATGGCGGTAAAAGGCGGACCATGCTGTCTGCGGCCGCTTTGTTGCCGTACGAGTAGGAAGACGCTGTGCTCCTTTCTAACTGCATCTTTGCGGTGACAAACCAGGGGACTTATTTTGTATGGGACACATCCTACGATATACTCCCTCTCTCCCAGTTTATTTGTTTTGAATCTTTTCATTTTATAAGTTTCAAATTCAAATTTAGACCTCCCCATCACATGTTGAGATTACAATGTCCATTAAATCGTTGCGTGCATGTATAGTAAAGAAACAAATCTCGAGTTTGGCACGAGTTCGTGCTGCGGGAGCACCACAAGCCCTGGCGCGGGAGTTACATTTCCATCTCAGGGCCGTCGGGACTGAGCTTCAGCGCCTTACTACACCTAACTTTGAGTCAATAACATGTGGACCCGATAGGTGACTGGTCCACATGTAATGCTCCCGTAGGCAGAGGGGCAGTGGGGCCAAGAGGGGTGAGCCGCAGGTCGGGGGACGTGTGGTTTCATGGGTTCGAGCGGCGTCGTGGGAATCGCGGGTGGCTGTGGTAGAAACTTGATGCTCGCCGCATTTTAGGTGGCCCACATGTCATGCACACAAAGGCAGAGGGGCGGTGCGGCCGAGAGGGGTGAGGCGCACGTCGGGGGGCGTGGTGCCGTGGGTTGGAGAGGCATCGTGGGAATCGCGAGATGAAACGTGATGGTCACCGTAGTTGAACTTCCATGGACAAGCTGTCATGTCTACGGACACATGCACTGCATACCGATCACTGGAAGGAGTAGCAGAGAAAGCTATATATGCGGATAAATAGTTCCTTATAGTCAAGCGGACCCATGCTACTACTCTGTTCCAAAGACATGCACACCATCGAAATAGTCCATCTATATCAATATACACCGAGAGGGAATAATTTTTTTACAAGAGATGAAATAGTTCATCCATCCATAATGCCCTCCTGCTGGTGCAGCCTTTTCTTCTTCTTCTTCTTCTTCTTCTTCTTCTTCTTCTTCTTCTTCTTCTTCTCATTCTCTGTGGGAGACGGCTTCACAACAAGCTCTTTGGACCTTGCAGCTATCTCGAAACTCACACAGGCATCGAGGGCAGCATATTTTATCCGCTCGTACGTCAAGGGATAATTCTCCCATCCAGACGACCTTAATGCCACCGTCTCGTCACCCTTCTGAAGATTTGTACCAAGCACAAAATTTGCTACGTTGAATAGGGATGGTGTCTGTTTATCACAATCTTCTACAGGAATTTTGATTCTGGTTTGTAGGTCAGTGATGCTTTTCAAATCAAGGTTGTATGGCTCCAGCTTCTGTTTGTCCCCTTCGATGGCTGCCCCACAGAAGTATACGTCCTCCTGAGACAAGAAATCGTGAAGCTCACCTGGTATGGAGGGCGAGTGTATGATGTGGTACACCAAAACATCATCTTCGAGGCACAGCTGAAGGACGGCGGCGCGCTGGATCTTCCCAGGGGCACGCTCCGTGTACTCTGCGTCGAGACCGATGACCCTCGTCTCTACCTTTTCGAGGGAGTTGGATACATTGTTGATCCACTGCCGAACAACCCTTGGGTGGACGGTGACGGTGGAAACTATGCGCATCGAGCCTTCGACGAGGACATGTTGGACGCTAAAAACCTGCATCTCGATCTCTTTCGCCATTTGGAACCGCTGGAACGGAGGGCTATGGTTTGGAGAATTAGGATTAGATGGCTAGTCTAACGGAAGTAGTAGATGATTATTTAAAGAGGTTAAAACAATGTGAACGCAGTGGGGTTTGGATGCAAATGAAGATGAAGGGGAGGTGAAGAAGCCGAGGAGAATCGGTTCCCGATGGAGAAGTAAATGGGAGAAGTGGCATGCAGGCAGTTGATTAGACGGCTAGGTAGACTAAACGAAAAGGCTATGCAGGTAGACTGATGAGTCATACCTGTTCATGTACGTGCCCATCCTTCCTGATAGGTGGGACCTATGCAAATAGATAAGAAAATGTGTCGTAGTTTTCTTTTGAGCGCGTGAGTGGGAGACATAACATTCTCTGGTTAAGTAATACTCCCTGCATTTAGGTGAGTATAAGTCACCATATGAAAATCAGGTTTTCCCAAAACCTTTAGGTGTGGAGCATTAACTTCCTGCTCGATCCCCTCCCAGCCTCATTAGCCAGCGTTCTCTTCCTCTGCTACTGCGTTCTACCTTTCCATTTGTCCTCTTCTCAAGTGTGGAACGATCTGCATGCCGTCCTTGATGCACCAGAACGACCACTGCATGCATCGCGGCAGGGCGTTGATTGGGCATGCACGAGAATTTGGTTCTGCTCGCAATATGGATGATACCTGAACGATGAAGTGAACAGGCATGCTAGCACAGGAGACCTATTTCCGCTATACAATACTGGAGTACTCATGTCGTTCCTGCTAGTAGTAGTAGTAGTAGTAGTAGTAGTAGTAGTAGTAGTAGTAGTAGTAGTAGTAGTAGTAGTACAACTGTGGTACTCCCTCCGTCTAGGTGTGTAAGTCATCTTACGAAAACCAAATAATCCCAAAACACTTAGGCGCGGTGCATTAATTTCTATCTCGTTTCTTGTTTCTTGACATATCAACCAATAAGAGATGAGGGTTGTGCAAGCTTTTGATGACTTGAGACTACCAAACACAACATGCAGTGGTTAGTTCATTGCATGCAATGCTATTAATTAGCAAATAAACATTAATGTCTCTCGTTTTCCCCTCCTCCTTGGTCACGGCGCACAACCTAAGATGACTTACTCACCTAGACAGAGGGAGTACACTTGATGGTCAAAATACTATTCATCCGGTCCTCACAGTGAAGTGACAACACCCTGCGCCTGACACTAGTCCAGGCGGCGTGTTCGGGTTACCAAAGTCAGCCTCACCCTGTGCATTGTGCAGTCTGTCACCGCCGTTGTACAGCACATTGGCGCCTCGCCTCGTCTCCCTCTCCGCTCCGATAGCACCACTCCATCTCCATCTCCTTCTCCGTCTCCGTCTCCATCTCACTGTTCCCCCGTGTACCGTCGCCTCACTCGCCTCCCCCAGTACCACTATTCCCTCGCTAGCCACTCCAGCACAGACATCCTTCTCCCCCGTAAATCAAGCCCCCTTCCAAACTCCACCATGGCCGAACGCGAACCGCGCAGCATCCATATGAGCCGCGATTGGAGCAATCTCCCCAGTGACATCCTCGACCTCTATTGTTCGTGTATGGATATGTTGAGCGCCCTGCGGCTGGCTGCATGCTCGAGGGACATGCACACGGCCATCGTCGAAGCGAGGCCTAAGCTTTTCAAGACACCCTGCTTGCTGCTATCTGGTCTTGTGAGATTGGCTCACCATGATACGGAGGCGTGCATGATGCCCCTCGACTTCAATCCGATCTCCATTAGCCGAAACTTCTTTGCAAGTATGTAGTGGGTCGCCGTACATCATTTCCCTCGACATCGATCCGATCACCATCGCCCGAAACTTCTTGGCAGGTATGTACTGGGTCGGCATGAACTCCCACAGGATGGCTGCCTTCAGAGAAGACGGTAAAAAGTTGGTGCTCGTGAACTTCCAGACCTCCCATGAGATTATCCTTCCTCCGTTGGATTATATAGAGTATTACCACCGCGGTCCAAGTCATCTAGATTACTACGTCAGTTGGACGCACCTTGTTTTGCAGAAGATTGTAATCTGCCAAGTGCCCACACGATATGCGAATTACACAGACTTCAAGCTAATTGCCTTGTTCGACCGCGGACTCGCCTATCTTTACGCCGGTGCCTTCTTTAGCTGGAGACAACTCGGCTCGCAGTGGATCATCGTCAAAGCTGATACACACTTCTGTGATGCTATTGAACACAATGGCATCATCTACGCGATCGACAAAGCAGATGGCACCACGTATTGCTGGGACGGCGCGTGTAAGTTGTTTCCATCTCATGTTAATGATGACACCATGACACTGTTTGAACTTTTTGTGATGATTGGCATATCCCTGTTTGAGCAGAATTTGAGTAGAACTATGGCAATGTATTAGAGACGCCATAAATCAGCTATATTTGGAATGAGTTAATTCATGCGATTGTGACCATGTCATTACAGCCAATTTGTACCCTGAATAATCAAACGGTTAGGAATATATGGATATTATCCTTATTTTACAATAATCTATATACTACTACTAAATATGAGTGTGTATCAATGGCCATGTTAGTTTCCTCATTTTCATGATGTAGAAACATGCACCACACTGTTGGTTTCATCTAATCATACATTAGGGAAGTAAATGTGCATATGGAGAACTCTATATTTGGAAGTAGTGAAATCCTGCAATACTTACCATGTGTACATACCTATATTCGCCCTTCAGCAATCAATGGCTAGAATAATATCCTCACAAAATTTTTGCCCACAGAACACGAGTATATAACAATGCATGGTCTGTTAGTTACCTTGAAGAATTTGTTTGTGAGGACAGAACATGATTACTCCCTCCGTTCCCAAATATTTGTCTTTCTAGAGATTTTAACAAGTGACTACATACGGAGCAAAATGAGTGAATCTACACTCTAAAATATGTCTACATACATCCGTATGTTGTGTCTATTTGAAATGCCTAGAAAGACAAATATTTGGGAACGGAGGGAGTACATAACATGCATGACATGGTAGTTTCCTGTGAAGAATCGATTGCGAGTTAACATGAGTATAACCATGCATGGCACTTCTATATTTTCGAACCCAGTATACATTTCCCTGTATTTTCCTCCCAGTTCCAACTGGGACATATCAATGATGTTTCTTGCATTATCCTACTCATACTCTGAACAATGCTGATCTTACATTAACAATGCCTGTCCTTTTTGATATGATGCAGTGTCCCTATAGTTACTGCCCTTTGTAATCACACCACCTTTGCCAAAAACAGGGAAGCACAACTGGTTCCTCGTTCGATCTGACGACGGCAAAAGACTGATGATCATTTGGACACATGAGCCGGAAAAGTAATATTGCAAAAACCCCACTGTATACAAGCACCGTGTAATACGTGAGTATCCGGACAGTGGCTGTTACGTCTATGAGCAGGATACCAGCTTGTTGGGGCCTTTAGGATTTTTTAGTTGGAGGCAGGTAAACAGCCTTGGTTCACACTCTCTGTTTCTCAGACTCAATTATCCGATTAACCAGGAGATCACCGTTGGCAAGGACCTTGATGGCAGAGAGGCTCTGTTTGCTATGGAAAACTGTGTCTACACGGCGAGCCCTAGGAGTTCGGGAGCAAACTCCCCTGATTGTCAACGATACAGCCTGCAGCCAAAAGAAGGTGAGAATGACAAAGGCATCCGGATTAACTTTGATCCTTGGATGTCTCAATTACGACAGGCAGTGATGTGGTTCAAGCCTTCAGGTTGATAGGTAATTGGGCTATTGCATCGAAAGGGTGGAGTACTGGTGTCTCCGGATCACTGGTCGCTGAAGCGGGGCTGCAAATTATGATGGTGTTGGATCATCTCTTCGAATGACTTTGTTGTCTTTGCTGCTGGTTCTGGATGGGTAGTTCTTTCTTTTGTTATGCATATTCCTTGTCATTTATCATCCTCATCTATGTCACTCTTACTATGTAATAGTTGCTTCTGTTTAGAATGTCATTCTTGTCTGGATCACGAGAGTCTGAGCGCTGCAGATGGGTGCGTTTTGGTGGTGTAGCAAGAGTTCTTATGAACTATCATGTCTTGCTGTTTATGTCAGTAGTAGGTCACTAGTCAGTGTTTGAATGTTGTATATATCGTTGTTTCAAACTGTTTATTGTCTCGAACTACTGGTGGGCTAAATGAGGGCACCACCATTCTCCAGTGTTCAGAGTATATCTCCTTTTTTCAAGTTATATAATTTGAGCTTAGCGTCTTTTCGATGATGTACACTTGTTTGGGCCAGTGAGGTGTCGTTGAATATGGGCCGAGTAGTAACGCAATGCCAAACAGGTCAATTATGACTCTCAGGCCGGGCTCTCAAAAGATCCTGAAAAAAAGGTCGGGCTCTCCAAAAAAGAAAGAATAAGGACTCTTAGGCCGACATGTGGGCGCCACCGGTGTTTTCGTGCGCTTGCGCACCGAGAGGATATTGGCGCGTGCTCGAAATTCATGCTACCTTTTCATCCCCAGTCTCCCGCCCCTCCCCCACCTCTGGAATCTCGATTCCTACTCCAGTTCCCCCAAATCCCTCTCCTGTACTCCCTGTACTCAAGCGCACTATCATGTCGCCGGTCAACACGGATCTCCGAGCCGGAGATCCTGAGGTCCGTCCTGCCTTCGGTCGCTGCGTGCTGTCGCTCAACAGTGGCATGGCGACGCTTGACGACCAATTTGCCGGCAAAGTGCTGATGGTAACCATCAACGGCGACCGGCCTTCCGTCTCGCCGGACGACCTTGTCAAAGCTCTTGGCATTGCGCACGGCATCCAAATAAGTGACTTGCTCGTCGAAGTCTGTCCGCCACCGGCTGATTTCTTCGTCAGGTTCCGGACAACTTTCGACTGCAGTCGTGTGTTCGAATCTTCCCGGCGTTTGTTCTGCGATGGCGCGCTGGTGAGCTTTGATCGGTGGCACCCAGGATGGGGCTCAGTGCCCTCTGAGCTTGAGTTTTTAACAAAGCTTACCTTCCACGGCATGCCTCGACGTGCTTGGAACAACGAGTCCATGAACGAGCTTATCAACGACCTTGGAGGTGAGCTCGTAAGTATGTTTGTTCCTCCAGACAGCTGGGCTCTAAAGGTTATGGCATGGATGAAGAAGCCGTCCACCATACCGAAGGTGATTGGTGTTGAGATACCGGTGCAGGAACCAGGGTTGTACTATTCGTCGCCACCAAGGCCGCCACGGTCCACGTTAGGGATGTACCTGTATCGAGTGTTCGTGCATGTCGAAGAAGTGGTCAATCCATCAATTGAAGTCCTGCCGCCGCCGCTGGTGCCAGGGTCCGTCGACGACATCCATTACAGGAGTCAATGTTAGACTTTCCCCGTGTTGCTCGGAACGATGGATGGCACAGGGCCTACTCCATCGCGCGGCGGAGGCCACTGCTTCTTTGGGAGAAGAGGCAGGGCTGGCTGCCTGGATGTGCTCTAATTTGAGGTAACAACTGAATCTTGTCAGATACTAGTTAAATCCGAGCTATGGGTGTAAAGCACTGATATGCCAGTACATTTGATTGTGACCTGTTCTAATTTTGTACCTGAACTTTTTTTAGAAAGGGTTGTACGTCAACTTAATGTGCTAGCAGAACTTATTGTGTTGTCTGTCTGTTTTCTTTGCACAACATTCAAGATATTTCCCCGTCATTGATAAAGATGATGAACCGTTATGTACGACTTCGTTGATTTCAACATAGCCCTTCTCATAGCGATCCACTGCTTCCATCCTGATTGTGCCGCCTGCGTGAAATTTTTGTATGCAAGTTCAGTGTGCTATGATGTTCTATATGATTGTGTCAACTATATAAGTTTTTACTGAGCATCAGCAATGCATATGGCTGAAAGATGTATTTACGAGCATCGACCGATGGGTCTCTCTCTCTATCTGTCTCTCTCTCCCTCTCTCTCTCACACACACACACGCGCGCACACACGCGCGCACACGCACAAGTGGGACCAGTTGAATTATTTATTTGCTGGTGACAGCTTTTAATTCGGTTCCACTGTAATCTAACTTTTTTCTTAAGTTATTAATTGAGCTCAGTGACTTCAAAAAGTTGTACAGAAGCCTTGTTTGGGCCTTTCCGGCGTCGCTGAATGTGGGCTGAGTAACCATGTTAGGTTGTACTGTACTACACATGCCTTTTTTTCAACATCAGCAATGCAACTGGGCCGACAGTTGTACACAATATCCGGGTCAACTTGTTATTCTCCGCCCCACTGGGCTGCAAACTTTCCTAGGAGGTACGCATTAGGCTTAACAAGAAAATGGACTTTAAGAAATAATAAATGGGATGTAATTATAATAACTAGACAGTTACTATGCACCAAACACGTAATTAGTTTGAAAATATATTATTTTTGGAATTTGAAATTTTTAATTTCATTACTTGTTGCGCGAGCAATATTTCGTTGGATTTTAACTTAATACAACTTTATTTTGAAATTATATTTAACCTGACTAGAAATTTCGGATAAAATATTTCGGATCCCATCAAAATGTGGCAATATTTTTTGTCAGTTTTGAGCGGTTGTTTGAAATTATTAATCGTTGTCCTAGCTAGAAGTTGGGTTGTACTTTTAACAAACTGTAAATGGGCTGTAGTAAATTCCATTAGAATTAAAAAATGGGCTGTACATTCTTACAAATCGCAAATGGGCTATATGTTCTCTGCCAAATCCGAGCTGTGGGCCTACTAAGTTGACGCGTACCAAGGGCTTTGTCACCTTAGTCAATATAAACGATTCTAGCTGCAGTGATCGTACGATGTCCATCCAACGGCCGTAGTGCTTCTTCAACCTCTGGTCTTCTTGCTCCAGCCGCCCAAAGCAGCGCCGGTCGTGTCGCGTGCTCCTGCCTCCCGTGGCCGGCTGTGATGCCGCGGAGGCCTCACCGCCCCATACTACTCCCACCGCTGGCCAGGCCATCGCTCTACTCACCCACACCCCTATTATTTTGCGGCGACGGCAGCCTCACACCGCAGCCGAACCAGTGAACCCTCGTACTCCTCTCCGCGCGGGCTTCCATTGTTGCGTCTTCCCCAGCTCCGCGTCGTCCCCTTTCTAGGCCTCGCCGTCATCCAGACCACCACCCTGGTGCTCTCGGCGCGGCGTGGTCAACGTGGTCAATGACCGACTTCCATCGGAAGAGTACTGTACGTGGAGAGGCTGACAGCTGGGTCCAGGCGGCCGCAAGGAAGTGCCTCCTTATTACGCGCAAAATAATTATTCCTCCACCTGACAGCAGGGACCCACCGGACGGGCCACCTTATTTCGTGAAAAAAACGTTTCCCCCTGACTGCTGGGACCCACCAGAGGGGCCAGCGTATTTCGCAAAAAAAATGTTCCCCCCGCTGTCAGCTCGGACCCACCAGAAGTGCCTCCTTATTACGCACAAAAAATGAATACTCCCCCTGCTAGCTGGGACCCACCATGGTGGGAGGCTAACTTGTGGGCCCACTAAGTTCACTGGGACGGGGGCCTTTGTCAACTTTAGTCAATATGAACGATTCTAGCTCCAGTGACCGTACGATGTCCATCCAACGGCCGTAGTGCTTCTTCAACCTCTGGTCTTCTTGCTCCAGCCGCCCAATGCAGTGCCGGTCGTGCCGCATGCTCCTGCCTCCCGTGGCCGACTGTGCTGCCGCGGAAGCCTCACCGCCCCCTACTATTCCCACCGCTGGCCAGGCCCTGCGGCGACAGCAGCCTCACACCGGAGCCGAACCAGTGAACCCTCGTACTCCTCTCCGCGCGGGCTTCCACTGCCGCGTCTTCCCCGGCTCCCCATCGTCCCCTTCCTAGGCCTCGCCGTCGTCCACCGCCCTGGTGCTCTCGGCGCGGCGTGGTCAACGTGGTCAAGGAACGACTTCCATCGGACGTGGACTGTACTTGGAGAGGCTGACAGCTGGGTCCACGGCCGCAGCAAGGAAGTGCCTCTTTATTACACGGAAAATAATGATTCCTCCACCTGACAGCTGGGACCCACCGGACGGGCCACTGTATTTCGCGAAAAAAAACGTTTCCCCATGACTGCTGGAACCCACCAGATACATCTTCACATGCAAGGAAGTGCGTCCGGGCAAAAAAAATGATTCGCCCCCCTGACTACTGGGACCCACCAGCTACATCTTCGCAGGCAAGGAAGTGCCTGACAGTCGGGACCCACCTGGTCGAAGCGTACGTAGCGTTGTCATTCTGGTCGCGAACGTGTACGTACATATATACTGGTGGATCTAGAGGCGCGCATGTGTCGTAGTAGAGGCACGTACGTGTCGTAGTAGAGGCGCGCACATAGCATGTACACGTACGTACAGCGGCCAGGGTGCAAGAAAGAAAATACGGACACGTATGTGTACATACGGGCGGGGTCTCGAACGCCTACTCGCGCATACGTACGGCCAGGGCTCGTGTACATGGCTGGGTCGGAACGGAGAAACAGCGTCGTCGTCGTGTTCATGGGGAGGCAACGGAATGCGTCGTGTTCATGGGGAGGCAACGGAATGCGTCGTGTTCATCGGGAGGCAACGGAATGCGTCGTGTTCATCGGGAGGCAACAGAACGCGTGGGAGCCAACCGGCTGGGTCGGAACGGAATGCGTGGTCGTGTACATCGGGAGGGCTTGGACGGAACAGGCGATGGAAACGAGGCCTGGCGTACCGCACAACAGAGGAAACGGACCTCCTACATTCGGAACGGGGTCCTGTTGATCGGAAGGGGTTTGGCGTACCGCAAAACGGAGGAAACGGACCTCCTACGGTCGAAACGGGGGCCCTGTTGATCGGGAGGGGTGTGGCGTACCGCAAAACGGACGAAACGGACCTCCTACGGTCGAAACGGGGGTCCTGTTGATCGGGAGGGGTGTGGCGTACCGCAAAATGGACCTCCTACGGTCGGAACGGGGGTCCTGTTCATCTGGAGGGGTGTGGCGTACCGCAAAGCGGGACTCCACGGGGTACTGTTCATCTCCACCGTCGACCTCCTCCAGCCTCCACGGGCTACCGTCGACCTCCTGCAGCTTCCACGGGCTCCTGTTCATCCAGCCTCCACCGCGCGCTACTCCACCGGCTACTGTTCAACCACCCCTCCACGGGCACCCCTCCACCGTCTACTGTTCATCCAGCCCTCCACACCACGGGGTCCTGTTCAACCACCCCTCCACGGGAACCCCTCCACCGTCTACTGTTCATCCAGCCCTCCACCACACCACGGGGTCCTGTTCATCCAAAGGCAACGCTACCGCTCATTGTTCATCCAACCCCCCGCAACGCTCACTGTTCATCCAATCGATCGATCGGCTTCATTTAGCAGCAGTAGCAAAGGAATCGCTCGATCGGGTTCAGTTAACATCCATCGATCGATCGCTCGGGTTCAGTAACGCGTAGCCTGCAGTGCAATCGCTCGGGTTCAGTTAGAGCCCAATGCCTCGCTCGGGTTCAGTTAGAGCCAACGCCTCGCACACACGCGCGTACGTGTACGAGAGAAACGCGCATCGCTCAGCCCCCGACCTCCCACCGTAACCGGGAACTCCCCGAAATTTTCCTCCCCCTCGCTTCTACCACGGTTTTTTCCGTCATGGACGGCCCAAAGAATGTCATGCAGCTGCGTCTCCGGCCCGCCCAGGACGAAAAGCCCATTTTCTGTCATGATTTTTTGTCATAGAAGTAGGAGCCCACCACATCTATGATGATATCGGGTTTTGTCACAATTATCGTCATAGAAGTGTCACATGTATGACAAAAAAAATTCGTTCGGCCCAAAATGTCACGGATGTGTCTTTTTTTTTGTAGTGTAAGCGCGTGTACGTAGATGAAGCAAACTTAGCAACAAAAAACTAAGCACCTATGCATTGGGGACTTGAGTTGCTAAGCCATTTAATTCCCATAGCACACCATTTAAATGGAATAGGTCACTCCTTGGAAAATGCAATAAATACTACGAAGAAAGAGATAGAGAGAAGTAAACAAAAAAATACTCTTATAGCTAACCTTGTTGTAGGCTGGTCATAGTGGGAGTAACATAGCAAGTAACATAACACATACCAAGAAAAGTTTGCTTACATGGCATGTATTTAATGAGGAGAGAGATGGTTGGAGTAACATAATATGTTACTGTAACATAACACATCCCAAGGAAAAATGAGTCTACATCTTAATAAATGATGGCTTGCATGATACTACATACATGTTACTCCCCACTATTAAGGAGGTAACATAGACTAGTAACATATGCATGTTACTAGTCTAAGTTACTCCCCACTATGACCAGCCTGAGTGACTAAGTGATGACTATGTATGACATGCCAACATCAGATAGCCTAATGCACCATGTTAAATCTCCAAGGGCGCGATCGCGCGAGCGAGGCGACGGTCGTGGTAGGCGCGACCATGATATGGGCTGCTGGCAGCCCTTGGATCTGAGATCGAACGGTCGCATGCTAAGTTGCTGAAAATTTGCAGAATAACCCTCCAGGATAGGATATTCACCCATAGGTCTAGAATCATGCCATGCAACCGTTCGATCTCAGATCCAAGGGCTCTTGGAAGCTTTGTATCACCTGTAATTTTCCTGATGCTTGACATGACATTGAAAGCCATTCAATTGGGCGTCGAGTAGACATGACATCTAATTGGCCCCCCATAGTACTGTGCATGAATCCATTTATCCACCAGGCAAGCCACTACCCTGCCGTTCGCACACGCCCCCCACTCGGCATTTTTACAATCGATAAACCGCTCCTAGTCGTCCTGTCCTTTCACATTACAGTAGTTCCACTAATCCTAACCCTCCTCCCAAATCCATGGCATCCCAAATCTTCATGGTCGGCAGTGTGTACAAGGTTAGAACCATCACCGGCGATGAGTTCGACGTCATCTACACGCGTTCTTCCGCGACGGTGAAAGGATGCCTTGATCGCTTCAGACGCATGTTCGAAAACTAAAATGATGAGTGGGTCGCTGGGCTAGATGTTGAGTACACCACAGTCCTGGGAAAAGAGAAGAATCTAAAGGAGGAAGAGAGGAAGAAGCCCGCCGTGATCCAGGTTTGTGTGCATGACTTATGCTTGGTCTACCACATGTGCCATGCCGACGTTGAGTGCGAGGAATTTAAGAAGTTCCTCAAGGGCGGCCGAATCAAATTCGTTACTGTAGACTTTACGAACGACATAAGAGTCCTGGAACGGATAGGCCTCATTGTAGGCAAACCCTTCGACCTCCAGAATAATGGGCTGGTGTCCTCCCGTGATAAGCCTTCAATGCTGACCCTGGCAGGAGCCATGGTTCATCCTTCGTACGGTAAATTGAAGAAACCTCCGCACACGCTTCATCATGCATGGGAGTGGAATGTAATAGATATAGACCACATCCACTACGCTGTAATGGATGGCTACCTTTGTTTCAATATCTACAAGGGTTGGATGAAGAGCAAGAGCCAAGTGTGTGGTTCAAGCAAAGAAGTATCGACCAAGAGGAAGAAGGACAAGGACGAAGTCGAGGACTCCGAGCAAGGTGGTAGTGTCGTTGCTCATGGACTCATGATAGTTCTAATGCAGTGTCTACCGGATTAGTTGCTTAGTTTAATTTCTGGTGTGCTTAGTTTTATTTGAGGGGTGTGTTGTGCTGAGCCCCCAGCAGAACTGTGTTATGTCTCTTCTTGTTACTTTAACTCCTCAGTACGTACATACTAGTATTTCTTACAGTTCATCTTTTAGTTGGTATAGTACTACGACTACCACTCGTTTCTTCACATTATATACGTACAATATATATGGCCAACATCATATAGCCAGTAGTTTAGTTGTCAAAGAATTTCAGGGGGCTTAGTTTTGTCAAAGAATTTCAGGGTGCTTAGTTTTATTTGAGGGGTGTGTTGTGCTGGACACCATTATTGTGAATCAAATCTCTTTTGCCATGTTATAATGGCATAAATCGGATGGACCAACATGCCAGCTCTCCCTCTATCTCACTACAGTAAAATAAAGTGTGGGGCCTACTTGATCCCAACAGCGTTCTTATTTTCCTGTAAAATTGTTCGCTTGGTTACTCCTGACAAGCGGGGCCACACTTATCATTGTGAGATTCGGCTTATTTTTGTCATGTAACATGGTCAACGATTTTGACGTGTAAATCACAATGTCTAATGGCATTTTTGAGCAAACATCTAACTTAACGATGGCATTTTTGAGATATCTAATTGCATATTTGAGCAGGCATCTCACGGATCGATGTCATTTTTGAGTAGTTGTAACTTCTAATGGCAAAACTAAGTAGTGATACACAAACTAGTGGCATAAATAATAAGAACCCAAGAATTAAATAGGTATGCTAATTTCTTTAATAGAATTTAGCACCCCATTTAAGCACGTACTAGCTGTCTTAATAGTACCATATGAATAATTTGGCGACGAGCGCTCTCTATATGTACCACCTTTTTTCTTTAATTTCATCTTGTCAGTTTTGCTCCATGGCACAATCCATCTATCCTACTACTGTACAAAAGTATACATTTTTTAAAAGGCTAGAGGGCGGGGCAGTCTAGCTAGGTCGGTTTCAAGAGAGGCGAGGGCCTTTGTGATTTGACAGCTCATTACTACTGGAAGGCGGGTGTCGGTGTCAAAACCGGCGGATCTCGGGTAGGGGGTCTCGAACTGTGCGTCTAGGATCGATGGTAACAGGAGACGGGGGACACGATGTTTACCCAGGTTCGGGCCCTCTCTATGGAGGTAATACCCTACTTCCTGCTTGATTGATCTTGATGAATATGAGTGTTACAAGAGTTGATCTACCACGAGATCGTAATGGCTAAACCCTAGAAGCCTAGCCTATGCGTATTTGGTAATGAATGTGTCCTATCCGGACTATGCTCTCCGTTTTATATAGACACCGGAGAGATCTAGGGTTACATGGAGTCGGTTACATAAGAAGGAATCTTCATAGTTGATCGCCCAGCTTGCCTTCCACGCCAAGGAAAGTCCAATCCGGACACAGTTATAGTCTTCGGTCTTCGTATCTTTACGGCCCATCAGTCTGGCCCATGGATATCATGCCGGACGCCTGAGGACCCCTTAATCCAGGACTCCCTCAGTAGCCCCCGAACCAGTCTTCAATAGCGAGGTGTTCGGCACACACATTTTCTTCGGCATTGCAAGGCGGGTTCCTCCTTTGATGATCTCCAATTAATATACTCGGCCATTGATCCAATGTCGCCTCCTTGGCTTCTGCGCGTTTTAAATAATCTCCGTCCTCCACGTGTCGAGTGAATGTGGAAAGTCAGGGTATTTTTGCGAATAACACCCCGTCTATGCAAGGAAGAGCGCCTATTTAAAGAGATTGGATCCTAGATCCATTCAGCGCTACGCAGAAGAAATCTCCAGAGACTGCTTAGGAGAGACCATTCCAGCATGGCCAGCGTTCCTAGCTCCTCCGCTCGTCCCGGCCCAGAGAAAGGCGAGTGGGAGAGGTGTTTTGTGTCTCATAGCCAATTGAAGAAGTTGCAAACGCAGGGATTCCTTCCCCCTGCAGATC
Source organism: Aegilops tauschii subsp. strangulata (assembly GCF_002575655.3). Classification (NCBI taxonomy): domain Eukaryota; kingdom Viridiplantae; phylum Streptophyta; class Magnoliopsida; order Poales; family Poaceae; genus Aegilops; species Aegilops tauschii. Next base: position 356,977,429 of record NC_053039.3, read on the forward strand.
TAGTCCCTGCTCAGATGGGGCTAGCTTCCTTCAATGAGGGGACTCAGGCAGAGGATTTCCCCAATCCGTCTGGGGGAGAGCGAGTGTGTTTTGTCCCCTACCTGCTAAGAGGCGTTGGATTTCCAATCCATCTGTTCCTCTGAGGACTTCTGGAGTACTACGGCCTCCAGCTGCACAACTTCACTCCGGCCTCTATTCTGCACATCGCGGGTTACGTCGCTTTGTGTGAACTATTCCTGGGCGTCGAGGCTCATTTTGAGTTGTGGAGGAAGTTGTTCTGTCTCGTCCCGCGCAATCACGAAGGGTCAATATTTGAGGTGGGCAGAGCCGAAGTGTGGCGCGTTGCTGATACCGGATATCCCTCCGGCACACCAAGGAAGGCACCAGATGGATGGCCCTCCGAATGGTTCTATATTGAGGACGTCCCGCTTCCCGACCCGGTTCGAAAGGGTCTTCCCGAATTTGCGGACGTCCTGCTGAAGAAACGCCACAGTTGGCGTCCCCAGAGTCTTGAAGAAGAAGACGGCACGTAGGTTCGTCAGTTGATGAGCAAGATAAAAGAGCTCGCTCAGTCCGAGCTCACAGTAATCGAGGTTATGGCAATCTCCATAACGCGAGGGGTTCAGCCGCTTCAATACAGAGGGCTTCCCATGTGGCACTACAATGTGGAGGATGACGCCTCTCGCTGTGGCCGAAAAGGTCCGGATACCTCTGCTGCTTTGGCTAAGATATTAGCCGAACTGTTCAAAGGGGAGGAAAAGGAATTTCTTCGCATCAAGATCAGAGACGGGTACTCTATTTATAACCCTCCCAGTTGTGTAAGGCCCAACCCCTCTGTTTTTACTCCTTCCATCTCCAAATTGCCTTTGATAAATTTCTAGTTTGTTTGCTTATGTCAGCACTGGCGAAAGGTTACTGAGGGATTTTATAGTCCCGCCCCACAGCCGAAGGACCACAACCGGGAGCTTGATCCCGGGTTTGAAGAGGATCTGGATATATTTGTGGTGCTCGTGGAGGGGGTGTTTTACCAGACGAGCTATGATGCCACAAAAGTTGCTATCATCGCCGACTACCCCGGTCTTCTTCCTGCTTCACAGGTAAGTAATCAAGAAACACCTCCTTTGAAAGGGTGCTCGTACTCTGCCTCACCCACCGCATTGTCACGCGTTCTACAGGGGAGGCGTTTGATGATACCGAGGAAATCGGTTCCTGCGCCGGGCAGGCCTTCGAAGAGGAGGGCCGGTGAAGGCACCGCCAGGTCCTCATCGAGGAGGTACGGATAAATATATTTTTCAGTGGCCGTGTCCGACTGTGACCTATGCGCCTGTTGGATTACAAGAAAAAGGTTCGCCGAACTATGTCCGGGGGTCCGGCCGGCCGCGCTCCCAACAACCAAGATTTAGATCCAGTGGGGGAGACGGGAGCCGATGTAGGAACAAAGCCGGACTGCCCTTCGGCCGAGGGTTCGGACAATATGTCTGTTACCAACTCAGAAGTAGAGAGCGCCATGAATCATCGGTGCTGCAGAGCTGTTTTATGAGACCCGAAGTTCTCGGACGAGGCATTTAATGCCTTTAGCTCGGGTGACGCATACATCCGAGCTGCTCGAGACGGGCTTAGAAAAGCCATGAGGCAATATCTGACAGATGTGCAGGTAAGTTTTCTTTGTCAAAAAAGGATAACTATATACCCGTAGCCCCCGGGACTGAAAGCAGTTGGTACAACTGATTTAAGGACCATTGTATGACCAGGTTCTTACAGAGAAGAACAACCTGCTGACCCAAGAGCTGGAACAATGTCGGGCGCAGCTAAATGCTGCTACCGCCGAACTGGAAAAGTCAAAAAAGGTGTCGCCTGGTAATTTTCCCCTCCATCGAGAAAATATAATCATATGCCATTAATGCTAACAGTCCTGCCTATATCATGACATGATTATCAGAGGAACTCAAAGAGGCGCTGGAAGTCGCGCAAGCGAATGAACAAGAAGCCAAGAGGCTACATGCTACGGGTGAACATGTGCTGAAGCAGGCCATTGTTGAGAAAAACCAGCTCCAGGATTGCAAAACCCAGCTAGGCGAAGAGTTGAAGGATGTGCGGGCCCAGCTAGCCGATTCCGTGAAGGAGAACAAGAAGCTACGGGGCGGCATATTCAGTATGTGTCCGAACTATTGTTAAAGTAGTCGGAGATAGATAGAACTGATATAATTATGATTGCAGGTATATTGATGGGCCGTCCTGAAGAGGAGGTGTCCGGATTAGCTGGTGATCTGCTGCAAAGACTGTCGCAGGTGCACGAGGATGCTCGGCTGGCCATGCGGAGCGTTGCCAAGGCCTTATGGCCATCCGCCTCCCCTCCAGGAAGTACGGAGGAGCTTGTAGAGCTGTTCAAAGGAGTGTGGCGGCGTATCCGATTATGGAAGATATCGGCCTGTTGAGAGGGTGCGCGAGAAGCTTGGGCCATGGTGAAAACTTGGTATACCAAGCTTGATCCTAATAACATGGCTCGGGTCGGACCGCTAGGGTCAAATGGGGAAGAAATTCTCGTTAGTTTACTGTATGACCAAGTAGAGGTGGCCGCCAAATATTCCCAACAGGATTGTAAGTTAGACCGCCTGTTGGATGGTATAGAGAAGGAAGTGTTTGAGTCCCAATGACTATGTACTTTCCTTACCCTATGTAATTCTAGCTGAATTGTATAGCATTTGTCATGGCAGACCTTTTCGCTTCAACCTCCAGACTCGATGGTGCGGAGTGTTGCCGAAAACCCTCGCGGCCAAATAGACCGGGGTATGCTTGGAAAACTAGGCGTAGGGGTCATAGTTGCTTGAACAGACAAGTTATATCCGGCTAGTTATGTTATATTACATTGAGATTGTAAGAAACATCTTCCAGGGAGAATAGTTCCGTTAAGGGTTCCTTTCCCTGGGTGTGCATGCATTAGTAGACATGTCCGAATTGTGATGTAAAAATCACAGTGTGTATAGCTTCTAGGGGTTCACAATAGAGTGAGTGCAAAGAGTATTTTTCATCCACCGACTGAATATTCCCTTAAGAACGCTAGCTTTCGGCTTCACCCAGTCTGAGGTACACATCCGGATAACCCGGCAGTAACAATCGCAGAGGTGCTCCCTTTACCACCTAGCCAAACAATCGGAACATGGGGTAAGCACAGGAGCCAGGCAACCCAGCTTGGCCAAAACTTAAGTCATATCGATGCATATAATGGTGAAAATAAGACATACGAGAAGAACGCATATGTATGATGAGCTTGATGCTCGGAAAATAGTATTAACAAGCTTCTGTTAAAGAAGCCCCCAGGTATGATGGGCGTACATATGTAAAAATGTGTACGTCAGTGGTGCTCGGTCAAGCCGAATGAGAGCTTTAAAGCGAAAAAATGAATTTTGTAAAAGGGAGAAAAAGTAATGGGAACTATAGGGGAGAAGGAGACTAACAAAGAGTGCGACGCTAGGCATAGAACCTTCGGAGTCTGGCCGCGTTCCAGGGGTTCGGCTCTAGGCGATTGTCTGACGCGTCACGAAGACGGTACGCTCCTCCGGTAAGAACTTCGTCAATTATGAAGGGACCCTCCCATTTGGGATTGAGTTTGTCCTTTTTCTTCTACGGCAAGCGTAGAACGAGTTCGCCAACATTGTAAGTCTTGGCCCGTACTTCTCTGCTTTGGTATCTTCGAGCCTGCTGCTGATAAAATGCTGAACGGGCTTTGGTGACGTCGCGCTCCTCCTCCAGGGCGTCTAAGCTGTCCTGCCGATCCAACTCGGTCTCTTTCTCTTCGTACATACGCACTCGAGGTGAGTCATGAATAATATCGCAGGGCAATACAGCCTCTGCACCATGCACCATGAAGAAAGGTGTGTATCCAGTAGTACGGTTGGGCATGGTCTGCAGCCCCCAGAGTACGGAGTCAAGCTCCTCGACCCAGTGTTTGTCTGATTCTTTTAAAGACAGCACTAGCCTGGGTTTGATGCCGCTCATAATAAGACCGTTAGCTCGCTCGACTTGACTGTTTGTTTGCGGGTGGTAGACAGAGGCGTAATCGAGCTTAATGCCCAGATTAGCACACCAGCTTTTCACCTCATCAACTGTGAAATTGGAACCGTTATCAGTGATGATGTTGTGCGGTACCCCATAAAAGTGCACCACATCGGATATAAATGCGATCATCGGTCCGGACTCGGCCGTTTTGACTGGTTTAGCCTCTATCCACTTGGTGAATTTGTCCACCATGACTAGCAGATATTTTTTCTTATGGCTTCCCACTTGGTGAATTTGTCCACCATGACCAACCATGTCCAAGCCCCAGACCGCAAAGTGCCATGTAATGGGGATTGTTTGTAGGGCGGTTGGGGGCATATGGCTTTGGTTGGCGAAGAGTTGGCATCCAACGCAGCGCTGGACAAGGTCCTGTGCGTCTGCCCGGGCCGTAGGGCAATAAAATCCTGTCCGGAAGGCCTTGCTGACAAGTGCCCTGGCTGCGGCGTGGTGCCCACCGAGACCGGCGTGAATTTCTGCCAAGAGTTGCCGCCCCTCCTCCTCGGAGATACACCTTTGAAGGACTCCGGTGGTGCTTTTCTTGTAGAGCTCTCCCTCGTGAACTTTATAGGCCTTCGAACGCCGGACGATGCGGCGGGCCTCGTTCTGATCTTTTGGGAGCTCCTTCCTATTAAAGTAGGCCAAGAATGGTTCGGTCCATGGGGCAATTACTGTCATGATGAGGTGGGCCGATGGTGTTATTTCGGTGGCTGAGCCTCCGATGATATCGGTGTGTTCGCTATCTGTGTTTGTGTTCGGAACGGGACTGTCGTTGCTGTCTCCCCCTTGCCACACCACGGATGGCTTAAAGAGCCTTTCTAGGAAGATATTAGGTGGTACGGGGTCGCGCTTAGCGCCGATGCGAGCAAGGACATCTGCCGCCTGATTACTTTCGCGGGCGACGTGATGAAATTCGAGTCCCTCGAATCGAGCCGACATCTTCAAGACGGCATTGCGGTAAGCTGCCATCTTTGGATCTTTGGCATCAAAGTCTCCATTAATTTGGGATATTGCAAGGTTTGAGTCCCCACGCACCTCCAGGCGTTGTATGCCCATTGATACGACCATCCGAAGGCCATGTAGCAAGGCCTCATATTCGGCTGCGTTGTTGTGACACCCCAAAATTTTGACCTTGTTTTATTAATTAAAATTTTTGCCAGGAAATTAAACTTTTCGATTTGTCAAGATTTACCCTTTTGATATTGTGGATTTTTACCTCAAGTGGAAACTTTCCAAAAGTATTATTGGACTTGTATGCTCTCTCTATGAAACAATTCTTTATCAGTGGATTTAATTGCAAGGTTTGCTTTTTCTTGAGCTTTACTCTTTTAAAATGATCTTTCATAAATTTGGAGCCTGTTTTGCACTGCAACCATTTGACAAATGCATTTAATATTTCCACCAAAATTTGGGGATGTCATGTGATGTTTCCACATCACTTTTATGCAAAAATATCTTTTGGTTATTGGAGATTTTGAGCTCTACATCAACTTTTCAAATCTGGTCCAGTAGGCATTTTTGCACTGCAACCTATTTAAATATTTCTTTAAAAATTCTTCCAAGTGTTTAGGAGATGTAAGTAGATGCATATAATTAAACTTTATGCTAAAAACCAGTGTTGTTCTTTGAAACATTTGAGTGAATCAACCTCTTTTTCATTCTGGTCCAGTTTGGTGATTTGTACTGCAACCCTGTTTTATTTTGCTCTAGTGCCCATGAGCTTTTTCCTGCTTGTAGCCCTCCCTGCAAAACCCTTAAGTCCAAGAGAGTGGACCCATTGGAGGATTTTAAGTGCATGCAATAAGACATTTTTCTTTCTGCCCAAAACTGTAGTTTTGCAAAACTTGCACTAGCAAGTTTCTGGTTTTGCCCAAATGATCTTGCCATCATCATCTACATCTAGGGAGACACTGGTCTGGAGATTTTGGCCACTCCAAGAGTTGCCTAAATGCACTTGGCATTCTGTCGAACACTTGGTGTGCACAGTCAGTTTTGACATGAGTTTTAGTATGCACTGTGTACTTGATCCACTGACCCAGCAACCTTGTCCACTAAGACCCTAGCTACTCCTAACCTAGTCCTGTTAATTCCTAGCTTCCCTCTCGCACTCTAGGCTGCCCTGGCATTTCGTCGAGCACGTCCCGTGCGTGCTCTAGGCGCGCCCAGAGCGCATGTTTTGCACACGCGCGCACCGAGCCGCCGTGTCGCACTGCCGTCCTCGCCGCGTCCCGCCCCTGGCCCTTGCTCGCCTGCAGAGTCGCGCCCTGCACTCGCCCACTCGCCAGTACCCTCCAAGCCAGCCCTGGCGCCCTACAGCGCCGCCGTCAGAGCCTTTGGCGGCACGCCGGCGTCGGCAGTGAGCTCCTGCCATGGTCGGCGCCGCCCAAGCCACCCGCGCGCGCCAGCTGCCCCTGTGAACAGCTCGAGCTTATCCTGGAGCCCGTCGGCACGCGCTCGTCGCCGCCACGTCGCCCTGCGGCTACAGGGCGACGGTCGCCGGCGTTCTTATCCACGGCCGCCGCGGGATCAGCCTCGAACGCCTATAAAAGGAGACCCCGAGCCCCTCCGATCGCTCAGGCGACCTCAGGCCTCCCCCTAGTGCTCCCCTAGCCGTGGATTGACCGGAAGAGGCCATCTCCCCCACCTCCGGCCGGTTCGGCCGCTGCTGCCTTCCGGTGCCATTCGTCGCAACCAGTCTATCCCCCGCCCATCCAACACCACCAACCGCTTCCCCTTGTTCTTGCGGAGCTGCCCAACGCCTCAGCCTCGATCGGAAACCACCGGAGCCCAAAACCCCCTTCACTCCCGTAGCCCCCTCCGCCGCGGAGCTCGCCACCGGCGACTCCTCCCACCACCGTCGACCCAACGACCACCGAGAGGACCGCCCCGGTCTGGCAGGTCCATCCCCGCCCTCGGATACCCGTGGGGAGCTGCCGTTCGTCGACGGCGATCGCCGGAGTCCCGCACCGTTCAGGCAGAGGAAGAGGAGGGAGAGGGGGGAATAGTCAAACCTGACCATTGGGCCCCCCCGGACCCACTGTCAGCGACCCAGCCCCACCGACGCGTGTTTTAAGTGGAGACGTGTTTCGCAAAATACGTTTTCGCTGAGCAGAAAGCATAAGCCCCTCCGAAACGTTTTCTTTTTCTGTTTTATTTAAAAACAGAACTTTGACTGGCTATATCTTTTAAAATAAAACTCCAAATGAGTTGATTCTTTTTCCTACCTCTCTCAAATTTCATCTAGTTTATTTTAAGATTTATTTCAAAAATGTTTGAGACAACTTTTTGTACTGTTTTTGAAATATTTGTTATTTGAATATTTTTCAAAATAGGAAATGGAGAGAGAAGAAAACTTTCAAAAAGTGCACCCCCTTGCATACTCTTGAAGGCAAGCATTTTGAACTCTGGCATAATATTTTTGTGTGGTGTTTTGATACGGTTACAACACCACTTTGACTTGGAGCATACGTTATTTTTATGTAACGATAAAGTCACACACATAAGTGCATATTGGAGATGCTTTACTGTTAGAAATGGATCTGCTGGAGATAAAGTTCATCCTCGTGAGCTTCTCATGCATACAGGAAGCCGGGAAAGTCGTGGTCTTGGGTAGACACGAGCTTGTCCCTAGTTCCTCGTCGAGACGAGTATGTCCGGTATGGCATGGTGAGGCTTGATGAGTGGTGAGTTTATCTGTTAATGGGAATATATTGATTATGCTAATCATTCGGAGAATACTTGGACCTCCTGAGTCGGCCGTAGGTCGAGTCTTGATTAGTAACTTCCCCTACTTGTTTTGTACTACCACTTGTCCCTGCCGTAGGTAGGGTACAGTTCAGTAAGTTGTCAACCCCTTACCAAGGCACACACCGTACAGAGAGGCCATGGTGGAAGATATCGGATGCATCCGGTAGGCATGCCACCTGGTCCGGGGGCATGGGTGTTTCCGGTTGGGACTGAGAGGGGGGCACCCCTTAGAGCGCGCGATATAAATTTGATCCCATGCTACGTCGAGGTTGTAGCCTCCCCACTTAGAGTTTTGCTTGACAGGTGTCGTGGGTGATTCCAGACACCGGTAAGTTAAGCTGGTGTGTGTAGGTCAGGCGTGTTTTCAATTAAAAGGCCGTAGGCGGAATTAGTCCCGATGGACTAAATAAATCCGTTACTCGTGGGTAAAGAGTACACCCTCTGCAGAGGTTATATCTATTCGGATAGCCATGTTCATGGGTAAGTACTTCAGTCTGAGATGGGTCTAGTGACGGTCTTCGGATGGAGAAACGGCTAAACTAGAGCATAGTGACGGTCTTCGGATGGAGAAACGGCTAGACTAGATCATTGGATTATGATTATGTTAGTGACGGTCTTCGGATGGAGAAACGGCTAGACTAGAAATTTGTTTATGACCTGTGACGTATGAGGATTATGTTTATTATTATGGACTAACCATTTACATTATTTGAATTATTGAGTATCCCTGGGATGGTTCTACCTCCTGGATATTCACTGTGATTATTCTTATATAAGCCCTCTCTGTGGTGTCGCTCAGATGCCCGACTGCGGCATGCATGTTATTTAATTATTCTTTATAAGCCCTTTTGTGGTGTCGCTCAGACGCCCGACTGCGGCATGCTTGTTGTTTATTTATCCTTTATAAGCCCTTTATGTGGCGTCGCTCAGACGCCCGACTGCGGCATGTTTGTCATTTCTTTATTATTTATAAGCCCTTTATGTGGCGTCGCTCAGACGCCCGACTGCGGCATGCATGTTATTTAATTATTCTTCATGAGCCCTTTATGTGGCGTCGCTCAGACGCCCGACTGCGGCATGCATGTTATTTAATTATTCTTCATGAGCCCTTTATGTGGTGTCGCTCAGACGCCCGACTGAGGCATTATTAATTTATTTGCAACCTTTCGAGGAGTCATTTCAGACACTCGGTCGGTGCATTCTATTTTTACTCCCGTATTGCATGTTCATATTTTTCCCTGCATGCGTGCATCACAGATTTTCATTTAATTCATGACAGACGTTATGATCATGAATATTTCGGAGCATGATTATCCCTTGTTATAATTATACCCGTGTTCTTAATGTTTGTGAGTACATTCAAACGTACTCACTGGCTTGTCCCTGGCTATTGTCTTGGCCAGATTTTCTTGCTTGGAGAGAGCATTGCGATGACAGCCCCGGAACCTACGCAATGATGATAGCTGCCTCGCGAAGATAGGAGTTATCCTGGTCAGCTGTTCTTGTGGGAAATGGAGTCCCATAGACGCAGATGTACCACAAACCGCTTCCACCATCAACCACTAGAAACCAAGTGTTGTACTCCTAGGCCACAATGGTCTTGTACTACATATTTTGTGCTTTGCTTGGAATTCTTGTATCAAGTTGGTGTCTCATCAGCTAACAGTAATCCTGGGGCTGGTGAGCACAAAGGTCATTTTCTGGGAAATTAATATCCCCAAAAAACCCGGTCCTGACAGTTGTTGGAGTCTGTGTATAATATTTGGAGTACGTACTGGACGATATCTCCTGTGGGGGACGTTAATACGACGCCCGCCCCCAGCCCTGCCAACATTTTGGAGCCGTCAAAATGCATCACCTAGTTCGAATATGCGCCATACTCTTTAGGGAGTTTGGCCTCTGTCCATTCGGCGACGAAGTTAGCCAGTACCTGTGATTTGATGGCACGACGTGGTTTGTACGTGATGTCGAATGGCAGGAGCTCAATGGCCCATCTGGCAATTCGGCCCATTGCATCCCGGTTGTTGATTATATGATTGAGGGGCACTTCAGAAGCCACCGTGATCGAGCACTCCTGAAAGTAGTGTCGCAATTTTCGAGATGCCATGAAGACTGCATATGCTATGTTTTGATAGTGAGGGTACCGGGATTTGCATGGTGTGAGGACGGTGGATACGTAGTATACCGGCTTTTGGAGCGGAAATTTGTGTCCGTCCTGTTCTCGTTCAACGACGAGCACGGCGCTTACCACTTGATGTGTTGCCGATATGTATAGCAACATGGGTTCGCCTGCGTTTGGTGCAGCCAGGATTGGATTGCTTGCTAGGAGGGTCTTTATTTCCTCCAGTCCGGCAGTCGCCGCGTCTGTCCATTCGAAGTTATCGGTGCGCCGTAAGAGGCGATAGAGTGGGAGTGCCTTTTCTCCTAGTCTGGAGATAAAGCGTCTTAGTGCTGCCACGCATCCTGCCAGTTTTTGGACATGTTTGAGGTCTGTTGGTGTGGCTAACTATGACAGAGCTCGGATTTTAGCCGGATTTGCTTCGATTCCTCTATTGGAAACTATGAAGCCCAGCAGTTTTCCAGCGGGAACGCCGAAGACACACTTCTCCGGGTTGAGCTTAATGTCATATACCCGGAGGTTGTCAAACGTGAGACGTAAGTCGTCTATTGGTGTTTCGATGTGCCTAGTCTTAATGACAATGTCATCAACGTAAGCTTCTACCGTCTTGCCAATCTGTTTCTCAAGGCATGTTTGTGTTGGGGAACGTAGTAATTTCAAAAAAAAATTCCTACGCACACGCAAGATCATGGTGATGCATAGCAACGAGAGGGGAGAGTGTTGTCTACGTACCCTCGTAGACCGAAGGTGGAAGCGTTAACACAACACGGTTGATGTAGTCGTACGTCTTCACGATCCGACCGATCAAGTACCGAACGCACAGCACCTCCGAGTTCAGCACACGTTCAGCTCGATGACGTCCCTCGAACTCCGATCCAGCCGAGTGTTGAGGGAGAGTTTCGTCAGCACGACGGCGTGGTGACGATGATGATGTTCTACCGACGCAGGGCTTCGCCTAAGCACCGCTACGATATTATCGAGGTGTAATATGGTGGAGGGGGGCACCACACACGGCTAAAAGATCGTTGATCAATTGTGTGTAGAGAGGTGCCCCCTTGCCCCCATATATAAAGGAGCAAGGGGGAGGCCGCCGGCCAAGGGAGGAGAGGCACGCCAGGAGGAGTCCTACTCCTACCGGGAGTAGGACCCCCCCTTTCCATGTTGGACTAGGAGAGGAAGGGGGAAAAGGTGGAGGGGAGGAAGGAAGGGGGGGCCCGCCCCCCTCTCCTTGTCCTATTCGGACTGGGGGGTGAGGGGCGCGCGGCCCTGCCCTGGCCTCCTCTCCTCTCTTCCACCTAGGCCCAATAAGGCCCATTAAGTTACCGGGGGGTTCCGGTAACCTCCCGGTACTCCGGAAAAATCCCGATTTCACCCGGAACACTTCCGATGTCCAAACATAGGCTTCCAATATATCAATCTTTATATCTCGACCATTTCGAGACTCCTCGTCATGTCCGTGATCACATCTGGGACTCTGAACAACCTTCGGTACATCAAAACATATAAACTCAGAATATAACTGTCATCGTGACGTTAAGCGTGCGGACCCTACGGGTTCGAGAACTATGTAGATATGACCGAGACACCTCTCCGGTCAATAACCAATAGCGGAACCTGGATGCTCATATTGGTCCCTACATATTCTACGAAGATCTTTATCGGTCAGACCGCATAACAACATACGTTGTTCTCTTTGTCATCGGTATGTTACTTGCTCGAGATTCGATCGTCGGTATCTCTATACCTAGTTCAATCTCGTTACCGGCAAGTCTCTTTACTTGTTCCGTAATACATCATCCCGCAACTAACTCATTAGTCACAATGCTTGCAAGGCTTATAGTGATGTGTATTACTGAGTGGGCCCAGAGATACCTCTCCGACAATCGGAGTGACAAATCCTAATCTCGAAATACGCCAACCCAACAAGTACCTTTGGAGACACCTGTAGAGCACCTTTATAATCATCCAGTTACGTTGTGACGTTTGGTAGCACACCAAGTGTTCCTCCGGTAAATGGGAGTTGCATAATCTCATAGTCATAGGAACATGTATAAGTCATGAAGAAAGCAATAGCAACATACTAAACGATCGAGTGCTCAGCTAACGGAATGGGTCAAGTCAATCACATCATTCTCCTAATGATGTGATCCCGTTAATCAAATGACAACTCATGTCTATGGCTAGGAAACATAACCATCTTTGATCAACGAGCAAGTCAAGTAGAGGCATACTAGTGACACTCTGTTTGTCTATGTATTCACACATGTATTATGTTTCCGGTTAATACAATTCTAGCATGAATAATAAACATTTATCATGATATAAGGAAATAAATAATAACTTTATTATTGCCTCTAGGGCATATTTCCTTCAGTCTCCCACTTGGACTAGAGTCAATAATCTAGATTACACAGTAATGATTCTTACACCCATGGAGTCTTGGTGCGGATCATGTTTTGCTCGTGGAAGAGGCTTAGTCAACGGGTCTGCAACATTCAGATCCGTATGTATCTTGCAAATTTCTATGTCTCCCACCTGGACTAAATCCCGGATTGAATTGAAGCGTCTTTTGATGTGCTTGGTTCTCTTGTGAAATCTGGATTCCTTTGCTAAGGCAATTGCACCAGTATTGTCACAAAAGATATTCTATGGTCCCGATGCACTAGGTATGACACCTAGATCGGATATGAACTCCTTCATCCAGACTCCTTCATTTGCTGCTTCCGAAGCAGCTATGTACTCTGCTTCACACGTAGATCCCGCCACGACACTTTGCTTAGAACTGCACCAACTGACAGCTCCACCGTTCAATGTAAATACGTATCCGGTTTGCGATTTAGAATCGTCCGGATCAGTGTCAAAGCTTGCATCAACGTAACCATTTACGATGAGCTCTTTGTCACCTCCATAAACGAGAAACATATCCTTAGTCCTTTTCAGGTATTTCAGGATGTTCTTGACCGCTGTCCAGTGATCCACTCCTGGATTACTTTGGTACCTCCCTGCTAAACTTATAGCAAGGCACACATCAGGTCTGGTACACAGCATTGCATACATGATAGAGCCTATGGCTGAAGCATAGGGAACATCTTTCATCTTCTCTCTATCTTCTGCAGTGGTCGGGCATTGAGTCTTACTCAATCTCACACCTTGTAGTACAGGCAAGAACCCTTTCTTTGCTTGATCCATTTTGAACTTCTTCAAAACTTTGTCAAGGTATGTGCTTTGTGAAAGTCCAATTAAGCGTCTTGATCTATCTCTATAGATCTTGATGCCCAATATATATGCAGCTTCACCGAGGTCTTTCATTGAAAAACTCTTATTCAAGTATCCCTTTATGCTATCCAGAAATTCTATATCATTTCCAATTAGCAATATGTCATCCACATATAATATCAGAAATGCTACTGAGCTCCCACTCACTTTCTTGTAAATACAGGCTTCTCCAAAAGTCTGTATAAAACCAATGCTTTGATCACACTATCAAAGCGTTTATTCCAACTCCGAGAGGCTTGCACCAGTCCATAAATGGATCGCTGGAGCTTGCACACTTTGTTAGCTCCCTTTGGATCGACAAAACCTTCCGGTTGCATCATATACAACTCTTCTTCCAGAAATCCATTCAGGAATGCGGTTTTGACATCCATTTGCCAAATTTCATAATCATAAAATGAGGCAATTGCTAACATGATTCGGCCAGACTTAAGCATCGCTACGGGTGAGAAGGTCTCATCGTAGTCAATCCCTTGAACTTGTCGAAAACCTTTCGCAACAAGTCGAGCTTTATAGACAGTAACATTACCGTCAGCGTCAGTCTTCTTCTTGAAGATCCATTTATTTTCAATGGCTTGCCGACCATCGGGCAAGTCAACCAAAGTCCATACTTTGTTCTCATACATGGATCCCATCTCGGATTTCATGGCCTCAAGCCATTTTGCGGAATCTGGGCTCACCATCGGTCCTTCATAGTTCGTAGGTTCGTCATGGTCTAGCAACATAACCTCCAGAATAGGATTACCGTACCACTCTGGTGCGGATCTTAATCTGGTTGACCTACGAGGTTCAGTAATAACTTGATCTGAAGTTTCATGATCATTATCATTAACTTCTTCACTAATTGGTGTAGGTGTCGCAGAAATTGGTTTCTGTGATGATCTACTTTCCAATAAGGGAGCAGGTACAGTTACCTCATCAAGTTCTACTTTCCTCCCACTCACTTCTTTCAAGAGAAACTCCTTCTCTAGAAAGGATCCATTCTTAGCAACGAATGTCTTGCCTTCGGATCTGTGATAGATGGTGTACCCAACAGTCTCCTTTGGGTATCCTATGAAGACACATTTCTCCGATTTAGGTTCGAGCTTATCAGGTTGAAGTTTCTTCACATAAGCATCGCAACCCCAAACTTTAAGATACGACAACTTTGGTTTCTTGCCAAACCATAGTTCATAAGGCGTCGTCTCAACGGATTTCGATGGTGTCCTATTTAGAGTGAATGCAGCCGTCTCTAAAGCATAACCCCAAAATGATAGCGGTAAATCAGTAAGAGACATCATAGATCGCACCATATCTAGTAAAGTACGATTACGACGTTCGGACACACCATTACGCTGTGGTGTTCCGGGTGGCGTGAGTTGCGAAACTATTCCGCATTGTTTCAAATGAAGACCAAACTCATAACTCAAATATTCTCCTCCACGATCAGATCATAGAAAATTTATTTTCTTGTTACGATGATTTTCGACTTCACTCTGAAATTCTTTGAACTTTTCAAATGTTTCAGACTTATGTTTCATTAAGTAGATATACCCATATCTGCTCAAATCATCTGTGAAGGTGAGAAAATAACGATATCCGCCACGAGCCTCAATATTCATCGAACCACATACATCTGTATGTATGATTTCCAACAAATCAGTTGCTCTCTCCATAGTTCCGGAGAACGGTGTTTTAGTCATCTTGCCCATGAGACACGGTTCGCAAGTACTAAGTGATTCATAATCAAGTGATTCCAAAAGTCCATCATTATGGAGTTTCTTCATGCGTTTTACACCGATATGACCTAAACGGCAGTGCCACAAATAAGTTGCACTATTATTATCAACTCTGCATCTTTTGGCTTCGACATTATGAATATGTGTGTCACTACTATCGAGATTCATTAAGAATAGACCACTCTTCAAGGGTGCATGACCATAAAAGATATTTCTCATATAAATAGAACAACCATTATTCTCTGATTTAAATGAATAACCGTCTCGCATTAAACAAGATCCAGATATAATGTTCATGCTCAACGCTGGCACCAAATAACAATTATTTAGGTCTAATACTAATCCCGAAGGTAGATGTAGAGGTAGCGTGCCGACCGCGATCACATCGACTTTGGAACCATTTCCCACGCGCATTGTCACGTCGTCCTTAGCCAATCTTCGCTTAATCCGTAGCCCCTGTTTCGAGTTGCAAATATTAGCAACAGAACCGGTATCAAATACCCAGGTGCTACTGCGAGCATTAGTAAGGTACACATCAATAACATGTATATCACATATACCTTTGTTAACCTTGCCATCCTTCTTATCCACCAAATACTTGGGGCAGTTCCGCTTCCAGTGACCAGTCTGCTTGCAGTAGAAGCACTCAGTTTCAGGCTTAGGTCCAGACTTGGGTTTCTTCTCCTGAACAGCAACTTGCTTGCTGTTCTTCTTGAAGTTCCCCTTCTTCTTCCCTTTGCCCTTTTTCTTGAAACTAGTGGTCTTATTGACCATCAACACTTGATGCTCCTTTTTGATTTCTACCTCCGCTGCCTTTAGCATTGCGAAGAGCTCGGGAATTGTCTTATTCATCCCTTGCATGTTATAGTTCATCACGAAGCTCTTGTAGCTTGGTGGCAGTGATTGAAGAATTCTGTCAATGACGCTATCATCTGGAAGATTAACTCCCAGTTGAATCAAGTGATTATTATACCCAGACATTTTGAGTATATGCTCACTGACAGAACTATTCTCTTCCATCTTGCAGCTGTAGAACTTATTGGAGACTTCATATCTCTCAATCCGGGCATTTGCCTGAAATATTAACTTCAACTCCTGGAACATCTCATATGCTCCATGACGTTCAAAACGTCATTGAAGACCCGGTTCTAAGCCGTAAAGCATGGCACACTGAACTATCGAGTAGTCATCAGCTTTGCTCTGCCAGACGTTCATAACTTCTGGCGTTGCTCTTGCAGCAGGCCTGGCACCCAGCGGTGCTTCCAAGACGTAATTCTTCTGTGCAGCAATGAGGATAATCCTCAAGTTACGGACCCAGTCCGTGTAATTGCTACCATCATCTTTCAACTTTGCTTTCTCAAGGAACGCATTAAAATTCAACGGAACAACAGCACGGGCCATCTATCTACAATTAACATAGACAAGCAAGATACTATCAGGTACTAAGTTCATGATAAATTTAAGTTCTATTAATCATATTACTTAAGAACTCCCACTTAGATAGACATCTCTCTAATCATCTAAGTGATTACGTGATCCAAATCAACTAAACCATGTCTGATCATCACGTGAGATGGAGTAGTTTCAATGGTGAACATCACTATGTTGATCATATCTACTATATGATTCACGCTCGACCTTTCGGTCTCCGCGTTCCGAGGCCATATCTGCATATGCTAGGCTCGTCAAGTTTAACCTGAGTATTCCGCGTGTGCAACTGTTTTGCACCCGTTGTATTTGAACGTAGAGCCTATCACACCCGATCATCACGTGGTGTCTCAGCACGAAGAACTTTCGCAACGGTGCATACTCAGAGAGAACACTTTTATCTTGAAATTTTAGTGAGAGATCATCTTATAATGCTACCGTCAATCAAAGCAAGATAAGATGCATAAAAGATAAACATCACATGCAATCAATATAAGTGATATGATATGGCCATCATCATCTTGTGCTTGTGATCTCCATCTCCGAAGCACCGTCATGATCACCATCATCACCGGCGCGACACCTTGATCTCCATCGTAGTATCGTTGTCGTCTCGCCAACTATTGCTTTTACGACTATCGCTACCGCTTAGTGATAAAGTAAAACAATTACATGACGATTGCATTGCATACAATAAAGCAACAACCATATGGCTCCTGCCAGTTGCCGATAACTCGGTTACAAAACATGATCATCTCATACAATAAAATATAGCATCATGTCTTGACCATATCACACCACAACATGCCCTGCAAAAACATGTTAGACGTCCTCTACTTTGTTGTTGCAAGTTTTACGTGGCTGCTACGGGTTTAGCAAGAACCGTTCTTACCTACGCATCAAAACCACAACGATAGTTTGTCAAGTTGGTGCTGTTTTAACCTTCGCAAGGACCGGGCGTAGCCACACTCGGTTCAACTAAAGTGAGAGAGACAGACACCCGCCAGTCACCTTTAAGCAACGAGTGCTCGCAATGGTGAAACCAGTCTCGCATAAGCGTACGCGTAATCTCGGTCCGGGCCGCTTCATCTCACAATACCGCCGAACCAAAGTATGACATGCTGGTAAGCAGTATGACTTATATCGCCCACAACTCACTTGTGTTCTACTCGTGCATATAACATCAATGCATAAAACCAGGCTCGGATGCCACTATTGGGGAACGTAGTAATTTCAAAAAAATTCCTACGCACACGCAAGATCATGGTGATGCATAGCAACGAGAGGGGAGAGTGTTGTCTACGTACCCTCGTAGACCGAAGGTGGAAGCGTTAACACAACACGGTTGATGTAGTCGTACGTCTTCACGATCCGACCGATCAAGTACCGAACGCACAGCACCTCCGAGTTCAGCACACGTTCAGCTCGATGACGTCCCTCGAACTCCGATCCAGCCGAGTGTTGAGGGAGAGTTTCGTCAGCACGACGGCGTGGTGACGATGATGATGTTCTACCGACGCAGGGCTTCGCCTAAGCACCGCTACGATATTATCGAGGTGTAATATGGTGGAGGGGGGCACCACACACGGCTAAAAGATCGTTGATCAATTGTGTGTAGAGAGGTGCCCCCTTGCCCTCGTATATAAAGGAGCAAGGGGGAGGCCGCCGGCCAAGGGAGGAGAGGCGTGCCAGGAGGAGTCCTACTCCTACCGGGAGTACTCCCCCCTTTCCATGTTGGACTAGGAGAGGAAGGGGGAAAAGGTGGAGGGGAGGAAGGAAGGGGGGGCGCCGCCCCCCTCTCCTTGTCCTATTCAGACTGGGGGAGGGGCGCGTGGCCCTGCCCTGTCCTCCTCTCCTCTCTTCCACCTAGGCCCAATAAGGCCCATTAAGTTACCGGGGGGTTCCGGTAACCTCCCGGTACTCCGGAAAAATCCCGATTTCACCCGGAACACTTCCGATGTCCAAACATAGGCTTCCAATATATCAATCATTATGTCTCGACCATTTCGAGACTCCTCGTCATGTCCGTGATCACATCCGGGACTCCGAACAACCTTCGGTACATCAAAACATATAAACTCATAATATAACTGTCATCGTAACGTTAAGCGTGCGGACCCTACGGGTTCGAGAGCTATGTAGACATGACCGAGACACCTCTCCGGTCAATAACCAATAGCGGAACCTGGATGCTCATATTGGTTCCTACATATTCTATGAAGATCTTTATCGGTCAGACCGCATAACAACATACGTTGTTCCCTTTGTCATCGGTATGTTACTTGCCCGAGATTCGATTGTCGGTATCTCTATACCTAGTTCAATCTTGTTACCGGCAAGTCTCTTTACTCGTTCCGTAATACATCATCCTGCAACTAACTCATTAGTCACAATGCTTGCAAGGCTTATAGTGATGTGTATTACTGAGTGGGCCCAGAGATACCTCTCCGACAATCGGAGTGACAAATCCTAATCTCGAAATACGCCAACCCAACAAGTACCTTTGAGGACACCTGTAGAGCACCTTTATAATCATCCAGTTACGTTGTAACGTTTGGTAGCACACAAAGTGTTCCTCCGGTAAACGGGAGTTGCATAATCTCATAGTCATAGGAACATGTATAAGTCATGAAGAAAGCAATAGCAACATACTAAACGATCGAGTGCTCAGCTAACGGAATGGGTCAAGTCAATCACATCATTCTCCTAATGATGTGATCCCGTTAATCAAATGACAACTCATGTCTATGGCTAGGAAACATAACCATCTTTGATCAACGAGCTAGTCAAGTAGAGGCATACTAGTGACACTCTGTTTGTCTATGTATTCACACATGTATTATGTTTCCGGTTAATACAATTCTAGCATGAATAATAAACATTTATCGTGATATAAGGAAATAAATAATAACTTTATTATTGCATCTAGGGCATATTTCCTTCAGTTTGGATCATGCGCTGGTAGGTGGCGCCGACGTTCTTGAGCCCGAAAGGCATGGTGTTGAAGCAAAACGGCCCATATGGGTTAATAAGTGTTGTTGCAGCTTGATCGGATTCCTTCATTTTGATTTGATGGTATCCGGAATATGCATCGAGGAAACACAGCGAGTCGTGTCCTGCGGTGGCGTCAATGATTTGATCAATGCGGGGAAGGGGAAAAGGATCCTTGGGGCAAGCCTTGTTGAGATCCTTGAAATCGACACATAGGCGCCAGGATTTATCTTTCTTTGGCAACATCACCAGATTTGCCAGCCAGTCCGGATGCTTGATTTCTCTAATGAATCCGGCCTCGATGAGCTTGGCCAGCTCCTCCCCCATGGCTTGTCGCTTGGGTTCGGAAAAGCGCCGCAGTGTTTGCTTGACTGGTTTAAATCCTTTTAATATGTTGAGGCTATGTTCGGCCAACTTGCGTGGGATCCCTGGCATATCTGAAGGGTGCCAGGCAAATATGTCCCAGTTTTCGCGCAGGAACTCTCGTAGTGCGGCATCAACTGTTGGTGTCAGTTCAGCTCCGATAGATGTTGTCTTCTTGGGGTCTGTTGGGTGGACCTGGAATTTGACTATTTCTTCTGCTGGTTTGAATGAGGTGGATTTGGGGCGTTTGTCGAGGATCACATCGTCCCTGTCCACTGTGGAGCGTAGTGCAGTTAATTCTTCGGCCGCGAGGGCTTCAGATAGCGCTTCCAGGGCCAGGGATGCGGTTTCGTTTTCAGCGCGCAGTGCTATGTCCGGATCACTGACGAGAGTGATTATACCGTTTGGTCCAAGCATTTTGAGCTTCATATATCCGTAGTGAGGTATAGCTTGGAAGCGTGTGAAAGCATCCCACCCCAATAAAGGCGTGATATCCGCTGCTGAAAGGAGCCACTTGGAAGGTTATTTCTTCGGACCGATAGTTCTCCGGCGTGCCGAAAACACGTCAAGTGTGATTTTGCCGGCACACCGTGCCGCCCGACTAGGAATAATTCCCCGGAGGGTTGTGTTACTTTGTTTGATGCGGCTCCTGTCTATTTCCATTTTATGGAGTGTGTCCTCATAAATGAAATTTAGTCCGCTGCCACCGCCCATGAGGACCTTGGTGAGTCGAAACCCGTCCACGATGGGGCTGAGGACTAACACGGCTGGTGCTCATACTGGTCTGTAATTTGGTTCGTCACCGGCGTTGAATGTTATAGCCGTGTCGTTCCAGCGATTTGGCAAACTTCATTGAGCTCGCGAAGTGCCCGCTTTCGCTTGTTATTTGAAGCGAATGTCTCAAAGACTGTCAGTACTCTTGAGTCGTCATCTTCTGGGGGGTACTGTTCTGGGGCGTCCTTTATAAGGATGTCCTCGCCGCTCTTGGCTACCTGTCGTAGTATCCAGCATGCTCTAAGGCTGTGGGTTGCCACGGTATCTGTTGTTGCATGTATTTTGCATGGGCCATCGAGCCACCCCTCCAGAACGGTGCCGTGCCGTATGGCGTCTTTGTGTTTTTTGACTGTGGGACTGGGTGTGCCGCGAGGGTACGCCCTTTTCACCTGTAGGGGACTTGGGTTGGGGCTGGTGGTTCCCAGCGAGCTGCCCAAGTTTCCCAGGCACTTTCCATCACCAAGTACTTTTGTACGATGGTTGCTAAGTCAGCAAATTTCATTATGCGGTGGCGATTGATGGCGTTGAGGATTCCTTCGTCCGTGTAATTTTTGCAGAACGCCGATATTGCATCCTCGTCACGGCAATCTTTTACCTTGTCCTTGACAAGGAGGAATCTGGCCCAGAAGTGGTGGACCTTTTCCTGAGATTGCTTTTTTATGCTCATGAGAGTCTCTGTGTCCGGGTGGGTCGGTGGAGCGAAATCCGAACCCTGACCCAATTTTGGATCCGGAGTTTGAAGATCTACCGGCCCTGGCAGTTCGGTTTCCAGGATATCGACTGATTTTTTAGGCTCATCGTCCAACTTCATGTTCGGGGGACGGGGTATGCCTTTCTGCCGGAGAGTATCCGGCCCTTCAATATCGGAGACCCGGACATAGTTCGTCTTCAATATAGTAGAAGAGCTGCTGCGCTCCTCGACTACCGCTATCTGGTGGGTGATCGGCGGAGTTTTAATTTCTCTCCAGTCGGGTTTAAGCCCAACCCGATCGTAGTCTGTAGCGACCCCCAAGGCGGCCATGCGATCCAGGAGTTCATTCAATGACGATAACTCCATTGGATCCATCCGGGCGGAGTACTCGGGATCGACACGGAGGCGATTTTCAATGACTTGAGAGGTCATCTTCGGCTTAAGGGCCGAACCGGCGGTCATGACGAAGCCGCCCAGCCGGAGGGTTTGGCCTGGGGCCAGGGTTCCTCCGGAGATGATATTATCCTTGAGAACAAGGCGAGCCATCAACCCTCTTGGCGACGGCACAGTGGAACTCTCAATGAAAGCACCAATGTCGGTGTCAAAACCGGCGGATCTCGGGTAGGGGGTCCAGAACTGTGGGTCTAGGATCAATGGTAACAGGAGACGGGGGACACGATGTTTACCCAGGTTCGGGCCCTCTCTATGGAGGTAATACCCTACTTCCTGCTTGATTGATCTTGATGAATATGAGTGTTACAAGAGTTGATCTACCACGAGATCGTAATGGCTAAACCCTAGAAGCCTAGCCTATGCGTATATGGTAATGAATGTGTCCTATCCGGAATATGCTCTCTGGTTTATATAGACACCAGAGAGATCTAGGGTTACATGGAGTCGGTTACATAAGAAGGAATCTTCATAGTTGATCGCCCAGCTTGCCTTCCACGCCAAGTAAAGTCCAATCCGGACACGGTTATAGTCTTTGGTCTTTGTATCTTTATAGCCCGTCAGTCCGGCCCATGGATATCAGGCCGGACGCCCGAGGACCCCTTAATCTGGGACTCCCTCAGCGGGGCCTTGTGGTTTGACTACTCGTATAAATGTGCCAACGACCTGAGGAGGAGCAAAGAACCGTGAGGTATACTCAAGTTTTCCACTGGAGTACGACAGAGGAGCACAAAACACGGTAGCCCAGTGCCATATCCTCTACTCTCTACTCTTATTATATATTACTAGCGAGAGGCATTGTTCTATTGGCTATAAAGAATGATCTAATTTGCTAGTCATCTCATTTTTAGCATTGTTCTATTCATGCCTCACAGAGAAGGTGACACGTGCGGCGAAACACCCGAAGCAAAAGAAGAAACACAGGAGCAAAAGAAGAAGGAAGATTATCACCCCCAAAAAAGAAGGAAGACGCACACACAAGTCTGGGGCGCTGCTCTCACTACATGAAGGGTTGCTGGCCGCGGAGTCATAACTGCTTCTTCATCGCCTCCATGAGCTCCATCTCCTTGCGCGTCTCCTTCGCCATCTTCTTCATTGTGTCCATGGCGCGGGATTTCTCGACGCGATCCTTCATCATCTGTTCCACGGCCACATTACGTACCTTGACAGGAGCCAGGTGCTCGATGCGGAGCTTCGCGAACTCCTCCTTCTGTTCCATGATGAGGGCCTGCAGCATCTTCATCGAGGAACTACTATTGTCATGCAGCTTATTCTAGCCGGCATTCTCCTCCTTCAGCAGGTCAAGCTCGTGGCAGAGCTTCGCCTTGTCCTCTTGAAGTCGCAGGATTTCGCCGGTCGCCTTCTTCTCCGAGGCAATGCTCTTCTTCAGCAGCATCACCAAGCCGGCGGTCAACTCCCTCTGCTCATTGAGCTCAGTGGGCATGTCGTCGAGGCTCTCCTTCAGTAGCTCCACCAAGCCGTGGATGAACTCCTTCTGCTTATTGAGGTGCTTATTGAGCTGATCGGGCATGCCGTCGAGGGATAACGACTCCAGCGCCGCCAGCTCGGCATGTTCGCCTCCACGGCTAGGGCGCTCCTAGGAGCCATCGCCTGCCCGTGAGAGATCTTTCGAGGTCTCTGCGTGGCGGCGAGCCCTCTTTTTTTCCGCAGCCTTGGTTGCCGCTCCCTTGTTACGAGTAGTTATCGACCTAGAGCTCTGCACACCGGCCATGGCAAGGACGGACGAAGAAGGAGGACTTATGAGGAGGAAGGTAGAGTAATTTTCGGTTAGGTAGTTCCCCTTTTTATAACCTAAGTACTAGCACTAGTACTAAAACCTGCATAGTGGGAACACGTTAGGTTAGGTACGTACTGGTAGGTGTGAGCAAGCTTGCACTTAATTGTAGCCCTAGTACTCTGGAATGTGATGGGAACAAGGTAAAGATTAATTGATGGTTTTGGTTTCAGGCCCGAAACGGCTCCCGATGAGTTTAGTGGAACATAAATTTCAAGTACTCCCGATGAGTTTAGTAGAAAATAAATTGTTTAACATAAAAAATATATCATTAAAAAATAGAATATTTGAAGTTTGTAATGATATATTTTTCATAATGTATGCCTCTTATTAAGTTGGTCAAATTAATGACCTAGGTACACGTGCAAGACTTGTAAACTGAGATAGAGGGAGTACTACACTGCTCAAATGCAGTCGCACAAGTCAGTGATGTAACTGGTCGTACATGTCAGACCAAGCCGATGCGTGTCCCTTCGGTGAGACGCGGGTCCGACCGACCGTCTGTTGGTGCGACCGACCGTAAAGTACTTACACGATGGAGACTTCTGGTTGTGGCTTCGGTTGATTGTCACGATCAAGCATTGTAAAACTAGTGATAAATCAATTACCATCTTTTTCGAAACGACCAGGTACTTTTTACATGAAAACAATACATATAGATGGAGTGATTGTCAAGGTTGCAAACTGACATAGCGTTGCAAGTTCACTGCAGCAGCAACCGACTAGGTCACTGCATCGCTGCCGGGGAAGGAGGGCAGCTCACCTCACTTACGATGCATGCCCAGCGGCGCCGCCGCAACTGGTCCCGGGATTTGGCTTCTCCTACCGCCCATTTGAACAGTTGCACCGGCTGCTCATGCCATTGCGCAGGCATGCACGTTCTTTCCTCCGCAGTCGACTCCGTGAATATGATCTCTGCCATTAGTCCTAGCTCGAAATCAACACGATGCTGCCAGATGCTGACATCCCTCAGCATCTCTCGCCTGAGATCGACTTGCGCCTCCGCCTTGTGTTGCGCCAGGCACAACTCCTTGGAACTTCTCTCCAATCGATGCAACGCTTCCTCGATCCGATTTGACCTTGCTGCCCACCACCTGAAACGCAGCCCTGGCATGTCCTCGGGCGCCACCGATCTGTGATTCCAGAGCAATGGATCCCCTCTAAAAGACATGTGGGTTTCTCTCAAAGGCGGCAGTGCTGCGGGCCGCAGCGAGAGGGCAGCCCGCGGGGTCCTGGGATCTAAGGGATTATCCATGGCGGGATTCGGTGGGCGAGGCGGGGAGGCGAGCCTAGGCGCTGGGAGAGCCCTACGAGGCTAAGATAAAGATAGTACTACTCCATTCCGTCCATATTTAAATACAAAGGCCACCAATAGTAGCCCTGGCAAAAATTGATCATGCTGCGTGCGTCCTGGTTTATTGGCCCCCTTTTTTTGCCACTTTTTATGTCATGCATAAATATTATGTTACTTACAAATATGGTCAAAAATTGGCACCAAATACGAAGGAGACCAATGGAAGTACTGGCACCCCATGATTTAACTACTCGCATGCGCGAAGTGGAGTAGTAATGTCTTTCTTCCGCCCTCACGTCCACTCAATTTGCATGCGCTGTATTAATTGACCATCAATGAAATGAAGGACTTTACACCCGTCAAATTATCACATGGGGTGGATCTTCGTACAAAAATGCCTCGCCCCGTGTACCCGCATGTGCGTGCGAGGGAATGAGTGCGTGCGTGGCATGCGTGCACATCTTCGCTTCGTGCATGTACCGCCAGTGTGGCTCAGAGAGGACGAGTACATTCTTCTGGAAGCAGTAGCACGTCACTGTGATCAATGCACACAAGGAGGTCGCGACAATGCCTCCACATGTGCCACGTAGCTTCATGAACTGTAAGAGAGACACTGTGTAGCGTGCCATTGGAATTCTAATTTACGTGTTTGCACATACTCGAAGTACTAGTAAGGTACACGTGCATTTCATGCATCAGATTTGGCAACCAAATTATGAATAAATACCACACTATAGCATGTAAGCTCTGAGTCATATATGCCTGATGTAGACCTTTGTTTAATTCTTATAGTTCATCTCATTCAAAATAAATTAGGTTTTATAAAAAAGCTCAGGCCTCTTTGATTCGTAGGATTTCCAAAACTCGTGAATAGGAAACACATGGGATTAGAGTGGAATGTCGTCTTGAATCCTACAGGATTGTACGAGTGTTTGATTGTGCATAGAAAAAACACAGGATTCTTTCAAAGTGGTTTGAGTGGATGGGATGCTTCCTATGAAATCTAGTGCAAATGAATCCTATGAAAAAATTTCTATGGTTTACAATCCTACGAATCAAACAACCAAGATAGGAAAAATTCCTAAGGATTAGAATCCTCCAAAATTCCTTTGAGAACCCTTTGAATCAAAGAAGCCCTTAATCTATTTTATGATTCATGGAATTGTGCGTTGTAAAGCATAAAGTAAAAACAAATAATGGCAATTCAACTAGAAAAAAAGTTTGGGCAGTTTTGATACGGAAAATTCTAGAACAAAGGAGAAGCACTTGTGTTTTGAGGTTTGTGCATTATGCTTAAGTTCAACCATGGAGTCTGCTAGATTGTACATGTGGCAAAATCCAGTGGGGGCTAGAAGATGGTGCGAGGGGCCAAGTGGAGGGAGACTATGAAGTAGTGCAAAAGTGCGAGATCGATATTTGAAGAGAGGGGCAAGAACGTGTGCTGTGGCGGAGCCATGAAAAATAAATAAGCTAGGGGGCCAAACATTGCTAATCCTTTACGAGGAGGGCCAATTCATCAACTTAAACCATTTTACCAGCAATTGTCTAATGATCACATTCATATTAGCCTCAATATATAGTGATGTTAGGGGGGGCTTGCTGCCCCTGTCTTCGCCACTGTGCGCGCGTCTCAGAGATGAAGCGGAGGCATGGATGATGAGAGGGGGACGTTGGATATATAATTTATGTGGGTGTATTAGCTATGTAATCCTATATAGAGAGGTATAGATTGATCGATGTGGACGTGGGAAAGAGGGTGAGACCTCACTAGATACTTAGATTGATCGTTTTGTGTGGAAATCTGTGAAAGACCTAGCTATATATACACACACATAGAGGAACATCGATCGTTGCGCATGCACATGAGAGATAAAGAATGCCCGATATGATGGGGAGGGGAGGTGTGTGTGTGTGCATGCATGGGAGACCGACCTGAAGAAAAAGAGTGCATGTGTGCAATGGATAATGCCGACTGGTACTGTGTGTGCATGTATGCACGAGAGAAAGTTAATGGTACAATTATAAAGAGAAGATGACTGTGTGGGTGTAAAAGACTAGGTGACGTCATAATCAATGTAAAGTAGAATTCAAATATTTGAATAAGAGATCATGATGTTTGAAACCCATGCATGCATGAATATAACTGAGATATGCGTGGTGTGGTTTGGAAACGAGCATGTTGTACTGTATACACATTGAACAAGGTCAGACTGATTTGTATTTGAGATATCGATGGCAAACATCGTTTGGCCACATTGCATCCGTGCATGGACACACTATTCTAATTGGAGATGATGGGTGGCTTTCGCATCAGATATCTATATCTATACCCCTATATATATATATATTACATTTTATATTTTTTATATAGTGTGCGGATAACTTTAACTTTGAAAGATGGTCGTTGGATGAGGCCAATCCGATGGTGCAGAGATGGCAAATTTGAGCACAACTGGCCATTGGATATCATCTAGATTCCACCAGATTTTGCCACATGTACAACCT
Source organism: Aegilops tauschii subsp. strangulata (assembly GCF_002575655.3). Lineage (NCBI taxonomy): Eukaryota > Viridiplantae > Streptophyta > Magnoliopsida > Poales > Poaceae > Aegilops > Aegilops tauschii. The sequence goes on from NC_053039.3 coordinate 357,004,630, forward strand.
AGAAGACTCCATGGTTGAACTTAAGCATAATGTACAAACCTCAAAACACAAGCACTTCTTCTTTGTTCTAGAATCTTCCGTATCAGAATTGCCCAAATGTTTTTCTACATGATTTGCCATTATTTGTTTTTACTTTATGCCTTACAATGCACAATTCCATGAATCTTAAAATAGATTAGCTTTCTTATAAAAACTAGATGATTTTGAATGAAATGAACTATAAGAATTAAACGAACATCTACATCATGCATATATGACTCAAAGCTTACATGCTATAATGTGGTATTTATTCATAATTTGGTTGCCAAATTTTATGCGTGCAATGCACGTGTACCTTACTAGTCTAAATGGTGTTTGTGTGTGTGTTGTGCTTGTTAAACACATTGTACGTAGTATATCATACATGATTTAGATTCCGAACATCTAGCTAGAGCATACATGTACTATGATTTGAATTCAACATAAGATCTATACATATATTTGAATTTGAGATCGTATGCACATGTAGTTCGTATTTATGTAGGAATTTACTTCTCCTATATTCATGTCATGTGTTGTGAAGATAATATTTAGATGGTTGTATAACTAACCCGAGTACAATCCCATTCAAACAGGGAAAATGTACTCAAATTTAGTCCATATGCTAGACAACACACATTGTTTTTTTATTGTTGAGGGAAGTGCAAATTGTTTTGGTACTGTACACGTTATGTTTGTTGTCCTAATTTTTTTTTGTTTTTTTGTTGTATTTGAATGCATTTCTAGTAATATAGTAAAACGGGACATAGCTCTCTCTAGTGATGAGGTGCGAATTGTCTTTTTTGGGGTACACGTTAAGCTTGTTCTCCCGAAATTTCAAGCCACGCCTTGTTATGCCGAAATTTCAAGCTAGCGTCTGTGTCTATCATGCTGCAAAACTCCCGCCTCTTCAACCCGCGCCTTGTTACCCCGAAATATTTAAGATATATCTTTGTCTCGTTGTGCTCCGACAACTCCCTCCATCTCAACCCGCACCTTGCTATTCCAAAATTACAACGCGCGCGAAAACTCCCACCTCCTGTGAAATCCCAACACGCGAAATGCCCGTGATACCCCTGAACCAAAAGAACCGCCTAGGTCAAATCGGTGGGGGTACTTTCGTAACTTACCCCACATTTCGGACAAGTGCGTACCTAAGCCATGGTTCCCCGCTCCCATACCATCCGCCCACCCATTCGTACACCGAGGCCACGAAAACCCGCGAAGCCCCACACCCTCCTCCATCCGCCACCCAGCCGGAGCCTCTTCCCCGACGACGTCGTCCACAGCAACACCTCGACGTACCTCATCCACCATACCAGATGAGGATCCGTCGTTGATCTCGTCATCCCGCCGGTTCAGCCACCCCATCCTCCACCTCCAAGGAGCTGCCCCGACGTTCCCCTCGTCTTTCGCACCACCTCCATTCCCACATCGCCATCTTCACCTGCACCACCGGAAGAGAATAATCATCACTGTTTCCTCGGATGAAGCTGAGGCCTAATGGGCGCCACCAAAGAGGTTGTACACTAATCACCGCATTTTCTTCTTGATTCGATCTCACGGTGCTGCCGGCGCTCGGTCCCGAGCCGACACGGCGCGGCTCCATCCACGGCGGCGTCGCCGGCCACTTCCTCCACGGCGTCGCTCCCTCGGCGGCGACATCCACATTAGTAGGAGCTGCTGCTGCTTTAGCTCTCGCTCGCGCTGCTGCTCTGCTCTTGCTCTCGCCCCCTTCTTGGTCTGCTCTTGCTATTGCTTTTCCTCTTGCTGCTGCTCTCGCTCTTGCTCTTGCTTGCGATGCTACTCCGATTTAGCTACACTTCAGTCGACTGAATCGACTTTTGGGTCAGTCGATTTTCAGGGGGAGGGGGGGCTCGCCGGAGTTAAGGAAGAACCAGCCATAGCAGGGAGGGGGCTCGCTGGAGAGGTACCCCCACTATCTATCTTAGGGTTCAGGGTGGGGGCGGTGGTGGGGCGGTGGCGTGGGGATCGCCAGAGAAAAATATCGGCACGGGGAGGGGCTAGAGGGATGGCCGAGGCGGCGGCGGACTGGCGGTGGGGAGTGGTTTCGGGGTGGGCGGGGTGGCGCACCGCCGACCGCGGGCGGCGGGGGCCGGCTGTTTGGCCGGTGGTGGCTGGCAGCTCAGGGTAGCCTCACCTGATGCTGCTACACGACCAGCTGCCCCGGCTCTCGCACGCGCTACTGCTACTGCTTTTCTGCTACTAGTGCATTTAGTTTCGACAGTTAAGTTCAGTTTCGACAGTTAAGTTCAGAGATGAGCGGCTGATGTATTTTACATCTAGCACTTTGTGGTTATGTATTTTACGTCATCTATTCGAGATGCTATTAGAATTCCACTCAGGTTAACGTTGTCTCTCTTGTCCTGCTTCAGCCTCGGCGTCGTACAACTCACCGGAGCTGCTCGAACGACGAAACCCTCCATCACAACGGAGCAGTACCCTGGGCTCCATCTCCAGACGCCTAAGATCTTCTTCCCCTCCTCCGATAGCCAAGTCAGCCGGATCATCCTCACCGACCAACCCAATCATGCTGAGATCGACATGGCTTCGCCAAAGAGGTTGTACACTTGTTGCATCTCTTTTTACTCTACATGTTATATATATATTATCCACTGAGCACACGCAGTAACGTGAAATACGATTAGTTTCTCCTACTATATGACAAGCAGTGAGGTACCACGCTACTTAGCTATCTGTGATGGATTCTCTTGAATGCCATCATTATTAATCTCTGCGCGTTTGAGCTGTGCATTTGTCGATGGGCCTGGGAATTGAGCTAGTAGGGCAGCGGCCTGGGTCCAAAGTAATAGAAGTAGCAGAAAAACATTTTTTGAGTGTAGGCTTTTCCTTCATCAAGCCTGCCTACTAGGATCGCCAGTGCTTGAAAGAAAAAGTGAAGGAAAAACATAGGAATTGGAAAATTTCCTATGGTACTACTATTCATGAATTTGGTTCAAAGGAATGGAGCAAAGGAAAACTGTAGGATTTGTTCCTTTAGTGTCTCCTTGAAATAAAAACCGTAGGAATTTTAATTTCCACTTGTCCTCCTTTTCAAATTCCTATTCATGAAGCACAAGACTAAGAGATAGTAGCATAATAGCATTATAACCGTACATTTTCTTGTGGTTTGACTTAATCTCACCTTGCTTCTTTGCATCCTCTGATCTTCCAATTCTTGTGAATCAAACACCCAGATTGGCATAAATCCTGTGCTTTTAAATTCTCTGTTTTGCACGTGCATTCCTATCCTATTCTTGTCTATTTCCTATCCCTGGATTGTTAGAATCCTCAAATTCAAACAAGCCCTTACACAATTACTTCTGTTACAGATATGTGTCAAAGAAAACCTTGTGTGGTTTGTCCTGCTCCTGCTGCGCAGTGTTCCACCCCATCTTAGCTGCTCCAACGACGGAAGGGTTCACCACAACAGGGATCCGCTCTCCAGACTGTCTTTCGCCGCCTCAGATCTTCTTCCCCGCCACCGCTAGCCACGACAACTGCATTACCATCATCAACTGAGCAGATGACCTTGAGGACTACACGGGTCCACAAGAGAGGTCTCACTCTTCCGTGTCTGCTTTCGTTATGCATCGCTTAATATGATGATATGCTAGTTTATCGTCATGTTCACCTATTAGACTCCGAGTCAGGTCCATACTAATGCTAAAACTTGAGTTTTTAAATGGTTGTGGGGTACATATTGGGGCAGCAATCAGTACTATCTGTCTAATATCTGGTTAATCTCGTGTGTCTACTATGATTTTCATGTTGGGTGCAAACAAACATTAAAGGAGCCATTATCTGTATTTTTTAATTAAATCTATTATCTGCCTACTATCATTGGTTTTGGGTCTATCCACAGTTTGCTACCATCACTCTGGATTTGTGCATGCACTCCTTACATAATCTCACTATGTTTTATTCCTATGCACGTCAGTTATTGTACACAATGGAACTAAACATGTAGAGCAAAAGAGATGAGCCTTGCGTGGCAATAAAATTTCATGCAGATGTCGCTCCATGGTGGGCACAAAGGAAGCCCCGCTCCACCCATTTTGGTTCGTAATCAAGAGGAAGATAACTGTTCTGAGGGGGATTCAGAAGGAGAAGACCACTCTTATTTACACCCTGAGGTCTTCGCTCTAACTTGGCATGCTGGTGTTGGTAATATCATGAATATGGTGCCTTGCATTGCTTACTGGATACATCAAATATGTCATCTGCTTAGTTTAGACATGCTTTGTGTCAATGCCATCTGTTTAGTTTGTTTATCGTATATGTGAATCATGCAATGCCATCTTGTTTTGCCAGGCATCATATATGTGAATTTTGCAATGCCACCCCGGTTAGCTAGTCATCTTATATGTGAATTATATCATGCCATCATTTTTTTGTTAAATTTGTCAATAATTTTAGTACATTCAATTACTCTTCCCGTGCATCAGCCATTCGGCACGGTCATGGAAAAAAAATCTGAACTGGAAACAAGGTCTTCAGAGCAGACAATGCTATCTGAAGAAGCGCATGTCTTGCTGGTTATGGATAGCTCCTCAGAGGAGGATTTAGAGATAGATGACCAGCCCTATTTCCCCCCCCCCCCCCCCGAGGTGCATGCTCTCACTTGGCAGGGTTATGTTGCTCATATCGTGCGTATGGTATCTTGCATTGCTATGTCATTTGCTTAGTTTAGACATGCTTTGTGTGAATGCCACCTGTTTAGTGTCTAATTACCATATATGTGAACTAGCAGAGTGACCCGCGCATTTGCGCGGCTAGGTTGACTACATATATTGTTATATTTGGGATATTTCTCTTTGCCAACTTTATGGCCTCTTACTCATATATTATCTAATTTAATTTGCCATGAATTATGTGTCATATCAATAAAATATAGTAAAAGAGCAAGTTTCGATGAAACATGGTCAGATTATTGAGTGCGTTGTAGTTTGTTGTTAAAATTCCTTAGTCTGTGAACTTAGAAGACGGGCGCAATATCGTATATAGACTTCTATACCAATCTTCATGTTTCCCAACATCGATCCTCTCCTAATCCATTCTTATGTATCTTTGTACCAATATGTCTTTCGATTTCCAAGAATTGGATCTTGACACGAATGGCTTCTATGTATACCAAATGGTCTCTTGTTCCTCCCAAATCAATCACCGGCTGCATACATAGTTGCCTTGACTTTCTTCATCCACGCAACACATTGGCTACCTACATATATATCCACACACACACACTCATCTTAATATCACCAGTTACCTCTGTCTACTGGTATTTGTGCTTAATAATTTTCTCTCATTTTGTTCCTTCATAACTCCATCATGTTTATGGTTTCTTTATTGGTTTGCAATATCTTTACTACCAATTGTAAGCATTCATGCATGCTCATCTTGGCATGATTGGTTATCATTGTATATTAGTATTTGTGTGTTCATAGCTTGAGGATTTTCTCCGGTACTCTTCATTGCTTAAGGATGTTTCTGTCTTCACTTCATTCGTATCTTATTCATTTTCATCATGTCTCTATTGTCTTCATATCAAATCTTACTGTACATATTTCAAGATACGAACCCAACTACTAATTACGTGATATTTTCATGAAAATATACATGTCAAAATGGTACAGTGGTATATACATGATTAAAAATATATAATATTTCATCCAAGAGCTCGCATAATTTTCTTTAAAAAATGTACTTTGAATTAAAAAAGGACAATTCAAGCAGTATAATGAGCTATGTGTCACCATTGTGCCTTCCAGTTTTCTTCTAACATGTATACTTTCCGATCAGTTTGTTGTGCTTAGTACTGGAAACTGGAGTATACTATCATATTTCGTATTATCAAATGTAAATTGCTATACTTATGATCATCCATATAATTAATTGTGGTAGTCAATATATGTGATTGAATACTTGCGCTTCTTAGGTGGCGATTTGAATTTATATTTAGATAATATGAATTTTAAATTTTGTTTCAGTGGCCATGCCAGCCAGAAGAACCTCTTGGTCATAGTTAATTTTTGTGATAGTTTTATTTAAAGTGTACAACAATTTTATTTTATTTTCGCAAAAGCTCTGGCGTCAACGACCCCCATAGCTTGTACGTGGCGCCATCATTGTTTCCTATATCTCGTTACATTCCTTGTTTTTAGATTTTGTTGCAAAACTTTGCTAAATTTTAATAGATCTGTGTTTATATATATATAATTATAGATGCTATTATAATTTAAATAATTTATGATGAATAAAACGTTATTAATTTTCCTTGACCCCTCAAACTATTTATAGGAATGTTCTTAAATATATGTGCTTAATTGGGTCTTATTATAGCCCTCTTAATTTACATGGCTTAATCGCCTTTAGTAGATTTATGTTAGTTGATTTCTATAAATTTATTTGTTCTACATATGCTCCCACATATTTATCTATAATACCTAAATAGTTCATCCCCACTATCCTATTTCTCTTGACATGCAGCCTATCCACCTCAGCAGCCTTGCCACCTCATCAATTACTGTTCTTTTTATCTTTGTGCAGCTCACCACGTCAGCATTTGTTTTAAAAAAGTTGTGTGATTCGACTCTGGTAACCGAAGAGGCCTCTGTGGTCTGTAGACGACGAGTCAGTGTTAATATAATGGATAAAGGGAGTCCAACAAAAGCCCATTCGTCGATCTCTTCCACGCACCTCTTCTCCAGCGCGCACGCCCCCTCCCGCGGTCCCGGGGCTCCCCTCTGCGCACGCCTCCTCCCTGGAGGTGCTCTTCCGCCTCCTGCACCGCGCGCTGCACCACCCGCGCCTACCGCTCGCTCGACCTCCAACTCCGACTCGCGGCAACCGACGCCTCCTCGGCCTTCCGCGCCGACCACCATCTCAAGAGCCTCCTCAGGCAGGAACCATTGTCCCGGCTCCCTTCTTCGTAAGGCCCGGCGGCCAGGCTCCCGCCAGACGCATCTCCGACAGGGCCGGTGGCCCGGCTCTCATCTGCATTCGGCACTGTGGCCGAGACTCCAGTAGGACCCCGTTTGCAGGAAACCATCCGGTTGATGTCCAATCAGCACTCCCAATTGTCAAGGTATCAATGTACCGATTTCAGTATCGCAGGGCTCTCCACCACGTGCGGGCATCAATTGATTCAGATAGAATCGAACAAGTTTGATTTTTATTTTATTTGTGTGGATTTTGCAGCAAGGATGCTCCTGATGACAAGTCGATGGGAATTTTTAGTAGGGGAAACATCTAGATACGAACCACTAGATAGGTTTAGACCTGTAGTATCTTATTGGAATTGCTGATTTTCTTGATATAGCATGCACATATGCATGGGTATGGTACTGCTATCGCTCAGACTATGGAGAGCAATCCATGATTCAGGTGGAGTTATTCTTGACCATTTTTTTCCTGGTTTATACCAGTTGCGATCACCATTGATACACACCTATCCAGCCAGATGGGCAATGTTCAATTGTGTTTTCATGTAAGTATTTCCCATGCTATGATCAAATACTAGCGCTGGTGGAAGCTATGGGATTTCCTTGCAATGTGCAAGATGAACCTCTCTATCAGTGGCGGCAATGTTCCCGTCAGCAAGGTACATGGGATCCACTAAGGCATGATCCTTTCCCCTTTTTCTTACATTATCAAATCTGGATGTCACTTGATCTTGAATCAGTAATTAACTATCCATCACATATTAGGATTGAAGTATCTGTTCTGCTATAATTCATTCAGATATGTGCATTGGCTTTTGTTTCAGAGAAGTTTCGATCTACTTCCATCAGCAGTCCATTGGTGGATCTCTTTGTGGCTATTATCTATCAGCCTGCCAATATTGTATTTGGTTAGCAATTGTAGACTGCAGGATGGGTGAAGCAGACGCTTAATTAAGTTGAGGAATGGCATCCAAGATTTATCCCCTTCACGATCAGAGCCCTTCCCACACAACTTGGGGTGTCAGCTCTGTTTACTGGTATTGAGGTAGTCTGCTTTTATTGACATAGCTGGGGAGCATGAATGTAGAAGCGGAGAAAGTTTAAGCTGGTACAAGAGTACTAAAAAAGATTCGAGAAGTAACTGTTTTGACTTCCGTCATAATTCTAGCAGATGAACCCCTGTTGTACTACGTGTTTCTATCCGACCCATAAGTAGTACGCATGGACAGACCTAAAATGAAATTTGGCTTTACGCCAAATGTAACAAATCACCTTGGGTTTGGAAGATAACTGTACTCGATGCTCATGTGTGATATTTGTTGTCTCATGAGACACTTGGTTATTTGTAATTACCGAATATCACTGGTGATGGGTCAAGTAGTCTAGGCCCTGACAGAAAATGATTTTTGATTGTTTTGCATAAGATTTATGTTTTTTTTTTCTCATTCATGGTTATATGTAGATCATATACAGTAAGGTTCTCCGAAGTATGTGTACAGTTAGCTTATGTGTGATCACCTACCAAATCTCTGGTAAATAATACATGGAATCCACTATATTATATCATATTTTTATCAGTTTGCCTAAATTAATGTGTTTGTTTCAGTATATTCTACAGGGAGCTCTATTCTGTAGTGCTCTTTTCCGTTGGTATCTTCCATGAAAAACCGCCATTGAACTAAAAGTATGTCAAGCCAATATGATCATTGGTTAATGCTTGCATGTGATGATCGTTTTTAGTACATGGATAACTTGGACCTCGATGCTTATCTATATGTAAGTTCTCATGCTCTTGACAACCCAATAATTTGAGACAATAGGAATAGGTTTTTGTGTTGACAGGAAAAAGGGAAAATAAATTGGTACTCTTTCTCCAAATGATCTTGATCTTGATTTGTTCTCATTGTGATATTAGAGCTTCATCATTCAACGTCAATTATAGCAAAATACTACAGTGGTCATATTCGTTTTTAGTTTTTGTTCTTTGATGAGGTCTTAATAACCATGTAGATATAAGGATTGGTTTACTCATATGAGATTACTTATGGCATATCACCACAATTAGTAGAAAATTTGATCTCATAATTCACATTTTTATAAGTTCAATTCTATTCCAAGTGCGGTGTTTATTACAGTTTTTTATATCTTAAGATCATATATTGACTTTGCAAGCAAAGTTATTTAATTTATATTATCACGTGTGTACAACTAAGAGGTCCCGCAACAACGTGCGGGGTATCATCTAGTTTTTTTAATTCCTCATGTCTTTTAGGCATTTTGCATTTCTCACGTACACTCAAATGCCCAAGCAAACGAATATAGTGTTCCCAATAGCAAGCGCACATGCATACATGTGACCCGAGAACATGCTGGGTAATTGATTTTCTTTTTACTTGTGCGGTAGTTATTATGCTTAAGGGCCCACCCAAATTATCAGGTACAGTCGGATTGGTTGGTTACTACTCTGTATAGGGTAGGAACACATCTTCCATATTGTTTTTTTGTGTGGATTCTGATTGTCTTTTTTTACTGGAGAATTCCTGTTGCCTTAGTTTCTAATGGAATATTTTTGCCTTTCTTACAGGAGGATTCTGATTTGGCTCCTAATATTACGTACATGTTTCCTTTTCTCACGTACATGGTGCATTTTGGCAATCGTGGCCTCGTGGGTTTCTCTATCATGCATCTTTGGACCTGGTTCCTTTAAATCTGAGCCGTTTCTTTTTATGTGCTTAATCTGAGCTGTTACTGTTCTGCTGTATTAATAATAGATTTATATAGCCCAACTACAATACGGGCTACATATTTGTTGGAGGACATATGCTTTGTGGTGTCCTTTGTTTCTACAGTACGTGATTGTTTCTTTCTATGAGAAGTTTGTGAGCAACTAAGGATACTTCCTAGGCATATTTCTTTTGGGCTGATATTTCATGTCTATCTGATTGATTTTCTTCTTCTTTTGTGAAGATAAGTTTTCTAGTACGTACATGTGATCTATTAATTTATACGTGGCATGTTTCTTTTTTCTATGGAAAGATCTGTCTGTAGGTTTCTCTTTCCTTCTCTTTGCTTAGTGTACATGTACGTGTCCATAATAGACTTAGTTTGGATGCGTCATATCAATCCGGCCGGAAGCTGATGGTCTCGTGTCCGATGGTAACACCTATTCCTATATACGTATAACTTTTTTTCCTTCCTTTTCTTCGTTTGAATATAGTAACACTTTTTCTTTTCTTTTTACATTACGTGGGTGCATTTCATACCTGTCAAGGTGTTAAAACATGCACAAAATATTGTTGTACGTAACTTCTATATCTTTTAATCTCAACCGTTATAATGTAAATCAACGCATTATATATTTTTAACATATGTGGACAAACGTGATGGCTTGTTTTACTTCTGTTTTGATTATATAATAGATTATGCGATGCCATCTTGTTGCAAGACATTATATATGTGAATTATGCAATGCTATCTTGTTGCAAGGCATTATATATGTGAATTATGCAATGCCATATTGTTTAGCCAAGCGTCATATATGTGAATTATATCATGCCGTCCTTTTTTTGTATTTCTCGTTGCATTTATCGACAATGATTGTATATTCAACTGCTCTTCCTGTGCATCAGCCATTTGAATTGGTGATGGAGAAATCTGCAGTGAAAACAAGGTCTGTAGAGAAGACAATGCTACCTGCTGAAGCAGATATCTTGCTGGTTACAGATAGCTCTTCAGAGGAGGATTCAGAGGCAGATGACCAGTCCTATTATCCCCGAGGTGTATGCTCAAACTTGGCAGGGTTATATTACTCATATCATGCATATGTTGTATTACAATGCTTAGTTTTTACATCATATGCACAATATTGAATGCCATCTCCTTAGTTGACACATCATATATGTGATTGCCCTCTACTCACTTGCTTAGTATATAAATCATATATTTAAATTATATCATGCCAAGATGTTTACATAGACAGCATGTATCTGAATTATGGCATGCCAACCCATTTTCTCAAGACATAATATAGTTGTATCATCTCATCCTGTTTACATAGTCATCATATTTTGAATTATGTCATTCTATCTTGTTTAGTTAGCCATCATACATTTGAAATTGTGTCATGCTATCCTGTTTAATTACCCATCATATATGTGAAATTATGTCCTGCTATTCTGTTTGGTTAGACAACATAAACGTGAATTAGTTCATGCCCTGTTTTCTTTCCAACTATCCATTGCACGGGTCTATCTTACTATGTCTGTACATTCAATTACTTTTCTTGTTTATCAGCCATTTCAATTGGAGGGGTGATGGAAGTATCTGTGGGAGTAAAAACACAGTCTTCAGAAAAGATTGTACTACCCGTCGATGCAGATAGAAACACGGTTGTACTTGCCCAAGAACCAGCCCCACCACACATAACTCAGACTCACGCAGATTGTACCCCTACCCAGTTGGACAGAGAACTAGCAACACCCCTTCTAACCCCAACCCCACCAGATAGTAACCCAGTTCCAGTTGACATAGCACCGTCTCCACCACAGAGCACCCAAACACGAGCAGTTAGTAAGGCAACTGCAGTGCCCAAAGCACAAGGACTACCACTCTGAACCCCAAGTCAACGCTTAAAGCAGAAGAAGAACTGTTCTCAGGTCAGGTTCCGTAGCTATTGTTCATACTACTTTGCTCTTGCATCACTGTATTTACTCATACCAACTAATTTCAAATTGAAGGATGCAATTGAAACTCCAATGGCACGACAGGTATGTTTTAAACCTGTTTCTTTAACGTGTTTGCTGTTGTAACTTGCTATATGTTGATTTCAGTTTCAATTGAATAAACAGTTATGTTCTCATGCCATGCACATTACAAGTGTTGTTATTGCTGTGTAGTTTCCCACACTTATATTCTGTCTATGCTGCTTTGTCTTAAATAGATATGATTCAAACTGTATCTATCTTGATTTGGCAACATAAACTAGAATGATATAGACCATACAGTGACCATACTACATAGATATATGTTTGTTTCATATTGTTATCCTGTCCACCTTACTACTCAACTGGTTTACCAAAATGAGTTTCATATGCTACATTGTAAACCTGTGATGTGTTTGTTTGTTTCTCTTTTAGAATGCGGATAAAATATTGGAGAAGAGTACCCCATTATGCAATGGTAAAGGAAGTAATGCAGATAAGGTTCAAGATAGTGAGACATCCCTGTTGGTCTCCAAGAAAGCTGATAAAAACTATATTGAAGACACTGAGACAACCCCAAAGTCCTGTCTTGTTGTAGTGTTCGAGTTACTGGCTACTACTGCTGGCACCAGCTCTTCGAACTCGCTACCTGAATCAGTTCGGCTTCTTGAGTCTCAACTTCAAGTTGAAAGACATCGATCAGATGTTATGCGACAGGAAGCCGAAGGACTGAGGAAGTCCCTGCAGAATTCAGATGCATACTTTCTGGTGCAACATCAAGTGCTGCAGGATTTAAGCGCCAAACAAGAGAAAGTTAATAAGCTTACTAAGCATCTTGCCAGCATTATGGGTACCCAGGATATTGTTTCTTGAGCTCTTCTGAAGTGGTTTCAGTTCTGGACTTGTTTTGCTGCGGCGTTTATTTGCACTGGTCGCCAACTTTGACAACTAGTGTATATGATATGCTACTTTGTTCCCTATATTTGCAGTGGTGGCGAACTTTGATGCCCTGTGGATGTAATATGTGTAATAGCCGTGATAGCCTAGCGTAAGTTGCTTGCTTATTTATTTGCTTGTTGTCTTGTTTATTTGTTTGCTTATAGTCAGAGCAGTTCTTTTTCCGCGGTTTGCTAGTGGCCGCAATAACCTATTTCTTAAAACTATGCCACAATAACCACGGGCTACATATTTAATGTAGTTACCATGGGCCTCCTACGGGCCCTAGAAACAATGGGCCTTCTTAGGGCCATAGAAAGAATGGGCCTTCTACGGGCCGTAGCATCAATGGGCCTTCTACGTGCCGTATGATCGATAGGCCAAACATGGGCCAATAACAGACCGCATTATGGGCCATAAACAGGCTAGATTTGGAATCGCCCGTTCATGGGCCGACAATAACAGGTCGTCGTTTAATCGGTCGTATTTGATGACGTTATGAAAACAGTCCAACGGAGTAATGGGCCGCAAACGGGCCGATTGTAACCGCGGGATGAATTTGGCCCACGGGCAGAAAAGGCCAATGACGGGCTGTAAGTAACCGAATGCTGGAAATGAGCCCAAGAATAAATGGGCCCTGAGAAGGTCGAAAGATAACACGGGTTGTAAACGGCCCAATGGAATAATGGGCCGTTAATGGGTATAAAGGGGTACACTGTTCATTGCGGGCCAGATTCACCACGGGCCGTTAATGGGCCAAGAGTTACAAATGGTCTCGTATGGGCCGGAAGACATCATGGGCCATACATGGGCCGGAAGTTACAATGGGCTGGAATCATATTGGAAGGCCCAGATGAAGCTACTAGGCTTAATTCGGATAGGCCGTAACGGGCCATGAGTTAGCGGGCCGTAAATGGGCTATATACGAACAGGCCGTTAACAGGCTTTCCGTGGGCCGACCCGTTACCATTTGACCAAGTCAAACGGGCCGGCCTTTTCACCGGAATGGGCCTCTGTTGGGCCGTGCCACGTGTCGACGTATCATAGACGCCTCATGTCCAATGAATGGATGGCATCTGTCCCAACGGTGAGCCAACACATGTTTCCTCCGACCAATGAGAATTTTACACGTGGGAAATCCTCATTGGTCCGGGCTGTTAGCGGGTTATCGGATCCAAAACCGGACCCGATAGCTTAACGGCGTCCCGTTACGGTGGATGCCACGTGCCGGTCACCCTTGACAAAAGCACTTCCATGAGGCGCGATTTATCATCATGGAAGTGGACACTTCTGTGATGATAATTTTGGTAATTTCATGGAACACTTCTACGACAGCACATGTATGACTATCTTGATTCTGTCATAAATTTGTCATGGATGTACATGCATGCCAGAAAATGTGACCTACTGTGACAAACACGTATCATCACGTAAGTGTCTTTTTTTTGTAGTGTTGTCCCTCGCATCTGAATCACTTCAGATCTAGGGTTTGTGTTATGTTTCGCTCGAATGGAATGCTTAGCTCATTGTCTAGTATATTCTTCAGACCTACTAGCTCGTTCTATACATTTCTTTTGTTCAAAACATCTCTCAAATTCTACATCTAATTCTTCTTCAAAATGCTTTTTGCTCGATTTTTTTTTGCTGTGAGCATTTGTAACCTTGTCCCCATTTTCCCTTGTATCTATTCTAATTCACACGTGCATGACCGATGAAGATGATGTAATCATGGGTACAACGGACGAATCTAAGGCACCAAATGCAAAGGGCCCAACGATAGGCCCATCCACCGGCAAAAGGAAAAAGCATGAGCAAAGTCCAGATGGGCCAGAAGAAAATGCTCCGAAGAAAAGGAAAGACGGCAGGCAACCTTTCACAAACTCAGCTCAGTATATCTCTCGTGACAACTACAACACTGTTCCAGGAGAAGATTCGTCACAGAGAAGAAAGCGTCTGCAAAGGATTCGACGCCACTGGGTGCGCAAGTGGTTCCACTATAAAATGGTTCATCCTTGGTTTGCGAAGAACTTTGCTTTCCATCCTCCATGGGGTGACTGTAGTGAAATTGGCCTTGTCCGTGCAAGTGATCCCCAGGAAAGACCGCCACTTCAACCTGATGCTGATGAGTCGTCTCTCAATTCTCCCAATCATATCCTGATGAGTTGGCCAAGCGCCTGAAGAATGCCGAAAAGAGAGGTAAGAAGGCTGGAAAGGAAAGGGCCGGAGAAGAAGAAAATCGTCGTCTTATCAAATCAGACGTCGAAAAGAAAAAGGCTAACGGAAAAGAAAAACGCTGTTCTAAGATCAAGCATGATCCTAGCTCTGCTTTGAAGAAAAAGAGCGGATTGAAGGGAAGGCCAGCTAAACCAGTTACCAGAAATGATTAAAGTGATTCCTCCTATCAAGAAGATCCTCCACTCACAAGAGAAGAAGTTGATGCAACTCTTTCCGAGCAAGTGAACATCACTACATCCACCATCCTGCCTGATCTTCGAGCAAGTGCAGTTCCAATAGCACCTCCGAAGAAGATTTCTTTGAAGAGAAAAACGCCTCGTACCACTATCACTATGGTAGACCATGTGAATACAATCCCTCATCCTGAGGCAATTGATCTGCAAGACTTAGTTGTTGAAGCTCCAGTAAGCACAGCTAAGCCAGGAGAGAAAATTCCAAAACAGAAAGTGAAGCAAATCACAGCTCCCTCTACCGAGCAAAATGCTCCACGGGCTGATGTTGTGAAAGAAAAGGCTGCTAAATTTGCCCCAAAGTTGACACAAGCATTGGCTTCTATGCCTCTGACCGAGAAAAATATAGTACAGACTGCTCTTGTTGCACAGACTAATGTTGACTCTGATGCACCGGATTACTTCAATCAAGTGTTCATCATGGAGCAGCTTGAAAGATTTGTGGAGAACCTGTTTGATGGAGAAGTGGCATCTTTGCCCATTCCCTCTGAAGTAATTGCTCAAGCCACTGATCCAGTTCGAGACATGAGAGATGTTTTTGTTGAGATCAATGACCTCACCGCCCAGCTCAAAGAGCTTGACAACCGTATGAAGGCTATGAAATCCAAGTTTGTCATCAAGCAACTTGAAGAATCATATGTGGATATCAATAGAGCTTTGACTGTCCTTCGGCATAGGCGATCGGGATTTCATTCGGACCTCGATCAAATTGTTCGCAAGATCTGCCTCGATCATCAAGCCCAAGCCACTAGCTACAATGATCTTGTCAAAGGGCATATTGATTAGCCGAATCAGAAGAAGAAGAAGAAGAAAATAGCAAAGAAGAATGCTCCTCCTCTACCTACGATAGAAATCTCCTGAAGCTGAGACACAGAAAGAAAACTCACCTGAACTAGAAATTCCTTTGCCAATTCATGAACCAGTTGCAGATGCTCCTACTTCACCAAGGCCAACTGTAATAGTGACTGTGGCCTCCCCTGTTCATGAGGCAAATCCCTCTTAGATAAATATTTTAGAAGAAGGTGAAATTCCTCTGTCTGCACATCCAGCATCTCCAGCTCATGTCGAACCTAATTAATCAGTTCCTCCCTCTGCACCTCAACCGTCTGGCGAAGAACATCCTCTTCAGTCCACTGAGCCAGATAAAGCTTTAGTGCCTGATAAAGTCTCTGCTCCCTCACCATTTCGTATTTCTCTCGACACTGCGAAAAGAAATTCAGATGTTGGTCCTTCTGCAGTAAAGTCAGTTTTTGATCACCATTCAGATTCAGTAGTTTATGGCGATGAAGTGATTTCCGTTGAAGATGAGCTCAAATATCCATATCCTTGAGAGCAACTACCTTTATTCTCTACATGCGTTGGCGTCAAAGGACCACTTTTCAATCGGAACACTCATCATGTTTTCTTTCAAGAGAGTCCATACGGCAAGCCTCGCACTTCTGAATCTCCTCGGTTCTGGACTCAAGAACAGGCTACACATTATTCACAGGTCCTATATGACAGCCGCAAGATATTTTCTCATGAGTTCCCGGATTTTGCTGCTATGAAGAACACTGGCTGCTTTAATCAAGTATTACAAGATATCGAAGACTTGGGCCTCACGCATGTCTTGCTTTTTAGCATCCATGGAACAGAGAGATTATACTTCAATTCCATGCCACATTGTACATCTCTGGTGATGAAGCTGATAGTACCAAATGGATCATGGAATGGATGACTGAAGGGAAACACATAAAATGCTCTGCAATGGACTTTGTCTCTCATTTCCATTTCCCTCAGTTCGAGCTTAGCAAGACAGAAATTCGAGTTCAAAACATTGATGCAATTATTGATGAAGATTTCCGGTGCACAATGGATCAAGAGAAAATTTGTGATTACAATGGTCCTCCCTTGCCTGAGCATTTGACCTTTGACAATCAGACCTTATATCACATTCTCACTTATACCATCTGTCCTCTGGCTGGGATGAATGCTGAAAATGCTATATCTGATGTTCTTCGAAACACTATTCATGCCATCTCCCAATGATATATCTTTTATGTCGAAGACATGTTTCCGCGCATACTGATGGACTCTGCTCAGCTCCCGAAAACTATCAAAGTCTTTGCACCTTGGATTCAGAAAGTTGTTGACTATGCAATGCACGCCGAATATTTGGCCAAAGTTAGTCACAAAAGCTTCATTCCTTCTGTGCGTGATACTCTGCGAGTCATGTAAGATTTTTCTTTGGGGAAAGCACCAGTGTCAAGCCCTCCAGATTATCATAATACATTCGACGGGCCACGGCTACCTCAGCGTGATCGTCAACCGAATACACAACCTGCTTCACACCTTGAAGTGAGCTTGCGTACTGAGCAGCTGCTGTTGCAACATATGGCTGAGGATCGCCGAGAGAAAGAACACCTGGATAATGAATTGAATGCCATCAACAACTGCATGAAAGTTGTGCACATGATCACGGCTGAAAATAAGAAGCACCTATGGAAATTGCTTCGGAAGTTCTTCTCCAAGAAACAATTTAGCAACTCTGATATTAAAGAACTCTATGAGTATCTTGATCAAAGTTTCTCTGCCAAAGACTTTCAAGATCGTATCACTCCTCCTCTACCAGCTCGAGAGCCAACAACTGATTTACTTTGGTTTCAGCTGCGCAAATTACTCAATGAATCGGAAGCAATGTCGGGGGGATGAACCCCGGGCAGGCAACGGAACCCGGATCCTTTTCTAAAACAACGGGGCCAACATCGCCCCTCAAGCCGACTCGCGCTTGGCCGGGTCGCTCAACCCGGCCAAGCCCCTCGACCCGGCCTAATCCTCGACCCGACCCCAACAACCAGCTCAAGACAGCTGAGCCCGGCGCACCAAGACTTCTCCAACAAGCCAGCTCCCCCCTTGTCATGTTCTCCAACCCAGCCAAGGGTTAGTGGCCGTCCCATCCCAGCCGTACGATGGGACGAGTCTCCACCAACTGATGACCGAAGCAACAGTTCCCCGCCCATGCCTCTGGTCAGCCGGGCATGGCAACAGTGCCCCCCACCTACCCGCTGACCAGGGCTGGCATGGCCACAGAGCAATCGTCATCACCCATGACGCCAGCAAGTGGCGACCTAACGGAGCGCCACTGTAGCCGACTCGACCCGGCCACTCCCTGACGATCGACAAGACGGCTAACAGTGCCCCCGTACCCGGCGGGCCCGGGGAACCCGGCGAGGCCTAGTACCCGGCAGGTCCCAGCACCGGGTTCCTGGACGCTAACAACCTGGCCCTACGGCCTTGTAACATTACCATTGTACCCCTGGGGGGTTGATCTATAAAAACCCCCCGGAGCCCTCATGCATACGGGCAACTCCATCACTCGCACAGACGACTCTTTCACTCATCCACTCACTCACACACCTAGCAAGCAACACCCGAAGAGAGGGAGCCGCCTAAGCCTTGGCTAGCCTTCCTTCTTCCTCCCTACAGCTCTAGGAACAACCCTGTACTGTTGCATATAAACCACACTCGGCAGGACTAGGGGTGTTATCTCTCCGGAGAGCCCTGAACCTGGGTATGTCTTGCGTCCCGCGCTTGCTCATGCCGACCTCGCCTCTAGAGCCCACCAGTGCCCTCAAGCCTCCTCCTCTCTTTAGCCATCCCTTGGCATCTGCCGTGCACCCACCACGACAGTTGGCGCCCACCGTGGGGCAGCTCGAGGTTCTGGCCGGGAGCATGCTTCAGACGGGGCTCCTCTCCTACTCCGACGAGCCCGTCACGCTGGCGGACGACGTCATCGACGCACTCGCCACCTCCTTCGCCGTGCTGCGCATCTCCGACGCGCCTGCGGCCAACGAGTACCCCAGTGAGGTACTTGACTTTTCCGACTCCCCCTTTCCCCCGACGGCGGCACTCCTGCCGTTGTGATGGACCTCTGCGCGGAGGTTTTCATCACCGACACCGGCGCCGCTTCCTTGTCCAGCGCGGCGAGGAAGGCCGCCAAAGCCAGGGCCGCAGCGGAGCGGGCCAGCCCGCCCAACCCGCTGCGTGCCACGATGCAGAGCCTTCGCATCCCCATCCCCATCGGCACCAACATCGACTCCTCCGACATCGCCGAGGCCTGGACTCGCCTCGACGAGGACCACTAGCGCCTGCTGGACCTCACCGAGACGCTCGCTACCACACAGCGCCGCCTCGACTCCGCTCAGCTGGAGCGCAACGCTGCCTACGGCTTCACGCCGGACGCCCCCGAGCCACGCCAGGTCGCCGGCGTGTGGGCCCGGGGCGGCGAGATCGGGCGCGCCTTCGGCGCCATCCCTCCCGTCTACGAGACTCCCGTGAAGAACATGCGCGCTGCCCAGGCGGCCGCGGTGGGCCTGGACCAGCTCGCGGGCGAAGAGCTGCAGGACCGCATCAAGAGGGTGAACGACCTCCTCGCTGCGGCCAACGCGCAGCAGGACCGCCTCAACCAACTCGCCAAGCCAGCCGGATCCGGCTTCGCCCGCATCGCTGGACCCGGCGACATCCAGCACACGGCATCCTTGCCACCCGGCGAGGCGCACTCCGGCCGCACCCGGACCCGGCGCAACCCCGCCCCGACGACCGCCGGCGGCTTGGGAGACGAGCCGGCCTCGGAGGTCCGACGCCAACTCGACCCTCTGCTCCAACCCAGCCGACGTCCGACTGGAGGCTACCCGGTCCCCCACGGCGGGGTCACCGACCGGCTGGCCCGCGCGCCATCGACGACACCGACGCCCGTCACCGCCTCGACCGACTCGCCTTTCCCAAGAGCTGGAGGAGACCGGCCCCGTTGGACCGGCGTGCTTCGGGCCACACATTCGGGGTGAGCCCTTTACTAAAGGGTTCACGCTCCCCCATGACACCCCCAAGTACAACGGCACCGTGAAGCCGGAGGACTGGCTCACCAACTACACCACCCCATCGGCATCGCCGGCGGTGACCGCCGGCTCGCCGTGCGCTACGCGCCTCTCATGCTCTAGGGGTCGGCCCGCACCTGGTTGAACAGTTTGTCGGAGGCAGCATCAACGCGTGGGTCGACTT
Organism: Aegilops tauschii subsp. strangulata; assembly: GCF_002575655.3. Taxonomy (NCBI): domain Eukaryota; kingdom Viridiplantae; phylum Streptophyta; class Magnoliopsida; order Poales; family Poaceae; genus Aegilops; species Aegilops tauschii. The sequence goes on from NC_053039.3 coordinate 357,024,751, forward strand.
CGAGCAAGCCTTCGTGCGCAACTTCACCGACACGTACAAGCGATCATACGCTGGACCGAGCTCCGGAACAGCTGCGAGGGCGTCCACGAAGTCCAAGCAATCCAATACTTCTTCAACGGGTGCCGAGACGGCACCCTCCTGAAGCACAAGCCCTTGCGCTCCGAGCTGGCCACCATGGCCGCGCTCATGGTGACGGCGGACAAATAGCCAACATCAACTCTGCCATGAAGATCCAGGTGGCACTGGATGAAGCCAGCAAAGCAAAGCCGGTCACCCCCCCCCCCCGAAGTCGGCCGCCGAAAGCAGCCGGGAACAGCACAACCAGCAGAACAACAAGCGCAAGGCCGATCAGCCGGCCCAGCGCTACGACAACCGACTTGTCGCGGCCGCCGAGCAGGCGCCTGCGGCCGACCCGGCCGCCAAGCATCGGCAGACCGGCAAGACGACGTGGCAACCCGCCATGAGTTTCGAGGAGATGCTTGACGCTCCCTGCAAGCACCACAGTGGCGCGAGGCCGTCCACGCACATGCTTCGGCAGTGCGCCATCACCAAGCGCATCTTGAGGGGCGACATCCCGCCTCCTCCGGCCCCGGCTCTAGGAGCGGGACCTCCACCCCCTCCGTCGCCACCGGTTGGCGGCACGATGCGCGACGATGCCTACCCGGCCCAGAACGCGACCTACGTCGTCTTCACCAGCCCCGGGGACGACAACCATAGCGAGCGCCTCCTCCGGCAGAAGGTGAACACCGTCATCCCGGCCAAGATGGAATACATGCGCTGGTCAGAGCGGCCGGTCACCTGGACTCGGGAGGACCACCCGGCCGTCATGCCGAACCCGGGTGGCTACGCCCTCGTCCTCGACCCCACCATCGTCGCGCCCTGGCGCACGTGCAAGTTCTCCCGAGTTCTCATCGACGGCGGCAGTAGCATCAACATCCTCTACCACGATACCATGACCAAGCTCGGCTCGAGGCCAAGGACCTGGAGTCAACCCAGACGATCTTCCACGACATCGTTCTCGGACTCTCCTACTCCTCGATCGGCCGGATCCGGCTCGACGTCCTGTTCGGCAACAGCAGCCACTTCCGACGCGAGCCGATCTGGTTTGAGGTGGTGGACCTGTCCAGCGCGTACCATGCGCTGTTGGGCCGGCCCGCGCTCGCCAAATTCATGGTGGTTCCCCACTACGCCTACCTAAAGATAAAGCTGCTGGGTCCGAAGGGCCTCATCACCATCACCGGCGACTACCGCAAATCCATAGAGTGCGCCCGAGACGGCGCCAAGTTGGCCGAGTCGCTGGTCGTGGCCGAGGAGCGGCGCCAGCTTCACCGGATCGTCGCCTTGGCCCAAGAAGCGTCGGCCGCACCGATCCTGTCCGAGGAGCCGGCCGACGAGGCCTCGTTCAAGCCCTCCAAGGAGACCAAGAGAGTGAAGCTGAACCCGGAAGACGCCGGCTGCAGCAAGTACGTTGTCGTGGGCACTCGCCTCGACAGCAAATAGGAAGGCGAGCTCGTCGACTTCCTCCGTGAGAATCGGGATATCTTTGCATGGACCCTAAAGGACATGCCGGGTATCCCGAGGAAGTACGCCGAGCACAAACTCCACGTCCGCAAGGACGCCAAGCCCGTCCGTCAACCCCTGTGACGTTTTTCCGAAGAGAGGAGAAGGACCATCGGTGAAGAGGTCGCCAAGCTTTTGGCGGCCGGCTTCATCATGGAAGTGTTTCACCCTGAGTGGCTGGCCAACCCAGTCCTCGTCCTGAAGAAGAACAAGACCTGGCGCATGTGTATCGACTACACCAGCCTGAACAAGGCCTGCCCCAAAGACCCGTTCGCCCTCCGGCAGATCGACCAAGTCATCGACTCGACTGCCGGGTGTGAGCTCCTGTCCTTCCTGGATGCTTACTCCGGCTATCATCAGATCAAGCTGGACCCGGCCGACGCCCTGAAGACGTCCTTCATCACACCCTTTGGGGCGTATTGCTACATCACCATGTCGTTCGGCTTGAAGAACGCCGACGCCACCTTCCAGCGCTGCATGCAGAAATGCCTGCTACCGCAACTCGGCCGCAACATCCACGTCTACGTGGACGACATCGTGGTGAAGACCAAGCAGCACCTCACGCTCCTCGACGACCTGAAGGATACCTTCACCAACCTGCGCGAGTACAAGGTCAAGCTCAACCCGGAAAAGTGCGTTTTTGGCGACCCGGCCAGGAAGCTACTCGGCTTCCTCATCTCGGAGCGCGGCATTGAGGCTAACCCGGAGAAAATCAAGGCCATCGAGCGCATGCGCAAGCCGGCTCGGCTACGCGATGTCCAGAAGTTCACCGGCTGCTTGGCCTCGGTCAGCCGGTTTCTCATCTGGCTGGGTGAGAGGGCCTTGCCCCTATATCAACTGATGAAGAAGATGACATCGTTCGAGTGGAACGACCAGGCGGACGAAGCTTTTCGGGATCTCAAGCGCATGCTCTCCACCGCACCAATCCTGGCTGCACCGGCCGAGAAGGAGCCGCCGCTGCTCTATATCGCCGCAACCTCGCGATCGGTTAGCACGGTGATGGTGGTCAAGCGACCAGAGAAGGACAAGGTCCAAGCCGTCCAGCGTCCCGTCTACTACCTGAGAGAGGTGCTCTCCGCCTAGAAGCAGAACTACCCGCACTACCAGAAGATGTGTTATGGCGTGTACTTCACCGCCAAGAAACTGAAGCAGTACTTCCAAGAGCACGTCATCACCGTGGTCAGTACGGCCCCTCTCGGTGAAATCATCGGGTGCCGGGATGCCTCTGGCCGGATCGCCAAGTGGGGGCTCAAGCTAGCCGGCCACACCATCCTCTACGAGCCCCGCACTACGATCAAGTCCCAAGCTTTGGCCGACTTCCTCGTCGACTAGACCGAGACCCAGTACCTGCCACCGCCACTAGACTCGACGCACTGGCGCATGCACTTCGACGGCTCGAAGATGCGACTTGGCCTAGGGGACGGCATCGTGCTGTCCTCCCCCAAGGGCGACGGGCTCAAGTACGCACTGCAGATCCACTTCGCCGCCTCCAACAACGTCGCCGAATACGAAGCCCTTGTGCACCGCCTCCGGCTTGCCAAGGAACTCGGCATCCGGCGCATCCTGTGCTATGGCAACTCGGACCTGGTGGTGTAGCAGTGCTCCGGCGAGTGGGACGCCCACGACTCCAACATGGCAAGCTACCGCTTCCTCGTCCAGAAGCTGTCCGGATTCTTCGCGGGCTGTGAGTTCCTCCACATCCCGCGCGCAGAAAATGAGGCGGCCGACAGGCTCGCCAAGATCGCCTCGTCCCGGCAGTCCATTCCATCCGGCGTCTCCCTCGAACATCTGCACAAGTCGTCCGTCAAGCCGTCTCCGGACTCCGAGTCCATCCACGTCCCGGGCGACCTGGCCGCGCCTCAACCCGGCCCGGGGGCTGCTCCACCTGACCCGACCATGCCTCAATCCCCCTGGGGCTGCTCCACCCGACCCGGCCGCGCCTCAACCCGGCCCTGGGACTGCTCCACCCGACCCGGCCGCTCCTCAACCCGGCCCGGGGACTGCTCCACCCGACCCGGCCGCCCCTTAACCCGCTCCGAAGACTGCCGAACCCGGCTCGGGGGCTGCCGTCCCAGAACCCGAAATGGTGTTCGTTTTCGCTGTGGTGACGGCACCATCCTGGGCCCTGCTAATCTCGGAGTTACTGGAGAACGGGGTCCTCCCCATGGATGAGACCGAAGCTCGGCAAGTGCAGCACCGAGTGTCCGCCTACAGCATCATCAACAACGAGCTCGTCAAGAGTAGCTCCACCGACGTATTCCAACGCTGCATCCAGCAAGACAAGGGCATTGAGATCCTCCTCGATATACACCAGGGCGAGTGCGGGCACCACGCCGCCTCGCGGTCCCTAGTGGCCAAGGCTTTCTGCCATGGTTTCTACTGGCCCACGGCCCTCGAAGACGCAGAGTCACTCGTCCTCAAGTGCGAGGAATGCCAGCGCTTCAGCAAGCACAACCACCAGCCGGCGTCGGCGCTCCGGACCATCCCGATCGCCTCGCCCTTCACGATCTGGGAACTCGACATGGTGGGACCCTTGAAGACGCTCGAGGCGGCATGACGCATTTGCTGGTGGCGGTGGACAAGTTCACCAAATGGATCGAAGCAAGGCCGATCAAGAAGCTGGACGGGCCAACGACCGTTCGATTCGTCAAGGACATCGCGGTGCGCTACGGAATGCCGAACAACATCATCACGGACAACGGCACCAACTTCACCAAGGGCGGGCTCGTGCAATATTGCTCCGTCTCCGGCATCCACCTCGACCTGGCTTCCGTCGCGCATCTGCAGTCCAAGGGCCAGGTCGAGCGGGCCAACGGCCTCATCCTATCCGGCATCAAACAGCGACTCGTCGAGCCGCTCATCCATTCACCCGGCAGTTGGCTTGACGAGTTGCCGGCCGTCCTCTGGAGTCTCCGCACCATGCCAAACCGGTCGACCGGGTTCACCCTGTTCTTCCTCGTCTACGGAGCAGAAGCCGTCATCCCGACCGACGTCGAGTTTGACTCGCCGCGAGTCACGATGTACATAGAAGGCGAAGCCAAGGAAGCCCGCGAAGACCGCGTCGACCTGCTCGAAGAACCACGTCTCCTAGCGCACAGTCGCTCAGCCATCTACCAGCAAGGCCCGAGGCATTACCACAGCAAGAAGATCAAGCCCCTCATTTTTCGGGAGGGAGACCTCGTCCATGGGAGGGACCCTTCATTGTCAGTAAGGCCTTGTGCGATCGCAACGCATACTACCTCATCGACGCCCGCAAGACAAACACGCGCAAGAGGGACACCGCCGGCGAAGAAACAACCTGGCCATGGAATTGCAGAGCTCCTCCGCCCGTTTTACAGTTAGCCGTGTGCACGTATGTATCGCTGCCTTTTGTAATCATCTGAAAACTATGGGATCCCCGAACGATGCTCAGGGGCTGCCCTTTTCCGACCAAGCTATTGTGTCTCCTACATTTGTGCATTACTTTCCTCTTAAATCAACCCGACCACCAGGTCGACTCGCTCGACCCCGGGGCTCGGGGGCTGGCCGGCTTGGCCACCCGCCGTTCCCCTTAGCAACTCCTGATGCGTTGGATCGCCACGGCCTCTCACTTCGCCCTAAGCCGCAGAACCGGCTTCGGCTGTTGGCTGGCAAGGAGATGAGACCAATGCACCAGTGCGCCACGAACACTAAGTCAGGAACTGCCGGGTCGCCCAACCCGGCCTCGCCACTTTCAATTGCTGCACGACCGGCTGATTGCCAACCCGGCCCCGCCGGATCGCCGCCAGCCGGCCCAGTGGGTGTTTCGCTCACACTCAACGTTTCAAAAGCCAAAGTATCGCACGCTCCTCCCAAAGGCTGAATCCCTTGTCACGGACTGGAGCCTCGGCCGTCAGACTCGCGCGGGGGGGGGGGACCCAAAGGGGGAAAAGTTGTGAGAAAACGGCTCCAAAAATGAAAAGCAGGAACGCAGACATCCACGAAGTTTCTACATACCGCTGGGTCACGCAACCCGGCCTCGCCACTTTAAGTTGCCGCACGACCAGCTGCTCGCCAACCTGGCCCCGCCGGATTGCCGCCAGCTGGACCAGTGGATTTTTCGCTTGCGCTCAACATTGCGAAAGCCTAAGTACTGCACGCTCTTCTCAAAAGGCTGAACCCCTTGTCACGGACCGGAGCCTCAGCCGTCAGACTCGCGGGGGAGAAGCCCGGGAGGGGATAGTGCAGGAAAACGGCTCGAAAAAACGAAAAGCAAAAGTGCCAACATTCACAAAGCTCATACATCATAAATTAAGAAACAGGCCCAAGGCCAAAGTTCATTACACCCAGTTAACCCCCAGTGGGTGGGTGGACCTGCTACGCAACAGAAATTTGTACTGAGTTAAAAATCAGGCATTCCCGCCGCCGGATCGCGCAGCTCCCGGGTCCGCTGAGGTGCCGCTATCCTCCTCTCCGAGCCGGCTCGATGGCCCATCAACGCGTCCAGCGACAGGTCCGGATGCCAAGACATCGCGGACCTGAGCGCCATGTCGGCGCCAGCACGAGCGGCGGAAACCCACCAGTCATGGAGCCGATCCGGCCCCGCCTCCAACCATCGCGCTAGCCGTGTGAAGCTGTTCGGCGCGACGGAACCCGGCCAGAGGGCTGCAGTCATCGCCGCGCCGGCCTCGGAGAGCCGCTCCATCTGCTCGCTCAAGACTCGCAGACGGGCCTCGGCGGCGGTCATGATCTCCGGGAAGGTCCAGGCCACCCACGGGTAAGTCCCGGAGCTGACGATCCACTGCGGGTCACGCTGAAAGCGGACCGCCTCCTCCGCCAGCTGGCGCGTCTTCAGGAAGGCCCCTGTCGAAAAGAAAAGCAAGTCAGAAGAAAAGTCACCAAGAACAAGAAGCTGGAGTCCCAACCCGGCAACAACAAAACCAAAGGAAAGCACTTACTGGAGAAGGACTCTTCCAGGTGCTGCACTTCGAGCAACGTACTGTGCCGCTCCCGGGGATGGTGCGGTCACACTCTTGGAGCATCTTCTCCAGATCAACGACCTTGGCAAGGGCCGCCTTCAGCTCGGCGTCCTTGTCCTCGGCCGCCTTCACGGCCTCCTCGCGGCGCCGGGTCTCCCCTGCCGGGTGTCCTCCGCCGTGGCCACCAGCGCCTTCAGGCGCTCCACCTCGGCCTGGAGCTACCCCTTGTCGTCGGCCAGCTTGCCGCGTTGCTGGTCCGCCTCGGCAAGGGCCTGCCGCGCCTCCACAACCTTGGCGGACTCCGCCTTGAGGCGCTCCACCTCGGCCTCAAGACGGTCCTTGTCGCCCGCCAGCTGCTCCTGCAGCTGGCTAGCTTCGTCGAGCGCCCGCCGGGCTCCCGTCGCCTCCGCCCTCGCCCACTATGCCTCGGCTCCAAGCTGACCGACGTCGGCAACGAGCCGGTCGTAATGGAAGCCGGCCCGAATCAGCCGGGTCCTCCAAGACAGCACCTCGGCTGCAGAAGAGAGACTCAGAAGCAAAGTACTACTTTAAGATTCGACCCAACTGCTACGCAGTTGGCCGAATCTCGGGGGTACACCCAGTGGGTGCGCTAGCGCGCCCCCACTAAAAAAGAGCATGCAAGAAAAGTACCTGCCGCGGCGCGGAGCTCCTCCTCCTTGACGGCGAGCCTTTCCTTGAGATGTCGGTGCGTCTCAAGGAGTCGGTTGAAGACGTCGACCCGGTAGGAGGCCAGTTGTTGCAGAAAGCAACGATCAATACAAGCCAGCAAGATAAAATTCGACCCAACTGCTACGCAGTTGGCCCGAATCTCGGGGGCTACACCCAGTGGGTGCGCTGGCGCGCCCCCACAAAGAAGAAGCAATGAAAAAAGAAAAAGCAGAAAACTTACAAACACGGCGCGCTCCAGCTCCTGCGTCGCCTCCACCTCGGCCTGGGCGAAGGCCTGGATCCGGTCCGTCCGCCCTCGCAGGCGCCGGGTCACGGCGGCCATCGCCGCCTCCTCTTGGGTTGGAGGCCTGAAGAAGCCCTCGCCGGTCCCGCTCCGCTTCAGCTGCGACCCGGCGGACCGACGACCCCCCGGCCTGAGCACAAGGGCGTGCTCCCCGCTGGCCGCCTGCCGTGAGGCCGGTGCCCTCTCTGGCGCTTTCTCCGGCGCCCTCTCGGGCATCGACGCCGGCTAGATGGGTAGAATGACTTGCGGCCCCACCACCGGCGGCGCCTCGCTCGTCGGTGTCCGAGCCGCCCCCTCCGGCGCCATCCGCGACGCCTCCCCAAAGACGACGTCACTGCCGCCTCCGTCGGCCCCCTCCCGCTCGACCACGTAGGTCCGCGGCGGGGTGTCGTCCCCAACGACCACAACCTCCCAGTCGACGTCCATTACGTCCGCACAGCCAGCTCGACCGTGCTCCCCCTCCAACGATGGCACGAAGACCGTCGCCCCCGCCACCGTCCCCGCCGGCATCTCCGGCCATGCCGGCTCCTTGCCGGCTCGCGCCCACGTCGCCGCGGCACAAACCCAGGCCTGGGTCGACGCCGCCTCCAGCTCCGCCTCAGCCCGGTTCCGGTCCCTCCAGGCCAGGCCTTCGGCGTCGGTCGGGTCCAGACCGAGGTCTGAATCCGCCTGCTCCTCCTCCCCCTCGTCCCGGTCGACGGTGCCAGACCGGCTCCTCCGGAACGCGGCACCCTCAACGGACGCCGCATCCACCGCCGCCAGCACCAGCGAGATCAGTGACCTGAAACCGAAGACAAACTAAATACAGGCCAAGCAGAGCCACTCGGCAACTCAGTTCAAGCCAAAAAGAAACCCACCCCGGCACCACCGGAATGGCGGACCTCGTCGCCCTGTCCTGCGGCGCGGCGCGCCTTCTCTTGGCGGGCGGCTTCGCAGCCCCAGCTGGGTCCGCCGCGCGCTTCGCGGTCGGGGCCCGCGGCGTGATGCTGTCCTTCCCGTGCGGCCGCCTCACCGCCGGCGCCCCCCGAGACGACCCAGCTCCGGCCGCACCGCCGCCTCCTCCACCCGACGCCACTACACCAACGGCTCACGTCAGCACCAACAATGCCGTCCCACGACCGACAACTCAAGAAGAAAACACAAGACTTACTGACTCGGCGCCCTGCGCCCGTGTCGGAGCTCGCCTCCTCCTCTCCGCCGTGGGCCTCGGGCTCCTCCGAGGCGACGCGCACCAACTGCGCCCGCGCTCGGTCGTAAGGATGCCGGATGGCGTTCAGAAGCACCTCCCGCGTCGCGTCGAGGCGGATAAGAAGATAAGCAGCAGCGAAATATGGAGGCCAAGGACTCACCATCGGTGCCGGGTTCACGCGGATGTACGGGGTTTCCTGAACTGCCAGTCATCCCGCAGGTTGGCCTTGGTGATGTCGTTAACCCGGTGCGCGACCTGGTCCGCCGCCAGCCGCAAGTCCGCCATGCGGTTGGGGTCCTGAAGGCCGGTCATCTGACCGATGAGGTGGCTGCGCTGCTGCAGCGGCAGCACTCGGCGGACGATGAAGGCGGTGATGAGGTCGGTGCCGGTGAGCCCCTCCCGCTCCCTCATCACGGACACCCGCTCACACAGGTTAAGCACCTCCTACGACGGATGCTTGGGTAGTACCCCCAGTTCTGCTTCTCCCTCAGCGGCAAGTTGATGAAGGGCGGCAAGTTAATGCGGCCCGTGCTGAGGTTGCGGACATAGAAGAAAGAATTCTGCCACTTCTTGGCAGAATCCTCCAGCGGCATCTTCGGGCAGTCAGCGCCCGACCGCTTGGAGATGACGGCGGCGCCACACTCGAACATCTCCCCGGCCTTCGGCCCCTGCTGCTTCAGGGAGAAGAAGCGTACCCAGAGGTCGATCGAAGACTCAACCCCAGGTACCCCTCGCAGAGGGTGACGAGGCCCGACAGCTGCACGATGGCGCCAATGCCCAGATGATGGGGCTGGTGCCCGAAGAACTCCAGGAAGTCACGGAAGAAGCCGCTCGCGGGAAGCCCGAACCCGCGCTGGAAGTGCGGGAAGAAGATGACACACTCCATGCCCTCGGGCCGCGGCTCCCGCTTGCCTTGCGGGAGGCGCGCAGCGACCTCCGTCGCCCCCGGCAGGCGCCTGGTGGTGCGGAGGTAAGCAATGTCGTCGAGGGTGATGGTCGAGCCCATCCACGAGCCTGAAGGCAGCGCCATCGACAAAGACACGAGAGAAGGAAGAAGAAGGTGGCTACAAAGCTCTGCTCAAATCAACGGGCGTCGCGATCCGCGGCGGTCGCAAGAAGCAGAGGAAGGAAGACGAAGGCAAGGAGCGCGAGCGAGAATGATTTCCGCCGCCCCCTCCTCGCCCCAATTTATAAGCCATGGTTCGAAACGTCGGGGAGTGGGATCGTTTGCGCTCGGCTTTCCCACTTCCCAGCAATAACTGCGCACGTACGCGCAATAACTGCCTCGAGAATGGCAACTGACTTGTGGACGCTGCAATAAATCCGCGCGCGTGGGCCGAGGGCGCGCGGCCGCGGGCCCCAGCGCGTTGCCCTGTCCCGTCGCGCGCGTGGGTGCTACCTCTTGAGCACTGCGTTGGTTTTCCCTTGAAGAGGAAAGGGTGATGCAGCAAAGTAGCGTAAGTATTTCCCTCAGTTTTTAAGAACCAAGGTATCAATCCAGTAGGAGGCCACGCACGAGTCCGTTGCACCTACACAAACAAATAAATCCTCGCAACCAACGCAATAAAGGGGTTGTCAATCCCTTCACGGTCACTTACGAGAGTGAGATCTGATAGATATGATAAGATAATATTTTTGGTATTTTTATGATAAAGATGCAAAGTAAAATAAAAGGCAATAAAAACAGCTAAGTGTTGGAAGATTAATATGATGAAAAATAGACCCGGGGGCCATAGGTTCCACTAGTGGCTTCTCTCGAGAGCATAAGTATTACGGTGGGTGAACAAATTACTGTTGAGCAATTGACAGAATTGAGCATAGTTATGAGAATATCTAGGTATGATCATGTATATAGGAATCACGTCCGAGACAAGTAGACTGACTCCTGCCTGCATCTATTACTATTACTCCACACATCGACCGTTATCCAGCATGCATCTAGAGTATTAAGTTCATAAGAACAGAGTAATGCTTTAAGTAAGATGACACAATGTAGAGGGATAAACTCATGCAATAAGATATAACCCCATCTTGTTATCCTCGATGGCAACAATACAATATGTGCCTTGCTGCCCCTACTGTCACTGGGAAAGGATACCGCAAGATTGAACCCAAAGCTAAGCACTTCTCCCATTGCAAGAAAGATCAATCTAGTAGGCCAAACCAAACTGATAATTCAAAGAGACTTGCAAAGATAACCAATCATACATAAAAGAATTCAGAGAAGATTCAAATATTGTTCATAGATAAACTTGATCATAAACCCACAATTCATCGGTCTCAACAAACACACCACAAAAGAAGATTACATCGAATAGATCTCCACAAGAGAGGGGGAGAACATTGTATTGAGATCCAAAAAGAGAGAAGAAGCCATCTAGCTAATAACTATGGACCCGAAGGTCTGAGGTAAACTACTCACACATCATCGGAGAGGCTATGGTTTTGATGTAGAAGCCCTCCGTGATCGATGCCCCCTCCGGCGGAGCTCCGGAAAAGGCCCCAAGATGGGATCTCACGGGTACAGAAGGTTGCGGCGGTGGATAGGTTTTTGGCTCCGTATCTGGTAGTTTGGGGGTACGTAGGTATATATAGGAGGAAGAAGTACGTCGGTGGAGCAACGTGGGGCCCACGAGGGTGGAGGGCATGCCCAGGGGGGTAGGCGCGCCCCCTACCTCTTGCCTTCCTGGTTGATGTCTTGACGTAGGGTCCAAGTCCTCTGGATCACGTTCGTTCCGAAAATCACGTTCCCGAAGGTTTCATTCCGTTTGGACTCCGTTTGATATTCTTTTTCTATGAAACTCTGAAATAGGCAAAAAACAGCAATTCTGGGCTGGGCCTCCGGTTAGTAGGTTAGTCCCACAAATAATATAAAAGTGTATAATAAAGCCCAATAATGTCCAACACAGAATATAATATAGCATGGAACAATAAAAAATTATAGATACGTTGGAGACGTATCAAGCATCCCCAAGCTTAATTCCTGCTCGTCCTCGAGTAGGTAAATGATAAAAACAGAATTTTTGATGTGGAATGCTACTTAGCATTATTTCAATGTAATTCTTCTTATTGTGGCATGAATGTTCAGATTTAATATGATTCAAGATAAAAGTTTAATGTTGACATAAAAACAATAATACTTCAAGCATGCTAACCAAGCAATTATGTCTTATCAAAATAACATAGCCAAAGCAAGTTATCCCTACAAAATCATATAGTCTGGCTATGCTCCATCTTCCCCACACAAAATATTCATATCATGTACAACCCCGGTTTTAGCCAAGCAATTGGTTCATACTTTTAACGCGCTTCAGCCTTTTCAACTCTTACGCAATACATGAGCGCAAGCCATGGATATAGCACTATGGTGGAATAAGGTATAATGGTAGGGGTTATGTGGGAAGACAAAAAACGAGAAAGTCTCACATCAACGAGGCTAATCAATGGGCTATGGAGATGCCCATCAATTGATGTCAATGCAAGGAGTAGGGATTGCCATGCAACGGATGCACTAGAGCTATAAGTGTATGAAAGCTCAAACAAAAGAAACTAAGTGGGTGTGCATCCAACTTGCTTGCTCACGAAGACCTCGGGCATTTTGAGGAAGCCCATCATTGGAATATACAAGCCAAGTTCTATAATGAAATTTCCCACTAGTATATGAAAGCGACAAAATGAGAGACTCTCTATCATGAAGATCACGGTGCTACTTTGAAGCACAAGTGTGGTAAAAGGATAGTAACATTGTCCCTTCTCTCTTTTTCTCTCATTTTTTATTTGGGCCTTTTCTCTTTTTTTTTATGGCCTCTTTTTTTATTTAGTCCGGAGTTTCATCCCGACTTGTGGGGGAATCATAGTCTCCATCATCCTTTCCTCACTTGGGACAATTCTCTAATATTGATGATCATCATACTTTTATTTACTTACAACTCATGAATTACAACTCAATACTTAGAACAAAATATGACTCTATGTGAATGCCTCCGGCGGTGTACCGGGATATGCAATGAATCAAGAGCGGCATGTATGAAAGAATTATGAATGGTGGCTTTTCCACAAATACAATGTCAACTACATGATCATGCAAGGCAATATGACAATGATGGAGCGTGTGATGATAAATGAAACGATGGAAAGTTGCATGGCGATATATCTCGGAATGGCTATGGAAATGCCATAATAGGTAGGTATGGTGGCTGTTTTGAGGAGGATATAAGGAGGTTTATGTGTGATAGAGCGTATCATATCACGGGGTTTGGATGCACCGGCGAAGTTTGCACCAACTCTCAAGGTGAGAAAGGGCAATGCACGGTACCGGAGAGGCTAGAAAATTGCGGAAAGGTAAGTGTGCGTATAATCCATGAACCCACATTAGTCATAAATAACTCATATACTTATTGCAAGAATTTATTAGCCCTCGAAGCAAAGTACTACTACGCATGCTCTTAGGGGAAGGGTTGGTAGGAGTTAACCATCGCGCGATCCCGACCGCCACACAAAGGATGAAAATCAATAAATACCTCATGCTCCGACTTTGTTACATAACGGTTCACCATACGTGCATGCTACGGGAATCACAAACTCCAACACAAGTATTTTTCAATTCCACAATTACTCAACTAGCACAACTATGATATTACCACCTTTATATCTCAAAACAATTATCTAGTATCAAATTTCTCATGATATTTAGTTAAAGCAAATTGCCATGCTATTTTAAGACTCTCAAAATAATATAAGTGAAGCATGAGAGATCAATAGTTTCTATAAAAAAAATCTACCGCCGTGCTCTAAAAGATATAAGTGAAGCACTAGAGCAAAACTATATAGCTCAAAAGATATAAGTGAAGCACATAGAGTATTCTAACAAATTCCGAATCAAGTGTGACTCTCTCAAAAGGTGTGTACAGCAAGGATGATTGTGGTAAACTAAAAAACAAAGACTCAAATCATAGAAGATGCTCCAAGCAAAACACATATCATGTGGTGAATAAAAATATAGCACCAAGTAAAGTTACCGATGGAAGTAGACGAAAGAGGGGATGCCTTCCGGGGCATCCCCAAGCTTTGGCTTTTAGGTGTCCTTAGATTATCTTGGGGTGCCATGGTCATCCCCAAGCTTCAGCTCTTGCCACTCCTTGTTCCATAATCCATCAAATCTTTCACCCAAAACTTGAAAACTTCACAACACAAAACTTGACAAAAAATCTCGTGAGCTCCGTTAGCGAAAGAAAACAAAACACCACTTCAAAGTACTGTAATGAACTCATTCTTTATTTATATTGGTGTTAAACCTACTGTATTCCAGCTTCTCTATCGTTTATAAACTATTTTACTAGCCATAGATTCATCAAAATAAGCAAACAACACACGAAAAACAGAATCTGTCAAAAACAGAACAGTCTGGAGTAATCTGTAACTAACGCAAACTTCTGGAACTAAACAAATTCAGCCAAAATAGGACGACCTGGATAATTTGTTTATTGATCAGCAGCAATTGGAATAAATATTTTATCACGTTCTGGTTATATTTAACAATTATTTTTCGTGAACAGAAAGTTTCTGGAATTTTCAGCAAGATCAAATAACTATCATCCAAGAAGGTCCTATAGGTTAAACTTGGCACAAACACTAATTAAAACATAAAAACACATCTAACCAGAGGCTAGATCAAATATTTATTTCTCAACAGTAGCAAAAAGCAAAAAACTGAAATAAAATTGGGTTGCCTCCCAACAAGCGCTATCGTTTAACGCCCCTAGCTAGGCATAAAAGCAAGGATAGATCTAGGTATTGCCATCTTTGGTTTTAGGGAAGAAAAGAGCAAACTTGTTATCTATGGAATTAATCTTTCTATTTTGATAAAGCACGTGGCCATTAGTGGTAGAAGAAAGATTAAGCACGTTGCGGAAATTTGCATCTAGGCTAGCTTTTATCTATTTGATAGATTCATTTTGGTAGGAGAGCAAAAGAGATGTAGATTCAACTTTCTCATTCATGGGGTGCCCAAATATGGTTTTCATCTTTTCATAAGTATCTACGACATCCCCTTCAAGAAATCCTTCTTCAAATATAGAACCTAAGACATGCTTAAACGAAGAAGGTAGGGCAACATAAAAGCTCTTCAAGTAAATTTCAATTTGGTATTGGGGTACATAGTTAGCCCGGATCCTTAATAGTCTATCCCAAGCATCTTTCAAAGATTCATCAGGTAAATAACGAAAAATTCCGGAATCATCTTCATCAAAATTATTAGGACTCTCATTGACAACTCCGGCAGGTTTTTCCATAGCATTATCTATGAGTTTAGATAGAACAGAAGGATTGTCCAAAGCACTAAAGCTCGGGAGAGAACCCCCAGCTCTTTTTGGTTCCGACATGGCGAAGGAAAGGCGAGCGGAAAAGAGGGCGAATAGAACGGCAAGGGTGAAGTGGGGGAGAGGAAAATGAGAGGCAAATGGCAAATAATGTAATGCGGGAGATAAGGGTTTGTGATGCGTACTTGGTATGTTGACTTTTGCGTAGACTCCCCAGCAACGGCGCCAGAAATCCTTCTTGCTACCTCTTGAGCACTGCGTTGGTTTCCCTTGAAGAGGAAAGGGTGATGCAGTAAAGCAACGTAAGTATTTCCCTCAGTTTTTGAGAACCAAGGTATCAATCCAGTAGGAGGCCACGCACGAGTCCCTCGCACCTACACAAACAAATAAATCCTCGCAACCAACGCAATAAAGGGGTTGTCAATCCCTTCACGGTCACTTACGAGAGTGAGATCTGATAGACATGATAAGATAATATTTTTGGTGTTTTTATGATAAAGATGCAAAGTAAAATAAAAGGCAATAAAAATAGCTAAGACTTGGAAGATTAATATGATGGAAAATAGACCCGGGGGCCATAGGTTTCACTAGTGGCTTCTCTCGAGAGCATAAGTATTACGGTGGGTGAACAAATTACTGTTGAGCAATTGACAGAATTGAGCATAGTTATGAGAATATCTAGGTATGATCATGAATATAGGCATCACGTCCGAGACAAGTAGACCGACTCCTGCCTGCATCTACTACTATTACTCCACACATCGACCGCTATCCAGCATGCATCTAGAGTATTAAGTTCATAAGAACAGAGTAACGCTTTAAGTAAGATGACATGATGTAGAGGGATAAACTCATGCAATATGATATAAACCCCATCTTGTTATCCTCGATGGCAACAATACAATACGTGCCTTGCTGCCCCTACTGTCACTGGGAAAGGACGCCGCAAGATTGAACCCAAAGCTAAGCACTTCTCCCATTCCAAGAAAGATCAATCTAGTAGGCCAAACCAAACTGATAATTCAAAGAGACTTGCAAAGATAACCAATCATACATAAAAGAATTCAAAGAAGATTCAAATATTGTTCATAGATAAACTTGATCATAAACCCACAATTCATCGGTCTCAACAAACACACCGCAAAACAAGATTACATCGAATAGATCTCCACAAGAGAGGGGAAGAACATTGTATTGAGATCCAAAAAGAGAGAAGAAGCCATCTAGCTAATAACTATGGATCCGAAGGTCTGAGGTAAACTACTCACACATCATCGAAGAGGCTATGGTGTTGGTGTAGAAGCCCTCCGTGATCGATGCCCCCTCCAGCGGAGCTCCGGAAAAGGCCCCAAGATGGGATCTCACGGGTACAGAAGGTTGCGGTAGTGGAATTAGGTTTTTTGGCTCCGTATCTGGTAGTTTGGGGGTACGTAGGTATATATAGGAGGAAGAAGTACGTCGGTGGAGCAACGTGGGGCCCACGAGGGTGGTGGGCGCACCCAGGGGGGTAGGCGCGCCCCCTACCTCGTGCCTTCCTTGTTGATGTCTTGACGTAGGGTCCAAGTCCTCTGGATCACGTTTGTTCCAAAAATCACGTTCCCAAAGGTTTCATTCTGTTTGGACTCTGTTTGATATTCTTTTTCTATGAAACTCTGAAATAGGCAAAAAAAAAGCAATTCTGGGCTGGGCCTCCGGTTAATAGGTTAGTCCCAAAAATAATATAAACATGTATAATAAAGCCCAATAATGTCCAAAACAGAATATAATATAGCATGGAACAACCAAAAATTATAGATACGTTGGAGACGTATCACTACGCGATTGGCGGCTCGGCCAGTCGAGGGTGAGACTCCGACGGCGGTTGAAACCCGAAGGGCCAGGGAGCTTCTTCAAACGGCTTTGGTACAACAGCAGGCTTATTCCTATAGTCGTGACTGGATTCACTCGACCCCTCATCCAAGCCAGAGCTACAGTAGGCACATTGACTCGCCAGCAGTTTCGAGTACTGAGCGGTGTCGTAACCAACCTCATGGACATGACCCAGCGCGCAATGGTGCCAATGCACAGGATTTGGTGGACCAGGGCAGAGCGCGCCGGGAGGCCGAGCTGGCGGCTCAACTGGCGACTCACCAGCACGCGCCGGTTTACCCGACGACTTCAGTGGTGGCGGGTGTAAATTCGAGAGCTTTCGGTGTGCCATGTCTAACGGCGGCTCTACGGAACGAGCGTCTGCCGAAGGACTTCAAAGGCCCTCGCAAGGTGCCCACTTATATAGCAGATCAGCCCCCTGAGGCCTGGGTTGAGAGTTATGAGATGGCTATGGAGATGCTAGATGTTAGTGAGGCTGTGTACGCTAAGTACTTCACCATGATGCTGGAAGGGACGGCTCGTACTTGGTTGAAGGGGCTGCCGCCTAATTCCATTGGGTCATGGCAAGAGCTGAAGGCCCGGTTCATCCAGAATTTCAAAGATACATGCAAACAGCCTATGTCGATCATGGATTTGGTTTCTTGTGTTCAAGCAGAAGGCGAGTCAACGACCAGCTGGGTGCGCCGGGTCTCGACTATCATACATTCTTCAGATAACATCAACGTCGGCTCAACGGTTCTAATGTTGGAGAAAAATTGCCGTTTTATTCCACTCAAGCAGAAGCTTGGGCGGCATAAGCGTCATTGCAACGACATGGGGGAGCTTATGGCGGCTCTTGTTAAGTATGCCTACTCTGATGGTACCAAGGACCCCGACTCTAAGGATGAAAGATTGGAAAGGGAAAGAAGAGTAGCGGCATGAAGGGACAGCAGTACAACCCTACCAATCAGGGCAGCAACGGTAGGCACAAGGCTGATGATTTTGTGGCTAACACCGGTGCGCGAAATTATAACCAGCATCGTAAGGGACCGCCGGCTCAAGGGACAAGGTTTGACCTTGATGCAATATTAAATCAGCCATGTCCGAAAGACGGAACGGATCAGAAGCCGGCTACTCATCTGTGGAAGGATTGCAGCATAATGAGAAGCTTTAGGGAGTCCATCCAACACAACCATGGCCCAAACGGTGGTTCAAGGTCCGGCTCTCATGGTGCGGGTCATGGAGGCGGCAGTTCAAATTCCGGGTTTCAAGGCCACGGCAACCAAGGTAGTTACAACCAGCAGAATAATCAGGGGAATCAGCAGCAGCAATAGTCTGGTTATCAGAGCAACCCGAAGCAACTGAATAGTGGGCAATACCATGTCTTCACCACCAGTTTGTGTAAGCGGGATCAAAAGCTTCACAAGAGAGCTGACAATGCTGTTGAGCCGGTGGTGCTACGTTATTTACGATGGTCAGAGCAGCCTATTGTGTGGAGTCGTGAGGATCATCCGCCCCGGGTCGATAATCCGGGTCACCTGGCTCTGGTGGTGACGCCTCAGATTGGGGCCTATAAATTTACTAAGGTACTCATGGATGGAGGTAGCAGCATTAACATACTTTATTATGAGACCTTCCGTCGCATGGGACTGACTGATAAGAATCTTAAGACGTCAAACACTGTTTTCCATGGTGTGGTGCCGGGTAAGTCAGCCTACCCAGTGGGTAAGATATCTTTGGAAGTTGCCTTTGAAGATGAGCATGATTCCATGTCTGAGACTTTAACTTTCGAAGTGGTCAAGATCAAGAGCCCTTGTCATGCTCTGTTTGGGCGGGCGGCTTATGCTAAGTTCATGGCGAGGCCTTGTTATGTTTACTTGCAGCTTAAGATGCCGGGTTATAAGGGCACCATCATAGTGCATGGGAGTCGCAAGGTGGCCTTGGAGTGTGAGGAAGGGGATGCCGTGTATGCTGAATCAGTTTGTGCAACGGAAGAGCTAAAATTTTACAAGGATAATGTTGACCCGGCAGAGATGATGTCCTTGACAAAGCCAACCACAGAGCATGATCCTTCGTTAAATTTTAAATCGGCGGATGACACTAAATTGGTTGACTTTGTCCCTGGCGACTCATCTAAGCAGTTCAGTATCAGTGCTAATCTGGACCCGAAATAGGAAAGCGCGCTCATCGAGTTCATCCGTGAGAATCGGGACATCTTTGCATGGAACCCTTCAGACATGCCGGGTGTACCGAGGGAACTCGTTGAGCACACTCTTAATATTGATCCAAATTTTAAGCCAGTCAAGTAATTTCTTCATCGATTCAACGAGGAAAGGCGGAAGGCCATTGGTGAAGAGGTGGCCCGTCTCTTAGCGGCCGGGTTTATCGTTGAAGTTTTTCATCCTGAGTGGTTGGCTAACCCAGTGTCGGGGCTTAAGAAGAATGGCACTTGGAGAATGTGTGTGGATTACACGGACTTAAACAAGGCATGTCCGGCTGATCCGTTTTCTCTCCCTCGTATTGACCAAATCATTGATGCTACGGCGGGTTGTGAGCGTTTGAGTTTTTTGGATGCTTATTCTGGTTATCATCAGATCAAGATGGCAGTTAAGGACCAGGAGAAGACAGCTTTCATTACTCCGTTTGGAGCCTTCTGCTATGTGTCCATGCCTTTTGGGCTCAAGAGTGCCCAGGTGACTTACCAGCGGTGTGTGCAAAATTGCCTTCACAATCAGATTGGGCGTAATGTTCATGCTTATGTAGATGACATTGTGGTGAAATCCAGGAAGAAGGAGACCTTGATTGATGATTTGAGGGAGACGTTTGACAATCTCCGGGTCTACAAGATGATGCTTAACCCGGCCAAGTGCGTTTTTGGTGTACCAGCAGGCAAGCTCTTTGGCTTTCTGGTTTCTATCAGAGGCATTGAAGCTAACCCGGAGAAGATCAAAGCCATTACTTCGTTGGTTAAGCTGGCGTGTGTTAATGATGTTCAGCGTCTGGCGGGTCATATTGTGGCTCTAAGCCGGTTAGGTGAGAAGGCTACTCCTCTTTATCAGATGATGAAGAAGACAGATCCTTTTGTTTGGAGTGATGCTGCTAATCAAGCGTTTGAGGATCTGAAGAAACAGTTGGCTGAGCCGCCCGTTCTTGCTGCCCCTATTGATAAGGATCCTCTGTTGTTATATGTGGCTACTAATAGCCGGCCGTCAGTGTAGCTATTGTGGTGGAAAGGAAAGAGGCAGGCAAGGAATACCCAGTTCAACGGTCGGTTTACTACATCAGTGAGGTGCTTATCGAGTCCAAACAGAGATATCCACACTGGAAGAAGCTTGTGTATGGGGTTTTCATGGCAAGCCGGAAGCTTAAGCAATATTTTCAGGGTCATCCCATTACTGTGGTTAGCTGTGCTCCTTTAGGAGACATCATCCAAAACAGGGAAGCCACAGGCCGGGTTGCTAAATGGGCCATTGAGCTTGGACCTCATGGTTTAAAGTATGTGCCTCGGACGGCCATCAAGTCCCAAGCACTTGTGGATTTCATCAATGATTGGACAGAGCTGCAAACGCCTGAGGAAAAGACGGACAACACATATTGGACTATTCACTTTGATGGATCCAGGCAATTGGAGGGCTCGGGGGCTGGAGTTGTCTTGACTTCCCCGCGAGGTGATAAATTCTCTTATGTTCTCCGGTTAATGTTCCCTTGTACTAACAATGCAGCTGAGTATGAGGCCTTGCTCCATGGCCTTCGGATGGCTAAAGAGATGAATTTAAGCCGGGTGAGGTGTTTCGGCGATTCAGATCTGGTGGCTCAGCCAGTTTCTGGTACTTGGGATTCTAAGGATCCGCTTATGGCGGCTTATTGTCGAGAGGTCGATGCCGTTGCAGGTCACTTCAAAGGTTACCAAGTTGAGCATATTGATCGTCGGAAGAACGAGGCGGCTGACAACTTAAGTCGGTTAGGATCTCAGCATAAGCCGGTGCCACCTAACACGTTCCTGGATGTTCTGCTCAACCCTTCTGTCAAATTGCCTACGGAGGAGGATCTTGCTATTCCTGACCCGGAGGCACAATTGGTGGCGGCTCTTCATGCTATTCCTGATTGGACAGTGCCGTATTTGGCTTACATGACCCGGGGTGAGTTACCTGAAGGTGAGATCTTGGCCAGGCAGATGACCCGGGGGTCTAAGTCAATGATGATCGTTAATGGGTGTCGGATGTGGGGTTCCAGCAAACCCTTAAGGTTCGAACACTGGGGTGCACGCGAAGTCTTTCCCTCCTACCGATCTACGCCCTAGCTCGCTAAGATCTCGCGGACGAACTCGACGAACTCGCAGCATAGAAGGACACGAGATTTATACTGGTTCGGGCCACCGTTGTGGTGTAATACCCTACTCGAGTGTGTGGTGGTGGATTGCCTCTTGGGCTGATGAAGAACAGTACAAGGGGGAAGAACATCCTCCTGACGTTGAGGTGTTCTTGTGCTTGCAGACTTGTGTGTGTCTTTGGATCCGATGCCTACTACTGTGGTGGCTAGGCCTATTTATAGAGGCCCTGGTCCTCTTCCCAAATAATGAGCGGGAACGGAGCCAACAACGGCGGGCAAGTTTGAAGGGGGACAACTAGTACAAGCTATCCTGAAAAAAGTGGTCTTCGCCTGCGAAAGGCTGTGGTGGTGACGCCGTCTTGGGCTCCCCGATGACCTCCATCTTGCCGTCCTCCTGGTCTTGGTCTCTTGCACCCATATGGCAACCTTTGCCTGATGCCTCGGTACTCCTCGCCTGCACTGGCTTCCTTAGCACCAAAGAGGAAACAAGGACGCTGCGCGCGCTGGCGCTCGCCTGGCGCCCGCCTGGTGCCGATCGTCATGGCTCACGTCACGAGAGCCTCGTGTGGTTTGCCCCGCCTTGATATCTCTGCTCCTCATGAGCCTGCCTGACTTGGCCGCTCCTGAGGAGGTCCTGCGTCGTCCGCCTCGCGAGGCTTGGCCCCTTGCGAGGGCCTTTGATGCCTTGTTGATGAAGATGGGCCGTACGGCCCGCTGGCTCTGCCACGCCGTGGGCCGCAGGCAGGCAAGTCTGGGGACCCCCATTCCCAGAATGCCGACAGTAGCCCCCGGGCCCAAGGTGCGCTCGGGCTTGGCTTCGCGGCGAAGCCAAGGGTCAAGTACGGAGCACCGCGGGCCCCAAAAGCCTGCGGCCACGGTTGACGCGTGGCAGTTGATTGGATGTGGGCGTCTTCGCTTCCCCACGCTGCCTCGGCAACTGCTTGACCTGACAAACGGCTGGCGCAGGCAACACTTGCCTTCATTGCTTCTTCCTCGCCCCGCTCCAGATCCCCTTTCTTGCTCATCGCCACCGCTACCTCCAGATCTGCTCCAATCTCATCCTGCATCCGCAATCCATGGCACCGCGCAAGGTCAAGACTTCCTCAGCACCGGCTTGGTATGAGCCGGCCCTTGAGGCACCCACCGTCACGGAGAAAAGCCTCGCCTCCGTGCGCCTGCTGACGGCGGGTGAGAGCAATGAGTGGGGGGCGACCGAGCTCCGGCTTGCCTCCGACGTGCCGGAGCCCGAGGAAAGCACCTTCTTCCCCTTCTTCTCGAGCGGTATCGCTGTCGGGTTGGTTCCTCCCTTCTCTGATTTCTTTTATGAAGTCCTCGACCACTACGGTCTGCAGGCGTTGCATCTTCATCCCAACTCTGTCCTCCTCCTGTCCATCTTCGCCTACTACTGTGAGGCGTACCTGGGCGTGATGCCGTCGTGGCATTACTGCGCCATTTCTTCTTCCTTCGTGTCAGCGAGGGTCACATTTTCGGATGAGCTAACTTTGTCGCATGCGGCAAGGCCAACTCGATCTCGAGCACCGGGAAGAGGGCCAACAACATCGGATCCAAATGGGTCATGATGGATGCCAAGCGTGCCGATCAACGCCTGGCGTTGCCAACGGCGGCGCCTTCTTCCAACGGGGGGTGGCCCAAGGCGGAGCTCGCTGATGAGCGGTCATAGCTAGTGTTGGGGCAGATGGTGACCGACCTGAAGCCGGGCAATGCGAGGGCGGCCAAGGTGACGGGGGTCATGCTCCTGAGGGAGTTCTTGACGCTACGAGTAGCCCCGCTCCAGGCGCCGCGCCCCCTGTGGGAGCTTGAAGAAGAGGGAAACAAGGCCCGCCTGAGGCCGGGGGCCTTGCCTGACGATGAATTGGCTGCTGTTCTGCGCCTCATAGTTGGGGACAACCAGGAGTACCCGCCAAGCACCTTCATTCCCCTGTTCCAGCGTAGGGATCGGGAGGAATTCGTCGCCTCCAGGCCGACCTTTGACGCGCGCGGACTGATGCCGCCGGCGCTCCAGGGGCTCCTGCGGCTATTCTTCCCGTTTCGTTCCTGCAACATGTATCAGGCCTCGTGGAGGCATTTAGAGTTTTCATTTGGTATCATGAGGACGATGTGCTTGTAATATTTGCTTCATGATTTTGTGTTTTCCTTCCTATTTGCTTGTGCTCTGCGTTGGCAGAGCCCGGCCCCGCGCATACCTCAACCTCCATTGAGCCGACCGGAGACCAGGACGGACCAAGGAGTGAGGGGCTACATGACCAGTTAGGCTCCTGAGTCGCGATGCTCAGGAGTCCCCCTTGACGCGCAAACAGCATATATGGAGAGTTCATGAGGATAGATTAATGTTCTACGTCGGCAGAGCCCGGCCCCGCGCATACGTCAACCGACATTGAGCCGACCGGAGACCAGGACGGACCAAGGAGTGAGGGGTTACGTGACCAGTTAGGATCCTGAGTCGCGATGCTCAGGAGTCCCCCTTGACGTGCAAACAATTTCCATACCTGCCCTCGCCAAGGCCTCGGGAGGGGCGCGCGACGCCCAGGTCCGGGAGACCTGGTTGGGTGGCATGCGCTTGGGCGTGACCCGAGCGCAGCCCCCGTGCCCATCCCCCTCGCGCGGCTCTCCCGAGGGGAGGCGTTGCGGTGAGGCTGGACGCTGAGCTCTGGGCTCCTTGATGTTGGTACGACCGTGGGGCCGCCCTCAGTTCTTTATCGCCAGCGCGGAGCATAGTGCTTCCGCTTGTGCACGGGCATAGCCACTCCTCGGCAGTGTCGACGGCCAGTGCGGAGCATGGTGCCTCCACTTGTGCGTGGGATGGGGGCCCCTCCGGGAGGAGCCCCCGGGGCGTGTACAGCCCCGCCCTGACACGTGGCTTGCACGGCAGGGCTGCGAGGTGTATCTGGGCACTCGTGAGCCAGCGCGGGACTCACGAGGCCCTACCTCAAGGCGGGTTGCGTCTGGTCTTGAGTCTTGGTGATTGTGTGTTCCTGCAAGGCAGTTAGATGCAAGCACTCTACATCCTCAGGTCCCGGCCCTCGAGCGAGCTCAGCCGCCGCTGGTATGCCAGGTCGCGATGCCGTGGGCAAGGCCAGGGGGTGAGGGTTGGAGAGCCAGTAAGAGCTCCTGAGTCGTGATGCTCAGGAGCACCCCTTTTAACGCGCAAGCGAATTGCATAGGATGAACAGACCCGTGGTGGGCGGCGATCGGGCGGCGACAGCTGTGGGCAGGTTAAGTATGGAAAGCAGACCAGCTTAGGTAAATGCAGGAAGATACATGCCACTGGGTCCGGCCCGAGCGGCTTAGGGATGATGCAGCCCGAGGGGCGCCCCCAACAAGGTAAGCTAAAGACATAGCAAAAGAGATACATGCCACGGGGACGGACCCATGTGGCCTGGGAATGATGCAGCCCGAGGGGAGCTCCTAGCTAGACGAGCTTGGAAGATGTCACCTGGTTCTGTAGGCGAAGTAGAGTTGGTGCAGCTGAAGACGTGCGTCGAAGGAGTGACTCTTCATGATCCACCGGAGCCCTAAGCCTCGGGAGGCTCTGGGGGCTCGGGAGGTTCCCTGAAGACCGTCTCCATCTCCTCCAAGACGGCGTGGTACCTGGCCTCCTGAGATGCCATGACATGCCGCATGTTGCGTTGATAGGCTGACGTCACGCTCGGCAAGCCGAAGGGCATGCGAACGTAGCTGTGTGGCGGGCCCTCGCAGCGACCCACACACGAAGGCCAGAAGCGCTCCTGAGATGCGGCCCTGTTGAGCCCTGGGACGTCGATGCAGACACGCAGCCCAGCATCCTCGCCTGGATGGGGAGCTGCGTCTCGTGAGCGGCCGTCGCCGCGCATGGCTCTTGCGTCTTGCAGCTCCTGAGTGGTCTTGGTGATGAACTCTTGAGTGGTGGGCACTCCTTGCCCTGTGCTCTCCTGAGGGAAACATGCCGTGAAGCACACCTCCAAGTGGTGCCCAAACGCCTCACTCGTGAGGTTGGCAAGGTCTGAGGCCCTCCAGAAGAGAGCCCCCGAGCCCTGCCCGAGGAGGGCGCTGGGCGCGCCTTCCTATGCGATGGAGGGAGGCGCCCCTGGGACGGACGCTGATCCTGACGAGGCTCCTGCCGCGTCACCATCCTCCTGAGGTCCTGCGCGGCGCAACTGCTTCTTCTTGGGGATGGCCTCCGGAGGGCCCTCACTTCTGTTGTCGGGGTCGTCGATTGCTGCAGCTTGGAAGGCGCGTTCAAGGGAGCACACCACATCTCTCTCTTCACATGGGACCATGATGATTCTGCCGCTTCCCGGCATCTTGAGGACGTTGTAGCCGTGGTGGGTGACTGCCATGAACTTTGCCAGGGCCGGATACCCGAGGATGGCGTTGTACGGCAGGCGAATGTGCGCGACGTCGAAGTCGATGAGCTCGGTGCGGTAGTTCTTGCGTCTCCGAAGGTGACAGGCAGGCGGACCAACCCTATCGGCGTGGTGGAGCCGTCGGTCACTCCCGAGAAGGGTTTGGTAGGCTGGAGCTGCTCATATGGCACTTGGAGGTTGTCGAACGTGTCGACGGACAGGACGTTGAGCCTTGCGCCGCCGTCGATGAGGGTCTTGGTAACCTGCACATTGCTGATGACTGGGGAGCACAACATCGGGAGGGCACCAGCGGTGGCCGCGCACTTGAGCTGATCTGCCGAGTTGAAAGTGATGGCGCATTGGGACCACTTGAGCGAGCGCGTGGCTTTGAGCTTGGGGAGCACCGCATTCACCTCACGGGCGAACTGTTTGAAGATGCATTGAGAGGCTGGGGCCTGGGCGCCGCCCAAGACGCAGGCGATTGCACGCGGCTCCTGGAAGCCCCCAGCCCCCTCGTCCCGATGGTGGTCGTCGTTCCTTCTTGGTGGCGGCAGTGGGGGAAGACCGGTGTTGCCTTGGGGCGATCCTCACAAGGCGGGTCCCTCCAGGCCCCCTCGCGAGGATGGTCCTGCCAGCGGTCCTCACGAGGCCTGTCGTGCCATTCCTGGCGCGGGCCACGGTCGTCCCAGCGTCCGCCTCCACGTCCCCCTCCTCGGCCGTAGCCCCGGTCACTGCGCTCGGGGCGTCGACCGAAGCGTCCTTCTCGAATGGCTCTGAGCTCTTGACAGTCGCTGGTGTTGTGGGAGGTTGTGGATGGCGCAGAACGGTCGGCTGTTCTTGGATGACTCAGGCTGATCTCTGCCCCGCTTGGTGTCGGGCTCCGCTGCTAGCACTGCTGCTTCCTTGCGCTTCACTTCCTTGGCCTTGGCCTTCTTCTCCTCCGCTCCTGCAGCTGGCAGCTCGAGGAGAGAGAGGCGCCCCTCCTCAGCTCTTGCACACTTGGTCGCCAGGTTGAACAGTTCCTGAGATGTGTAGAGGTCCTCATGGATAGCGAGATCTTCCTTCATCTTGACGTCGCGGACGCCGTCGGAGAACGCGGAGATAATGACCTCGTCCGTGACCTTGGGGATCTTGAGGCGGGTGTTGTTGAAGCGCTGGATGTACTTCTAGAGGGTCTCTCCCGGTTGTTGCTTGATGCGGTCCAGGTCGCCCGCGGCCAGCGGGCGGTCGCGGGTGCCCTGGAAGTTGGCGACGAAGCGGTCGCGCATCTCGCCCCTGGAGGAGATCGAACCGTGCTGCAGGTTCAGGAGCCAGGAGCGGGCCCCATCCTTGAGAGCCATGGGAAACCAGTTCGCCATGACTTTCTCATCGCCGTTGGCTGCTTCGATGCTCAGCTCATAGAGCTGCAGGAACTCCGTGGGGTCGCCGGTGCCGTCGAGCGAGGAGGCAGATCCGGCTTGAACTTGCCTGGCCAGGCGACGCTACGCAGCTCGGGGGTGAAAGCGCGGCAGCCAGCCGTGGTTGCTTGTGCCAGCCTCGGTGGTGAAGCTTGGTCTTGACGAGGTCCGCGCGGCGCCGCTGCGGGCGGTGCGCGGTCTTGATGAGGCGGCGCAGGGAGCGCAGGTGCAGCTTCTCGCGGCCGCGGGATTTCTTGGCAGCTTCTCTCTTCGCGCGCGGGCACCGGGCATGGTGGATCACGCCGTGGGGCCGCGCGCCTTGGTGCCAAGGCACCGTCTTGGGGTAGAGGTGGCGGAGGCGTGCCATGGGCCTCATCGCCCGTGGCTGGCTGAGGGTGAGGTAGAGAGAGGGACGGCGCCGGAGAGCCCCCTGCGGCGCAGACGAGCTCGGCGACGCGGTCGAGCCACTCCTCGTAGAGGTCGTCGACTGGGCGGTAGTGCAGGAGTTCGTTTGCGGCGATGAGTGTGGCCCGCGCCTCCATGGGAGCGCGGCGTGCGTGAGATGAAGAACCGGCTGGGGTCAGTGAGGAGTGGCGGTGCGGCCGTCTTGCCGCACCGACGGATGCAGCGAGGACGCCTGCTGCTCGTTCCCCGCCGGGCCTATGGCAGCGTTGACGGCGGGAGACGGAGAACGACGAGGTTGCCCACCGACGGAAGCCGTCTGAGCAACGCGGGCGGTGAGGGCAGCCCGATGCTCAGCTCGAGCACGGCGAGCGTCCGCCATGGAGACGACGGAGCGACGAACTGATGGAAAGGAAGCTACGGCGCTCCCCTACCTGGCATGTCAAATGTCGGATGTGGGGTTCCGGCAAACCCTTAAGGTTCGAACACTGGGGTGTGCGCGAAGTCTTTCCCTCCTACCGATCTACGCCCTAGCTCGCTAAGATCTCGCGGACGAACTCGACGAACTCGCAGCACAGAAGGACACGAGATTTATACAGGTTCGGGCCACCGTTGTGGTGTAATACCCTACTCTAGCGTGTGGTGGTGGATTGCCTCTTGGGCTGATGAAGAACAGTACAAGGGGGGAGAACAGCCTCCTGAGGTTGAGGTGTTCTTGTGCTTGCGGACTTGTGCGTGTCTCTGGATCCCATGCCTACTACTGTGGTGGCTGGGCCTATTTATAGAGGCCCTGGTCCTCTTCCCAAATAATGAGCGGGAAGGGAGCCAACAACGGCGGGCAAGTTTGAAGGGGGACAGCTAGTACAAGCTATCCTGACAAAAGTGGTCTTCGATTGCAAAGGCTCTGGTGGTGACGCCGTCTTGGGCTCCACGATGACCTCCGTCTTGCCGTCCTCATGGTCTTGGTCTCGTTGCACCGATATGGCAACCTTTGCCTGATGCCTCGGTACTCCTCGCCTGCGCTGGCTTCCTTAGCACCAAAGAGGAAACAAGGACGCTGCGCGCGCTGGCGCTCGCCTGGCGCCCGCCTGGTGCCGATCGTCATGGCTCACGTCACGAGAGCCTCGTGAGGTTTTCCCCGCCTTGATATCTCCGCTCCTCATGAGCCTGCCTGACTTGGCCGCTCCTGAGGAGGTCCTGAGTCGTCCGCCTCGCGAGGCTTGGCCCCTCGCGAGGGTCCTGGATGCCTTGTTGATGAAGATGGGCCGTACGGCCCGCTGGCTCAGCCACGCCGTGGGCCGCAGGCAGGCAAGTCTGGGGACCCCCGTTCCCAGAACGCCGACAATGGGAATTGCATCATCACAGTGTCACAGGGGCGTTTCAATGTTGCGTCTGTCCTGAAGAAGCTTGTGAGATTCTACGAGAGATTCATGAAGGAGATTGTGGTCATCATGCTGGTTAAAAATCTCTCGTAGCCAAGGCTTTTCGTCCCGGTTTCTATTGGTTGATGGCTCATGCTAATGCTGAGGACTTGGTCAGCAAATGTGACGGTTGCCAGAAGTTTTCACGATGAGCTCATGTTTCGGCTCAGGAGTTGAGAATGATTCCAATCACTTGGCCGTTTGTGACTTGGGGGCTTGATATGGTTGGGCCTTTTAAGAGGTCCAAGGATAAGAAGACCCACCTTTTGGTGGCAGTTGATAAGTTCACTAAGTGGGTGGAGGCAGGGCCGGTTAGTAAGTGTGACGCAGCATCGACGGTTCAATTCATGAAGATGCTTTCCACACAACATTATAACAGTTAATGGCACTAATCTCTCTAAAGCTGCTATGAAAGAATTTTGTCAACGGGAGCATATCCGGCTTGACGTGTCCTCTGTGGCTCACCCTCAGTCCAATGGTCAGGCAGAACGAGCGAATCAAGAGATTCTGCGAGGTATCAAGCCCCGGCTTATGGTTCCTTTGCAAAGAACGCCGGGTTGTTGGGTAGAGGAGTTACCCTCAGTGTTATGGAGCATCAATACGACCCCCAACAGATCTACGGGTTACACACCCTTTTTCATGGTTTATGGAGCAAAGGCGGTTCTCCCTAGTGATATCCGTCACGATTCACCCCGGGTGGTGGCTTACATTGAGGCTGACAATGAAAAGGCACGTCAAGATGCACTTTACCTATTGGATGAGGAGCATGATCTCACGGCGGCTCATTCGGCGATTTATCAGCAAGACCTACGTCGTTATCACAGCCGCCGGGTCAAAACCAGAACCTTACAAGAAGGCGACTTAGTGCTCCGGCTCATACAGGATCAAAAGGATATGCATAAGCTATCGCCGCCTTGGGAAGGATCTTTTGTGGTCAGCAAGAATCTGCATAATGGGTCATACTATCTTATCGACGTTCGAGACCACAAGGACTCACGTAAGTCGGAGGAGGAGACCCGTCGGCCGTGGAATATAGCTCATCTTCGGCCCTACTATACTTGAGCCACCGGCTCTCATGATGTACATAGTCAACTGATGTATATATTATAAACAGTATAATAAAGCCGGCATCCCTGATAATTCATGGCCTCTATTGAGTCTTTATCATCATCTTACATATTCATTTAAGAGGCTCGACGCCCAACTTCAGGGACCAAAGAGAGTTGGATGCATGGCACAGCTCAAACATAGGTCCCTGACGAGCACGACTTGTCAGTATGTCACTTGGGGGCTTCCTGTTCAAACATAGGCATATTTGACCAAAGAGAACATAGCGTTACTACCCTCTTGATTAGGTTATCTGTCCAAACATAGGCGTATTCGACCAAAGAGGACATAACCTTTCCGGGTCATCCTACCTGTATACCAGCTGCTTCAACTCCATCGGGTAATCCCGATTGACCCGTCGAACTCTTAACAATCAATCTTTACGGCGTATTCGACCAAGATCTGAGCTTGTTAAGGTTCAAACGGCGGGTTGTCATGCGAGAGCATGGCTTACAAATAGTCAGGATAGATCCAAGCTTCATAAGCCGCCTTCCTTGAAACTTGGATAAATCGGCCCGTGATGTATGCTGTTACTCTGACCCCGCGTACTCCTGATAAAGTCTATGAGCAAGATCTGACTTTATCTGGGTTCAAATGTCGATTGGGTACTATGAGTCAGGCTCACGGAACGCACGTACCTTCTAGTGGCTCAGGCTAGTTTCATCGAAGAAGACACTTTGGCTTGGCAGCCTACAAAAGCCTTGAATTTCTTTTGATTTCTTATTTATATTCTATGTTATCTTCTTTGACTTCTGATATTTCACAAGTCGGGCCCAGCTGCCCTACTTATAGCTCATATTTGAAGCATCTTTTGGGTCTCTATAACCCGCCAGGATGGCAGACTCTAAGTCGCCACAGCATCATACTCTTGTGTTTACAGTTACAGATCTAACACCTCTAACTGTATGAAGCTGATAAGCCGGCAGTCTAAGCATATACTACAGGTATGATATTTTAATTAATAATTGTCAGACCGGCCCTGGTTATGGACTATTCGTCCTCAGTGGCTTCAATGGGGTATCATGACCCACCCGGTGGTAAGCCGCCAGGGCATTCGTATTTCCTTTGTGTGCAGGACAGTATTCGATCAAATCGGCATAAATCAAATGTTATCATAAGCCTAAGGTGATGTTTTCTCATAATGGAGATCAACAGTTTTGTGCAAAAAGAAGAAACGTGCATGATGGCACGACAGATTTAAGTTTTTACTACCCTATTACATGGCTCCATGAGCCGAATAAGATCAAGTGTTTTTTCAAGGATCAAATATATAAACCGCCCGGCGGTTCAATCTTCTTGGCCTTGTTGGATGGAGGCCTCTGGGTCATCCCTTTCCGGTTCTTCATCCTCCTCCGCCGTTTGAAAATTTGGTGATGACCAATCGATGCCAGATAAAGCTTGAAATTCAGCCTCGTCATCTATAACATCAGACGGCTCAACTTCAGGCGCAAAAGTGTGCTTACAAATTGGAGGTATTAAGTCCATCACTCTATAAGCCGGGGTCGGCATCTTCTGATTCTCCTTGTTATAAGCCGGATGATACTTTGAAAGGTCCGAGTCATTGGCAATCATAGTCGCCATGGGACGTATCTCTTTCACGCAAGCAGAGAAATCCTTCTGATTAAACGGCGTACCATCTTCTTTCAAGCTTGGGTAACCAGTGGCTACCTCAGATGGGTCAAGGTCTGGTAACCATGCCTTGGCCCGGCTCAAAGCCGTCACAGCAATGGCTCTTGCAGATGACCGCTTCATTTCATCAAACTTGGCAGGCAGC
This sequence comes from Aegilops tauschii subsp. strangulata, assembly GCF_002575655.3. NCBI lineage: Eukaryota > Viridiplantae > Streptophyta > Magnoliopsida > Poales > Poaceae > Aegilops > Aegilops tauschii. Next base: position 357,056,348 of record NC_053039.3, read on the forward strand.
ACAGAAAGTTTTTTCAACACATCTATCAACAGAGTAGGTGCTTGGCTCGTTGGAGAACTTGCGGCCAATGCGCGTTGGGCTCCGGTGTACAGCTGTTCGACAAGTGTGTAGACAGCCTTGAGCTTCACAAGCATGTCTTGGTTAAGCCTTGAGCTTCAGCAGTAGCAGCCTGTATGAAGCACAGAGTTGTCAACACGTTCATATCAGTATTACAAGAATATAAGTCCCAAGCACTTTGCAAGCAAGACTACTTGGCACTTGGGGGCTAATGTCTGTCAAAGAAATTCTTCAAGCAAACGGTTCATATGAATAAAGTCCTAAGCACTTTGCAAGCAAGACAACTTGGCACTTGGGGGCTAATGCATATTGCTTGTATCTTCCTACTACTTTCTGATGATCCGGTTGTGCTGTAAATAGTCACAGCCGACTCATGGGGGCTACACAGATAAGCTTTTCTTCCTAAACAATGATAAATAGGACCGGCTCATTCATGCTGATTAAACTGGCCCTCGGGGACTACGGATGCAAGGCTAACTTGTTTAACCATCCGGTTTAATTTTAACTATGACAACCAGCTTTGAAGGGATTCTACTACAGAAGCTTATGGATTATTCTAAGTCTACAACCTATTCAATCTTATCATAGCCAGTAGACATGGGGGCTGGCAGGATGTACATAACTTATTTAAAGTCGGAGTTCATACCTCATATTTTTGGTGCATCTGTTTGACTATATCAATCTCAAGGTCACGGCTGGAATGAGCTTGGTTGAGATAACCAGAGAATACTTCATTGACGTTCAGTTGATAGTAATCAGCAATATCAAGTTTCAATTTCCGCCTCTCAATGAACTTGTCTTTCGTGGAGTGTTTAGCCAAAACAGTTGGACGTCCTGTTTCTTTGAAGCTGGTGCTAGTAATCATAACGTCTTCACCATGTTCTTCTGGCGGCTTAAGTGGGTTGGATGACTTGATGGGCATAGGATTGATATCCGTGTGGTCACGGGAGAGGTCAGGAATTTCAAGTGAAGGGTCAGAGGCAGGTTCTTCTGGATGTTTGTCAGAAACTTCAGGTGCAGAGACTTGTTGCTCCGGCTCAGCAGCTTTAGATGCCTCAGTTGGCTTGGTCACCTTCGCCTTCTTATTAGGCTTTGCTTGTCCACTTCACGGATTATGATAAGTCAGTATAATTATCAGAATATAAAGAGGTGCAGAGTAAAAAGTACTTGTCATTACCCAGGGGCAGTCTTGAAAGCCGTCAATTCGGTTTACGATGAACCGCCAAAGGAAGAACGGGTGGTCTCCTGGTCAATTAAATCAACAAAGTTAAGTGGTAGACAAATAAGACCCACCTGCAGGTAAAAAGAGTAAGTTAAAAAGAACCTCGTTTCGACGTTTTCGAGGAGCAGGAGTGTTCGGTAAGCCGGAGGACAATTCTTCACCTCCGCTGGTCCGGGTCTGACGTTGATTCTCGTGTTGTTGTTTCTTCAAAAGAAAGTGAGGGTCTAAATAAGCCAAGGGGTGTGAAAAACTTACTTTCTAGGTTACTTGTCGAAGTTTCTGTCTTGGCAAAGGTTCTGAGCCAGAGGAAATGATAGTTACCTCTTCTTCAGCTGCTTGGCTGGCTCCCGTGTCATCCTGATAATAGTCGGTGTCAATAAGATAATTGAAAAAAGATCCAAGGGAGTCAAGGGCTACCTCCAACTCAGAGGTGTCATCTAGGTCAAGCAGTTCAGAGGCACTGGGTTTCTTCTTCCTCTTGGTGGTCTTCTTGGCAGCTTTCTTGGCATCCCTGGCCTTCTTGGCAGCCTCATGATCATACTTCTTTTTCAAAAAGTCAGACTTAGCCTGTAAAGGTCATTAAAGTTTGAGTTAATGAGGTATTTAAATAGCGAAGTAAAGGTAAGTAAGTTTATAGACTCACATCTGGTGGCGGGTTAAGCTTGCAGAAAGGGGCCAGACCCACTTTAATGCAATCTTCCGGATATTCATTTAGAAGGGACTTAACCATTTCGTGAATTGCCTCATCAGTTAAAGGCGTAGAACTATGGCGCAGTGGATCTTTACACCACCAATGTAAGTACACATTAAGCCGGTGCGACGACTCAAGGGTATGATCCGCCAAGAAACCCAGCACCTGACCAAATCAATGTCGGTCAACCCATTTCCTAGCAGGGCTTTAACCTTTGCAATGGTAGGAGCAAGTTTTGCCCGTTCGGCAGTGGTAAGTTTCTCAGGAAGATTGTGCTTTGGGTCCAGGCGCTCGGCACGGTAACCCGGCAGTGGATTTTTGTCATCCGGAGAGGTATCTTTACAATAAAACCATGTCTGGTTCCAATCCTTGGGGTGACTCGGCAGGATTGCATAAGGGAAGATGGCATCTCTTCTGCATTGAATCGAGATTCTGCCAAGTTCAAAGTTGGGCCCGTTCGTAAACTCATTCTGGCAGTTCAAATAAAAATACTCTCTAAAGAGGTCGACGCTGGGCTCTTCTTGAAGGTATACTTCACAGAAGACTTGAAAGTTGCAGATATTTGACACGGAGTTGGGTCCGATGTCTTGAGGATGGAGTTGGAAGAAGTGCAGAACATCTCGGAAAAACTTAGAGCCGGGTGGTGAGAAACCCCGGTTCAAGTGATCAGTGAATACGATAACTTCGCCATCCTTTGGCTAATGTCTTTCTTCGCCCGGTTCAGGAGCACGGTAATGCATCACACTCTTTGCGGGCAACTACCCGACTTTGACAAAATCTTTGAATGAGCCCTCAGTGACGATGGAGGGGACCCAATTGCATGTATAAACTGTTTTTGGCGGCATTGTGAAGAGAGAGAGCCTAAAGGAAGGGAAACTTTTGCCGGTTCAAGTCAGTTGGTAAAATCACAAGTTAAACAGTTACAGTATATATTCAGCATGGCGGCTTAAGTGAGGACTAATGATATATGAGTGATTATAAGCCTGTGAGGTAAGACGCCATGACCAGCATGGATATTCAAGATCTATCAGGAGCAAATTATATTAAGTGTTGGGAAAACAGGTTTCATAGGTTGAAGCCATAAGATTGGATCTGCAGTTGTTCAGAAAAATGAAATAAAATCTAAGTTCAAAGTGGCGATGGCCGAAAAATAGGGACATCCAGATGAGATCTATTTGCAATGGGGGTATATTCTGATATCAAAGAATAAGTGCTAAAACTGCTACCGCGTAAGATTTATGTGGTTTTTCGGATCTAAGCTATGAATCTATGCAAGGAGAAGGAAGGGCGGCGACGAACACCGATGAACACTGAAACCCTAAAGACAGATCTATTACGAGGAAAGAGAGGACTTACTGATGCTGATGAGACAGCGAAGAGGCGCCGCGGTGTTCTGGTCTGTTCAGGGTGATGCAGCGGCCGGAGTCGAGGCAGGAGACGAAGGTCGACGGCGGCGGAGCTCGGGCACACTGGAGCGTCGTGAGGAGGAAGAAGGCGAGAAGGAAAAGGGGGAGAATGAGAAGTGAACCCGTGGCCCTATTTATATGGTTGGAAGGAGTGGCATGCGCGGGAATCGAGGGGACAAGGAAATGGATATGTGACGGCGCGGACGCCTTGATTTTTGGAAGTTCGGTAAAGGAAAAAGATTTATTACGATCTGGGCCGTATATAATATTAATGACAGGTGACATCACGGCTGGTCACCGCAATTTCAGGAGATGACGTTATGGCGGGTTACAAATAACACGGGAAGATGAAGAAGGATTTTTTCTAAGTGTTGGAGATTGACATGAACAAGTTCAAATCAACCTGGGGCCTAATGTTGGGGATATAACTATCAGATATGACCCGCCCAGGAGGGGCCGGGTCATCTAAATGAAGCCCAAGAAGTATATTAAAGATGGCGGTTCAATAGACAGGCTTGTTAAAGGGCCCAAACCCGAAGGCGGCTTAAGGCCCGTAAGTGTAAACCGCCATGTATATGTAAACTTGTATTGTAAGGCATGTAAGATAAGTCACCGAGCCGGACACGTCTGTGATACGTCTCCGTCGTATCTATAATTTTTGATTGTTCCATGCCAATATTATTCAACTTTCATATACTTTTGGCAACTTTTTATATTATTTTTGGGACTAACATATTGATCCAGTGCCCAGTGCCAGTTCCTGTTTGTTGCATGTTTTATGTTTGGCAGAAACCCCATATCAAACGGAATCCAAACGGGATAAAAATGGACGGAGAATTATTTTGGAATATTTATGATTTTTGGGAAGTAAAATCAACGCGAGAGGGTTCCCGAGGGGGCCACGAGGCAGGGGGGCGCGCCCTGGACCCTCGTGGGCACCCCGCAAGGCGGTTGACGCTCTTCTTTTTCCGCAAGAAAGCTAATTTTATGAGAAAGATCTGGGCAAAAGATTCACCCCAATCAGAGTTACGGATCTCCGGATATAAAAGAAACGGTGAAAGGGCAGCAGACAGGAGCGCAAAAACAGAGAGAGACAGAGAGACAGATCCAATCTCGGAGGGGCTCTTGCCCCTCCCACACCATGGAGACCATGGACGAGAGGAGAAACCCTTCTCCCATCTAGGGAGAAGGTCAAGGAAGAAGAAGAAGGAGGGGGGCTCTCTCCCCCTCGCTTCCGGTGGCGCCGGAACGCCGCCGGGGGCCATCATCATCACCGCGATCTACACCAACACCTCCGCCATCTTCACCAACATCTCCATCACCTTCCCCCTCTATCTACAGTGGTCCACTCTCCCGCAACCCACTGTACCCTCTACTTGAACATGGTGCTTTATGCTTCATATTATTATCCAATGATGTGTTGCCATCCTATGATGTCTGAGTAGATTTTTGTTTTCCTATCGGTGGTTGATGAATTGCTATGTCTGATTTAATTTGCTTGTGGTTATGTTGCTGTCCTTTGGTGCCCATCATATGAGCGCGCGCGTGGATCACACCATAGGGTTAGTTGTATGTTGATAGGACTATGTATTGGAGGGCAAGGGTGACAGAAGCTTCAGCCTAGCATAGAAATTGATGCATACGGGATTGAAGGGGGACCAATATATCTTAATGCTATGGTTGGGTTTTACCTTAATGAACGTTAGTAGTTGCGGATGCTTGCTAATAGTTCCAATCATAAGTGCATAGAATTCCAAGTCAGGGATGACATGCTAGCAGTGGCCTCTCCCACATAAAACTTGCTATCGGTCTAGTAAAGTAGTCAATTGCTTAGGGACAATTTCACAACTCCTACCACCACTTTTCCACACTCGCTATATTTTACTTTATTGTGTCTTTATCTAAACAGCCCCTAGTTTTTATTTACGTGCTCTTCATATTCTTGCAAGCCTATCCAAAAACACCTACAAAGTTCTTCTAGTTTCATACTTGTTCTAGGTAAAGCGAACGTCAAGCGTGCGTAGAGTTGTATCGGTGGTCTATAGAACTTGAGGGAATATTTGTTCTACCTTTAGCTCCTCGTTGGGTTCGACACTCTTACTTATCGAAATAGGCTACAATTTATCCCCTATACTTGTGGGTTATCAAGACCTTTTTCTAGCGCCGTTGCCGGGGAGCGATAGCGTGGGGTGAATATTGTCGTGTGTGCTTGTTTGCTTTATCACTAAGTAATTTTTATTTGCCGTTCTTAGTTGTTCTGTATCTTTAGTTATGGATATGGAACATGAAATACCAAAAAAATTAGGTGTACTTGCTACTCATGGAGATGAGGAACCTCCTAAAACACTCGATGCTCGTTATGTGACAGATATTATGTACTACTTTGATAATCCAGAGAAAACCACATTCAATTTGGTAATGGGAGTAACGTTGGATCAACGTGAATACTTTAGGGATTATCGCTTGACACAAAAAGGGAAACTATTATGGGATCAAATTGATATATTGAAGTGGTATGCTCGGCAAGTATGCTTGAGTTATGATTATACTTGTTGCTCTAGGATGAAGGCTCCACACCTTCCCCTTTCATGCAAATTTAATGATAACGAAACCTTAGCTTCTTATGCTAATGGTATATATGATTACTATGATCTGGAACAAATATAAGAATTTGTTGCTTTTAAGGGTGCTTATGAAATTGAATCTTTGTTTGAAAAGTATGAAACTTTTGATGATGATGTTTATAGGCCTGAAAATTTTGCTATATTGAAATGTTGCTATGATAATTATGAATGTAATTCCTATATTAATGCGCTTATTGAGAAAGTCTCCACTGTCCAAGAAGAGATTAATATTTTGCAGGAATCTATGGAAGAAGAAATTGATGAAACTGTGAGCTCATTGGATGAAAAAGATGAGGAGAAGAGCGAAGAACAAAAGGAGGAAGAGCGGATTGATCACCCGTGCCCACCTTCTAATGAGAGTAACTCTTCAACATATACATTGTTTAATTTCCCTTCGTGCTTACCGAAGGATGATTGTTATGATCCTGTTGATTCTCTTAAAATATCCCTTTTTGATGATGCTTGCTATGCTTGTTGCCAAGATGCCAATATGAATGATGCTTATGGAGATGAACTTGCTATAGTTCCTTATGTTAAACATGAAATTGTTGCTATTGCACCCACGCATGATAGTCCTATTATCTTTTTGAATTCTCCCAACTACACTATATCGGAGAAGTTTACCTTTATTAAGGATTATATTGATGGGTTGCCTTTTACCGTTGCACATGATAATTTTGATGAGTATAATATGCATGTGTGCTGCTCCTACTTGCAATTATTATGAGAGAGGAACTATATCTCCACCTCTCTATGTTTCCCACACGATAAAATTGCAAGAAACTGTTTATACTATACATTGGCCTTTACTATGTGTGCATCAATTGTTCTTTTATGACATGCCGATGCATAGGAAGAGAGTTAGACTTCGTCATTGCTTGATATATGTTACTTTGTGCTCACTACTAAATGTCAAATCATTGCTAATTAAAATTGGCTTTGATATACCTTGGGATCCGGGTGGATTCACTACTTGAGCACTATATGCCTAGCTTAATGGCTTTAAAGAAAGCGCAGCCAGGGAGACAACCCGGAAATTTTAGAGAGTCATTTATTTCTGTTGAGTTCTTTTATATAGTTTAAAAACAAAAATAAATAAAGAGGGGAACCTAAAACTTTTCAAAAAGGAAAGTGAAAGTGAGAAAAACAAGCATTGTTGAAGTCGGAGAGCTCCTTGAACTTTGTTCATGCTCACGGAAACTTTGTGAATCTTGATTACAGAAACTTTTCAACAAAAATAATTATCCCCTTGTACAATTCCATTGTATTACAAAAATAATGTGCCAAGGTTTGCCTTTAGGATGTTTACAATGCTTGTTGGTTTGTGCGGTGCAGGACAGAAACTTTGGCTGTAGTGCGCGATTTTTAAATTTTTACTGGAACGTCAAACGGTTCTGATTCTTTTTGCACTGTATTTATATACAAATTTTTTATTTTTCCTAATTTGGGAAGAATTTTTGAAGTATCATAAGTATGGTGAATGTTCAGATTATTACAGACCGTTCTGTTTTAGACAGATTCTGTTTTTGATGCATAGTTTGCTTGTTTTGATGAAACTATCAATTTATATCAGTGGATTAAGCCATGAAAAAGTTATATTACAGTAGAAATAATGCAAAAGCAAAATATGAATTGGTTTTAAACAGTACTTAGAGTAGTGATTTGTTTTATTATACTAACGGATCTTACCGAGTTTTCTGTTGAAGTTTTGTGTGGATGAAGTGTTCGATGATCGAGAAGGTCTCGATGTGAGAAGAAGGAAGAGAGGCAAGAGCTCAAGCTTGGGGATGCCCGAGGCACCCCAAGTAAATATTCAAGAAGACTCAAGCATCTAAGCTTGGGGATGCCCTGGAAGGCATCCCCTCTTTCTTCAACAAATATCGGTATGTTTTCGGATTCGTTTCGTTCATGTGATATGTGCAATCTTGGAGCGTCTTTTGCATTTAGTTTTATTTTTTTTATTTTATGCACCATGATGGTATGAGATAGTCCTTGGTTGATTTATATAATGCTCATTGCACTTCACTTAAATCTTTTGAGTATGGCATTATAGAATGCTTCGTGTGCTTCACTTATATCATTTGAAGTTTGGATTGCCTGTTTCTCTTCACATAGAAAACCGCCATTTGTAGAATGCTCTTTTGCTTCACTTATATTTGTTAGAGCGTGGGCATATATTTTGGAGAAATAATTAAACTCTCTTGCTTCACTTATATTTATTTAGAGAGATGACAGGAACTGGTCATTCACATGGTTAGTCATAAAATCCTACATAAAACTTGTAGATCACTGAATATGATGTGTTTGATTCCTTGCAATAGTTTTGCGATATAAAGATGGTAATATTAGAGTCATGCTAGTGGGTAGTTGTGGATTGTAGAAATACTTGTGTTGAGGTTTGTGATTCCCGTAGCATGCACGTATGGTGAACCGTTATGTAACGAAGTCGGAGCATGAGTATTTATTGATTGTCTTCCTTATGAGTGGCGGTCGGGGACGAGCGATGGTCTTTTCCTGCCAATCTATCCCCCTAGGAGCATGCGCGTAGTACTTTGTTTCGATGACTAATAGATTTTTGCAATAAGTATGTGAGTTCTTTATGACTAATGTTGAGTCCATGGATTATACGCACTCTCACCCTTCCATCATTGCTAGCCTCTTCGGTACCGTGCATTGCCCTTTCTCACCTCGAGAGTTGGTGCAAACTTCGCCGGTGCATCCAAACCCCATGATACGATACGCTCTATCACACATAAACCTCCTTATATCTTCCTCAAAACAGCCACCATACCTACCTATCATGGCATTTCCATAGCCATTCCGAGATATATTGCCATGCAACTTCCATCATCATCATATACATGACTTGAGCATTTATTGTCATATTGCTTTGCATGATCATAAGATAGCTAGCATGATGTTTTCATGGCTTGTCCGTTTTTTGATGTCATTGCTACGCTAGATCATTGCACATCCCGATACTCCGCCGGAGGCATTCATATAGAGTCTTATCTTTGTTCTAGTATCGAGTTGTAAGTAAATAAAAGTGTGATGATCATCATTATTAGAGCATTGCCCCAGTGAGGAAAGGATGATGGAGACTATGATTCCCCCACAAGTCGGGATGAGACTCCGGACGAAAAAAATAAAAATAAAAAGAGAAAGGCAAAAAAAAGAGAAGGCCCAAAAAAAGAGAAAAAAACAAAAAAAAATGAGAGAAAAAGAGAGAAGGGGCAATGTTACTATCCTTTTACCACACTTGTGCTTCAAAGTAGCACCATGTTCTTCATATAGAGAGTCTCTTGAGTTATCACTTTCATATACTAGTGGGAATTTTCATTATAGAACTTGGCTTGTATATTCCGATGATGGGCTTCCTCAAATGCCCGAGGTCTTCATGAGCAAGCAAGTTGGATGCACACCCACTTAGTTTTCAGTTTGAGCTTTCATACACTTATAGCTCTAGTGCATCCGTTGCATGGCAATCCCTACTCCTCACATTGACATCAATTGATGGGCATCTCCATAGCCCGTTGATTAGCCGCGTCGATGTGAGACTTTCTCTCTTTTTTCTTCTCCACATAACCCCCATCATATTCTATTCCACCTATAGTGCTATGTCCATGGCTCACGCTCATGTATTGCGTGAAAGTTGAAAATGTTTGAGAACATCAAAAGTATGAAACAATTGCTTGGCTTGCCATCGGGGTTGTGCATGATGTGAATATTTTGTGTGGTCAACATGGAGCATAGCCAGACTATATGATTTTGTAGGGATAACTTTCTTTGGCCATGTTACTTTGAAAAGACATGATTGCTTTATTAGTAGGCTTGAAGTATTATTGTTTTTATGTCAAATGATAGACTATTCTTTGAATCACTCGTATCTTAATATTCATGCCATGATTAGACATATGATCGAGATTATGCTAGGTAGCATTCCACATCAAAAATTATCTTTTTTATCATTTACCTACTCGAGGACGAGCAGGAATTAAGCTTTGGGATGCTGATACGTCTCCGTCGTATCTATAATTTTTGATTGTTCCATGCCAATATTATTCAAATTTCATATACTTTTGGCAACTTTTCATATTATTTTTGGGACTAATATATTGATCCAGTGCCAGTTCCTGTTTGTTGCATGTTTTATGTTTCGCAGAAACCCCATATCAAACGGAGTCCAAATGGGATAAAAACGAACGGAGAATTATTTTGGAATATTTATGATTTTTGGGAAGTAAAATCAACGCGAGATGGTGCCCGAGGGGGCCACGAGGCAGGGGGCGTGCCCCATGGGGGCAGGCGCGCCCTGGACCCTCGTGGGCACCCTGTAAGGCGGTTGACGCTCATATTTTGCCACGGGAAAGCTAATTTTATGAGAAAGATCCGGGCGAAAGATTCACCCCAATCGGAGTTACGGATCTCCAGATATAAATGAAACGGTGAAAGGGCAGCAGACGGGAGCGCAAAAACAGAGAGAGACAGAGAGACAGATCCAATCTCGGAGGGGCTCTCGCCCCTCCCACGCCATGGAGACCATGAACCAGAGGGGAAACCCTTCTCCCACCTAGGGAGAAGGTCAAGGAAGAAGAAGAAGGAGGGGGGCTCTCTCCCCCTCACTTCCGGTGGCGCCGGAACGCCGCCGGGGGCCATCATCATCACCGCGATCTACACCAACACCTCCGCCATCTTCACCAACATCTCCATCACCTTCCCCCCTCTATCTACAGCGGTCCACTCTCCCGCAACCCGCTGTACCCTCTACTTGAACATGGTGCTTTATGCTTCATATTATTATCCAATGATGTGTTGCCATCCTATGATGTCTGAGTAGATTTTCGTTGTCCTAGCGGTGGTTGATGAATTGCTATGATTGATTTAATTTGCTTGTGGTTATGTTGCTGTCCTTTGGTGCCCATCATATGAGCGCGCGCGTGGATCACACCATAGGGTTAGTTGTATGTTGATAGGACTATGTATTGGAGGGCAAGGGTGACAGAAGCTTCAGCCTAGCATAGAAATTGATGCATACGAGATTGAAGGGGGACCAATATATCTTAATGCTATGGTTGGGTTTTACCTTAATGAACGTTAGTAGTTGCAGATGCTTGCTAATAGTTCCAATCATAAGTGCATAGAATTCCAAGTCAGTGATGACATGCTAGCAGTGGCCTCTCTGACATAAAACTTGCTATCGTTCTAGTAAAGTAGTCAATTGCTTAGGGACAATTTCACAACTCCTACCACCACTTTTCCACACTCGCTATATTTACTTTATTGTGTCTTTATCTAAACAGCCCCTATTTTTATTTTACGTGCTCTTCATATTCTTGCAAGCCTATCCAAAAACACCTACAAAGTTCTTCTAGTTTCATACTTGTTCTAGGTAAAGCGAACGTCAAGCGTGCGTAGAGTTGTATCGGTGGTCGATAGAACTTGAGGGAATATTTGTTCTACCTTTAGCTCCTCGTTGGGTTCGACACTCTTACTTATCGAAAGAGGCTACAATTGATCCCCTATACTTGTGGGTTATCAGTCTGTATGAGCCGGCTGGGACTCTGTAGGCCGCAGGGCGTCAACCCATGTATATAAGGGGATGACCCGGCAGCGGCTTAGGGCGAGAGACAACAGATCGAGAGCCAGGCAAAGCATATTCGCTCCCTGGTAATCGAAACCCTAGCAATACCACCTCAAACTGGATTAGGCCTTTACCTTCACCGCAAGGGGCCGAACCAGTATAAACTCCTCATGACCTTTGTTCTGTTTAACCCCTTTAAGCTAACTCCTTCGCAATGGCTCCACAACTAAGTCCTTCCATGAGGACATCTCCCGTGACACTTCCACGACACATACAGAACACCGCACGGGCCGCCGGCTGAACCACCGGCCCCGACCACCCGCCCTCCCCTGAACCGCCCCCATCGCCTGTGTTCCTCCGCCACCCCCACCCCCACCCCTGCCCCCACCCACGTCGAGTTTTCTTTGTTCGGCGAGGCCCCACCACCGCCCCCCCCACGACCACCGTCCCCACACGAGCCCCTTCCTTCGCACCGGCAAACTCCGGCGAGCTCTGAAAAATTGACTGACCCAATTTTGAAATTTAGTCTACTATTTTTTTAACTAGTGTGGAATATAAAATGGGAAAACCATAAGCATTGCGAGTATAGTGTTGAGCATGCCATGGCGGATCTGAAGGTGCAAACCGGACAAAGGCAACTTCACAACCAATGTTTGCTTTCAACTAGCAATTAAGTGATGGACAAGAAATCAGAGTAAAGCAGTGGCGATCTATTTTCTTGCTGCGATAAATAAGTTGAGCAGATACGAAAGAGTACCGCCTTTGGTGCGGTGCTGTGTATGCATCTGCTGATAATTTGACGGTGCTGCGATAGCGATGGCTGTCGACGGCGTGGAAGCAGATCTAGGAGGGTAGACGGCGGCAACGGGGTGCGGTGGACGAGACGGTCGTAGGAGCGGCGCCGGCAAGGTGGACGACGGCGGGGATGAAGCGAGAGGACGGGATGCAAGGATCGCGGTCCGAAGCCGCGGATGAGAGAGGTCGATCTCTTGTAATGGACGACGGTTTCGGGGTATCAGCTCCGGCATGGTGGAGGAGGACGGCGGTGGATGGGGTGGCGGACGGAGGAGGCTGGGGTGGAGAGGCTGTTTTGGCGCCCACGGAGTACGAATGGGGAAATGGAGGGAGAGAGGAAGGGGGAACCATGTCTTTAGGGCGCGCTTGTCCCAAATGCGTGGAAATTTACAAACTTAGCCCCCGTTTAAAATTTCCTACATCACAGCAATATTAGTCGGTTGGGGATAGGACGGTAATCTCGCATACACCGAACATTTGCCGACGAGAGTTTTTTTGGCGCCCACCATGTATGAATCAGGGAGGGAGTCGATTTTGGCCGAGGAGACATTGTGTTTTGGCGCCCACCGTGTATGAATCCGGGTGAGTGGCGGTTATGTCACGTTTGAGTGAAATTACAAACCTACCCCTATCGAAACCTATAGAAATCAAGCCGATAGGCTTTGCGTGTCAGGCATAGGCAGTAATTTCCATCTCGCAAATTTTGGTTTCGGGCGGTTACTGCGACTTTCCCCGCTTCGTTCAAATTTTTGCACAACAAGTGTGCACGTTTACCGTGCCAACTCAATTCGAATCCAGTTTGTATTCTATTTTTGTTCAGCTAGGATCCATTTTCGATTTGAATAAAATTCTATATACATCATTTTTTTATATATACTTTCAAAAGCACAACAAATAATTCTGCTCCTTTATATGTATATAATATGATTTACAAATACAATGATCTCAAAATCATAAGGTTGAATTCAAAAAAAATAAACCAAATTATGTTCTACTAAAATGTATGGATCAGTAATATCTACATATTAAATAACATAGATGCGTGTGAATTCATATGAGTATGCATGTTTGATAGATCAATTTTGGTTCGAGTATGAATTACATGCATCATCATCTCGAATTCAAATATTTGAATCCCTTTTATGTTGAATCCTTTCACGCCCATCTCTCTGGCATGCTCCTTCATGAAGCTATCGTTCTCTTTTCTCCAGCTCACCCGCATGCTCACTTCATGTTTCTCCTATCTTTGCAAACATGGTCTCTCGATGTCTCCCTTGAGAAGTATCACACTCTCCCTATCATTATACATTACACGGTTTTCATTATCTCTCCCGTCTCTACCATTCTCTGGTATCACTGGGTACCTAAGCTTTCTTTTTCACCGCCACACACACAGTCTCACTCGTCTTTCACTTTGTCTTTCTCTCTATGGGTTCTCTCACACACCCTATATGTCTCTAGATATGACTCATACCACTAAAATTATTCTCTCCTGCAGACACAACATTTGTTGCGGTCTCCTTTCCGTCTCCATCCTAGTTATAAACTGACATTAATCATTTGTTTACCGATCAGACAAACTCCCCCCTGCTATCTCTCTCTCACACACACACAGCTCCTGCTTCCACTCCCCTTCCCGACTATCCTCTCTCTCTCACACACACAAAACTCTCGCTTTCGCACCCCAGACTCGTATTTCTCTCACATCGTTGATTGACTAGCCTCCAGATAGGTTTATACACCCGCACACTCGTGCTTCCACTATCGCGTACATGTCTCTCTCGCGCTCCCTGTATCTATGTAGATTTTTCGTCCCTTCTTGAGACACACCCTCTCGATCGTGCACACACACACTATCGCCTCATTTTAAGCTAATACCTCTCGCACACACACTCTTTGTGTCTTTGTCACACATGCACTCCGTCCTCCTCCTCTCTCCCTCTCTCTCTCTCACACACACAGCACACACACACATGGGCTTTTTGCGACAACTAGCAAGATGCCCATGCGTTGCATGGAACATCAAGATGCATTTGTATGAGTAGTTTATCTTGTGGGAGAAAAGGATGAACGAGGGAATGCCTTATTTGCAAATGTGGAGAGGGGTGTGGGTATCGTTTTACAAAATTGCCATAGTTTCCTTCCTATCCGTCAGATATAAATCGGACGACCTATATTGCAGGATGGCAGGCACACCATCATCACCAACACTGTTTTTTATCTCGAACTCTTATAAAAAGCATAGTCGGTGATGATGGTGTGTCTGCCATCCTGCAATATAGGCTGTCCGATCTATATCTAACGGATAGGAAGGAAACTACGGCAATTTACCCGCACTCCTCTCCACATTTGCAGATAAGGCCTTCCCTCATCCATCCTTTTCTCCCACAAGATCTTGATGTTCCGTGCAACGCATGGGCATCTTGCCAGTAAGAATAGAAATTAGAGATATACCACTTCTCGAATCTTGAAACCAACAACATTCCTCCCTTATCTCATCAAAACCGCCAAAGGAATATGTGAAACATAAGGTATTTTTAGTGATACACGTATTTCAAAACTAGACTCTTTTTTCTATCAAATCGGTGAATATGTATTAATCTACTTCGATTGTGTGGAAACGCATTGGCACATTGCTAGTAGTTATTACTACCGTATAATTTTTTGGACACCAGACAAACGGTGGAGTACATATATGAAGAGAAGAGGCGCATGCACGCAGTCGGTCTCTCGCTGTCTCGCACGCATGAGAGTTACGTAAAGGCACCGTTAACAAATAAACCCTAAAACCCTAGGTGCACGATTGCTGCATGCGCGGGTACGAGGTACGTGGTGGAGCGCACCTTTGTAGGAATAGTCAGCTCACGTGATAATTTGATCCGTAGGAGTTGATGGTCGGGACCACAGGTGAACGACCAGGAGGCGATGGCTCGCCAGTTGCCACAGATCGAGTAGCCACGTTTAAAATATAATTTTTTAGCGGGGTAAGAGTTCCGATTTTCAAGGGCGCGTTATAAGTTCTTAAGTAGTTTTTAGAACGATTGGTATGGAGCGAAAATGGTATTCATAACTGCTACCTCCTTGGCGTATGGTTGTATGGGTTTATGTTGCGAGATGTTGAATCTGGTAGTTCTAGGGAAAATACTATGGTTTAGATGTTGGTTTTCAGTAATGAAAATCGGAAGGGGGAAACCCTTCTTTGATAAAAAAAATCTACTACCTCCGTCCTGGTTTACTAGTCCCCATCGTATTTTGGGTCAAAGTTTGTCCACGAATTTTACTTGTAAAATGTGAATGAAAAACGAGATTTTGTTATACCCAAACAAAAAAGGACTGGAGGGAGTGATTGCTCTGATACGGACGCAACCTCTCATAGCGCAGGCATTGAATCGGCACGCCGGCCAAGAGGGCCCCACTCGCTGCAGGCCAGGCTGAACACGCCTCCTCGCCACATCCAACCGGCTTCAGACTGCCCCGCCTGCCTCCATTGAATCCACGCGTGTGCCGAGAACACATCCTTTCGCGAGCCAGCTGGCATTTTAGAACACAATGTCGGCGGCTGGCTCCTCTCATCCGCTCGCTATTTAAACGAGGCCAGACGCCTGGCAAGAACCGCACCACACCGCTGCTTCCCATATCCTCCTCGCACCATTTTCTCCACACTCTCCATAGCATCCGGTGAGCAGGAAGACGAGTTCTCCGGCATAAAAGCCGGCTGGGTGCCCTGACAAGCCAGGCAACTCGCTGACCCACGTCCCTCCCTGCCCCAGGCCGTCAGTACGATGGGCGAGGCTGCAGGTGGGCAAGCGGAGGAGCAAGCCGCTGCTCCAAGCTGGCCCTTGGTGCAACAACTCCACGCTCCAAGCCTGCTCCCAGAGAGTGGCCAGTTGCTGCATGCCGGCACACAGGGGACCACGGCGTCCAGTGCACCGTGGTTGGCTGCGCCATCCAACGCAAATGTTGGCGGAACCATGGCATGCTGGCGGAGGTGGCCAACACGTTTGCGGCCATCGCCGACACCGAGGAATAGTAGACCACGGGAGCCACCGCCGCTCTGAACCCACGAATGCTACGACCACTGCGTCACCGGCATAGACACCCGGTGTGTTGCCCGGTTTGGCTCAAAACATCGTGGACCCCAGCCGCGGCCGACTTTAGAAATTATACCTACTTCCAGAAGTTATTCGCGATTAGTCAAAAATGACCAAAATATAATTAATTACGCATGGTCTTGACTTGTTGTGCTCGCACTGGTAGTAGGAACTAGAGGTTTTTCTTTCTTTATAACTCTCCTCACATTGTTTTGGCTTTCAAGTGAATCATGGTTGTGGACATTATCTATGAATGTGCAGATATCTGTGAACATGAGTTTGATGTGGAAGTTGAACTTGGAATGTTGGACTTGCGCGTGAACTATACCATGTCCAATGCTTCATCTGTTATTGTTTGGAAAGTAATTGTTGTTATTACATGACCCAAAAAAAATTTATTTTGTGCCACATCAGTAGATGCACGGACATCACAACAGGCATACTAACTGGATAAACATTTGAACCTAGCTATTATGAAGGAAAATTTGTATTGACAACAGTTTTAGATAGCAGGAGACGCCTAGCCTGCTCTCCCTCTGCTAGCTTCTTTCTGGCTTCTTCCATCTCTTCTGGCTTGGGTGAAGAGAGCATCTGATTGCTCTTTTCGCTTCTTCAGGAACTCAGCTACATTCTCAAGGGCTGCTGCACGCTTTCTTTCAGCCTTTACTAGAGCCACGAGGACACGAACAGTTGACGACTCCACCTGGCTTGTGTGTAATCCAGCATCATCTAGGAATTTGCACCTTGTGTCTAATCCAGCATCATTAGGGAACTGGCACCTTGTGTGTAACCCAGCCTCATTTTGGAAACATGATCTCGAGGTTGACCATACTTCCCTCCTCGCAGGAACTGCATCCTGACATGAAGTTACTTCTTTTTTAGATCAATACTCAGAGCAACCCAGATCCATTTAGTAGAAGCCAGATAAACAGGACTCGGAGAAGTGAATTCAAAAGGAAAAATATAAAAACAGACTACAAGGTGAGAACACCCACTTCCTACATCAAGCTAAAAACGAAAGCACTAGGACGATTAAGACTCTTCTTATTACACATCGAAGAACACGAGGCTAAGAGAAACAGAAACTACAACATATACACATCGAAGAACACGAGGCTAAACAAAAGTAATTGAAAGGGTGTTACTTACCAAAGCTCGTTTTACAGGTTCGGTGCAGCTCCTCTTTAACTTTCCATGCTCCTTGAAGATGTCCCCAATATCCCGTGTTTGGTCTTCATTGCTCCTCTGCATGTTCGCACTCATGGTTTTAAAATCTCAACATGGCAAGAAAAATATACTGGTAATACTCACGCATCTTGTGGGCAACATTAAAGCACTCATCTGCCATGTTAGAGCATCTCCAACAGAAGTGCAACGCGCGGCGCTTTAAAAAAACATTTACAGTGCTGAGATCGAGAAGTAGAGATAGAGAGTAGAGACATAGATAGTTCTCAGCATAGATATAGCATAGATAGATAAAAAAAATAGATAGTTCAGCTACTCCTCGTCGTCCGACTCCTCCTCGGTGATGTCCTCGTCCGACGTCTCAATGTAGGTGTGAAGATACCGATCGTCGTCGGATTCCCAAGGCGACGCTGCTCCTAGCCTCATGCTGAATTGAGCGTCAGCTTTTCGCGTATGCTTGTCCTTGCGATAGGCGGCTCGCTTCGCCCTCCTCTTCTCCCTCTCCGCCCTCCTTTGCGCGTAGAACTCACGCTCGTTGATGATGTCCTGTGGGAAGCATTGGTGCCACAGCGCCATGGCTTCCTTGTCCATCTCGGCGATGCCGAGACGGTGCTCCCGCCTCCGGTTGTCGCCACAATCCTCGTCGGTGATAAGCCGCGGCAGAGGCGCGAGCTCCTGCGCCCGCTCCCGCGTCGGCACATTGGGGAAGTTCAATGTTCTATGAGGTCACCGGAGGCACCACACCGCCGCGTCGTACGCGCGGGCGGCCTCATTGGCGGTGTCGAAATTGCCGAGGCCGAGGCACATCCCGCGGAACCGGATCTCGACGGAGAAGCCGCCAGAGGGGCGCGCGCGGACGCCGTGGTATCCCCAAGTTTCTTGGTGATGCAGCGGCATGGTGGCGCGGCGGCGGCGAGGCAAGAAAGAGCGGGGAGAGAGCGGTGGCGAGGCGCAGAGTGGGAGAGAGCGGTGGCGAGGCACAGAGCGGGGAGAGAGCGGTGGCGAGGTGCAGAGCAGGGAGAGAGCGGTGGCGAGGCACAGAGCGGGGAGAGAGCGGTGGCAAGGCACAGAGCGGTGGGAGGGTGTTGGATTTTATAAAGCGCGCCGGACGCCGTGCGCCAAAATTAGCGCGCGCCCGGCCGCTTTTCCCCCTGCGCGCGTGATCCTTTCCCGACGTCCCTGCTATCTCTACTCTCTTCTCTACTATTATATTTATTTTATATTTAATATTTATCTCTACTCTCTTCTCTACTATTATATTTATTTTATTATTCCTCCGTCCCAAAATATAAGAGCGTTTTTTACACTACACTAGTGTAAAAATCGCTCTTATATTATGGGACAGAGGGAGTAATATTTATCTCTAGTTCTCTACTCTCTACTCTTTTTTCTACTTTTTTCTTTTAAAAATTAGAGTTGGTGATGATGGTGTGCCTGCCATCCTGCAATATAGGCCGTCCGATTTATATCCGATGAATAGGAAGGAAATTATGGCAATTTTGCAGAAAGATACCCACACCCCTCTCCGGATTTGCAAATAAGGCCTTCCCTCATTCATCCTTTTCTCCTACAAGATAAACTACTCATACAAATGCCTCTTGGTGTTCCGTGCAAAGCATGGGCATCTTGCTAGTTCTAAAAAACTTTCCATCATTTGCCACACTACTGGTTGCAGATGAAGAACCTACCCAAGCACAGCGCGATACAGGAGCGATGCACAATTACAAGCTGATATTCTGTTGGACAATGAAGGCTATAACCAATTACTTTTACGGGAACAATATCAACCAAGAAATTTGAAGGGTAGGTATGAACAGAATTGGAACTACACGTGTACTGCTAAGTTATTCAATACACACATTACCAATCGAGGAGGAGAACGATGGTCGCGGCGGCCTCTATGCATCATAGTCGGCAACGAGAGTCAGTTCATTGTCCACGACGGTGGTGCTTCTGCGCTTGGCGTCGGCTTCCGGGAAGCAGATCCGAGACCGTGGAAGACGGTGCCGGGGAAGAGGCTCCGTGTACGACGACGACGGTGGACCGGCTCCAGTGCGGCGTACGAGGTCGTCAATGAGGCCGATGCGCTGCGGTGGACGAGTGCGCCGATGGAGAAGGGGAGGAGCACGAAGGATGCGGTGCCATGGAGAAGTCTATTTTGGTGTGGGGATAGAAAATGGGGAGTATTCAGGTGTACTACTCTGGGTGCCGGGTGGGGTTGGCTGGGTAGGGTGAACCTGAAGTTACAAAAACAGGCCCCTACCAATTATAATCCGTAGACCTGTTCCGAAGGTTATGATGGTAACTTCGCACTACTCGAATCAGGGTCGCAGGAGATTTTCCCGCCGACCTCAAAATTTTGTGACACTGAACTCCCCGTGTGGCGTGTTGGGTGATTGGGCTAAGCAACTAGCGAGTAGTACTAGTAACTACTAGTACTCCCTCTGATTTTATTAACTGCATATTAGGTTTGACCGAAGTCAAACTTCCTAAAGTTTGACCAAGTTTAAAGAAAAATATAAACATTTACCATAACAAATATGTATGATGTGAAAGTACACTCAATAATGAATCTAATGGTATTTATTTGTTATTGTATATGTTAAATTTTTTTGTTATAAACTTTCTGAGAGTTTACAAAACTTGACTTTGACCAATGCTAATACGCGGACTTAAATAAAAACGGAGGGAGTACACATTTGTTTTCTTAGTTTGTAGTGAATTAATCATTTTTTGTAATTGTGAAAGTAATATATTAGGCTACTGACTTCGAATGTAATGGTCTATACAATTCAATAGTTACAATCGTTGTTGAATTCCAAGATGTATACGAGGTCTATAGTACTTCACAATATGCTCAAACTCACATAATCCCAATCAAATGAGAATCTAAATGCATTCATAGTTATTACTTTGTAGGATGCAACAAAACCAACCATAACTCTACATCATCCAATATAAAAGCAACATTTTGAACACATCCCAATGTGTGCATGAAACGTGTAGAGAGAGCTTGCGAAGATGGGGCAGATAGGGCGGTAAAGATTGTGTGTATGTGGACAAGAGAGTAGGAGACAAACCTAACGAGAGAGAGAGAGAGAAAGGAGGAAGAAGTTAGGTTTGTGAGATAGATGGAGACATGTAATATACGTGAGATGTGTGTGCATCCGGATTATGTAGACGTGGAAGGAGAAGAGACAACAGGTCTGATGAGAGAGCTGGAAAAACATGGACGAGAGGGGAAGGATCTCGTGGGTTGAGGGATTGATAATTTTTTGTGGGAGAGAGAGGTATTGGTATTTTTGTGCGGGAGAGAGGGGGAGGAGTCAGTCAGTCGTCGTCACATAATCCTGCTTCCAAATGGCCCTACATTCTCTAGTGCAGTGTGGTCGCCGTCTTCGATCTCCTTGATGCCCTCTTTGAAGGTTGAGGTGTTGTGCATGATGGGGTGCAGAGAAGCACAAGCGAGAGTGGTCGCCATATAGCCTTGGATGGGGATGAATTGTGTGCTCGGGGGAGGGGGAGTGTGTGTGCGGTGTGTGTGTGTGTGTGTGTGTGTGTGTGTGTGTGTGTGTGTGTGTGTGTGTGTGTGTGTGTTTGTGTGTGTGTGTGTGTCTCAGGTATTGAGAGAAATCAAACCTATGGAGAGAAATGTCTGTGTATGTGACGGAAAGCTACATGCTAAATAGGGTTTTCACGAAGAGATTGGGCGTGCGAGATAGAGAGCGATGTGCGGCCCTTGAGGTGGACAGGGGCAGGGTGAGGGTGTCAAAATTTGTGCTTTGATGCATGTGTTACATGTGATCGTGCAAGGGACGGACGAATCGAGAAAGATAGTTGTTGTGTTACGGATGCTCCTCTCTCTCTCTATCACACACACAAGTACAAATAGAAGACCGTTCTATCATGTATACACAACGTATTGGCATCTGTCTATGTCTCACTCATGCATGATCATTTGCACATTCACACCTCTCTATGTTTCTATCACACGCACACCGTCTTCACATTGCCCTTCCTCCAGAACACACATATGGACACATACACATGTTCTCTCTCAGTCACACACACAAAATAAGTATTAAAAAAACTAGGGCGCACCTAAAACGTCCAAATCCAAATAAACACAAACTGGAGCTAAATTCAAATATATGGAAATATTGTAGCATCAAGAACTTTTTGAGGAAAAAAAGTTGAGTAATATCCGGGGATTGTTGTCACACACACAAAAAGGTTCGGTGGATGTCCTTCGAGCGCGACACGGTGATGCACCGTTCGATCGACCGCGCGGCCGCAGTTCACGCGCTTGCACAGGATTCCGTATCGTGGCCATGGTAACTAATATAAGCGCTGCCTCAGTCTAATGTTTACGTGTACTAGTACGGTTTTCTTTTAAGTTTGACGAACCCTATATAAAACTAAACTAAGCTCCCATACGTGCACCCATCAATATGCCGCCGTCGCCGTTGCGCATGCCGGCCCGCCTGCTCCGGCCAACCATTTCTCGCCCATCACCGCCGTGTCGCCACCATCCTGTACCATGAAGCCGAAGGCTCGCCGGCTCACGTCGTCTGCAGTCCCTCCTCGCGCTGCCGCCGCGCTGCCAAGCATGCGAGCAGCTGGTGGAGCCGCGTCTATGCACGCAGCGTACGAAGAGGAGGACGAGCGCGTGCTCCAGCATGCCGGCGAGGAGGAACTAGCGTGTCATTGTCGTCTCCGCCCGCGTGGAGGAGGCGCACATGGTGGCTGTCGCGGCGGAAGCCGGTTGCTCCTGCGCCGAGCCCGCAAACCGGGTGCGGACGCGGAATCTACCTTCGAGACCTTGAATGCCATGTGGATCCTGCAATCTGAAGGAGCAATTTGGGTTAGTCGACTCTTGTGAGCCGTTGGATGCAACATGGATGGCTACAAGGGCTTCTTCAACCTCCGAAATTGATGCACTGTTCATGTTCTCAGCCCGCCACACGCCTAACCGCCTACCGTCGCCGCCCCGCCCTCCCCTGAACCGCCTGCCACCGCCATGCTCGCCCACCCCCGCCATCCGTTTAACCCCGGGCACGATCCATTTTTTCTGGAGAACTGCATTCCACACCCAACACTCATAAGATATATCATGGGCACCCTGCCACCCTAATATAGATACTGGGGTAGCTTCTCTGCCGTCGAACTTCTTTCACAAATTGACTGACCCAAATTATACTACCAGTACGAACGTATCAAGTACAGTTGGAACACGAAGATACGAGCAGTAGTACCAACTGCAAGAAGAACAGTAGTAAGACATAGTACTAGTACTATTGTACGTACTAAAGAGTTCAAATAACGAGAAAGAACATAAAGTTCAAATAACGAGAAAGAACATAAAGTTCAAATAACGAGAAAGAACATAAACATAGTTCTGCTAGGGGCTCAGCAAAACACACTCCTGAAATAAAAGTAAGCAACTAGTCCGCTTGACACTGTAGTAGAACCAGCATGAGCGACGGCACTGCCACCTTACTCCGAGTCCACGTCCTCGTCCCTCTTTCTCTTCCTCTTTGCCGCCGCTTCTTTGCTTGAACCGGACACTGGGCTCTGCTTCTTCATCCAACCCTTGTAGATATTTAAACAAATGTAGGCATCCATTGCTGCGTAGAGGATGTGATCTTCATCTATTGTCTTCGACTCCCATGCATGATGAAACTCATGGTGAGGTTTCTTCAGTTTAGCGTACGAAGGATCAATCATGGCTGCTGCGAGGGTCAACATTGAAGGCTGAGAGGAGGACACCAGGCTTGCCTTCCGGAGATCGAAGGGCTGGCCTACAACGAGGCCTATCCGACCCAGGACATCCCTGTCGTTCCTAAAGTCTACAGTAAAGAATTTCACTCTTTCGTCCTTGAGGAAGTTCTTAAAATCCTGGCACTCAACGTCGACATGGCATATGTGGTAGACCAAGCACACGTTATGTACGCAAACCTGGATCACGGCAGGCTTCTTCTTCTCTGCCTCCTTTAGAATCTTCTCGCTTTCCAGGACTGTGGTGTACTCAACATCTAGCCCAGCGACCCACTCATCCTTTGAACTGTTGAACATGTGTAGGAAGCGAGCAAGGCATGCTTTCACCGTAGCGGATCCACGGGTGTAGATGACGATGAACTCATCGTTGGTGATGGCTCTAACCTGGTACTCAGCGGTGACCATGGAGATTTGGGAGGCCTTGGATTTTGGTGGAGGGTTAGGAGAAGTTGAACTAGTGTAATGTGAAAGGACGGGACGACAGGGAGCAAACTATTGTAAGGTAGAATACGGGGACGAGTAGGGCGTGCGAACAGTGTGTGGTTGTTGGCTTGCCCGGTGGATAAACGACAGCAAGCCCCCAAAGAGTTCTCGAGTACTATGCGGGGCCCACTAGATGTCATGTATACTAGACCCATATCATAGGCCTGACGGTATAGCTCCTGCCTGTTCGCACGCCATGCCGGCGCATGGATGTAACTTCACTTAATTCCCTCAACCGTTGCGCCTCCCACGACCTTCTCCTCCCTCGCGCGGCCGCGCCCTTTGAGACTTCGACCGGCTATAAATGAGCAATTTTTTTGCCTACTCCGCATGGATGATACTCCCTCTGGTCCTTTTTACTTCCGTCAACCGTTTGCAAAGTTTTTGACCAAATTTATACTAAAAATATCAATGTCTACAATACTGATTCTAATGAGTATAAAAACTACGTTTTATAATGAGTATAAAAATATTGATTTGACATTGTGAATGTTGATGTACATTTTTCTATAAGTTTGGTCAAAGTAGAGGTACATTGACTTTAGACAAAACTTAAATGCACAATGCAGACTAGTTCCTCCGTCCAGGTGCGTGCCATGTCCTATCTAGTCATCACAACAAGGTTAGCTATTAGAGTACCACTACCTCCCTTCTAGTTTAAAGGGCTCAATTCAAAAATTTCACCTACTCTTACCAAGATAGAGGCGGTGGAATCCTTTCAAAAAAAAGATAGAGGCGGTGGAATAGTTTTTGTAGTGGTTTCTAGAGTCTGGACTCCATCTTTAGGAACCTTCGCCGCTGGCGGCAAGAATGCAAGGAGATGAACCAGAAAGGAAATGAGGCTGCAATGAGTAGTTCCGTATTTTATACAGTGGCAGAGGTGGGTAAATATCTGCTATACAGTACCTCCGGTGGCAAGGCCATGTCTCTATGCACACACATCTCAGCCGTTGGTTCCAAGTAGATCGAACGGCTCACGTTGTCCAGAGGCAGACATACCGTCACCACCAACTGAGATTTTTATAGGAGTGGTCATGCTATGCATGTGATGTAATTAATGCATCGGTTTACACAAATTTATCAGAAAAACGAGAGTACTAATTAAGTACTTTTGCAAACTACGGAATTAATTCCACCATTCATCATCTACCTTGGTTGAAGAGATTTTCAAATTAAACCGAAAAGGAGGGAGCACCACATTACCACCACTATGGCCAGCCTTAATCATCGCATGCAATAATTTAGTGCACCTTGAAATCTGAATGCCTGCTTGACTATCCTTCTCCCTCCAGCAGTCCCACCACTCCACCCCGTGTGGAAAAAATCTGCATGCATGACTCTTCTCCCCCGCACTCGTCCAATCCATTGTGACCAGCAATATTTCCACCCCTTCCCTCACCCGTAATTTACTCCAACAAATATGCCCACGTAGCTGCTTCAGTTACTTAACAGTAGGCGCATTGGGTCACTGACATGTGGGCCCAACAGGCATCTGGCCCACATGTCAGTGATGCAACTGGACCTGCAGTTAAGTCAGTGAAGCTCAGTCCATATATTACGTAGGTTTGCCATTGCTCGCTATAAATACTGCGCCTCCCACGGCATTCGGAAGAACGCTCACGTTCATCGCTATCTCCTCCCCCTCCCTCTCACGTCGACCACCATGGCATCCCCCCTCCCAAGCCCTAGGCGCCCCTCGCTACACCGCACGGACGGTCACGCGTCGCCGTTCTATTCCTCGCCGCCACTAGTCGAGGAAGACACGTCGCCATTCCGTTCCTCGCCGCCACTAGTCGAGGAGGAAGCGTCGGCGTTCCGCTCCTCGCCGCGACGCGTCGAGGTGGACGCGTCGGCGTTCCCAATCTCCCCAGCACGCGCGTCGGAGGACGTGTCGGCTCCCCGCTGCGAGGAGAACGCCGCGCCGCCCGCCGAGCCCCCCAGCCTTGAGGAGCTTTGGAAAGAAATGGATGTCGCCTTGTGGGAGGCTTTGCCTCCGAAAGAGCGCGCCAAAATAGAGGCGGAGAAGAAGGCCAAGGAAGAGAAGCGCACCGCGGGGCAAGCTGCCTGGCAGGCCTATGTCACGTCTGAGAGAGTCAGGCAATTGGCTCTTTCGAAGAAGGCTCGTGCGAGGGTCGTGAGGGTGGTGGGGGACGCCCGTGCCAAAGCCCTGAGTGCAGTCGGGCCCAAGCGCCTCATCTACGCTTGGCGGTACGTGGACCGGGTGCACGCTTCCAGCGAGGAGGAGTACCTGTTGGCGCCGGATCACCACGCCGGTGAGATCGCGCTCGCCCACCGGAAAGCCGCCAATCAGCACCTCGCGAGTTGCGAGGCTGAGGAAGAGGCGTTGTGTCGGCGCGCTAGGAAACGGCCGTGCACCAGGGCACTCGTGGCGCGCCCCAAGAGCTCCTGCGAGCACCGTGGCTTTTGTAAGTACGTGCATATGTCACATGCACTAACATTTTATCAGTTAAATCTTTGGTCAGGTTTTAGCACAAATTACAATTGTAACGAATAAACCAGGACAGAGGTACTACTAGTACTACCTCCGTCCTGGTTTATTGGTCCCCATTGTATATTGTGTCAAATTTTGACTATAGATTGAACTAACAAAACGTTCATGCATGTTACCAAAAATTATATAATTGAAAACTATGTTGAAATATGAATCCAACGATATAATTTTTGTTGACATGCATTAACATTTTGTTAGCTAAATATTTGGTCAAAATTTGGCATGAACTACAAAGGTGACCTATAAACCAGGACGGAGGTAGTAGTAGTTTAGAAGCCCAAATAAATGAGTGAGGCGCCTTAATGTTACTCTCCACTGTGACTAGTCTTATGGGAAAAGCTGGGGAAGAGACGGCTTATTTTTTAAGCCGCCAAAAGAACTAGCCCTAGGAGTAGTAGCTAGCGATACTAGGGATCGAGTGTGCGAGATGAACCAGAGAAAGTAAATGCAGAGAGATGAAATGCAAAAAAGACGGAGGGACGTGATGGTTGCTTGTCCGTTTATTTTACCAGGCAACTTATTACTGGGAGTGGTTGGGTTTTGTGATATGATGGCTTTACTGCCGCGCCACGAGCGGGGTGAGATTCGCATGCAGCGCCGCCCTCTACACTAGTACTACATCGGTCGTGGTTTATTAGTCCCCCATTGAATTTGACTGAAGATTTAACTGACAAAATGTTAGTGCATGTCAACGAAAACTATATCGTTGGATACGTATTTGAACATAGTTTTCAATGATATAATTTTAGGTGACATGCATCAACATTTATCGTACTATATATAAAGTTAGTTCAATTTTTGGTCGTACTAATTTATAGTAAGGTGCCCGTGTGTTGCACGGAACAGTGAAATGCATTGATCGGGGAGTTGTTTATTTTGACAAAGGCTGTGGGGGTCATCTCATGTGTAACGGGTATCGATTGGTTTCTTCGGATATTATTTCATCTCTAGAGCTCACAAACATTCGGGTGAAATAGATAAAAAAAAAGTATCTTTTGCAAACAAAAGCGTTCAACTATTCAACCTGCATCCAAAACTTGTGAAGAAATAACACTTATTGTGCTTTGCAAGAAATGATCTTTAAGAATTAGTTTTTGAGTATCGATTGTTATACATGTTGGCTACAGATGACATGGCACTTTCATATAGTCAACAGTTGGCTATACTATTAAGTATTAACCATGCCCTTATACACCTAGACGGAGGGATTAAATCAGGATGACTTGGAAGGGGGCAGAGGAGATGTAAGAAATGGTTCATCATAAGTCTTTCACCTGTACTGTAGTAAAAAAATTCATAGATGGAAGGTTCTAGACTAAACCATAAATGGATACACTTTTATTCATGCGCGTTACTCCAATAGAGCAAGATCATGCATGGAAGTCTCCACATGCTTAGACAGCGGATTACATTGAGCAAAGACTAATGATCAACATTTAACTTGGTAATGCATATGTCCAGGTGAACCTACTTGGACTCCCCGTGCAGGTCGTTGGGGGCGAAATCATACCATGCGTCTTCCATGTCCACATCGGCGAGAAGGTCCCAGCTCTGCACAGTCCTAGTCACCTTGATGTAGCCAGCCCAGCCAGTGTCGCCGCCCATGTACCTCTTAGGGGTAGTAACAGTGAGCACGCACCCGTACATCGGCGTCGCCCCTGACGCACACTATAGAGATGGGGCGGCGGCCTGCGTGGGCCTCGCCGGTGCCCACGATCAAGAGGAAGATGCAGTCGTCCTCCTCCGAGACTAGCGGGCGGCGGTGATCCTCCAGCGACTCCGGCACGTTGAATGGGTAGCACGTCTCGTACTTGATGTTCTCCGCCAAGGGCCAGTAGTGATCGCCGCACGCCTACGTGAGGAGATGCACGATGTCCACCAGCGAGCCCCAAAACGGAATCGAGCACTCATAGCAGTAGACGAAGGGCTCTTTAGAAGCATCAACCAGGCCGTCCATGAAACAGGACTGGCTGTAGGGGACGTTGCTCCAGTTGAATATATGAGCAAGTTACTACGAGATTTAGTCCGAATAAGCACAAAATAAATCATGACGGCTAAACCAGAGATTAAACTAATCATGTGGACTAGCATAGTAGATGAACAGATCGAATCTAGGACACATATTAGAAACATGAATTCTACCACGATTTCGAACAGGAAGGACAGAAACACATACGGTGCAACGGGATCAGCACCGTTGGCGTTGAGGTTATCGCCCATGTCATTGAGGAAGAGGTTGCCGAGGTCGGGGAAGAAGTCGTCGTCGGTGAAGTCGTTGCTGCCAGCAGTCGCGAGAGTGCGCTCCCCAAATTTCAACAGCACCTGCCGAATGGAGCGCAGGAGGGAGTGGCTGTAGGGGATGTTGCGGCCGCCGAATGGAGCGCAGGAGTAGCACACGAAGCAGTAGATGGTGCTCCTCCCTAGTCTCTATCTCTACTCTTATCTCTACTACTCTTCTTTCTTTTTTATAATATACTGGTAGCTGTCAAATCAAATAGTACTGCGCCGCCCGCTGCACGCCCGGCTGAACACGCCTCCTCGCCTCCATCAAACCCCTCCGTTAAACCCGCATGCAAACCGAGAAACCTACTCTGGCCCGCGGGAGGAAATTTGTCGGTTGCCGTTGGAGAATAATAGAGTCACTTCCAATCCATTTGAGTTAATTGCGTGTATGATTCTCCCTCTATAAAAAGTTAATTGCATCCTTAATCTTGTATTCTAATTACTCTGTGGGTTCCACTATCAGTATAGTGTACATTACTTGCAGGCTGGCTACAGATTCGTACAGAAAGTTAGAAAGAAACGAATCCATCCTTAATCTTGTATTCTTTGTACTCTGTGGGTTCCACTTCCAGTACAGTGGCGAAATAAGTATATATTAAAAAATATAAAAAGGTACAGTTTAGGACAGAATTTGAACTCAGGCCATCGCGCTGCAAGGATCTGGCCCGGACTAGTACACCAGGTGTTCGTTGCGGACGATTCAAGAGATAAACTTTATAGCAATGAGCCCGTCTGTTGCAACGGATCCAAGGTAGAATAATACATATACACAAATTTGAAATAAAACAGTTTAGTTTCGATATACATATCACTAAAAATATCTTATGTTTCACTCCAAATATATTCTTTGGGTTGTTTTGATGAGGTAAGGGAGGAATGTGGTTGGTTTCAAGATACTAAGGGGTTTTGTGTAAACTGGAGCAGAGAAGTGGGAATTGTTGCAAAAGGCCACAACTTACATCACAACCGTTAGATGCAGATCTAATGGTCAGAAATGGCGGATGGCAGACACACCATCATCACCAACTGAGTCTTTTATAGGAGTACTAGCAAGATGCCCGTGCGTTGCACGGAACATCAAGATGTATTTATATGAGTAGTTTATCTTGTGGGAGATAAGGATGAACGAGGGAAGGCCTTATCTGCAAATGTGATGAGGGTGCGGGTATCTTTTTGCAAAATTGCCATAGTTTCCTTCCTATCCGTCAGATATAGATCGGACGACCTATATTGCAGGATGGCAGGCACACCATCATTACCAACGCTGTTTTTTATAAGAGTAGAGATAAGTATAAGTAATACTACCAAGAGGCCCATGCGTTGCATGGAACATCAAGATGCATTTATACGAGCTGTTTATCTCGTGGGAGATGAAGATGAACGAGAGAAGTCCTTATCTGCAAATGTGGAGAGGGGTGCGGGTATCTTTTCGCAAAATTGTCATAGTTTGCTTTCTATCCGTCAGATATAGATCAGACGGTCCATATTGCAGGATGGCAGGCACACCATCATCACCAACTCGGTTTTTATAAGAGTAGAGATAGGAGTAGGAGTAGAGAAAAAACCGAGTTTGGTGATGATGGTGTGCCTTCCAACTTATAGTATAGACCGTCCGATCTATATCTGACGGATAGAAAGCAAACTATGACAATTTTACAAAACATACCCGCACCTCTGTCCACATTTACAGATAATGCATTGCCTCGTTCATCCTTATCTCCCACAACCTCATTGCCAAGCAATTAAAAAAGGAAGTCTCTGGAACAATCTGGCATGGTGGCCGCTACCGGCGCCGTCCATCCCCATGCCTCCGCCCAGTCCGACCACTAGTCACCACCACGCCACACTCCTCCTCACATTATCTATCATCTTTCTTGAGATATCATTTTTTTGATGAAATGGTCGAGATACCATGTTTCCGATAAAATTCTTGAGATATCATTAGTTTTTACACATGGGATTACTCCTGCATGGGTCAATCACAACAGGTGTTTTGTAAAAAAATGCATCTTGATGTTCCGTGCAATGACGTGCATCTTGCTAGTTTTTTTTGCATATAATTCCAAACACCGCGTAGACACGGTCTTTGACCATTTTACAACTATGTTAGTATCATTGTTAGTGGTCAGCCAGTGCAATTTATAGCCCCTGGTGTTTTATCCTTTTCTTAGTAATGATATCAGGCGATTGTCCGCCACGAGATCAATCATGGCGAATCCCACGTAACCGTCAGATTTCCATCCGACGGTGGCCTGTTTTTAAGTCATAGTATTTGAAAAAACCGCCACCCTTACACACGTATTGTAACTGCGTCGCGGGCGTTTGCAACTGCCATGTCTGCCAGCGAACGTTTGCTGGGGATTGGAGTTAGCACCGATGGCGGTCCGTAGTCGTTCCACGCTCGGGCATTGAAGTTTGTGACTATTTTAGATTAGAATATACTAATCCTCCGGTGCTAGTAGTAGAGCAGAGTCCTACTCCACTACTACTCTAATCAAGCAAGTTAGGGCATAGTAGTAGGTACTGTAGGGAGTACCAGTACTGTGATCACTCAAGCAAGTTGTCTAGCATCGATATGACCCTATGCTACTGGTATGTGTCTCGTAAGTCAAGCGGCATGCTGTAGTCATCATCACCTGTCCACTTCCCGTAGAACATATTCGCTTCTCCATCCTTGTCCGCACATAATCGTCCAATCTTCCATCCCCGCTAAGGCGCCTCCCCCCACTTCCAAAACCCAAGCACTAACAATGGCAGAACCGAGCAGCGTCCGCCGAAAGAGTGGCTGGAATTCGCTCCCCACATAGGTAATCAAGCTCATTATTTCGCGTGTGGACAACCTCAGTACCATGCCGCTCGCTGCGTGCTCGTCGGGGCTGTACCGTTTACTCAAAGCCCTCAGGCCGGAGCTTTTTAAGCCAGCTCCTTGCTTGCAGATGCCGCCTGATCTTCAGAAACGGCATGTCACGCAGCATAACGATTGTAGGGTGGCGAGCATCAACCCTCTTGACTGCGATACGATCCCCGTCACCCTCAACTACATTAACGGTATGTACTGGGTCGGATGAACATGTCTTGGATGGTGCTCGTCGACGGTGGCGGCAGCTGGATGCTCATGGAGCTCTACACCCGGCGATTTATCCCCCTTCCTTTGGTTAACACTGCACTGCTTTGGCATCACGGCCCAGAATACTCAGAATCTTACAGTAGCCAACATGATACCAAGTTTGATTTGCTCAAGGTTGTAATCTACCAAGTGCCCACAAGATCTGTGAATTATAAAGACTTCAAGCTAATTGCGTTCTTCAACCGTGGTCTCACCTATCTGACAGGTCGCTGCGGTAAGTGGATAAATCTGCATGTCCATCGCAGGATCATACATCCTCCATGGTTCTCTGATGCCATTGAACACAAGGGCTTCATTTACGTTGTCGACTCCTTCTATGGCTGGACGTATTGCTGGCCTACTCCAGTCATCGCTCCAAACGGCTGTTACATCAGTATGTTACTTTCCTATGATATCATGATGGCTTCCTTATATTACTGTCAACATTTACTGAAAAAATATTCATGCTCATAACATGTTGTTCTTAAGATTGACTACATTAAGAGCCCTTTTTTATTTGACTCCAACTTGATATGATGTTGTAGGCCGCCTGGTGTCCCTACCCTTCCTAATCCCAGAACCTTTCAAAGAAAAGCGGCATGGCAGTTGCAGGTGGTTCCTGGCTCGATCAGATGACGGCGAACGATTGATGATCGATCGCACGTACCGGACGTGTTGTTTCACGGAATACAATCACAGTCACTGCAAGGTCTTTGAGCAGGATCCCAGCTTCTCTGGGCCTTCAGGAATTTTTGACTGGAGGCTGGTAAGTAGCCTTGGTACACACTCTCTGTTTCTCGGACTGAATTATCCGATTAACCAGGAGACAACCGACAGCAAGGATCATGATGGCAGAGTGCTTTCATTCATCAGGCAAAACTGTGTGTACATAGCGTACCATGCATCTCTGCATGCACCATACCCTGATATGTGCCGCCACGCTCTGCAGCCCAAACTAGGAGAGAGGGTCGCAAGTATCAGACTTCGACCTGCTGGCTGGAGTTTCCCGCGTCAAGCACCCATCTGGTTCAAGCCGTCAGCCAATCTCTACAGCTTAATAAATAGTAACGTCTAACTGAGTCAGTTAGTTAGATGTGTACTCTTGGTGTAGTAGGACCTTTATTTAGTTTGATGCATACACTTGTTCTTTTTTGCTAGCCCTTTTGTAATGATGACTGATGTTTGGTTTGGAAGAGAGAGTTGCGTCTTTACTCTTCTGGCCTACTTACTGCTTCTGTTGCACCACCAACCCTGGTTGCTGCTGCTGTTTTCAATGTACAATCTGTAGTTTATTTTGTTGGTTGAATAAATGTGTTGTTAGAACGACAAACACAATGTTTTGGAAGTCGTTGCACGGCCCGATCCTTTAGTGCCCCGTACCGTACGTAGCGCTTACTATTTTTCGTACAGAACACATTTTCCACTTGTTGTTAACATGCAGCCCACTGATGAAGGCCCAATAGAGGAGCCCATAATTAACTGGAAGGGAGTCTCTCACTTGAATCCGGCCCAGGTACATGCTCATGGTCCCCTAAACATAAATAAGTAAATAAATAAATAAAGATAAATGCTCTGCACCAGTTCTTTAAATTCACGACTTAACAGGAGGATATTATTTCCAATGATAGTGTCGTTACATTCAGTCGATATAATTCTTAGGCAAAGATAGTGACCAGTCTTCTTTCTCCCACCATTTTCTTCCTACAACCAGCGGACCCATGCAAATCGTACCCAACGTCGTAAATCGTTCTGGTCCATTTTTATGTTTCAATAAGAATGTCCAACCCAGCCCAGCACATTGGCGACAACACTTTATCCTCCGCCTTGGTGCGCTCGCCGCGGCGCCGCCATCCGGCCCTGTCAACATAGTGAATCGGCACAGCACTATAGATGTGAGTATGACAGTACGGACCCACCAGGTCCACTCCCAAACACAAGCAAAGCGCCTCTTTTACTACTCAGATGCACCCATCGTTTTTTTACTCTAATCCACCCTGCTGATATTTGGGACCCACATCATTTTCAACGTATAGTCAATTAACAACGAGAATTGCACAATTTTTTTGAGGATTTTTTCGGAGGAGCACGCTATAAACTGGGTTGTGCGGTCTCTGTGGCCCGTCTAACAACTGACCAGCCCAGCAGTTTTTTCTTTGGGAAAATAGGTAGGCCACTATTTCTTTTTGAAGAATACCCAAGCTAGGCCTATTTGTTTTCTCCGACTTACTGGGCTGCAAATCTTTCAAGACTAGGGGGATGCATTCCGGCCTCGCCAAAGAGTTTGGTCAGTATCTGTTAAAAGTAAATGGGAAAATTAGTTTCTTTTTTTGTTTTTGTTCTTCACTGATATTTTATATTTCATTGGATTTTAACATGACATAGTACTAATTTATTTTTAAATTTTATTTAGTATGGCTAATAATTTTTGGATTAAGAATATTTTGTTCCCAGAAAAAATTGTGAATTTTCAAAATTTCGCACATTTTTAGTTCAATTTTTTAACCCTGGTACTGACCAGAAAATGGGCAGCAATTCTAAAAATGGAAAATGGGCTGCAATAAATTCCATATGAATTAGAAAATAAGTAAAAATTATAAAAATAATAACAAATGGGCTGTACACGCCACAAATTTCGAGGCTAACTTGTTTACGCAAGGCTTTGTCAGTCAACACACGATTCTAGCAGCAGTGACTGTTGGATGTCCATCCAACGGCCGACGTGCTTCTTCAATCTCTGATCTTCCTGCCCCAGCCGCCTAAACCAGTGCCGGCGGGACTGCCTGCTCCCTCCTCTTGTGGCCCGTTGTCATGCCGCGCAGGCTTCACCGGCCCACCCACCTCCCTCCGCTGGCCTAGTAGCACGCAATCAACTGCCTCATTATTACGCGAAAAAATGATTCCTCCCACTGACATCTGGGGTGCACCGGTTCGGAGGCTGACCTGTGGGCCTACTAAGTTGACGCGTACGGAGGGCTTTGTCAACTTAGTCAACAAACGATTCTAGCAGCAGTGACTGTTGGATTTGAATCGAACGGTCCTGCTGTTTCTTCAATCGCTGCTCTTCTTGCACCAGCCGCCCAAACCAGCGCCGGCGAAACCGCCTGCTCCTGCCTCCAGTGGCCGGCTGTGCTGCCGTTGAGGCCTCACCGCCCCCTACTACTCCCACCGCTGGCCAGGCCCTGCGGCGACGGCAGGCTCACATCGAAGCCAAACCAGTGAACCCTCGTACTCCTCTCCGCGCGGGCTTCCACGGCCGCGTCTTCCCCGGCTCCGCGTCGTCCTCTTCCTAGGCCTCGTCGTCGTCCACCGCCCTGGTGCTCTCACCGCAGCGTGGTCAACATGGTCAAGGAACGACTTCCATCAGAAGAGTATTGTACGTGGAGAGGCTGACAGCTGGGTCCATGGCCGCAGCAAGGAAGTGCCTCCTTATTTCGCGGAAAATAATGATTCGTCCACCTGACAGTAGGGACCCACCGGACGGGCCACCGTATTGCGTGAAAAAAAATGTTTCCCCCCTGACTGCTGGGATCCACCAGCTATATCTTCGCATGCAAGGAAGTGCATCCATATTATGGGCAAAAAAATGATTTGCCCCCTGACTGTTGGGACCCACTAGCTACATCTTCGCATGCAAGGAAGTGCCTGACAGTCGGGACCCACCCAGTTGAAGCGTACGAAGCGTTGTCATTCTGGTCGCGAACGTGTACATACATACTGGTTGATCGGTCTGTCTGCAGGCTGCAGCGATGAACCGTGGCCGTGTAAGGAAGGGCACGTGTGGTAGTAGAGGCGCGCACGTAGCATGTACACGTACGTACAGTGGCCAGGGTGCAAGTAAGTAAATACGGCCACGTACATACATACGGGCGGAGTCTCGAACGCCTACTTGTGCATACGTATGGCCAGGGCTCGTGTACATGGCTGTGGCTGCGTCGGAACGGAGAAACTGCGTCGTCGTCGTGTTCATGGGGAGGCAACGAAATGCGTCGTGTTCATCGGGAGGCAACGGAACGCGTGCTGTTCATCGGGAGCCAACCGGCTTGGACGGAACAGGCGATGGAAACGAGGCCTAGCGTACCGCAGAACGGAGGAAACGGCCTTGTGTTCGACCGACCACGATGGAAACGGGGTCCTGTTCATCGGGAGGGGTCTGGCGTACCGCAAAACGGAGGAAACGGACCACCTACGGTCGAAACGGGGTCCTGTTGATCGGGAGGGGTGTGGCGTACGCAAAACGGAGGAAACGGACTTGTGTTGGAGCGCTACGGTCGAAACGGGGGTCCTGTTCATCGGGAGGGGTGTGGTGTACCGCAAAACGGGGCTCCACGGGATACCGTTCATCTCCACCGTCGACCTCCTCCAGCCACCATGGGCTACTATTCATCCATGGGCTCCTGTTCATCCAGCCTCCACCGGCTACTGTTCAACCAGCCCTCTCCACGGGGTCCTGTTCAACCACCCCTCCACGGGCTACTGTTCATCCAGCCTTCCATCGGCTATTGTTCAACCAGCCCTCCACCGGCCACTATTCAACCAGCCCTCCATGGGGTCCTGTTCATCCAGCCCTCCACAGGGTCCTGTTCATCCACCGGCTCAATCGATCAGGGTACTGTTCCTCCAGCGGCAACGGCCTATACTACCACGGGGTCCTGTTCATCCAACCCCCACCGGGAACTGTTCATCCAAACCCCTAGCAATGCTCACTGATCATCCAGAGGCAGCATCGATCGGCTTCAGTTAGCAGCAGTAGCGAAGGAATCAATCGGTCGGTTCAGTTAACAGCCATCGATCGATCACTTGGGTTCAGTAATGCGTAGCCTGCAGTGCAATCTCTCGTGTTCAGTTAGAGCCCAACGCCTCGCTCGGGTTTAGTTAGAACGCAACGCCTCGCACACACACACACACACACGTACGTACGAGAGAAACGCGCATCGCTCGGCCCCCGACCACCCACCGTAACCGGGAACTCCCCCGATATTTTCCTCGCCCTCGCTTCTACCACGATTTTCTCTGTCATGGACGGCCCAAAGAATGTCATGCAGCTACTTCTCCGGCCCGCCCAGGACGAAAAGCCCATTTTCTGTCATGATTTTTTGTCATAGAAGTAGGAGCCCACCACATCTATGATGACACCGGGTTTTGTCACAATTATCGTCATAGAAGTGTCATAAGTATGACAGAAAAAAATTCGTTCGGCCCAAAATGTCACGGATGTGTCTTTTTTTGTAGTGGGAGGTCCCCCGAGTGGAGCATACTACGTGGAGACAAACGACCAGGAGTAGTCCGGAGGTCCCAGGCTGGAGGCCTCGCCGTTTGATCTAGTGGCGTTGTTTTGCTCAGCCTTCTTAAGGCAAACTTGTCTAAGTATGTTTGTACTCAGATAATATTTGCTTGATGACTTATATATTCGGATTCTCGTGGCCCCTGGTTTCTAATATAAAGATTTATGTTTATCCTTTGTGTCATAGAGTTGTGTTGTGGTATCTACCCGTGAGTCCCTGATCTGGATCGTGCATGTTTGCGTGTATGATTAGTGCATGATTGAATCGGGGGGCGTCACAATCTCATACATCAACTTATTATCATGACAAAGGCTTTACCACATCACATGCAACCTGCAAAACCAAGTTAGACGTCCTCTAATCGGTTAGCAAAATTTTAATTTATGTGGCTTCTAGGGTTTCGAAGAACACTAGTTACCTACGCCCACCATCAAGTATGATTATTCTTGTGGCTAGATTCACTTTGCGAGGCGTGTGAGGGAAGATACTTAATTAAAAATCTCTAGCCCCACACTAAACTTTGTCAATATAGGTGACCCCCATGTAGATCAAGAACTACATGCCCTCTCGTGTTTGTCACGGTGCACTATTCTTGTTTATGATGTGGCCCAAAGAACTGTTAGCATATTGTTGACAGGTGTCGGCGTTCTGGGAATGAGGGTCCCCAGACTTGCCTGCCTGCGGCCCACGGCGTGGTTGAGCAAGCAGGCCGTATGGCCCATCTTCATCAACAAGGCATCCAAGACCCTCGCGAGAGTCCAAGCCTCGCGAGGCGGACGACACAAGACCTCCTCTGGAGTAGCCTAGCCAGGCAGGCTCACGAGGAGCGGAGATATCAAGGCGGGGCAAAACCTCACGAGGCTCTCGTGACATGAGCCATTACGAACGGCGCCAGGTGGGCGCCAGCGCGCGCAGCATCCTTATTTTCTCTTTGGTGCTAAGGAGGCCGGCACAGGCGAAGAGTACCGAGGCATCAGGCAAAGGTTGCTATATTGGTGTGACAAGACCAAGACCAGGAGGACGGCAAGACGGAGGTCATCGTGGAGCCCAAGACGGCGTCACCAACAGAGCTTTTCGCAGGCGGAGACCACTTTTGTCAGGATAGCTTGTACTAGCTGTCCTCCTTCAAATTTGCCCGCCGTTGTTGGCTCCTTCCCGCTCAATATTTGGGAAGAGGACCAGGGCCTCTATAAATAGGACTAGCCACCACAGTAGGAGGGGACGGATTTCGAACGGATCCAGATCATCCTCAACTACACCAACACCAGAACACCTCAACCTCAGGAGGCTGTTCTTCCCTTGTACTGTTCATCATCAGCCCAAGAGGGAATCCACCACCACCACACTAGAGTAGGGTATTACACCACAACGATGGCCTGAACCAGTATAAACCTCGTGTCTTTCTGTGTTGCGAGTTCGTTGAGTTCATCCGCGAGATTCTAGCGAGCTAGGGCGTAGATCGGTAGGAGGGAAAGACTTCGCGTGCACCCCAGTGTTCGAACCTTAAGGGTTTGCCGGAACCCCACATCCGACATTTGGCGCGCCAGGTAGCGGTGCGCCGGAGCTCCTCTCCACCATCCTGCGCCCCGTGCCGCCGCACTTCGCTCCCATGGCGGTTGCCCCGCCATCCACCTCCGCGACCCACGTCGACAGCGGGGCATCTGGGTACCGAGCCCTGGCCCCCGCACTTCGCTGAGTGCGGTGGCTGGTCAAGTTCAAGCCAGAGATGCCTCCGCGTTACGATGGCGCGGCAGACCCGACGCTGTTCCTGCTGGCATACGAGGAGGCTATCCTCAAATGCGGAGGCGACGACAAGATCATGGCCAACTGGTTCCCCATGGCCCTTCTCGGCGAGCCGCGCGCCTGGCTGCTCAACCTCCCGGGATCCATAGTGGCCTCCTGGGGGAACTCCGTGACCTCTTCATCGATCGCTACACGGTGCCGGCGCACTATGCGGTCGCGGCCTTGCTGGGCGGCTCTCAAGCACCGCCTTCAGATTGTCACGTCAAACCGTTCCTCCGTCAGATCGGGGCCGCCTCCAAGCGCCTGTGGGCTCCGCCAGGTTGGGCTGCCCCAGAGGCCGACCTCACCTTCGGCTCAGAAGACCACCCGGCTCCACCGCCGGCTCCGACATGCTCCCAATGCTCTGCACGCCCACCATCTGCAACGTGGCCATCACCAAGACCCTCATCGACGGCGGTGCCGGCCTCAACTTGCTCTCTGTAGAAGCCTTCAGCCTTCTCCACGTGTTGCTCGAGCGGCTCAACCTCAGCAAGCCCTTTTCGGGAGTTGGTGGTGGAGCTGCCCACTCTCTGGGATAGATCTGCCTCCCTGTCACCTTCGGCACGTGCGACAACTACCGCACCAAGCTGGTGGACTTTGACATCGCCTGCATCGCTTTCCCGTACAACGCCATCCTCGGGTACCCGTCTCTCGCTCAGTTCATGGCGGCGACTCACTCGGCCTACAACCTCATGAAGATGCCAGGGAGCAAGGGCGTCCTCACCATCAAGGGAGACACTAAGGAGGCCGTGATGGCGCTCAGGCTCGCCTTCAGGACCACGGCAGCAGCACAGCCGGCCGGCGCCGGTACCCTTAAGGCCAGGGAGACTGCGCCCACCAAGAAGAAGCAGTTGTTCACCCAGGACAAGGCCGAAACCAAGCAGGTGTCGGACAACGAGGACGGGTCTTCAGGAGCCACCTTTACCATAGGAGCCGGCCTTGACCCGGGACAAGAGGAAGCTTTGGTGCGGTTTTTACGCGCGAACAAGGAAATATTCGCGTGGAAGCCCAATCAGCTAGTAGGGGTCCCGAGGGAGGTGATCCAGCATCATCTAAGGGTGTGCCCCAACGTACGCCCCGTGAAGCAGCGAGCAAGACGGCAGTCCACACAGAAGCAGGCCTTCATCGTCCAAGAGACGCGCAAGCTGGAGGCGGCGGGTACCATCCGAGAAGTTCGATACCCTGAATGGCTGGCGAACCCCGTCGTAGTACCGAAGAAAGGCGGGAAGGAACGGATGTGCATCGACTTCACCAACCTTAACAAAGCTTGCCCCCAAGATCCGTTCCCACTCCCACGCATTGATCAAATCGTCGACTCCACCGCTGAGTGCAACTTGCTATGTTTCCTGGATGCATTCTCAGGATACCACCAAATCAAGATGGCGGTGGAGGATGTGGAAAAGACAGCCTTCCTGACACCATGCGGGGTGTACTGCTACACCTGCATGCCCTTCGGGCTGCGCAATGCAGGCGCAACCTTTCAGCGGTTGATGCACATCGCCTTGGGGCGGCAGCTCGGTAGAAACACGGAGGCTTATGTTGATGACATAGTGGTCAAATCTCGCGAGGCGAGGACATTGATTCAAGATTTGGAGGAGACCTTCGAGAGCTTGCGCCAAGTGAACTTGAGGCTTAACCCGGAGAAGTGTGTGTTTGGCGTCCCCTCTGGCAAGCTACTGGGGTTCCTTGTATCCCACAGAGGGATCGAGGCAAACCCAGAGAAGATCAAGGCCATCGAAGACATGAGCCCACCGCAGACCCTCAAGGAGATGCAGAAGCTAGCAGGGCGGGTGACCGCGTTAGGGCGTTTCATCTCCAAGCTAGGCGAGCGCGTCGTACCCTTCTTTAAGCTCGTGAAGAAGAAGGGCTCGTTCGAGTGGACCCCGGAGGCCGACCGGGCCTTCCAAGACCTCAAGAAATACCTCACCAGCCCCCCGGTGATGGTGGCACCGCGGCCTCTCAAGCCTCTGGTACTCTACCTTGCCGCCACCCCATACTCCGCCAGCGCGGAGCTGGTGGCGGTTCGGGAGGAGCGCCAAGACAAGGGTGTGCCGCGTCAAGCCAGAGCCGATGCAGCGTAGGGTCAGGAAGCCGCAGCAAAGCCATCAGCGGCGGAAGACCAAGCTCAGCAAGGCAACATTGCAGAAGCTCCTGAGGATGGTCAGGTCTCAGGAAACCCACCACCTCAGGGTATGGCCCAATCTCCACAGGACTCGAGCCTCAGCAGTGTGCCAGCCCTCGTTGAGCACCCGGTGTACTTTGTCAGCACCGTGCTGCTGGACGCGAGGGCACGCTACCCCATGCCGCAAAAGCTCCTGCTCGCACTCTTGGTGGCCTCGCGCAAGCTGCGGCACTACTTCCAGGGCCACTCCATCAAAGGCGTCCCAGCCTACCCATTGGAGAGGGTACTCAGGAGCCCTAACTCAGCCGGAAGGGTCGCTGAGTGGAACATCGAGTTGCAAGCATTCTAGTTGGAGTTCAGCACTACCAGGGTCATCAAGGGAGCCGCACTCGCCGATTTTGTGGCAGAATGGACAGATGCCCCGGCTCTTGAGGAAGGAGAAGACCGGTCCACCTCTCCAGGGAGCGAGGCTCCAGACGGCTGGGTCATGTATTTCGATGGCGCCTTCGCGCACCAAGGCGCGGGGGCTGGAGCAGTGCTTATCTCGCCCACTCAGGACAAGCTCTACTACGCCGCGCAACTCTGCTTTCAGCACGGCGAGACGCTCTCCAACAATATCGCAGAATACGAAGGCCTCATAGCTGGCCTGAAGGCTGCGGCGACTAGAGGGGTGAAGCGCCTCACCGTTAGAGGCGACTCGCAACTCCTCATCAACTTCTCCAACAAGGTGTACGAGCCAAAGGACGAGCATATGGAGGCATACCTCGCAGAGGTGCGCAAGATGGAGAAGCAGTTCTCGGGTCTGGAGCTGCAGCACGTGCCCCGGGGCACCAACAAGGAAGCCGACGACATCGCCAGGAGAGCATCCAAGCGGCAACCACATGAGCCCGGCGTCTTTGAGGAGCGGCTCTTCAAGCCATCAGCTACGCCACCTCTTTCAAGCACGACTCAGCCTCGGGAGGAGCTCCCACAGCCTCCAGCCATGGGAGCCCCGGCCTGTGGCCCGACCTCAGGAGCCCGGCTGCTCTTGGCGCTCGAGCCCCAGGAGGAATGCTGGACTAAAGAATTCAAAGAGTACCTGATGCACGGGACGCTGCCGGAGAAGGAAGAGGACGCGGAGCGCGTGGCCCGGCAAGCCACGGCATACTGTATCCAAGACGGCGAGTTATACAGGAAACGACCGAACGATGTCACGCTGCGCTGCATTTCCAGCGATCAAGGAAGGGAGTTGCTGATTGACATACACGGCGGGGACTGTGGGTACCACTCGTTGTCACGGACCCTCGTCGGCAAGGTGTTCCGTAGTGGATTCTACTGGCCTACGGCACTCAACGACGCAGCCGAGCTGGTGAAGTCCTGCGAAGCTTGCCAATTCCATGCCAAGCAAATCCATCAGCCTTCCCAGGGCCTCCAAACCATCCCTCTCACATGGCCGTTTGCAGTCTGGGGGCTGGACATCTTAGGCCCGTTCCCACGGGCGCCAGGGGGCTACTGCTATCTCTACGTCACCATCGACAAGTTCACCAAGTGGGCGGAAGTGGAAGCCGTGCGTACCATCCCAGCCGGCTCTGTTGTCAAGTTCATCAAGGGCCTCATGAGCCACTTCGGGGTCCCCAATCGTATCATCATAGATAATGGCTCGCAGTTTACTAGTAACCTCTTCAAAACCTACTGTGCTAACCTTGGAACGCATACCTGCTATGCTTCGGTGGCGCACCCCAGGAGTAATGGCCAGGCTGAACGCACCAACGTGGAGGTCCTGAGGGGCCTCAAGATCAGGACCTTCAAGAAGAAGCTAGAGCCATGCGGCAGGGGCTGGCATGACGAGCTCCAGTCCGTGCTGTTGTCCATCCGCACCACCGCCACCAAGCCAACGGGCGAGACTCCATTCTTCCTCGTCTACGGAGCTGAAGCAGTCCTTCCTCACGAGGTCAAGCATCGCTCCGCACGGGTCCTAGCGTTCGACGAAACGCAGCAGGACGCCATGCGGGGGATGGACCTCGTGCTAGGGGAGGAACACCGGCGTCGGCAAGGTACCAACAAGCGCTGCGGCGATACCACTGCCGCAACATCCGCTCCAGGACGCTCGAGGTGGGCGACCTCGTCCCGAGGCGGGTCCTCTCCAGAGAAGGGCTGCACAAGCTTTCGCCCATGTGGGAGGGCCCATTCAGGGTCGTCCATGTCTCCAGGCCGGGTGCAGCGCGCCTAGAGACGCAGGACGGGATACCCATCCAGAACGCCTGGAACATTCAGCACCTCCGGAAGTTCTATCGATGAAGCAAGGCCTAGAGCCTGAGAAGCAAGGCCTAGAGCCTGAGAAGCAAGGCCCAGAGCCTGAGAAGAAAGGCCCAGAGCCTGTGAAGAAGGCCCGGTGCCTGTGAAGAATCGCCGCCCGTGACACTCTCACGTAATAATGAGTTGGGGCTGTACACGCCCCGGAGTCTGAGGAGCGCTGGCCTCAGGCCCTGGGGCTCCCTCCCACGCCTAGTGGACAGCACTTAGCTCCGCGCTGGTGAGAAGACTTGAAGACTAGATTAGGTGCCGGACGCGGCTTTTCATTTGCTTTCTGTAGTTGGCTCGCCTTTCCTTAATCAAAGTTTGCCTTTGGCGTTCCTTGCTGATTTGGTTCCCTCGCCTCTCACTGCATTTTTTCTGGCTCGAATTTGCTCGTGTTCTCTCTCTCACACATACCTCACGAGGGGACTAGGCAGGTGCCCTCGCGAGCACTTTTTCTCCTTTCTGCCTTCTCGCGAGCCACCCTCGTTCGAGCCCAAAAGCTGGCGCACCTCTCCTAGTCCGTGCCCCTCGGGTACCACGACACGAAGCGCCGAGTCAGGGCCAGGATTAACGGCAAATCTTTCAACACACCTCCTAACGAGTTTTTCGCAGTTCCTGAGCAAACGCAGGCCACCAAGGCAAGGTGGATGCGAGGAAATAAACGCCTCGCGAGGAAGAGGGCGTCCTGAGTATACCAGGTTAAGTTATCTTTGCGCAAAATAACGACACAGCACAGGAACAACACACATACTGTTATAACCGAGGAACCATAGTTCGATACACGCCCTCCTGGGCCCATACTGGTTTCATTCTTGATGCAGGAAAGGATTAAAACAAAAGTAGCGTGTAGCGATCCGCGAAGACAGGCCCCTAGCGCTACCCCGAGCCTAGCCGGATCCTTCCTCACACTTCACGGAGGTGCAGCGACGAGACGACCCACTGCCACCTTCCAAACGGGCACGGCGACACGGCGGCTGGTCGTAGCCGCCACTGCTGGAGCTGTAGCTGGACGAGACACGGTCGCCGCCGACGGCGAGCTCGCCCTCGTCCTCGTCGCGACCGTCCCCAATGCCGAGCACCTCCTCACCGTCGTTCGCCTCGGGGCAGCACCCGGCGCGGCGACCATCTTCCCCAAACACCCTCACGTAGAGGGTCGATCCACCATCGTACCTGAAGTGGAGGGTGCACCGCCTGCCCAGGCCGCGCGCGCAGGCGAATGTCTACTAGCCGCGGGCCAGGGCTATGTTGCCCGCGGCGGAAGTCTCGACCGCAACCCAAGAGGCCTTGCTGCAGCAGCCATCCGCCTGCAGCCAAAGTCCGCCTGGACCAGAGGCCGGCAGTTCGCCGGCAAAGAAGCACGGAAGTTGGAGCCAGTTGTCGGCCGGGGTCTCCGACCAGACGACAAATTCCGGCGACACCTCCGCCGTGTGGAAGCCGGACGAGGAGGCCGCGCCACCATAGCACGCCTCCCCTCATCAACTGGACCGCCATGACTGGGATGACTCACTCCGCGTGCCGTGGCGCCGTCAAGACGATGGGCCACGGCGGGGTTCGCGGCATGCTTGCGCGGGCGGCCACGGCCGCGCTTGGGCACCGGGGAGCCGGGTCCCTCGCGAGGGGCCTTCCCCTTCTCGGCGGCGGAGAACTTCCTTCGTGG
The DNA here is from genome assembly GCF_002575655.3 of Aegilops tauschii subsp. strangulata. Taxonomy (NCBI): domain Eukaryota; kingdom Viridiplantae; phylum Streptophyta; class Magnoliopsida; order Poales; family Poaceae; genus Aegilops; species Aegilops tauschii. The sequence continues at coordinate 357,101,282 of NC_053039.3, forward strand.
TGCCATGGGTGTCGCTGCAGGCGATGGAGCGAGGAGGATGGAGAGGGCAAGCAAGGAAGAGATGGGCAACGGGGGCTCCGCCCCCTTCCCATTTATAGCAAGAGAAGGCCAACCGGCGTCCCCCACGATCGCAGGTAATGATGGTTTTCCTTGCATGTCGCAGGGACTTGTCAAGTCGTGCAGTTGCTGAGGCAACATGGGGAAGCGGAGACGCCCACGTCCAATCAACCGCCACGCGTCAACCGAGGCCGCAGGCTTTTGGGGCCCGCGGTGCTCCGAACATGACCCTTGGCTTCGCCGCGAAGCCAAGCCCGAGCGCACCTTGGGCCCGGGGGCTACTGTCAGCGTTCTAGGAACGGGGGTCCCCGGACTTGCCTGCCTGCGGCCCATGGCGTGGTTGAGAAAGCAGGCCGTAAGGCCCATCTTCATCAACAAGGCATCCAAGACCCTCGTGAGGCGGACGATGCAAGACCTCCTCTGGAGTAGCCTAGCCAGGCAGGCTCACGAGGAGCAGAGATATCAAGGCGGGGCAAAACCTCACGAGGCTCTCGTGACGTGAGCCATGATGAATGGCGCCAGGCGGGCGCCAGCACGCGCAGCGTCCTTATTTCCTCTTTGGTGCTAAGGAGGCCGGCGCAGGCGAAGAGTACCGAGGCATCAGGCAAAGGTTGCTATATTGGTGCGACGAGACCAAGACCAGGAGGACGGCAAGACGGGGGTCATCGTGGAGCCCAAGAAGGCGTCACCAACAGAGCTTTTCGCAGGCGGAGACCACTTTTGTCAGGATAGCTTGTACTAGTTGTCCCCCTTCAAATTTGCCCGCCGTTGTTGGCTCCCTGTCCGCTCAATATTTGGGAAGAGGACCAGGGCCTCTATAAATAGGACTAGCCACCACAGTAGGAGGGGACGGATCTCGAACGGATCCAGATCATCCTCAACTACACCAGCACAAGAACACCTCAACCTCAGGAGGCTATTCTTCCCTTGTACTGTTCATCATCAGCCCAAGAGGCAATCCACCACCACCACACTAGAGTAGAGTATTACACCACAACGATGGCCCGAACCAGTATAAACCTCATGTCTTTCTGTGTTGCGAGTTCGTCGAGTTCATCCGCGAGATTCTAGCGAGCTAGGGCGTAGATCGGTAGGAGGGAAAGACTTCGCGCGCACCCCAGTGTTCGAACCTTAAGGGTTTGCCGGAACCCCACATCTGACAACAGGCACACTGATTTTCCAAACTTTGTAGCAAAGCTATATCATGCCGACAATAAATTGAAACGAAGCAACACTCAAGGGAAGCAACAACAACATCAAGTAAAAGATTGCATCTAACACAATAAATCTTATCTTCTACTCGCACAACTTTATTAAGCTATAGAACTCATCTAGTTCTTAATTCTTTTGAGCAATAGATCAAATTCATTACTAAAAACTTTGTGTAATACCCTCATAGTCACATCTGATCTAGATTGTAACATGCATCTACTAATAGAACCGCTTTGATACCACTGTTGGGAAACGTCGTAGAAAACAAAAAAAATCGTCCTACGATCACGAAGATGCATTAGAGGTGTAGATCGGATCGTTACCAACTTCGAGTTGTAGCGGAAGAAGAGGTTGTGCAGATCGTCGATGAAGTCCCTCGAACCATTCACGAAAGATTCCTCGAACCAAAGACTAATCATGATCTCTCTACGGATTGCAGGCGTACAAGCTTCATGATCCGAGAGTGCTTCATCGTCCAGAGCTAATCGTCACCGAAGAATTAGAGGGAGAAGAAGAGAACCACACTGGGCTTCTCTATTATGAGGATTAGAGAGATCTAGATCTAGCTCTAATTAAATAAACTCTAAATTAGAACTAGAATTAGAGAACTATAGGAGGCTTCAAAACTTGTGTTCTAGGGGCTGCCCCTACCCCTCTATTTATATGTTGAGCCCTTGCTAATTGTGAGCTACGTTGAGATTTTCCTCGAAGAGGAGGGCAGATGCAGTACAGTAGTGATAAGTATTTCCCTCTGTGAGAACCAAGGTTTATCAAACCAATAGGAGGGTCACGCAAAGCCTCGTGAACAACACCTGCACACACAAAAGCAAATACTTGCACCCAACGCAAGCAAGAGGGTTGTCAATCCCCTTGAACTCATTACTTGCAAGGATCAAATCTTGTATAGGTAGATAGATAAATTGTAAAATAAAATAAAGTAAATAAAATTACAGCAATGTATTTTTGTTTTTATGATGTGATTAAGGTAGACTCGGGGATAGTTTCCACTAGAGGCTTCTCTCTCGAACACATAGCATACGGTGGGTAAACGAATATAGAGTTCTCCATATGCACATTTACTTCCCTAATGTATGGTTAGATGAAACCAACAGTGTGATGCATGTTTCTACATCATGAAAATGAGGAAACTAACATGGCCATTGATACACACTCATATTTAGTAGTATATAGATTACTATAAAATAAGGAGAATATCAATATCTTCCTAACCGTTTGATTATTCAGGGGTACAAATTGGCTGTAATGACATGGTCACAATCGCATGAATTAACACATTCCAAATATAGCTGATTTAAGGCGTCTCTAATACATTGCCATAGTAATACTCAAATTCTGCTAAGACAGGGATATGTCAATCATCACAAAAAGTTCAAACAGTATCATGGCGTCATCATTAACATCAGACAGAAACAACTTACACGTGTTGTCCCAGCAATACGTGGTGCCATCTGCTTTGTCGATCACGGAGATGATGCCATTGTGTTCAATAGCATCACAGAAGTGTGTATCAGCTTTGATGACGATCCACTGCGAGCTGAGCTGTCTCCAGCTACAGAAGGCATCGGCGGAAAGATAGGCGAGTCCCTTGTCGAACAAGGCAATTAGCTTGAAGTCTGCATAATCCGCATGTCATGTGGGCACTTGGCAGATTACAATTTTCTACAAAACAAGGTGCGTCCAATTGACGACGTAATCTAGATGACTTGGACTGCGACGGTAAAACTCTATATCATGCAACGGAGGAAGGATTATCTCATGGGAGGTCTGTAAGTTCACGAGCACCAACTTTTCCCGTCTTCTCTGACGGCAACCATCCAGTGGGAGTTCATGCCGACCCAGTACATACTTGCAAGAAGTTTCGGGCGATGGTGATTGGATCAAAGTCGAGGGAAATGATGGACGGTGACCCACTACATACCTGCAAAGAAGTTTGGGCTAATGGAGGTCGGATTCAAGTCAAGGGGCATCATGTACGCCTCCGTATCATGGTGAGCAAATCTTGCAAGAGCAGATAGCAGCAAGCAGGGTGTCTTGAAATGCTTAGGCCTCGCTTCGAGATGGCCGTGTGCATGCCCCTTGAGCATGCAGCCAGTCGTAGGGCGCTCAACATATCCATACACGAATAACAGAGGTCGAGGACGTCATTGGGGAGATTGCTCCAATCGCGGCTCATATGGATGTTGCACGGTTCGTGTTCGGCCATACTGGAGTTTGGAAGGTGGAGTTTTGGGGGCTTGATTTACGGGGGAGAAGGCTCTCGGTGCTGGAGCGGCTAGCGAGGGAATGGTACTGGGGGAGGCGAGCGAGGCGAGGATACGCGGGGGCACAGTGAGATGATGAAGAGTGAGCTCAGGATCTCCGGCGAGACGGAGATGGAGATGGAGTGGTGCTGGGGGAGAGGGAGACGAGGCGAGGCATGCTATACAGCTGCGGTGACAGTGACTGCACAGTGCACAAGGTGAGGCTGACTTTGGTAACCCGGACACGCCGCCTGGACTGGTGTCACCTCGGATGCAGGGTCTTGTCACTTCACTGTGAGGACAGGATGAATAATAGTATTTTGAGCATCAAGTGTACCACAGTTGTACTACTAGTAGTAGTAGAAGGAGTAGTAGGTACATGAGTAGTACTCTTGTGCTAGCATGCCTCTGGGTTCACTTCATCCTCCAGGTATCATCCATATTGCGAACAGAACCAAATTCTCGTGCATGCGGAAGCGCGAAGAAGGACTTCTCTTTTTTGAGGATCACCACATATTCCTTAACTAGAGAATGTTGTGTCTCCCACGCACGCGCCAATATCCATCCGAACCAGCTGCGACACATTTTTTTATCCGTTTGCATAGGTCCCACCTATCAGGAGGGGTGCAGAAATAAAAAGGAATCATAAAATGTCTCTCCACGGTGATTCGAAAGAGTGACCTCAACTAGCCAGTGGCACATGTACCGCTAGAAGGATGGGCACGTATAGGGACAGGTACCACTCCTCAGTCTACCCGCATAGCCTTTTCGTTTAGTCTACCTAGCCGTCTAATCAACTGCTTGCAGGCCACTTCTCCCATTTACTTCTCCATTGGGAACCGATTTTCCTCGGCTTCTTAACTACTCCTTCATCTTCATTTGCATCCAAACCACACTGCATTCACATTGTTTTAACCTCTTCACATCCTCCTGGAGTAATTCCTAAGCCCCTTTAAATAATTATCTTCTTCAGTTAGACTAGCCATCTAATCCTAATTCTCCAAACCATAGCCCTCCGGTCCAGCGGTTCCAAATGGCGAAAGAGATCGAGATGCAGGTTTTTAGCGTCCAACATGTCCTCGTCGAAGGCTCGTTGACCATAGTTGCCAGAGTCACCGACCACCCAAGGGTTGTTCAGAAGTGGATCAACAATGTATCCAACTCCCTCCAAAAGGTGGAGATGAAGGTCATCGGTCTCGACGCACAGTACACGGAGCGTGCCACTGGGAAGATCCAACGCGTCGTCGTCCTTCAGCTGTGCCTCGAAGATGATGTTTTGGTGTACCACATCATACACGCACCCTCCATACCAGGTGAGCTTCATGATTTCTTGTCTCGGGAGGACATATACTTCTGTGGGGCAGCCATCGTAGGGGACAAACAGAAGTTGGAGCCGTACAACCTTGATTTGAAAAGCATCGCTGACGTACAAACCAAAATAAAGATTCCTGTAGAAGATTGTGATAAACCGACACCATCCCTATTCGACGTAGCAAATTTTGTGCTCGGAACAAATCTTCAGAAGGGTGACGAGACGCTGGCATTAAGGTCGTCTGGATGGGAGAATTATCCCTTGACGTATGAGCGGATAAAATATGCCGCCCTCGATGCCCGTTTGAGTTTCGAGATAGCTGCAAGGTCCAGAGAGCTTGTTGCGAAGCCGTCTCCCACAGAAAATGAGAACAACAACAACAACAATAGGGCATTATGGATGGATGAACTATTTCCTCTCTTGTAAAAAAATATTCCCTCTCTGTGTATATTGATATAGATGGACTATTTCGATGTTGTGCATGTCTTTGAAACAAGTAGAAGCGTGGGTCCGCTTGACTATACGGAACTATTTATCCCCCTAGATTTTTCTACTACTACTCCTTTCAGTAATCGGTATGCAATGCATGTGTCCGTAGACATGACAGCTTGTCCATGGAAGTTCAACTACGGCGACCATCACGTTTCATCCACTGCCACTCGTGATTCCCACGACGCCGCTCCAACCCACGGCACCACGTCCCCCGACGTGCGCCTCACCCCTCTCGGCCGCACCGCCCCTCTGCCTTTGTGTGCTTGACATGTGGGCCACCTAAAATGCGGCGAGCATCAAGTTTCTACCATAGCCACACGCGATTTCCACGACGCCGCTCGAACCCATGACACCACACGTCCCCCGACCTGCGGCTCACCCCTCTCGGCCCCAATGCCCCTCTGCCTTCGGGAGCATTACATGTGGACTAGCCACCTATCGGGCCCACATGTTATTGACTCAAAGGTAGGTGTAGTAAGGCGCAGAAGCTCAGTCCCGAGGGCCCCAAGAGGGAAATGTAACTCCTGCGCCAGGCCTTGTGGTGCTACCCATACATGAACTCGTGCCAAACTCAAGATTTGTTTCTTTACTATACATGCACGCAACGATTTAATGGACATTGTAATCTAAATATGTCATGGGGAGCTCTAAATTTGAATTTGAAACTTATAAAACAAAAAAATTCAAAACAAATAAACTGGGAGAGAGCGAGTATACCGTAGGATGTGTGCCATACGAAACAAGTCCCCTGGTTTTTCACCGCGAAGATGCGGTTAGAAAGGAGCACAGCGTCTTCATACTCGTACGGCAACAAATCGGCCACAGACAGCATGGTCCACCTTTGACCGCCATGTGCAAGGTTCGTGCTATCTTCTTCAATCTCACCGTGGTTCCATCGTACCAATTCAGGCGGTGGCCCATTGCATGGCTGATCCCAATGTTGGACAAAGGTTCTACGGGAACGGTGTCACCGTCCTAAATGTTGTGCAAATTGATGTTGGTACCCTCCCGTACATATGCAAGCCAATCTCCACTTGCACCGATCCTAACCTGTGAAATAGTGGCCAGGGGGACAATTAGGAAATGGACACGGAAGTAGTCTTTAGAATGCATTTACTATGTGATCAAACTCATCTTACATGCTCATCGGACAAAATCCGGGTGCCCCTCAATGTCGGCATCTCAAGGGGCGTCAACTTGCAACTACGGCCACGCCGCGCTGGAGAGACCCCCAAGGAAACATCCTCGTGCGTTGCACAGAACATCAAGATGCATTTTTATGAGTACTTTATCTTGTGAGAGAGAAGGATGAACGAGGGAAGGCCTTATTTGCAAATGTGGAGAAGGGTGTGCCAAACTACGGCCACGCCGCGCTGAAAAAAATTGAGTTTGGGTCGGTGGCACACCCTGCGGCCAGATGCCCGTGTGGGCTTCTTCTATAACTAGCAAGATGCCTGTGCATTTCAGGGAACATCAAGATGCATTTTTTTACAAAACACCTGTTGTGATTCACCCTTGCAGGAGTAATCCCATGTGTAAAAACTAATGATATCTCGAGAATTTTATCGGGAAAATGGTACCTTTGGAACAAGTTTTCTCTACAACTGCTCCTTGAAGTGAGCGCTATGCAATGCATGTGTCAGCAGACATGACAGCTTGTCCATGGAAGTTGAACCACGACGACCATCACGTTTATTGTTTCTACAATTGCCACACCCACACACGATTCCCACGACACCGCTCCAACCCACGACACGACGTCCCCCGACGTGCGCCTCATCGCTCTCGGCCCCACCGCTCCTCTGCCTTTGTGTGCATGACATGCGCGCCAGCTGAACTGGGGCGACCATCAACTTTCTACCACAGCCACACCCGATTGGACGCGGTTTGCCTGCTCCGATCCGTACTCCCACACCATCGAATTTTCATCCCGCGGCTGTGACACATTTCGTCCCGGGCATCAATCCTCAGCTGGAGTACTTGTGTACTATAGGTAGTACCTACTGGTGTGGCCATCTACACCTCGACGCCCAACTGTGGCACCCTCGCCACGACCACGCCACCACCGGCCGGTTCATCTCAAACGAGTGAGTCGCAAACCACGCCACCACCATGAGAATGACATGTGGGCCAGCCACATTTAAGGTCCGCATGTCATTGACTCATAGGCCGGTGCACTAAGCCACTGAAGCTCGGTCCCGTGGGCCTCGAGAGGGAAATGTAACTCCTGCGGCAGGCCTTGTGGTGCTCCCGCGGTCACTGTTCAAGAAATCTTCCGATTCACTGATTAATCTTCCGATTTATCGCTAATCTGGTGGTGACCGATAAGATTATGACTTATCTTTTCCATTTATCTTTTGGACCGATTTATCGTTCTGACAAGCGATTTATCGGGAATCTATCGATAAATCAGACCTATTCATAGCACGATATTTGCAAAAACTATGTTTTTTATGTTTTGTGGACCTTGTTACGGAATATGTATTATTGTCCTATTTTGTTTGCCATTATACGAGGATTCAAAGGCTAGAAATCAAGGTAACACTTCTGTTAAATATTATTTGGGTGTTGATTATAGCGTATTTTAGTGTTGGCAACCTAAGATTTGCAAAAAAATATCCGATTAATAGTCAACCGATAAAATTGATTAATCGGCCAATTTCCGATTAATCTCTAATCCCTAGCTGACCGAGACGATAACGATAAGCGATATCCTCAACATTGCCCGCAGTACGAGCTCGTGCCAAACCCGGAATTTGTTTCTTACTACTACCAACTACTCCCTCCATTCCTAAATATAAGTCTTTCTAGACATTTTAAATGGCTACCACATACGGATGTATGCAGACACATTTTAGAGTGTAGATTCACTCATTTTGTTCCGTATATAGTCACTTGTTAAAATATCTAGAAAGACAAATATTTAGGAACAGAGGGAGTAGTAAGGTACACGTGCATTGCACGCATGAGATTTGGTAACCAAATTATGAATAAATAACACATTATGGCATGTAAGCTTTGAGTCATATATGCATGACGTAGATGTTCGTTTAAATTCTTATAGTTCATCTAGTTCAAGATCAATTAGTTTTATAAAAAACTATTTTAAGATTCATGGAATTGTGCATTGTAAAGCATAAAGTAAAAATAAGTAGTGACAATTCATTTTGAAAAAAGAAGTTTGGGCAATTAAGATATCATTAGTTTTTACACATCGGATTACTCCTGCATGGGTCAATCACAACAGGTGTTTTGTAAAAAGAATGCATCTTGATGGTCCGTGCAATGCACGGGCATCTTGCTAGTCTCTACTCTTATAAAAAACCGAGTTGGTGATGATGGTGTGCCTGCCATCCTGCAATATGGACCGTCCGATCTATATCTGACGGATAGAAAGCAAACTATGACAATTTTGCAAAAAGATACCCGCACCCCTCTCCACATTTGCAGATCAGGACTTCCCTCGTTCATCTTCATCTCCCACGAGATAAACAGCTCGTATAAATGCATCTTGATGTTCCATGCAACGCATGGGCCTCTTGATAGTTATTATTATCTCTACTCTTATAAAAAGCAGAGTTGGTGATGATGGTGTGCCTGCCATCCTGCAATATAGGTCGTCCAATCTATATCTGATGGATAGGATGGAAACTATGACAATTGACCTGCACTCCTCTCCACATTTGCAGATAAGGCCTTCCCTCGTTCATCATTTTCTCCTAGAAGATAAACTACTCATACAAATCCATCTTGATGTTTCGTGCAACGCACGGGCATCTTTCTAGTTATTATATATATAAAAACGGAGTTGGTGATGATGGTGTGCCTGCCATCCTGCAATATAGGCCGTCCGATTTATATCTAACGGATAGGAAGGAAACTATGGAAATTTTGCAAAAAGATACCCACACCCCTCTCCACATTTGCAAATAAGGCCTTCCCTCATTCATCCTTTTCTCTCACAAGATAAACTACTCATAGAAATGCATCTTGATGTTCCGTGCAACGCATGGGCATCTTGCTAGTAGGGGTATAGATGTGCCGGCCCGTGCGTTGCAATGGATCCAAAGTATATCTATTTAGTGGAGTGCACTCTAAACACATTATCTATTTATTTTTCTCTAACCTTTCGTAGCCATGCAACCGAGCCACATAAGCTTCATGGGTGCCCCCCACATCATATTATTCATAATACATTGACTGAAAAAAGATAAATCGCCCAAAACAAGATCTTCCCATTTTTTGTTCCTACGATTCTGTGTCGTGCACGTACCTAGTTGTATAGTGGTAGTACTAGTTGTAGTACAAACTTCGTACTAGTAGGAGTGGTAGTACGGAATGCACCTACTCTATCAACGAGCCCCATCAGACACCAAATTTCTTGGCTTCCGTGCTATAGCTAGATCTTCCCCTCGTTTCTGTTTTCCAACCCGACGGCGGGCGGGGTGCGGTTTGCCAATAGTCAGTTTGCTCAATGGCGGTCCCACATGAAAGTGAAAATGCTAGGCAACACGCCTTCCCTAGCTATGTGGCGTGCCGGACAGGCCGTGAAGTACTCCCGATTCCCGGGCATGTGGGGGTGCGACGCGAACGCGGCAGGCCTTTTCCTTTTACTAGCAATGTGCCCGTGCGTTGCGACGGAAACAAAGTGTAGAATAGTAGTACTTGTTCACAAACTTGAAAGAAATCACTTGTTTTGATATACTCCTAATATATTACTTTTCACTCAAAATATATTTCTCAGGCTGTTTTGATGAGGGGAGGGAGGGATGTGGTTGCTTTCAAGATAATAATGGGTTTTCTGCAAATTGGAGCAGAGAAGTGGGCTATTGTTGCAAAAAGGCCACAACTTACCTCACAGCCATTAGATGCAGATCTAATGGTCAAAAATGACGGATGGAGGACACACCACCATCACCAACTGAGTCTTCTATAGGAGTTGGAGTAGAGAAACATGTATAAATTGTAACATTTGGTTCTGCTCCTTGGCACGATCGATAGATAGAAATAATGATCGGAAACGATAGGGCGGGGCTATTTCCACCAGATAATCAGGGTACATAGTAGCTGTAGGTTGGCGCATCGTCGGTTTGGTCACATGCGGTCCGACATGTTCTAGTGTTTCTAGCAAGATGCCCGTGCGTTGCATGAAGTTGATGGAAAAGGTAAGCACAACTTATAAATTGACGGATGGAGTACTAGTTACAGTGATGCATATAATTAAGCAAAGGGATCGCACATGTCGGTATTAATTGGAACGAGAATGCAATAGCACAATAAGAATTAAGGCCATGATGATGTGATCGCAATGGTGGTTACGGGAGGCAAGAAGAAAGATGCATCCATCAACGTACGACCTCCTCCTCCTCAACTTAGTGCGTCGGGCCACCGCCCAGCGGCTAAGGAGCGGCGGCTTTTGTGGCGAGGTCAAGGTGCTTCTCAGCAAAGGCATCCAAGGCATCCAGCCGGTTGAGGAAGGCCAACGTCGTAGCGTCCTCACTGGCCTTGTAGATACGTATGTACACGATTTGCTCATACACGTGGATGTGTAGGTCGACGAATTCTTGCAGGGCGAGCGCCTTGCGGCGAGCGCGACCTCCAGGTGGACATTCTTCGTGGCATCGGTGGGCAGTCGCAGGGTCACCAGTGCTTGAAAGAGGTTCCGGCCATGGAGGCCGATCAGGCTGGCAGGCAATGAGAATCCCGGGCGCGCGGGTTGGAGGAGTACGGCGATGTCGTCCGCGAGATTCTTGAGGATGGTGAACTTGTTGGAGGTGGCAACGATCATCTGGTGCAACTGAGAGTCGTAGTTGGCGTCGATGGCAGCCATCCACCAGTCGGTCGCCAACACCGTCTGGAGACGATCCTCGGCGCCATGCCGCAGGCCGGCGTCGTGGACCATCTGGCACAGCCGCTGGCCACTCGCACGCATCGCCGCGATGGGCCTGGAGCGAGGACTTTTGCGCTTAGTGTAGGTGCTTAGGAAAATGCTTAGGTGCGTACGATGTGGTAGATGCATTGGAATGGAGGGGCGCCTTTATATGAGTGCAAACTGTGTTGCATTCACATCGTGCAACCTCTTTTCCCGGTCCTCCTCCCATTACTTCCCTCATGCATTCACGATGCTAATTGAAGGAGGATGCATCATTGGTCCTTCAACATTTTGGGAACCGCTACCCCCTCCCTCGTCTGCATTAAAGCCGTATCAGGAACTGCGCCGCCCGCTGTCAAATCGAATAGTACCGCGTCACCCGCTGCACGCCCGGCTGAACACGCCTCCTCGCCTCCATCAAACCCCTCCGTTAAACCCGCATGCAAACCGAGAAACCTACTGCGGCCACACGTCCGTTCATGAGCGGGCCGGAATTAAACGCAATCACCAGCCGAGCTCCTCCCGTCCGCCCTCAGTTTAAACAAGGCTAGACGCCGGCCAAGCTCCTACCATCCGCCCTCTATTTAAACGAGGCCAGACAGACGGCGGGCAAGAATCGCACCCCTCCGCCGCTCCCCCAGCTCCTCCTTCAACGTTTTCTCCACTCTTCCGATGGCTTTCGAGGAGCCGTTCTCCGGCACACTACCCGGCTGGGTGGCCCGCCGAGCCCTCCGGATACAGGCGAGGCCGCTCGGTGCTTCACCAACCTCGCTTGGCCCGACGGAGCCAGTTGCCGCCCCAAGCCGGCGCGTGGTTTAGCAACTCGCCGCTCCAGTTCAGCTCGATGAGGAGTGGCAAGTTGCTCCACGCCGGCATGGCGGCGAGCACGCCAGTATGGGTGTTCTCGCTGCCGCATCGTACCGCGCCACCAATGTCTGCGGTGGCCGCGCCTCCCGTGTCTGTCGGCGCGCCTCCCGTGCCCGCGGCAGCGCCATGTAGGCAGAGACAGAAGCCGGGTGCATGGAGAGCGACGAGTCGGTGGCCAGCTTCTCCGTGTCCGCCGCCATCATCGAGGAGAAGTAGAACACGGGAGTCCACTTCCACTTGGGTCCCATGAAGGCCACCGCCGAGGCGATGACTGCGCATTCAGGTGGTTTCTTTGCTGTTTCGTCTCTTCCGAGGACCTTTGTCGACCCCGCAAGTCTCTGCTCGACATGAGGAAGACAAAGGATCCGCGGGCGGCCATTTAGATTAGGTACTCCCACTCCGGTTGGCGGGAAATTTTTGTCTAACAATGGATAAATTGGATGTATCTATAACTAAAATAAGTCTAGATACATCCATTTCTAGGACAAGTATTTCCTGACGGAGGGAGTATTAATTATGCCAAGAGAGCAAGATTAGCACCGCTTAGTTCATGTAAATGTAATGAAATACATCATGTTTATATGAAGATCCGACTTTTTATACGAAATCCTTCATGCTTATATGAAAATAGTCCATGTTTGCACGAATTTCATCTGGTTGGTTAGAGTTGTGAAAATATATGCCGCTGGCGTTTGATGACGTCCTCCGCGGAAGGAAGCAGGAGGAAATTTGCCGGCTGCCGTTGGAGATGCTATTATGCTGGAAATAATAGAATCACATCCAATCCATTTGAGTTAATTGCGTGTATGATTCTCCCTCTATAAAAAGTTAATTACATGTACAGTGTGCACGTGACTTGCATGGTGGCTACAGCTTCGTACAGAAAATGAAAAATAAACAAGTCCATCCTTACTCTTGTATTCTAAGTACTCTGTGCGTTCCACTGTCAGTACAGTATCGAAAGAAGTATATATTAAATAAGTAATATATAATATAAAAATCTAAAGTTAAACACAGAATTCGAACTCAGGTCATCGCGTTCCGAGCATCCGGTGCTAACCAGTCTAGCACATTTTTGTTGTAGAGCATGCTGGAGATATATCTCCATGTCTACTCTTATATTATACTCCATCCGTTCCTAAATATTTGTCTTTTTCAGATTTCAAATGGACTACCACATACAGATGTGTACTAGACATATTTTAGAGTGTAGATTCACTCATTTTGCTCCATACGTAGTCACTTGTTGAAATCTCTAAAAATACAAATATTTAGGAAGGGAGTGCAATATAGGCCGTCGGATTTATATCTAATGGATAGGAAGGAAACTATGGCAATTTTGCAAAAAGATACACACACCCCTCTCCATGTTTGCAAATAAGGCCTTTCCTCGTTCATCCTTTTCTCTACTCTTATAAAAACAAAGTTGGTGTTGATGGTGTGCCTGCCATCCTGCAATATAGGCTGTCCGATTTATATCTGACGGATAGGAAGGGAACTATGGCAATTTTTATGTTCCGTGCAACGCATGGGCATCTTGCTAGTCTCTCACATGATAAACTACTCATACAAATGCATCTTGATGTTTCGTGCAACGCACGGGCATCTAGCTAGTTTCTTTTAAAATAGTTATTGCGATAATTGGGTTGAAGTGATATATTTTATGTCTGCCCTGAATGATTTCAGATTCACTAGTAGTAACAAGGAAAAGGTTGCCTTATTAATTAACAGAAAACAGGGTGAAAACTATCACATGAGGCCGGTAAAAACAAGGCACACTGGGTTTAGCGTCATCATCACTACATCTGTGCGCGCGAGAGAAGTCTACATATCGAGGGGGCTACGGAGAAAAAGATGTATTGAGAGTGTATGAGCGAGGCACAGAGACACAATGTTTGAGAGACAAACCAATTGACAGATTAAGATCAGGTCGAGTTGTCACCCTTCTGCTGTCATTGTTGGGGTTGGGGGAGGGGGAGGGAGAGAAATACGTATCGAGAGTGTGCGCGGTAGGCATAGAGGCACAACTAGTGAGTGTGTGTGTGTGTGTGTTTGAAAGAGGAATAGACAGATTACTATCAAGATCGAGGTGCCATCCTACTCCTTCGGTGTCGGGTAGTGTGTGTGTGTGTGTGAGAGAGAGAGAGAGAGAGAGAGAGAGAGCGAAATCTCAAAACAAAAGGTGCTCTGCTGGAATCCCATTGTATGTATTCATATGGTTCCAGAACTTGAGTTAACCTTAGGCATATGTGTGAGAGACATAATTATACTTTGGGACATTAGTGGCTGTGGGTGGGCGGAATTAGAGGGGTGGGTGTGTTCGACAGAGAGAGTGTGTGTGTTTCTGTGCGAGAGACTTGTAGGACGGGGTAGAAGACGAATTCTAACCTTGACGGAGGGAGAGAAATACACGAAGTGCACGTGTGTGATTCCGATGCCCACGGGGAAATGAGATATGTATGCGTGTGAGAGAGATTGCACAATTCATTCATGTATCACTATCTAGCGATCGTGGACGTGCATCGCTTGAACATAAATCAATATCTACTTCGTATAGTGGCCAAAGGTACAATATCGATTCAACGCTATAAAGATTGGACACTCACATATATCACATTTTTTTTCTATCTAAATAAACCTTTTCAATTGTGCATGCCAGTTACAGTGATGTTTCTTCAAACAACCAATGTAGCTATCATGTACATGCACCATTGTTACTCTTACATTCAAATTCATTAGTATTGGATGATTTAAGGATCTATTATGAAGTAATATATGTAATATTCATATATGAATTCAACGGGTACGCAATTTATGAAATGGAGGGTATGTAATCATATGAGGTAACACTTTTAAGTAGCGGACTACAATATCCATTTCTTTTGTGGGACTACAATATCCATTTCTTTTTGTGCGCCACTACACTAACACGTCAATGCATTATGTTTAAAGTAAATAACCAATGGCACTAAATTATCTAATTACATGAGAAATACATAGGCTGAGCGTTTGATCCCTTTTTTTGAACGCGCCTCTACACCCGTATGATTGGCCGCGCCCGTGTGAACGTCCAAGTTATCGGCGCATCATCTCGAGTTATTTTCTTTTTTTTGGGTGGACTTCACACCAGTTATTAACTGCTGACGCGTGCCCCGTGTACACAGTCTCGCATGACTTTCCCGCTAACACGGTCCAAAATTAGTTGAAACTGGATACGAACGATCCCGCGGGCGGCAAAATCTCCCGCCTCCTTCTAAAACTTCCGCCACCTAGTCTTTAGCATGCGAAATTCCCCTTTTGTCCTTGGTGCAGGGAAAACAACAGTTACAATACCGCCCTCATCTACATAATAGGTCGGGTCTGCTTTGATAACTTCCGGTTCCCCCCACCACACGGCACCTCCATTTCCTCCCCTCCTCCCGCAAAAACGACTAACTCCACAGCACGAGAGAATCTTACATGACGTCGTGCGTACTTCATCGGCCTTTCTACCCCTCCCCTCTCAAAACCCTAGACTGCTCATCCATCGGCGTACCAGAGCCCATTCACTGCCAATGGCGTCCACCTCGCCGGATCTACTTCTGCGGTCTCATCTACCCCTCCCACCTCCACTAGAAACAAGTAGACTGCTCATCCATCACTGTACCACAGCCCATTTAGTGCCGGCCTTGTCCACGGTGCCGGATTTGCTTCGCCAGTACTCTCGTCAACTGCAGCACATCTGCAGCGGCTCATTCATACTCCGCACCGGAGACGCTTCGTCCACACCCCCCCCCCCCCCGAGCCACCCCACCGACGGCCCCGTTGACGGCCTCTGATCCTCTGCGCCAACACCATCCTCAACCTACCGGAGCCGCTTTGCCGACACCATCGTCAACCCTACCGAAGTAGCTTCGCCTATACTACTCTCAACCCTACCAGGGCCGCTTTGCCAACTCACAAGTCCACGGCCTCAGATCCGCTTCGTCGCACCCTCATCCAACCTACCGAAGCAGCTTCTGACGCCCCGTCCACGGCCGCAGATCCGCATCGTCGACACCATCCTTAACCCAACCACCGAAGCAGCTTCACCGACGCCCTCGTCCACGGCCACAGATCCGCTTTGCCCACACCGTAGTCCACCCTACCGGAGCCGCTCCACAAACACCCTACTCGACGGTTCTAGATCTCCTTACCGGACCCCAATAGCCAGCGCAGCTTCATCACCCTTGACGTTTCTAACCTGATTCCCACCGTCTGGAAAGATGCCAAGCACTCGCCACGGCCTAGGTACTTGTCACCTTTAATCCCATCCAGCATCACCTGCCCGATGTAATTCAAATATACTAACAGGTCGTTGTTACCTGTTATGCAGCTGGCAAAAACTACAAGGACGATGTTTCTTCTGGATCTAACAGCTTGGCCAACAAGATCCTGGACTGAGGCATTGCTATGATCTTGTAAGTGTGTCTCTCTCTCTTGTATTGTTTTGTGCCTGCCAGCGTGCTTTGCTAGGATTTTCGACTAGTAATCCCTTTGTGCAGACAATATTTCTACTACTGGCTGCTAAATTAGATATGTAGATGTCATACATGATACTACCTCGTATCTCCGTTCCTAAATATAAGTCTTTCTAGAGATTCCACTATAGGCCACATACGGAGCAAAATGAGTGAATCTATACTCAAAAATGCATCTATATACATCTGTATGTGGTCCATATTGGAATCTCTAGAAAGAAATATATTTAGGAAGAGAGGTAGTACATTACACAAAATCATAGGTGGCATGTAGAAATTTCAGTGCACTACATTAGGCTCCCTTAGAGTGCCTGCTAGTCCAGCACACAGAGTCATGGCTAGTTTATGCTACGCACACAATCATTAATTGGTGGTTTAAATATGCGCAAGGGATATGCAATGTATTATCATGTAGAGATGTCTGAAATTAGCCGTGTCAACTTGCAGATGGGGTTACACAATGAAAAAGTACAAGATGTCTGTGGCAATTTCATGGAACATCGCAAAAAAAGGAGAGGCAGCAGTGAGCCTATACAGTGTGCTATGGTAGGTCACTCCTCCATTGCAATCATCATGACATGTGATTTGTATGTCAGTTCTATTGGCCAAGTTTCTTAGGGACAGTTTTTACGAGTTATCCTAAGAAAATAAGCACCTGTGAATATAAGCTCCAGGTAATAAGCCAACCAATTCTTTTCATTGCCTTCCTTTTCAGCTTATCTTTGGTATGATCAGTGAAAAGTCTAGATTGCATTATATTTTTTCATTTTGCTACCCATATGAAAATTAATTTGACTTGCAAACATCACAAATTGAACCCAGTGCAGTAATTAATATGATAGGAAAACAGACCATCACTATTTGTTCAAAATGCAAATACAAAGATACCATCTACTTGGCACAATCTACTTTGGTCAATGTCTTCCATAGAGATCCCATTGCCTAATTTAAATGAAGAACACATGACCCACATTTAAATGAAGAACAATTATTTATTGAAATTCGATGGTCCAAGTGGCTGGTTATTATCATATAGCAGCACCACCTGAAAGCATCATATAGCAGCAGCAGCTCATAGCAACTCATCATACGGCAGCAGCAAGAGCAGCAGTGTGCAATTCATCGTATACCAGCATCAGCTCATAGCAATTCATCATATAGCAGCAGCAGGAGCAGCTCATAGAAATTCATCATATAGCAGCAGCAGGAGCAGCTCATAGCAATTCATCATATAGCAGCAGCAGGAGCAGCTTATAGCAACTCATCATATAGCAGCAGCAACTCATAGCAATTCATCATATAGCAGCAGCAGCAGCTCATAGCAATTCATCATATAGCAGCAGCAGGAGCAGCTCACAGCAATGCATCATATAACAGCAGCAGAAGAAGCTCATAGCAATTCATCGTATAGTGGATCAGAATGAAAATTTGGCAAAAAATCAGAGGAGATCCTCACCTTGATAGATGAGCTCATCCTTCAACAGCACCTCAAGGCCACGGCCTGGGAGGAGGGGAGGGGGAATAAGGTGCCTTCTGCCGCCGTGTGCCATCAACCGTAGTTGTGCGACGCCCACCGGAGTAGTGCATTGGACGGACCACAGTGGAGTAGCTGCTGGAGACCATGAGAATGAGGGGCGGCACCAGAGGGAGGAGCAGCCGGGGAGATTTGGTCCTACCCGCATGTAGCCTAGCTGGACAAAGCATCGTCGAGGACCAGGCTAGATGGGACCAGCGGTGACGGCTCGCTAGAGGAACCCTAGCGTTGCAGGCAGGGGATCAAGGGAAAGGGGAGAGGAGATGCAAGCGGGCAGGGCAATGAACTCTTGCGTGTTTGTTTTTACTTGAGGGTCAGGTGTGACGCGGGCGTGAGCAGTTGCATTCTGAGTGTAATATAGGCAGACAACAGAGTCATTTCACTACTCCCCTTCCCTTCGATTTTTAGTGAGCTTCTACCCGAAACACCCCCCTCCAAAGCGAAATAAGTTAAGCCCAAGCCCATAACTCAAAAATGACTTCTTTACATCTTTTATGGCTTATCTTGACAATAAGCTCTGAAAAGGCGGAATAGAACTGGCCCTTAACCTGCAATTCAATTGTGCGTGCAATGATGAATCACTCCTGCCTGCTATAGTGAACATTTAGGCATCATCATACATGGCATAACCTAATACATGTGCATTCCATTGTAGAATCTGGAATATGCAATGTTTATGTTAGTTCATACGTTGCACGTGATGTTTAAATGCCCCTTAAATCTGGTCAGTCAAGTGATGCTCTTTAAGCCTCCTTCTTTGATTCTTTTCTTGATACTCCCTCCTTCCATCTATATAGGGCCTAATGTGTTTTTCGAGACCGCCTTTAACTATTGATAAGACTAATAATACATGAGATGTATAATGTGAAAATTATATCATTGGAAGCTCCTTTCACGTACGAATTTGACGGTATGCTTTGTGTAACTTGCATGTCATATATTATTGCTATGACACTTGGTCAAAGTTAGCCTCGAAAAACAATTAGGCCCTATATAGATGGAAGGAGGGAGTATGTAAGATTTGCTCACACATCTGTTTAATTGCTTGTTTGCATCAGCCAGCCATACCAGGACTATTTGCTTTGATTACTTGTTGTTCTTGACCTAACACTCTAACAGAGCTTGTCAACGATTTAAACACTAAGGGATGCTGTAGTGGGGCCTTGTCTAACTCATAGGTGACATAAAGGTTTGGCTGTACACTAAAGTAGGCTCTCCAAGAGTACCTGGAGATCCAGTTCGAAGGTATGCCTAGTTTTACATAGTGCACACATAGTAAATGCTCATTTCATTGTGTGCAAGTGCAAGAGATGTGGCATGTTTCATTATGTGGTGTTGTTTTGTTATAAAATCATCCTTTTGTGTTGTTCACAGACTGGAAAGTATGCATATTTATCTTCCAAGGAGACGAGTAACTAGTTTGTGTCACCTTGCAGAGGGGGTGCAATGAAGATAAGATTGAGGATTTCCAAGTACAAGATGTTAGGAAGGAGCTTTGCAAGAGAAGTAGGAGCAGCGCTGAGCCTATTCAACCAGTTAAGGTAAGTCACTGTATCCAACTCAACAGTTCAATTCCTTGTTTGTTTCAGGCATAGTTAATTTGCTCTTTTCAATTGCTTTATTTGTCCTCAGTTAATGAGATGCCCAAACAAAGATGCGTGATGTTGGGTACTTGTATAACTATTAGTTGACATAATTAAAGGCCTTACCATTTAATTACTCTGGCGAAGTGTGCCTGAAGCTTTGAAGTCTATTAACAACCTATTATGGCATGAGGCTCACAATCTAGTTTATACTAGGCTAATGATTGCAAAGTTTTGATTGTTGTAGTAGGTTTGTATGAACCCCTCTGCTGTTCATTATGCTCCCTAAGACTTTAATTGAGCTATAGAATGCCCAACTGCTTGCTTACTTGTACGCAACATGCTGTCTAAATTTGTAACTTGTCTGTGTTTTGGATTTGGCCCCAACATCATGCTCCTCTAGTGAGCTAAGAGAGATTTTTGTATGCAGGCTGCACATACTACCATTTTTATAATTTTTAAAAATATCACCTGCTTATGCTTCATGACATGTAACATTATTGTTAGTCCTATTTTTCCATGTACAAAATAGTCTGTCTTGCTCGCTTCACTATTGTAACTTTATTTTTGCTCTAGTCATGTGTACTTACAGAAACATTTCAGGATGAAGTGACATCAACACAAAGATCTACGAGCAGTGCGGCATGGCCATTATCGAATGATTATGGATTGGAATTGGAATGTGCTGATGTCCTCGAGCATCAACTAGAGGTGGCAAGACAACGTGTACATGATTCTCAACGTACAATCAACAAGTTGAGACTGGGCATGCAGGTATTAGATGCAAGAGTCCAAAAAAATGGAACAAGACACTAAGGTAACCACGAAGGAATGGAGATTTTGCAGACTAAAATTTGTGCTATCTGAATCCGGCCAATCCTATTTCTGAAGAGATTATAGTTCAAATGGTAAGTTATATTGATGCGTGTCCATGATGTATGAGCTTTATTTGTCCAGTGTATGTAATTTGCTATTTGTGTACGCTTTATTATCACTGGTGCCAAACTATAATGCCCAGTGGGTATATTTGGTTGTAATTTCTTTATTGTATGGTGTAGGATTATTCTATGTTTCTATGCCTTAGTGTTTTTATTGTATAGTGTATGTCTTTTGGAGGTGATAGTATGTCCAACACGCCCAAACATTTCCTGGACGCCATACAAACGAACAAACATGTGTAGTCAAAGCGGGCCTTAACTGGGCTGGTCAAAATAATATTAAGTGGATCCCAAATGATGTGGCCCACCGAAACAACGGCTCTTAGCAGGCTGTTAATAGGCCAAAAGCTCGATAGGGCCGTATAAATGGAAATGGCCCGCGGGCCTCTAGCAGGCCGAAATAAATGTCAATTTTGTCTCGGCCCTTTTACTTTACGGGCTAGTAAGAGGCCGAAAGTGTTATGGGCCAGAGGAGGCCCAATTTGCAAACTAGGCTTTTAACAGGCCAAAAGTCGCGTTGGGCTGAAATGATGCCCAGCACAACATATAGTCAAAGGCCCAACTGTTGTGTGGGCCATTAACAGGCCGAGAGCAAAATGGGCTAAGAGTTGGCCCATTTACCGAATGGGCCGAGGAGGCCTAAAGTCACAATGGGCTAGAATTGGTCCAACTATAGAATGGGCCGAAAAAAGGCCGAAAGACATTCCGGGCCGTTAACGGGCTGGAACTAACGATGGGCTGCTAACAGGCCGAAAGAAGCTCGGGCCGTAATTGGGCCTAAAGATGTAGCGGGCCGTTAACGGGCTTAAACTGACGATGGGCTGGAAATTGTCAAATCTAGAATGGGCCTTTGATGGGCCGATTATGTGTAAGTTGTATGGGCCGTACTTGCAAATGGGCCTGACTCAAGTAGGCCACTAATGGGCCGGCCCGCTTATTTTGATAGGCCCAGCCTTTTCACCAGAATGGGCCTTTGTTGGGCCATGCCACGTGTCCACCTGTCATAGGCGCCTCATGTCAATGAATGGATGACATCTGTCCCAACGGTGAGCCAACACGTGTTTCCTCCGGCCAATGACGATTTTACACGTGGAAAATCCTCATTGGTCCGGGCTGTTAACGGGTTATCGGATCCAAAACCGGACCCGATAGCTTAACGGTGACCCGTTACGGTGGATGCCACGTGTCGGTCACCCTTGACGAAAGCACTTCCATGACACGCGATTTATCGTCATGGAAGTGGACACTTCCATGATGGTAATTTTGGTAATGTCATGGAACACTTCTACGACAGCACAAGTATGACTATCTTGATTCTGTCATAAAATCGCCATGGATGTACATGCATGACAGAAAACGTGACCTACTGTGACAAACACGTATCATCAGGGAAGTGTATTTTTTGCAGTGATTGCAGTTAACATGCCTTTTCGTTTTTTAACAATAACTACTATACTTTAGACCTGCACAATACCAGTTTGAATGACTATTTGCTTGTTTTTGAATGTTATGCCTGATGCAGTTAACACACCTTTCCACTTCTTGTTTTTCTTAACTAGCGTGCTTAAGCCTGCACACTGAAGCTATCATTTGTAGATTATGTTGTCTACCATGGATATATTTGGTTGATGTTTAGCCTATTGTGCTTAACATGCCTTTATATGTACTCATGCAGGACAATATTGAGAACTATGTTGTTTTCCATCAAGGTTAGTTTCATCGCATTGCTTATATGTACTCACTATTCAGGATATCAGTAGCTGGTACCATATAGCCTGGGGCTGATAAGGGATTAATCATCGAATCGGACATTTCACTGAATATATCTGTAACCCATTTATCAGTAGGTTAACTAGGGCCATATTTAATATATCTGAGGCTACATAGCAACATGCATTGTACTGAATGACTAAATATGCAATCCCAGGCTACATAGCAACAAGGGAGAGCGTTACCTTAATGTTCTGATGATGTCTAGATATACATGTAATAAACTCTTATATAATGGGATGGAGGGAGTGTTGTACTACATCATTTTTCAATTTTTGTTTAGCTTCTAATATTAACTTGGTGCTTTTAGGTACATATATCATTGCCAAAGATCCACACTTCGACCCTTTCTGCGTATGGGGCAATGAGATATTCATGAACCAGCATCAAGTGAGGAAACTGATAAAGATTGTTATTAAAATGGGTCAAAAGATGTCAATCGAACTATTTGTTCACACTTTATGCAAGACAACAGTGAACTGCAGGATGGTAAGTGAGAACCCTGTAGCCTTCTTTTTACTGCCCGTAATGAGTTGTGTTCGATGACAATGTCTGAATCTTTTTTTCTTTTGCAGTGGATCCTGAAGCAATTTACTCAAGATTACCTCTCAAACTACATGATTGGCGGACGGCCATCACAAGGGGTTAGACTAGAGTCCTGCATGCCTTCTGCATCCAAGAGAGCACAATAGGGCCATTCCGCTTCACCTTGTTCAGCAACCGGAATGTCTGTCGCCTCTTTCTTTACCATCTGTAATAGTACAAGTATAGAACCCTGGTTCATCATTCTTTATTTGGTGCTTATGTAATTCTTAAACATATGTACCTGTGAATTGAATAATGCATTGGTTTTTTGAACCTGATGGATATGAATAAAGCTATAGTCTACTTTCAAGTTTAAATTAGGTACAATTTTAAATAGCAACAATTAAATTAGGGCAAAATTACGGTGTGCAGGTCATTACGGCGCACACGGTTAATAAAGCACAGCGTGTGCGATATACATCATAATCCGACACGGTTCACGGAGAGGAAACGTGTGTCACAATGCACACAGTTGCCGTTTGCAAAGCGTGTGTGATGTCAGACACTATCACAGACGGTGCAGGAAAACTAAATGTGTGTGATTGTCTACCTACCGTACACGGTTTATAATCATGAACTATTTGTGATGTGCCAGGCATCATAAATATCCCGTGCCTAGAATCTGCCTGGAAAGCTCCCGTGCCTAGAATCTGCCTGGTTTTAGGTAAAACCACAAAACTCCGACTGCAATGGCAATGCGAGCACAAACGAGTAGCAAGGATGAAGCATTTGGGATATTCGAGATATCGAAAACGGTTATATAGGGACAACTGTATGCATCAAGGCTCCCTATCCCCGATGATTTCTGGGTCGTGTGGGAAGGACCCCCCTATCGCCCACACTCACTTGGCGACGGTTCCAATGCCGTCGCGGAAAGGGGTTAAAAACCGTTTGTATAGCACTGACGCGTACTAGTGAACAAAAACAAAAGAATTCTATTAGAGGGTTCACATAATTTGTTACTGTTGCGGGAACAAAACACAGCTGGAAGTAGATGCCGAACAGTGTGCCAGATGCAAGGCTGGTTGCACACCTTGACTTGCACACTCGACATGGTGGTGGTTGCGCCATTCTACACAAAACATATTGAAAACTAAGTATAATCAGATTCTAGACTACTAAATCAACACTAAGTACAATCGATTTCTACATTAGTAAATCAATTTCTACTACACATAATCTGATAGCACGGTGCTAAATATAATTCTACACTAGTAATTATATACACAAATTAACAAAATCCACGGAGGGAGACACAAATAAACAAATTCTACACCGCCAATCTAATTTATAGGAGTTCATCTTATTTATTCCAAACATTCCAGTCTACACTACCAAATTAAGTTGAACTTGAATCGTTAAAATTCTAGCACTCAAAAAAGTTCTACTCATAATGCACTATTAAAGTCTGATTCTACACAATTGCAATCAGATTATCACTAAAATTTCTTCATAAAGCAATCCATGGCACTAGCTTTGGATTCTACATCACAAAGGAATTCATGATACTAAAATTTCTACACAAATCAATCCCCTAAATTTTTACACAAACCAATCCCCATGAATGTCGTGTGGCGTGTCCGCGGACGGAGGAGGTGGGAGTGGAGAGGAAGGAGATGCGATGGGAGGGGAAGGAGAGGTCGAACCTTGCTGCCGGCAGGGCGGCAATGGGGCGGCGAGGTCCGGAGGTGGCGGCGGCGGCTAGTTGAAGGGGAAGTGTATTGGGTGAAACGAGGGCAGCGACTAGCTAGGTCTTTTACTAAGGTGCAGTTGACTCACGCGGGCCAGTGCTGGCGTGGGCCTATGATACGTCTCCAACGTATCTATAATTTTTTATTGTTCCATGCTATTATAGTATCAATCTTGGATGTTTTATATGCAATTATATGTAATTTTATATCATTTATTGGGACTAGCCTATTAACCTAGTGCCTAGTGTCAGTTCCTGTTTTGTGCTTGTATTTATCTTTTCGGAAAATCAATATGAAACGAAGTCCAAACAGAAAAAAAAACCTTTGGATTAATATTTTCTGGGCAGGAAGGGACCCTCGAAGCTTCAGGAGAATACCGGACGAGATACAAGAGATCCACAAGCTCAAGGGGCGCGCCCCCTGAGTTTGTGAGTCCCACACAGCTCTATTTAACCAAATTCCATGCCTATAAAATCCTAAATATTCCCAAACCAACAGAGAGACACCCAAAACACTTTTTCTGCCGCCACAAGCATCTCTTCTTCCACGATCCCATCTGGAGGCCTTTTCCGGTACTCTGTCGGAGGGGGAATCGATCACGGAGGCTTCTACACCATCCTTGCTGCTTTCCGATGATGCATGAGTAGTTTACCACAGACCTACGGGTCTATAGCTAGTAGCTAGATGGCTTCTTCTCTCTCTTTGATCCTCAATACCATGTTCTCCTTGAAGTTCTTGGAGTTCTATCCGATGTAATCTTGTTGTGTGGTGTGTTTGTTGGATCTGATGAATTGTGCATTTATGATCTGAATATTCATGAGAAGTAATTGAGTCTTTTCTAAACTTTATTATGCATGATTTTTATTGCTTTGTATTTCTCTCCGATCTATCCGTTTGGTTTGGCCAACTAGATTGATTTATCTTCAGTGCGAGAGGTGTTTTGTGATGCGTTCAATCTTGCGGTGCTCTATCCCAGTAATAGAAAGGGATAGGACACGTATTTGTATTTTTGTCATTAAGGATAAAACGATGGGGTTTATTCGTATTAGTTGAGTTTACTTTGTCTACATCATGTCATCTTGCTTAAGGCGTTACTTTGTTTTTTTTAAGTTAATACCCTAGCTGCATGCTGGATAGCGGTAGATTAGTGGATTAATAGTAGTACATGCAGGCACGAGTCTGTCTACTTGTCTTGAACGTGATGCCTATATACATGATCATTGCCTTGAATATCGTCATAAGTATGCGTTTTTCTATCAATTGCCCAACAGTAATTTGTTCACCCATCGTATGTTATGTGTTCGAGAGAGAAGCCTCTAGTGAACAATATGGCCCTCGGGTCTACTTTTATCATATAAAAAACAAAAATATCATTGTTGCAACTTTTATTTCTTTTTATTTCATTTTGCAATCTATCTATCTACCACTACAAGATTTAATCCTTGCAAGTAACGGCCAAGGGGATTGACAACCCTCTTATTCGCGTTGGGTGCAAGTATTTGCTTTTGTGTGTGTCGATGTTATTCACGAGGCTTTGCATGATTCTCATTTTGGTTCAATAAATCTTGGTTCTCACCGAGGGAAATACTTATCTCTACTGTACTGCATCTACCCTCCTCTTCGGGGAAAATCCCAATGCAGCTCACAAGTAGCAACCTAAAAAGCAACGCCATAGGTAATAACAACCCAAATAAAAAAGAATAAGATTAATAAAAGACTTAACACGATAAAGGACTCAAAACTAGAACTGGTAGTAAAGAAATAAAAAACCCAAAATGATAAAAAAAATACTAATAATAATGATGACAAAAAATATAATATAATATGTTTATTATTTTTTGACTAATATAATTATTAAATACTTAAAACAGTAAGAAAATGGAAAATTCATTTCTGGCATAACATAAGTTGGCACACCAGCACTAACTAATTAATGACGTCGTGCATCAAATTTCTATGCCACCACTATCTTCTAAGCGGTGAGTACAGATGGGACAAAACATTTGTGACGTCTTCCAAAAAAACAACGCCATCACTAATCACGTATAGCTGACGTGCCAATTATGTCGATGCCAGCACTATTGAAAAAAATAGTGCTGGCGTTGATTGAAAATGGCGTGGTGCCAACGGAATTTGTGGCTAGCCATTTTTCCACTAGAGCTAGTGGATCCTTCGGTGTATCATTTTAATCACTCATCCATTTATTCCATTATCGTTGCTACGATGTTTGTTGTCCTCATGTATGACTAGACCCCTAGTTATTGGGGATATGGATGAACCTTGGTATGTGTAGAATCTAAAATGTTATTGTCGATATGAGATCCCCTGTTGAATTTTTAGTTTAATAACTTTGTGAATGTTGTGAAGGGGCCTCACTCAGCATTTTTGCCTTGTGGCCTTGGAGTATATCACTATCGTAGTAAAGGTTTAGGACGCAGAGGTAATTCAAGGTGACAGTAAAAGCCTACTGCTCCTAGTATTTGCAATTGAATGGGGAATTACGGAGAAACCTTAGAGAGGCCGCGTCCATGGGGAAACCCTTAATTATCATGAGTTGTAACCCTCTGGGGGAGACTATGATGGTGGCGTACGTGGCACGAAGTCTACCACGAGTAGAGTGTGTACTATACCCGGCTCCTCCCAGCATAGTCGTTAACACTGGCTCAAGTATCTATTCTATACTGTGCTTATGCATATGGGCGTTATAAACATACCAATCGGGATTTCGGACTCCCTGAGAACGCCTATTTATTTTGTTGTTTCGCTAGTCATCATAATCCTTGCACTTCATTTACTCATATGTTATTTAGTTACAAGTTACAAGACTACTCAACAATCATTTATATCCGCTCTCACTCTGCTTTGAGTCCAGAATTATCTGCAGGAACAAAAATACACAATTCTCTACAAAAGGAAAAAAGTCGGATTCATGTGCTCCCTAAGGGGATA
This sequence comes from Aegilops tauschii subsp. strangulata, assembly GCF_002575655.3. Taxonomy (NCBI): domain Eukaryota; kingdom Viridiplantae; phylum Streptophyta; class Magnoliopsida; order Poales; family Poaceae; genus Aegilops; species Aegilops tauschii. The sequence continues at coordinate 357,128,904 of NC_053039.3, forward strand.
CTCTTACTTCGAAAAGGCTACAACTAAACCCTGTGCACTTGCAGGCCATCAAGCTTTTTCTGGCACCGTTGCTGGGGAGCTGAACGCTTTTGGGCTTTGTCTTAAGTTTTGAATTATTTTGTGTCCTAACAATTTTTGGAGATAAAAAGCAGCCATGGTCCTTCAAGAGCAAATTTGTCAGGTAGGAGTGGAATTGGTTGCAGGACCATCCCGAGGAGAGAATGTTATATCAGTTGGTCCTAACCTACCTGGCAAAACATATGAGATAAACCCTCGGTTGATAGCTATGGTGAAATAAAATATATTCCGAGGTTATGCAACTTAATGCCTGTATAAGCATATTTAAAAAAATTGACCTTGCGTGTGGAACTTTTCAGTTGCAGGACTTGACTAATGAAGAAATAAAGGCAAAATATTTCCTTATTCATTAAATGGAGGAGCTACTAAATGCCTAGAACGCCAGCCAGTAACATCTTGAGGAATTGGTCAGAATTGTTGAAAGCATTCTTTTATTATTATTATCCTCAAGGGAAGTTATATACATTAAGGAAAATCAGCAACTTTGGGCAACGAGAAGGTTAGAAATTGGTAGATGCGTATATAAGGTTGTTGGTGCAATACTTGTCCTCATGCGTTTTGGAGATTGTTGACAAAAATAGACATGGACTGATTTGTTTGCTAGTGCACACAGAGAGAAATACTCCAAGCAGAAGCGAAGAAGAAAGTTAACTTTGGTGTCAAGTTCGAGGAACTTCACCGAAGTATATTCGAGATACAGAGAGATGTGTCATATATCTGGAGGCCGTTCTGGTGAGAAGAATGACGTGAAGCTGTCGGCCCCATAAAATTTATCACTGACGAAAGGCAATTGGTTCAGAGGTTGTCCGAAGAAAATTGACTAAGAAGATCGAAGGCGAAGCGAACACATAGCATTCTTTTCGTCGTTCTTCTTCTCCTTCTTGAGTCGTAGGATCTCCATACTATTAAGAGTGGTATAGGTTCTCGAAGCTTAGATCCACTATGATGCTTATCCCAAACCTATGCAAGTATGATTACCTATCAGAAGTAGACATTGTTCTTTGTTCTGTAGGAGATATCTTTTGGATTGAGGAGTTAGCATTTCTTGCTCCGCAAGGAATATTACCATTGTGCTCAATTTCTGACCGTTAGACTCGTGTCATTCGGCCATTGGTTGGCGCGCATGTATATTTTGGTCATCTCCCATCAGGGAAGGCTGTGGATACAAATAGCCACCCCGCTCCAACATTGTTCATTGGCTGCCCCACTTAAGATTTCTGAGAAGATTGATTGAGCATCCCCTCTCTGAGTGATTTTAGTTTGAAATCCACCGAGATAAAACTGCTACTTCTTCAGCTTGCGTTGGTTTTTTCCTTGAAGAGGAAAGGGCGGTGCAGCAAAGTAGAGATAAGTATTTCCCTCAGTTAGAGAACCAAGGTATTAATCCAGTAGGAGAAGAACGCACAAATCACCAATACCTGCACAAACAATCAAACACTTGCACCCAATGCAATAAAGGGGTTGTCAATCCCTTCACGGTCACTTGCAAAGGTGAGATCTGATAGATATAGATAAAACTAAACAAAAGATAAAGTAAACATTTTTGGGTTTTTTGGTTTATAGATCTGAAAATAAAAGATTGCAAAACAGTAGATCGGAAACTTATATGATGGAAAATAGACCCAGGGGCCATATGTTTCACTAGAGGATTCTCTCAAGATAGCAAATAATATGGTTGGTGAACAAATTACTGTCGAGCAATTGATAGAAAAGCGCAAAGTTATGACGATATCCAAGGCAATGATTAAGTAATATAAGCATCACGTCTGTGTCAAGTAGACCGACTCTTGCCTACATCTACTACTATTACTCCACACATCGACCGACTCCTACCTGCATCTAGAGTATTAAGTTCATGAAGAACAGAGTAACGCCTTAAGTAAGACGACATGATGTAGAGGAATAAACTCAAGCAATATGATGTAAACCCCATCTTTTTATCCTCGATGGGAACAATACAATACGTGCCTCGCTACCCCTACTTTGTCACTGGGTGAGGACACCGCAAGATTGAACCCAAAGCTAAGCACTTCTCCCATTGCAATAAAAACCAATCTAGTTGGCCAAACCAAACCGATAGTTCGAAGAGAATTACAAACATATCAAATCATGCATAAAAGAATTCAGAGAAGATTCAAATAATATTCATAGATAAGCTGACCATAAATCCACAATTCATCGGATCTCGACAAACGCACCACAAAAGAAGATTACATTGGATAGATCTCCAAGAACATCGAGGAGAACATGGTATTGAGAATCAAAGAGAGAGAAGAAGCCATCTAGCTACTAGCTATGGACCCGTAGGTCTATAGTAAACTACTCACGCTTCATCGGAGGGCAATAGGGTTGATGTAGATGCCCTCCGTGATCGAATCCCCCTCCGACAGGATGCCAGAAAAGGCCCCAAGATGGGATCTCACGGGAATAGAAGGTTGCGGCGGTGGAAAAGTGTTTTCGTAGATACTTCTAGTGGTTTGGGAATATATGTGAATATATAGGAGGAATATCTAGGTCAGGGGGTCACCGAGGAGCCCACAAGGCAGGGGGCGTGCCCTATCCCCCTGGGCTCGCCCTCCCCCTTGTCGCCGCCTCGTGGCTCTTCTGACTTGAACTCCAAGTCTCCGGGGTGTCTTCTGGTCCAAGAAAAATTATCGTGAAAGTTTTATTCCATTTGGTATTCCTTTTCTGCAAAACTCAAAAGCAAGGAAAAACAGAAACTGGCACTCGGCTCTACGTTAATAGGTTAGTCCCAAAAATAATATAAAATAGCATATTAATGCATATAAAACATCCAAAACAGATAATATAATAGCATGGAACAATAAAAAATTATAGATACGTTGGAGACGTATCAAGCACCCCTAAGCTTAATTCCTGCTCGTCCTCGAGTAGGTAAATGATAAAAACAGAATTTTTGATGTGGAATGCTACCTAACATATTTATCCATGCAATTTTTCTCTATTGTGGAATTAATGTTCGGATCCATAAGATTCAAAACAAAAGTTTAATATTGACATAAAAACAATAATACTTCAAGCATACTAACAAGGCAATTATGTCTTCTCAAAATAACATGGCCAAAAAAATCTTATCCCTACAAAATCATATAGTCTCGCTATGCTCCATCTTCATCACACAAAATATTCAAAACATGCACAACCCCGATGACAAGCCAAGCAATTGTTTCATACTTTTGATGTTCTCAAACCTTTTCAACTTTCACACAATACATGAGCGTGAGCCATGGACATAGCACTATATGTGGAATAGGATATGGTGGTTGTGGAGAAGACAAGAAAGAAGGAGATATTCTCACATCAACTAGGCGTATCAATGGGCTATGGAGATGCCCATCAATAGATATCAATGTGAGTGAGTAGGGATTGCCATGCAATGGATGCACTAGAGCTATAAGTGTATGAAAGCTCAAAAAGAAACTAAGTGGGTGTGCATCCAACTTGCTTGCTCACGAAGACCTAGGGTAACTTGAGGAAGCCCATCGTTGGAATATACTCCCTCCGTTCCAAAATAGATGACTCAACTTTGTACTAACTTTATACTACAGTTAGTACAAAGTTGAGTAATCTATTTTGGAACGGAGGGAGTACAAGCCAAGTTCTATAATGAAAAATTCCCACTAGTATATGAAAGTGACTACATAGGAGACTCTCTATCATGAAGACCATGGTGCTACTTTGAAGCACAAGTGTGGAAAAAGGATAGTAACATTGCCCCTTCTCTCTTTTCTCTCATTTTTTTGTTTGGCTTCTTTGGCCTATTTTTTGTTGGCTTCTTTGGCCTCTTTTATTTTTGTTCCTCCCATGGGGCAATGCTCTAATAATGAAGATCATCACACTTTTATTTACTTACAACTCAAGACTTACAACTCGATACTTAGAACAAAATATGACTCTATATGAATGCCTCCGGCGGTGTGCCGGGATGTGCAATGACTCAAGAGTGACATGCATGAAAGAATTATGAAAGGTGGCTTTGCCACAAATACTATGTCAACTACATGATCATGCAAAGCAATATGACAATGAAGAAGCATGTCATAATAAACGGAATGGTGGAAAGTTGCATGGCAATATATCTCGGAATGGCTATGGAAATGCCATAATAGTTAGGTATGGTGGCTGTTTTGAGGAAGGTAATAGGTGGGTGTATGGCACCGGCGAAATTTGCGCGGTGCTAGAGAGGCTAGCAATGATGGAAGGGTGAGAGTGCGTATAATCCAGGGACTCAACATTAGTCATAAAGAACTCACATACTTATTGCAAAAATATATTAGTCATTGAAACAAACTACTACGCGCGTGCTCCTAGGGGGATAGATAGGTAGGAAAAGACCATCACTCGTCCCCGACTGCCACTCATAAGGAAGACAATCAATAAATAAATCATGCTCCAACTTCGTTACATAACGGTTGACCATACGTGCATACTACGGGCATCACAAACCTTAACACAAGTATTTCTCCAATTCACAATTACTCACTAGCATGACTCTAATATCACCATCTTTATATCTCAAAACAATCATAAGGAATCAAACTTCTCATAGTATTCAATACAGTTTATATGAAAGTTTTTATTATATCCCTCTTGGATGCCTATCATATTAGGACTAAATTCATAACCAAAGAAAATTACCATGTTGTTTAAAGAGACTCTCAAAATAATATAAGTGAAGCATGAGAGTTCAATAATTTCTACAAAATAAAACCACCGTCGTGCTCTAAAAAGATATAAGTGAAGTACTAGAGCAAAATTGCCTAGCTCAAAAGATATAAGTGAAGCACATAGAGTATTCTAATAAATCACGATTCATGCGTGTCCCTCTCAGAAGGTGTGTACAACAAGGATGATTGTGGAAAACTAAAAAGTAAAGACTCATATCATACAAGACACTCCAAGCAAAACACATATCATGTGGTGAACAAAAATATAGTCTCAAGTAGAGTTACTGATAGACGAAGACGAAAGAGGGGATGCCTTCCGGGGCATCCCCAAGCTTAGGCTCTTAGTTGTCCTTGAATATTACCTTGGGGTGACTTGGGCATCCCCAAGCTTAGGCTCTTTCCACTCCTTATTCCATAGTCCATCAAATCTTTACCCAAAACTTGAAAACTTCACAACACAAAACTCAACAGAAAATCTCATAAACTCCGTTAGTATAAGAAAATAAATCACCACTTTTGGTACTGTTTTGAACTCATTATGTATTTATATTGGTGTAATATCTACTGTATTACAACTTTTCCATGGTTCATACCCCCAGATACTACCCATAGATTCATCAAAATAAGCAAACAACACATAGAAAACAGAATTTCTCAAAAACAGAACAGTCTGTAGTAATCTGGATACATCGAATACTTCTGTGACTCCAAAACTTCTGAAAAATCAGGAAAACATAGGAAATTTGTATATCAATCTTGTGTAAAAAATTGAGAAATCACAGTTCTGTGATTTTTAAAAATTCTGGGACTGGGCAGAAACGTTTCTGTTTTTCAGCAAGATCAAATCAACTATCACCGTAAGCTATCCCAAAGGTCTTACCTGGCACAAACACTAATTAAAACACCAAAACACAATTACTACAGAGGTAATAATGCGTATTCACACAAAAATAGAAATGAAAAATATTGGGTTGTCTCCCAACAAGCTCTTTCTTTATAGCCATTAAGATAGGCTTGGAATTTCGATGATACTCGCATGAAAGACAAGAATTGAAGCACAAAGAGAGCATCATAAAACATGTGAAAAAACAGATCTAAGTCTCACATAATTCCTATGCATAGGCATCTTATAGGCAAACAAATTAGCAAGGCAAGCAAAAACTAGCATATGCAAAGAAGAAGAAAGAAACAATAGCAATCTCAACATAACAAGATGTAATTTAGTAACATGAAAATTTCTACAACCATATTTTCCTCTCTCATAATAATTACATGTGGGACCATATTCAAATTCAACAATATAACTATCACATAAAATTTTCTCTTCATGATCCACATGCATGCAAAGTTGACACTCTTCCGAAATAGTGGGATTATCATAAAATAAAGTCATGACCTCTCTGAACCCACTTTTAAAAACTTCATAAGATTGAACATTATCCAAATATGTGGGATCTAAAGTTGACACTCTTCCAAACCCACTTTCAATATTATTGAAAACATTATTATAAATCTCATATTCATCATGGGGCTTAAACAAATTTTCAACATCATAAGAAGAATCACCCCAATCATGATCATTACAATAAGTAATGGACATAGCAAAATCAGCATCCCCAAGCTTAGGGTTTTGCATAATATTAGCACAATTGACATTAATAGAATTTATAGTAACATCATTGCAATCATGCTTTTTATTCAAGGAGCTATCGTGAATCTCTTCATAAATTTCTTCATCACAATTTTCAGATTCACGAATTTCAAGCAAAACTTCATAAAGATATAATCTAGTGCACACAACTCACTAGCAATTGGTTCATCATAATTGGATCTCTAAGAAAGATTAGCAAGTGGATGAGGATCCATAAACTCTTTGCTTACTGTTTTTCAATAAAATACACAATTATGGCAAGCAAACAAGCAAACAAACCAAGTAAGACATAAGGGCAAACAGAAAGGAGGCGAATAAAAAGGCAAATCTTTTCGAAAATTGTTTTAGAAGTGGGGGGAGGAAAACGAGAGGCAAATTGTGAATAATGTAATGCAAGAGATAAGAGTTTTATGATGGGTACTTGGTATGTCTTGACTTGGCATAGATCTCCCCGGCAATGGCGCCAGAAATTCTTCCTCCTACTTCTTGAGCTTGCGTTGGTTTTTCCTTGAAGAGCAAAGGGTGATGCAGAAAAGTAGAGATAAGTATTTCCCTCAGTTAGAGAACCAAGGTATCAATCCAGTAGGAGAAGAACGCACAAATCACCAATAACTGCACAAACAATCAAACACTTGCACCCAACGCGATAAAGGGGTTGTCAATCCCTTCACGGTCACTTGCAAAGGTGAGATCTGATAGAGATAGATAAAACTAAACAAAAGATAAAGTAAATATTCTTGGGTTTTTTGATTTATAGATCTGAAAATAAAAGATTGCAAAACAGTAGATCGGAAACTTATATGATGGAAAATAGACCCAGGGGCCATATGTTTCACTAGAGGCTTCTCTCAAGATAGCAAATAATATGGTGGGCGAACAAATTACTGTTGAGCAATTGATAGAAAAACGCAAAGTTATGATGATATTCAAGGCAATGATTATGTAATATAGGCATCACGTCGGTGTCAAGTAGACCGACTCCTGCCTGCATCTACTACTATTACTCCACACATCGACCGACTCCTACCTACATCTAGAGTGTTAAGTTCATGAAGAACAGAGTAACGCCTTAAGTAAGACGACATGATGTAGAGGAATAAACTCAAGCAATATGATGTAAACCCCATCTTTTTATCCTCGATGGGAACAATACAATACGTGCCTCGCTACCCCTACTTTGTCACTGGGTGAGGACACCGCAAGATTGAACCCAAAGCTAAGCACTTCTCCCATTGCAATAAAAACCAATCTAGTTGGCCAAACCAAACCGATAGTTCGAAGAGAATTACAAACATATCAAATCATGCATAAAAGAATTCAGAGAAGATTCAAATAATATTCATAGATAAGCTGACCATAAATCCACAATTCATCGGATCTCGACAAACGCACCACAAAAGAAGATTACATTGGATAGATCTCCAAGAACATCGAGGAGAACATGGTATTGAGAATCAAAGAGAGAGAAGAAGCCATCTAGCTACTAGCTATGGACCCGTAGGTCTATAGTAAACTACTCACGCTTCATCGGAGGGCAATAGGGTTGATGTAGATGCCCTCCGTGATCGAATCCCCCTCCGGCAGGATGCCAGAAAAGGCCCCAAGATGGGATCTCACGGGAATAGAAGGTTGCGGCGGTGGAAAAGTGTTTTCGTAGATACTTCTAGTGGTTTGGGAATATATGTGAATATATAGGAGGAATATCTAGGTCAGGGGGTCACCGAGGAGCCCACAAGGCAGGGGGCGTGCCCTATCCCCCTGGGCTCGCCCTCCCCCTTGTCGCCGCCTCGTGGCTCTTCTGACTTGAACTCCAAGTCTCCGGGGTGTCTTCTGGTCCAAGAAAAATTATCGTGAAAGTTTTATTCCATTTGGTATTCCTTTTCTGCAAAACTCAAAAGCAAGGAAAAACAGAAACTGGCACTCGGCTCTACGTTAATAGGTTAGTCCCAAAAATAATATAAAATAGCATATAAATGCATATAAAACATCCAAAACAGATAATATAATAGCATGGAACAATAAAAAAATATAATTTGGAGACGTATCAAAAACCAAGAACAAAAACTTAGACAATGGTTGAGCATCACAGTAGTTTTGAGTTAGAGTTCTTGTACCTATTACTCTTGAGAGCTGCGCACTCTCTAGACGGATAGGTGTCGGCTCGAGTGTTGAAGAGTCGTTTTCTTGACCGAGCAAGATCTTTAGCAACCAAGAGTGATTGTAGTTTGCGAAGGAAGTCTGTTGAAGGTTTGGAGATCGCCGATAAGTATCTACCATGAGTGAAATCAACTACAGTCTGATCAGCTCCAAGTTGAAGGAGAACAAGACGGAGAAAGGTTTGCTCCTATGTTCAATCGCAAGTCCCTCCATCCAAATGTAGTCCTTTGGCAAAAGGGCAAACTGGTATACCAAACACACCTGTCACCATTGAGAAACACTGGTCCTTTCTCTCTCTGTACTCTACTATGTGTGATCTGTCCTGATTGATGTCAAGCATGTATTTTCCATCGCTCTAATCTGATTTGTGTTTGTTCACTAGTTATTTCCTGCACTTCTCATTTATCATTCGATCAGTACTGTAGTTCAAGCATCTCGTGTGGCATTTATCTTGCCGCTGGCTTTAGGTTATATATCATGTTGCTGCATTTGCTAGTTTATTGCATTACTATCATGGTAGTCAAACCTATCATATATTATACCCATGCCATTATCACTACCTACATCGAAGGATTTGTACCTCGGTAGGTTTCCTACCTGCAGTTTAATTCCTTCGTATCTTTTCTGCTGGTGTGATTGGGACTGATTCAATACATTCGAAATAATTTTTGAATCTCCCATTCACCCCCTACTCTGGTCGATATACTCTCGGCCCCTACAAAAGTATCGTGAAATACTCTTTGCATGTCTTGAACACCATTATCCTGATTACTAAATAGTTAACTTCTTTTATGGTGGACCTGACTCACAAAGTAAACAAGGCTTAGATCTTGCTTCTAGAGGTTCTTTCCTAGCAACTGAGATATCAGAGGCTTGGAGCTTACTTGACAGGATGAGGTATAATGCCTAGAATTGGTACCTTTGTTGAAAGGAAAAGAGTAAGGTTGATCATGTTTATGATAGTATTAAGTCTTTCCTTAGAACTACAAAAGTGGAAGACTTACATCGCAAGTTAAATATTGGAACTCACCCCATGTTGCATGTTTTGAGATACTTTTCTAAGTTCTTGAAATTACCAGAGAATAAGTATTTGAAACACAACAGGAAGTCTAAAGCTATTCGCATGGTCGAGGCTATGTTGGGGAACGTTGCATGGGAAACAAATTTTTTCCTACACTCACCAAGATCAATCTAGGAGATGACCATCTACGAGAGGAGAGATTGCATCTACATACCCTTGTAGACCACTAGGCGGGAGCGTTAAGAAACGCGGTTGATGTAGTCAAACGTCTTCGCGATCCAATCACGATCCGTCCCGTGAACTCCCAACTCAAGTGCCAAACGGATGGCACCTCCGCGTTCAACACACATATGACTTGATGATGCCTTCACCTCCTCGGTCTAGCGAGCGATGGTGAAGTAGTAGCTCGAGTCCTCCGGCAGCACGACGGCGTGATGGCGGTGGTGGCGGAGAAATCTCAGCAGGGTTTCGCCAAGCCTCACGGAGAAGAAGAAGGACTACGAGGGAGAGGGAGGGCAGCACCATGGCATAGATGGGTGCGGCTGCCCTCCCACTACCCCTCTATATATAGGGGGAGGGAGGAGGAGGGGCGCCCTAGGGTTCCCTGGGGGGGGGGCGACGGCGGCCACCAGGGGAAAACCCTAGATGGGTTTTGGTGCACCTCCCTCCCGGGAGCTTTGGCCCCCAAGGCAAAGGGGGTGGCTGCCCTAGGGGAGCGCCCCCACCCCTTCTGGTTATGTGGGAAAGGGTGAGGGGGGTACAACCCCTTAGTTGGCTGGTTTGCCCCCTCCCCTTGGCCCATAGGTCCCCCCAACACTTGCCGGGGCCCCCCGAAACCCCTTTCGGTGATGCTAGTCATCACCCGGTACCCTCAGAACAATTCCGGACTCCAATACCCTTCGTCCAATATATCAATCTTCACCTCTGGACCATTCTGGAGTTCCTCGTCATGTCCGAGATCTCATCCGGGACTCCAAACAACCTTCGGTAACCACCATAATGACTGAACTATACTTATATCGTCACCAAACGTTAAGTGTGTAGACCCTGCGGGTTCGAGAACTATGCAGACATGGCCAAGACACCTCTATGGTCACATAACCAATAGTGGGACCTGGATGCCCATATTGGTTCCTACATATTCTACGAAGATCTTATTGGTCGAACCTCAATGTCAAGGATTCTGCTAATCCTGTATGCAGTTCCCTTTGTCCATCGGTATGTTACTTGCCCGAGATTCGATCATCGGTATCTCCATACCTAGTTCAATCTCGTTACCAGCAAGTCTCTTTACTTGTTCCATAATACAAGATCCCGCGACTAACTCCTTAGTCACATTGCTTGCAAGCTTCTTTTGATGTTGTATTACAAAGAGGGCCCTGAGATACCTCTCTGTCAGACGGAGTGACAAATCCCAGTCTTGATCCATGCCAACTCAACAGACACCCTCGGAGATACCTGTTGAGCACCTTTATAGTCACCCAGTTACGTTCCGACGTTTGGTACACACAAGGTATTCCTGTTAGTGAGTTGCATGGTCTCATGGTCATAGGAACATATACTTGACATGCAGAAAACGATAGCAATAAACTTGACACGATCATATGCTATGTTTATTGTTTGGATCTTGTCCATCACATCATTCTCCTAATGATGTGATCCCGTTATCAAATGACAACTCATGTCTATGGCTAGGAAAACATAGCCATCTTTGATCAACGAGCTAGTCCGGGACATGTTGTTGTCTATGTATCCACACATGCATTTAACTTTTCGATCAATACAATTATAGCATGGATAATAAACGATTATCATGAACACGGAAATATAATAATAACCACTTTATTATTGCCTCTAGGGCATATTTCCAACGGGCTATAAAGAAGAACAATACTCCACCTGAGAGATGAAAAGAGGCCTATCATAACCCAAATGGCAGGAAGCTAGAGGGAACACCCTCGGCTAAGGGGAAGAAAAGCGTCAAATTAGAGCAATGCGGGACTCCACCTTATGTTGATATAGTAAAAGAACTTGCTACACCCATACCGGTGGTGAACAAGGCAGTCCACCTAGACAAAGATACAACCTCTTATCTTGAAGGTTGTACCAAAGGTAAAGATGCAGGTAAACAAATTTTATCATGTTCCTTCGGGTGCAAGTTTTATTTTGGGTTATATCCGACCATGGTTCCCCAGTTAATATTATTCCTTGCAGTCTTTATGCAAAAATTTATAGGGAGATTTCTCCTTGTACTCTTGAGCCCACTGATGTTGTCATTAAGCTTGCAGATAAAACCGACAGGAAACCTTGTGGCATCCTTAAAGATGTCAATATTATAATAGGCTCGCTCATTTATCCTATTGATATTTATGTACCAATGATCTTTGAGGATAAAGATTGCCCTATTGTTTTTGGAACTTCTTTTCTGAATGTTGCAAGAGCATACATCAGGAAAAAGTCTATCTCCATGAAGTGGAGAGATGAAATGATTAAATTCCCATTTTCCTTCGTACTAAGCAAGCCATGTGAAGAGGAAGCTCAAGATAAAGAAGAGCAGAAATTGAATCAATTCGCTGAGATTCATCTCCAAACACCAGAAGATGAAATTGAGCGAGTATTGGTGATACCTGAATCCTTATTTGAGGATGAAGAGAAGGAGGAAATTGAAATGATAATGGATGTTATTCCAATAGTTTGCTCGCTCCTGAACAAAGTCTATGAGGTGCTTGAAAGAAAAGGAGATGAGGAACTACCTCCTACTTTGAAACCCTCACCCAAGGGGCTCGGGTATGAATTTATGGATAATACAGAAAGATTTCCCATTATCATTAATGCTAACCTTTCAATAAAATAAAAGGAGAAACTATTGGTGGTGCTGAGTAAGCATCGTAAAGCTTTAGGCTACTCAATGAAGGATGTAAAGAGGATGCACCCATCCATTTATTCTCATGCTATCCCAATTGAGGAAGGAGCTAAACCGGTGATTGAAAGTCAACGAAGACTTCACCCGGCTTCCAAAAATGTGGTAAGAAAATAGGTCATACATCTCCTCAATGCAGGGGTAATCCACCCAATATCTGATAGTAACCGGGTAAGTCCGGTCCATTGTATTCCTAAGAAAGGAGGAGTTTCTTTAGTGACTAATGAAAATAATGACCTAGTCCCTACTAGGGATATTATTGGATATGGAATGTGTGTTGATTTCAGGAAATTAAATAAGTGGACTACAAAGGATCATTACCTGATGTCGTTCATAAATGAGATGCTTGAGAGGTTGGCCAACAACTCTTATTTTTGCTATCTTGATGGATATTCTGGATTCTCGCAAATACCTATTCAGCCTGAGGACCAAGAAAACACTACCTTCACTTGTTCGTGCGGTACATATACATATCGTATGATGCCATTTGGTATATGTAATGGACCACCTTCGTTTCAGAAATGCATTTCTAAAATTTTCCCTGGCTTTATTGAAAAGATTGTCGAGGTGTTTATGGACAATTTTTTGTCCAAGGTACATCCTTCCATAATTGTCTCTATAATCTCACAAAAGTTTTGCAGAGATGTGAAGAAATTGGTTTCGTGCTGAACTGGGACAAGAGTCACTTCATGGTCACAGAAAGGGGTAGTGTTGGGGCACAGAGTCTCAGAAAAGAGCATCGAGATAGATCAAGATAGAATTGAGATAATAGAAAATTTACCTTACCCCCAGGATATAAAAGGTATGCAAATTTTCATGGGACATGCTAGTTTCTATGGAAGGTTCATCAAAGATTTCTCCAAAATATCAAAACCTTTGACTGACCTCTTGCACAAAGACGTGCCCTATTATTTTGACAAAATTTGTGTGCAGGCCTATGAAAAAATGAGGGATGCTTTAATCACAGCTCCTATCACCCAACCCTCAAAGTGGGATGAACCCTTTGAAATTATGTGCGGTGCTAGAAATTATGTTATCGGACCTGTCTTAGGGCAGCGAGATGATAAAAGAACTCAATGTGGTCTCTTGTGCTAGCCGGAGCTTGGATGAAGATCAAATACATTTAGCTACCACTGAGAAAGAGTTGCTCGCTATTGTCTTCACATGTGATAAATTCCATCCTTATATTATTAATTCCAAAGTGATAGTTCATACGGATCGTCGTGCCTTACGTTACGTTCTTGCAAAGAAGGACGCTAAGCCCCGATTGATTCGGTGGATATTGCTACTCCAAGAATTTGATTTGCATATAGTAGACCGCAAGGGAGAAGATAATCTAGTGGAAGATCATCTACCGCGCATGGAGAGGATACCATATGATTCAGTCCCTATAAATGAATCCTTTCCCGGTGAGAGTCTGGCTATGATTAAAAAGATAGAACCTTGGTTTGCAGATTATGCTAACTTTCTTGTAGGGAAATATATGCCACCTGATATGAATTATCATTAGAGGAAAAAGTTCTTCGGTGACCTAAAGTATTATTTCTGGGATGATCCTTTTCTTTAACATCATGGACCAGATGACATGATAAGGCATTGTGTGTCCAGAACATGAGATGAATGCTATACTTGAAGGTTTCCATAACAGCCCCTATGCCGGACATCATGCTGGTGATAGGACCGTTTAGTCCGGATTCTATTAGCCAACTATCTTCAGAGATGCTCACGGGTTTGTTAAAAATTGTAATGCGTGTCAACACACAGGTAACATAGGAAGAAGGCATGAAATGCCCAAGAATTATAGTTTAGTCTGTGAACCCTTTGATGTTTGGGGGTTGGACTATTGGGGACCTTTTCCTATTTCATATGGGTACACTCACATTCTTGTGGTTGTAGAATATGTTACTAAGAGATGCTCACAGGTTACATTCCTATTTCAGATGTTTGTCGTCCTCATGTGTGAGTAGACCCCTAGTTCTTTAGGATATGGATGAAGCTTGGTATGTGTAGAATCTGAAACATTATTGTGGACATGAGATCCCCTATTGAATGTTTAGTTTAATAGCTTCATGAGTTTTGTAAAGGGCCCCCACTTAGCCTTTGTGCCTTGTGGCCGTGAAGTATATCACTGTCGTTGCAAAGGTTTAGGACGCGGAGGTAATTCGAGGTTACAGTAAAAGCCTACTACTCCTAGTCTTTGCAATTGACTGGGGAATTACGGAGAACCCTTAGAGAGGTCGCCTCCACGGGGAAACCCGTATTTATCATGAGTTATAACCCTCTGGGGGAGACTATGATGGTGGCGTGCGTGGCACGAAGTCTACCGCGAGTAGAACATGTACTGTACCCGACTCCGCCCAGCATAATCGTTAATAGTGGCTCAAATATCTGGTCTATACTATGCTTATGCATATGTGTGCTAGAAACATACCAATGGGGATTCCGGACTCCCTGAGAACGCCTTTTTATTATGATGTTTCACTAGTCATCACGATCCTTGCACTTCATTTACTTTTATGTTATTTAGTTACAAGTTACAACACTACTCAACAATCATTTATATCCACCCTCACTCTGCTTTGAGTCTACAATATCTGCAGGAACAAAAATACATAATTCTCTATGAGGCAACAAGTCTGATTCATGTGCTCCCTGTGGGATCAATACTCTTACTTCGAAAAGGTTACAGCTAAATCATGTGCACTTGCAGGCCATCAACCCCAAAGTCCATCGTATGGTATGAAATGACTACGATACTCTCGTGCTCCAAGGAACTAAAGCATACGTTAACTCCCTGTGTTATATCAGTAGACTTGTGACGATAATATCTCAAAGTATAACTAACAAGTTTGGGTCAATTCAATATGAACGATCTTCTAACATCATACTCTCAGTGTTGTTTTGGCACTATTGTTACATCTTAAAAACGAAGATCCGAAAAACATGATCAACATACAACACTTGAGCTAGTCCTAGAGGCAAGACTAGGAACCCGGTTTTACCGTTTATCATTCTACACATGCTTATGTGTTTTCCTCCAAATCAAATATTCCAGAGTCATAGCGGTCATAGCATAGAATATAAGATCTTAATTATAAATATGGAAATAAATAATATAATATTATTGCCTCTAGGGCATATTTCCAACATCCAACCAGGCCGGGTACCCTTACGAGGTACTGGCGGAATTATGCACCGTTGGCGCGCCAGGCACGGGCTACATCAGCTGGGGACCGGTCTTAGATCATATATTCTTTTGCCTCCGACGGTCTCCAACCAGGGGAGAGCCTGACGTGTGGTTCCCACACCCTCACTGCACATGAGGCGAGTTGGGTCGACATCAGCCATGGGCTCGTCTTGTCCGCACGATCTACATCAATGTTGTTGCCTTCTTCATCAACAACCACGGCGACCTCCGTATGTGCGTCCCGTCGATCCAGCAGATCGCATCAACGACTTCATCAATCTTGTGGCATCCTTGCCACCAACCTCTGGCCTAAGAGGCCTGTTCAGACTCCGGAACTCCGGAGCCACAGCATCAGGTTGGCCAAGAGACCGAAAATTGATCAGAAGCGTTGAGCTACACTGGACCCACACCCCTAAGCTCTGACTCGGAGGACGAAGACAACACACAAAAATCCATGGTGCTCATGGCCAAGGCCTTGGCATCACGGGCTGGACAATGCCGCAACCTAGCAAAATTCCCCCAGCCAGCCCCAACCTCACACCTCGTTGCAATGGTCCGCGACAACTATTTCACCAACCATGTGTAGAAGATTGCAACGTAAATGTTTCCATCTCCGACTACAGCATCAGCTCCGTTGACCTCCTCTCACCCTCACATGCTCAAAAAACAAAGTTGTGTTTGCTCCTTCGGTCGTCATAGGTGGATTTTTCTCTTTTATGCAGTACATTGGCCGGATAGGTCCGGTTTTATTCTTTTTCTTGTTTCTTTTTCCTTTTCCTTTACGGTTCTTATATCTTTCTCTGTTTCTTCTTTTCTCTGTGTTTCTTTACGTTTGTCCCTGGTTTTGACCAATTTTCTCCGTTTCTTCACTGGGTTTCTTTGTTTTTCTTTGCTTATCTTTTTTTCGTTACATCACCGTTTTCTTCGTTTACCTTCACTTTTCTTATTTTTGGCGTTTCTTCATTGGTTATCTTTGGGTTTTTTCCTTCTCCTTTACTTTCTATTTTACTATTTTTTCATATACAAGTGGACACATTTATTTATACATGTTGAACAATTTTCAAGTATATGTTTCCAACTTTTTTTATACATGCCATCATTTTTCAAACAAATGTTAAAAATTACTTTAGTTGTTACAAAACATTTTAGTTAAACCACTAAAACAGATTTTAGATTGTATAAATTTTCACAAAATGTCACTATTTTTTTTCAAACGTGAGAATGTTTTTTTTCAAATGTCACGTGTATTTTTTTGAATGTCAGAAAACATTTTATTCATGCTACACAATTGTTTTACATTATATAAACATATTCTAAAAATTTCACGTACGTATTTTTTAAATACATGATTCTTTTCCAAATTTTACGTGCATTTTAGATTGGTAGTTTGGTACTAAAGATATTATTTTCCCATTACGTGAACATGTTTTATACATTTAATACACTTTTTTAAAGGCACGTTCATCTTTTTGAAAGGAAGAACATTTTTGAATTGTCAAAAACATTTTATAATGGTATCAACAGTGTTTAAAAGTTTGAAAAAAATTAACAATGCGTTAACGTTTTTGAAATATTTGAGCATTTGTAAAATTTAGAAAAAGTTTTTTAGATTTTATAGAAATAAAAATGAAAGTAAGAAAAACGAAAAAAACTGTGTGGTAGGGAGTCGGTGCTGCTCCGCATGATTGGCAGGCCCATGAACATGTGCTCTGTATCGCGGATTCCCTATATGACCCACGCGGATTTTTCTATTTGACGCATTTTGCGTCAAGTTGTCGGGGCGCCGCACATAAATCGACCGTGACGGGCCAGCCCAGTTAAAAGCGCGCATGCGTTACAACGATCCCGGTTGTAGGAAAGTTCTGGAAGGTTCTGTTGGAATTTTGCTAGTAGGCCTTTGGCCCAAAGCCCAACTAAAATTCTGAAATTCTCTTGGCCCATTCATGCACACATGTGAGTGGAGTGAGTGAGGCTAAAGTTTAGTCCCACCTCATAAGTTGAGATAGAGTTGCACCTCTTTATAAGGTGAGCTCTTCTACCACTTGTATAAGCATGAGAAGAGGAGACCTACATGCGCGCTCCTCCTCCTCGCTCGCCACGCCACGCCACGCCACGCCACGACGCGGGTTGCGGGATTGAGCCGAGCCGAGGACAGAGCTATGCACGTTTACTCCCACGACTTGCCCGGCCCGCACTATATACTCTGGCAGACGTCTACCCTAGCCGCCGCCGCTTCGTATGGTTTCTCACCACCGTTCCAAGTCTTCTCCATCCCTCCTTTCGGCGTGCACCGGCAGAAGGCCTCTCGCGGTCAGGTTTTTGGGGAGTGCACTCGCGCGACTGTTGGCAGCGACGACTTCTTCCCCGACCTCGGCAACCTCATCCTCGACGACATGGGCGACAACGTCAACGCCGGCGGTGCTGCTCCCGCTGCACCATATGTGATTCTATCCTTCCTGTGTGATCTGTTCATCTACTATGCTAGTTCGCATGACTAGTTTAATCTCTGCTACTGTAGTCATGATTTATCTTCTGTTTATTCGGATTAAATCTCATAGTAATTTGCTCATATTTCCAACAATCTAAAAACCTCATTATAGGCAATTTACTCCGAGTGGTTTTGCTACACATCTGAAGCCGCCTGCCTTTAAGGGGGCGCAATATAAGAGGTGGCGCACGAGAGCAGTCTACTGGTTTTAGACCATGGGCTGCTATGACGTCACCAAGGGCAAGCCTGAGGGCGATTTTAATCCAGCACAGCTGGAAGCTTTTGAGAAGATCGATACCCTCTTTAAAGGCGCTCTTCTGAGTGTTCTTGATGACTCCATTGTGGATTCGTATATGTCGTTTGACAACGGAAGGACATGTGGGCTGCGCTCGAGGCCAAGTTTGGTGCCTCGGACGCCGGCAGCGAGTTGTACGTCATGGAGCAATTCTATGACTACAAGATGACTGATGAGCGCCCTGTTGTACAGCAGGCTCATGAGATACAGTCGCTCGCAAAAGAACTTGAGTACTTCAAGTGTGTGTTGCCGGACAAATTTGTTGCTGGAGGCATCATTGCCAAGCTTCCACCTTCGTGGAACAATTTTGCTACTTCCCTGAAACACAAGAGACAGGAGTTTTCCGTTGCGGATCTCATTGGTACTCTTGAAGTTGAAGAGAAGGCGAGAGCAAAGGACACACGTGCTCGAGTTGCTGAGGGAGGTTCTAGTGCCCACATGGTACAGAAGAAGAACTTCCAGCCCAACAAGTTCAAAAACAACAAGAATAAAACTCAGGGCAAAGGCAAGTTTGATACAAAGAACAAGCCATCACATTCTACCAACTTCAAGAGGAATTCTCATAAGAAGGGGAAGGGACTTTGCCATGTCTGCGGTGATCCTAATCACTGGGCTCCGAAGTGTCCTAACCGCTTTGAGGAGCGCGAACATGAGAAGAGCAGCAAGTCCGCTAATGTTGTCATCGGTGATACTGATATGAAGGAATCAGGGTACGGTATTTTTCCTACCATCCTTTCAGTATTTCAGTCCCTTGATTGGTTAATTGCCACCGGTGCCAATGTACATGTTTGTGCTGACGCCTCCATGTTTTCTTCTTACCAGGCAATAGGGACTTCACCCGTGCTGATGGGGAACGGGTCACATGCCATCGTTCGAGGTGTTGGTACGGTCGATCTGAAGTTTACTTCGGGGAAGACTGTGCGTCTGAAGAACGTTCATCATGTGCCGTCCATCAATAAAAATCTCGTTAGCGGTTCCCGTTTATGTCGAGATGGTTTTAAGTTGGTTTTCGAATCCAATAAAGTTGTAATTTCTAAGTATGGACAATTTGTTGGAAAAGGCTATGAGAGCGGAGGCTTGTTCCGCCTGTCTTTGTCAGATATTTGCACTAAAGTTATTAATAATGTTTGCCACAATAATGAGTCTGATATTTGGCATTCACGCCTTTGTCACATTAATTTTGGTTGCATGATGCGGCTAGCCAATATGAATTT
Organism: Aegilops tauschii subsp. strangulata; assembly: GCF_002575655.3. NCBI lineage: Eukaryota > Viridiplantae > Streptophyta > Magnoliopsida > Poales > Poaceae > Aegilops > Aegilops tauschii. Next base: position 357,148,603 of record NC_053039.3, read on the forward strand.
AATTCCGAAAATCTCTACTGTCAAAGGCTCTAAGTGCCAAGTATGTGTGCAAGCTAAGCAACCTCGCAAGTCCCATAAGACTGCAGAGGCAAGAGAATTGGCGCCACTAGAGCTTATACATTCTGATCTTTGTGAGATGAATGGCGTGTTGACAAAAGGTGGAAAGAGATACTTCATGACGTTGATTGATGACTCCACTAGATATTGTTATGTGTATCTTCTGAAATCAAAAGATGTGTCTTTAACTTTCTTCAAAAACTATAAAGCTGAGGCAGAGAACCAACTTGATCGAAAAATTAAACGGCTTAGGTCTGATCGTGGCGGAGAGTATTTTTCCAATGAATTTGATTTGTTTTGTGCGGAACATGGTATAATCCATGAGAGGACGCCTCCCTACTCACCACAGTCAAATGGGGTAGCCGAAAGAAAGAACCGAACTCTAACTGATATGGTTAACACCATGTTAGACACTTCGGGTCTATCCAAGGAATGGTGGGGGGAGTCTCTAATGACTGCGTGTCATGTCCTAAACCGAGTTCCCACAAAGCATAAGACCATGACTCCATTTGAGGAATGGGAAAGGAAAAGGTTGAAACTCTCTTACCTACGTACTTGGGGTTGTTCGGCGAAAGTCAATATACCAATTCCCAAGAAGCGCAAGCTTGGACCAAAAACCATGGATTGTGTTCTTCTGGGTTATGCTTTTCATAGAATCGGCTATAGATTTTTGGTAATAAAATCTGAGGTATCCGACATGCATGTTGGTATGATTATGGAGTCGAATGATGCAACTTTCTTTGAGGACATATTTCCTATGAAGGATATGTCGAGTTCATCAAATCAGGAGATACCTACTCCATCTAGTGAGGAATTCGATGTAATTCCTGAACCCACCATTGCGATGGAACACGTTGAGAATCCTGTTGAGGGTGACAATGGAACTCCTGTGAGGAGTAAGAGACAGAGGACTGCAAAGTCCTTTGGTGATGATTTCATTGTGTACCTCGTGGATGACACACCCAGGACTATTTCAGAAGCGTATGCATCTCATGATGCTGACTACTGGAAGGAAGTTGTACGTAGCGAGATGGATTCCATCTTAGCTAACGGAACCTGGGAGATCACTGACTGTCCTTATGGGTGCAAACCTGTAGGATGTAAGTGGGTGTTCAAGAAGAAGCTTAGACCTGATGGTACGATTGAAAAGTACAAGGCACGGCTTGTGGCTAAGGGTTATACCCAGAAAGAAGGTGAAGACTTTTTTGATACTTACTCACCCGTGGCTAGACTGACCACAATTCGGGTGCTACTATCACTGGCTGCCTCACATGGTCTTCTCGTTCATCAAATGGACGTCAAGACGGCTTTCCTCAATGGAGAGTTGAAGGAGGAAGTTTACATGGATCAGCCAGATGGTTTTGTAGTACCTGGTCAGGAAGGAAAGGTGTGCAAGTTATTAAATTCTTTATATGGCCTTAAACAAGCTCCTAAGGAGTGGCATGAGAAGTTTGAAAGAACGTTAACTGGTGTCGGCTTTGTAGTAAATGATGGTGACAAGTGTGTGTACTATCACCATGGTGGGGGCGAAGGAGTTATTCTTTGTCTGTATGTCGATGACATATTGATCTTTGGAACCAAACTTGATTTAATCAAGGAGGTTAAGGATTTCTTATCTCGCTGCTTTGAGATGAAGGATCTAGGAGTAGCTGATGTTATCTTAAACATCAAGTTGTTGAGAGATGAGAATGGTGGGATCACACGGCTTCAGTCTCACTATGTGGAAAAGGTCTTGAGTCGTTTTGGGTATAGCGACTGCACACCTTCTCCAACTCCATATGATGCTAGTGTGTTGCTTCGAAAGAATCGACGGATTGCTAGAGATCAACTGAGGTATTCTCAAATTATTGGCTCGCTTATGTATTTGGCGAGTGCCACGAGGCCTGACATCTCTTTTGCTGTGAGCAAGCTGAGTCGGTTTGTGTCAAAACCGGGAGATGATCATTGGCATGCACTTGAGAGAGTTATGCGCTATTTGAAAGGCATCGCGAGCTATGGGATTCACTACACCGGGTATCCAAGGGTACTGGAGGGTTATAGTGACTCAAACTGGATATCAGATGCTGATGAGATTAAGGCCACAAGTGGTTATATGTTTACACTTGGTGGTGGCGCTGTTTCCTGGAAGTCTTGCAAGCAGACCATCTTAACAAGGTCAACTATGGAAGCAGAACTCACAGCATTAGACACTGCCACTGTTGAAGTAGAGTGGCTTCGTGAACTCTTGATGGACTTACCTATGGTTGAAAAGCCAATACCCCCTATCCTGATGAAATGTGATAATCAAACTATGATTGTCAAGATAAATAGTTCGAAGGACAATATGAAGTCCTCAAGATATGTGAAGAGGAGACTAAAATCTATCTGAAATTGAGGAACTCCGGAGTTATGACGTTGGATTATATCCAAACGTCGAAAAACTTGGCAGATCCCTTCACAAAGGGTCTATCACGTAATGTGATAGATAATGCATCGATGGAGATGGGTTTGAGACCCACCGCATGAGTTGTCCATAGTGGTAACCCACTCTATGTGATCGGAGATCCCGTGAAGTAGAAGTGGGAGACAAGTTGTTGGTCAGCTGGGAGGAGAGTATCCCTATATTAACTATCCCACTCCGTGAAGATGCAATACTCTCCTGATCTGCATGGCAGGTTGATACTTATCTTAATGTGTTCCAAGTGGCTTATTCGGGTAAGCAGATATGTTGTCCTGCAGAACATCTTCTGAGGAACACACCTATATGAATTTGACTGTTAACGTTGCAGTCTGTGAGAATTGGGTGTTCTCTAATATATTCATGAAAAGGCCCTGGAGTACGACATATACGCTCCACCCGCGGGGAAGCCTTGCGGCAGCCCAGTATCAGTCAAGAATTTGTGTGAAACTAGCCTCGCAGAAAACTTGTTGTTCAAGGCATAGTCCACTATTCAAGTTGTGATCTCGTGTAGCATAAATCTCTAAGTGGAAGTTCAACTTCACAGTCTCCACTAAGCACCGATATATAAACAATGTTTTGGAACTAAATGATGAGATGTGCCAATGAGACTTTGTGGGGGATTGTTGGAATTTTGCTAGTAGGCCTTTGGCCCAAAGCCCAACTAAAATTCTGAAATTCTCTTGGCCCATTCATGTACACATGTGAGCGGAGTGAGTGAGGCTAAAGTTTAGTCCCACCTCATAAGTTGATAGAGAGTTGCACCTCTTTATAAGGTGAGCTCTTCTACCACTTGTATGAGCATGACAAGAGGAGACCTACACGCGTGCTCCTCCTCCTCGCTCGCCTCGCCACGCCACGCCACGCCTCGCCTCATCACGACGCGCCGCGGGTTGCGGGATTGAGCCGAGCCGAGGACAGAGCTATGCACTCTATATTTTTGCCGCTCGGGAAAAATTAATGAGTCATTATTAATAATTAACGGACGCGTTAATTACTGAACCGTTTCCGATTCTTTTGGATCGTGATGACTCGGACGTGGGGTTTAGTCCCACGACTTGCCCGGCCCGCACTATATAGTCAGGCAGACGTCTACCCTAGCCGCCGCCGCTTCGTATGGTTTCTCACCACCGTTCCAGATCATTGCGCCGCCAAGCAAGACTTCTCCATCCCTCCTTTCGGCGTGCACCGGCAGAAGGGACAGCAGGCCTCCAGAACCCCGCCTCTCGTGATCCTGTACAGGAGAGGGGCGATCAGGTTTTTGGGGAGTGCACTCGCGCGACTGCTGGCAGCGACGACTTCGCGAACGACGACTTCTTCCCCGACCTCGGCAACCTCATCCTCGACGACATGGGCGACAACGTCAACGCCGGCGGTGCTGCTCCCGCTGCACCGTATGTGATTCTATCCTTCCTGTTCGAGATCGTGGTAGAATTCATGTTTCTAGTATGTGCCCTAGATTGTGACGCCCCCGATTTGACCGTACACTAATCATGCACGCAAATGTGTACGATCAAGATCAGGGACTCACGGGAAGATATCACAACACAACTCTACAACATAAATAAGTCATACAAGCATCATAATACAAGCCAGGGGCCTCGAGGGCTCGAATACAAGTGCTCGATCACAGACGAGTCAGCGGAAGCAACAATATCTGAGTACAGACATAAGTTAAACAAGTTTGCCTTAAGAAGGCTAGCACAAACTGGGATACAGATCGAACGAGGCGCAGGCCTCCTGCCTGGGATCCTCCTAACAACTCCTGGTCGTCGTCAGCGGGCTGCACGTAGTAGTAGGCACCTCCAGTGTCGTAGGTGTCGTCGTCGACGGTGGCGTCTGGCTCCTGGACTCCAGCATCTGGTTGTGACAACCAGATAGAAAGGAAAAGGGGGAAAAGAGGGAGAGAAGCAACCGTGAGTACTCATCCAAACTACTCGCAAGCAAGGAGCTACACTACATATGCATGGGTATATGTGTAAAGGGGCATATCAGTGGACTGAACTGCAGAATGCCAGAATAAAAGGGGGACAGCTAGTCCTGTCGAAGACTACGCTTCTGGTCGTCTCCATCTTGCAGCATGTAGAAGAGAGTAGATTGTAGTCCTCCAAGTAGCATCGCATAGCATAATCCTACCCGGCGATCCCCTCCTCGTCGCCCTGTTAGAGAGCGATCACCGGGTTGTATCTGGCACTTGGAAGGGTGTATTTTATTCAATATCCAGTTCTAGTTGTCATAAGGTCAAGGTACAACTCTGGGTCGTCCTTTTACCGAGGAACACGGCTATTCGAATAGATAAACTTCCCTGCAGGGGTGCACCACATAACCCAACACGCTCGATCCCATTTGGCCGGACACACTTTTCTGGGTCATCCCGGCCTCGTAAGATCAACGCGTCGCAGCCCCACCTAAGCACAACAGAGAGGTCAGCACACCGGTCTAATCCTAAGCGCGCAGGGGTCTGGGCCCATCGCCCTATGCACACCTGCACGTTGCGAACGCGGCCGCGAGCAGACCTAGCAACCCACACGATCACGGCGGTTACGTCAAAGCGGTCCAACACGGCGCGCGCCACTCAGTCGCTGACGTCACGAAGGCTTTGGCTGATACCACGACGCCGGGATACCCATAACTACTCCCGCGTAGATGGTTAGTGCGTATAGACCAAATGGCCAGACTCAGATCAAATACCAAGATCTCGTTAAGCGTGTTAAGTAACCGCGAACGTCGACCAGGGCCAGGCCCACCTCTCACCTAGGCGGCTCAACCTGCCCTGTCGCTCCGCCACAAAGATCCACTTGCGGGTACTCCTACGAGCCGACCCGACTTTAGTCACCACATGTGTCATGTATAGTATATAAGTATATACCCGTGATCACCGCCCAGGTGATCACGGCCCGATAGTATAGCACAGCAGACGGACAAGAATGTAGGGCCACTGATGAAAAACTAGCATCCTATACTAAGCATGTAGGATTGCAGGTAAAGGTAACAACAGTAGTAGCAAGGATAGGCTATGCATCAGGATAGGATATCGGAAAGCAGTAACATGCTACACTACTCTAATGCAAGCAGTATAGAGAAGAATAGGCGATATCTGGTGATCAAGGGGGGGGCTTGCCTGGTTGCTCTGGCAAGTAGGCGGGGTCGTCAACTCCGTAGTCGAACTGGGCAGCAGCAGTGTCGGGCTCGTAGTCTACCGGAGAGAAGAGGGGGAAGAAACAGTAAATACAATGCAAACATAAGCATGACGATGCGTGACATGACAATGAGCAGTGCGAGGTGTGTCCTAACGCGACAGTAGGTGGTACCGGCGAAGGGGGGGGAACATCCGGGAGTTATTCCCGATGTTTCGCGTTTTCGGACAGACGGATCGGAGGGGGAAAGTTGCGAGTTCGATAGGTTAGGGAGGTGTGGTGGACGAACGGACTGCGTATCCGGATTCGTCTCGTCGTTCTGAGCAACTTTCATGTTGAAAATATTTTAATCCGAGTTACGGATTAAAAGATATGATTTTCTAAAGATTTTATTAATTTCTGGAATTTAACTAATTATTTAAATTAATTCGAAAATGGTTTATGACATCAGCATGATGTCATGCTGACGTCAGCAGTCAACAGGGGTTGACTGGGTCAAACTGTCGCGTGGGTCCAGTGGGGCCCACGTGTCATACTCTGTTAGGTTAATTAGGGTTTAATTAAACTAATTCTGTTTAATTAAACTAACAGGTTAATTAGATTAATTCATTAGGATTAATTAACTTTAAATAATTAATATTAACATGATTAAATAAGTTAATTAATTATCTTAATTAATTAATTAATTTTATTATTATTATTTTTTATTTTTTTAAATCATTTTTCTTATTATTTTTATTTTTATTTTTTAAAATCATTTTATTATTATTTTTTTCTTTTCTTTTCGTTCGGTGGGCTGGGCCCCTCTGTTCAGTGGCACAGAGGCCATACAGGGGTGCGGGCGACGGGTTACGGGCGCGCCCCGTTCGGGCGCACGCCCAGGGGCACGCGGGCGTGGGCGCTGGCGGCCACGGCGGGGCACGGCGCCGGCCATGGCCGGAGCGGGGCGAGCCCGGTGCGGGGCGCGACCGGTGCAAGGAGCGGGCGCGTTCGGGGAGCTCGACGGAGGCACTTGGTGCGGGCGACGGCGAGCCTGGGCGAGGGGGAAGAGGCCCGGCGAGGCAGGGCAGTGAGAGGTAGGGGCGGAGCCGAGCGGCGGGCGTGCGGGCGAGGCCAGGGACGAGCCCACGCGGCCAACGGCACGGCGCCGGCGAGGCAAAGCGCGCCGCGGCGGGGCGTGGGCGACGGGCGCCCGTAGCCTGCCCGGGGCAGGGCGGGGCCGTGACCATGCCGGGGGAAGGACACGACGGTGACGGCGCGTGAACGGGAGGAGCAGCGAGCGGGGCTTGGCCCGTGCACCGGCGCGGTCGGGCGCGGCGGATGGCGTCCGATAGGGGGAGAGGGGAGGCGCGGCGTCTCACCGATGGTTGCAGGGAAATGGCAGTGGGCGCGGGGAGGACGACGGGGACGAGGCGACGAGCTCGGGGGCGGTTCGGTGACGGAGAGGACGGCGGCGGTGGTGGTGCACGGCGACGACGAGCGGGTGGGGCCCGGTGACGAGGGGACGATGGAGAGGAGAAGAGGATGAGGCGGTCCGGCGGGTGGCGCCGGCGAATGGCGAGGCGGCGGGGACGAGCCGGGGCGTCGAGGACGATCCCGATCCAGGAGGGGATCGGGGGAGTGGGGGGAAGTGGGGATCGTGGGGGGTGTCGGTGGTGGCTAGGGTTGCGGGGGGGGTGAGGGGATAAGGAGAGGAGTGGGGGCCGGCCTGGGCCGGCCTGGTTGGCCCGATGGCCAGCTGGGCCGCGGTCCAGCAGGGGGGCTGCTTCCTCCTTTTGTTCTTTTTTTCTGTTTGTTTTCTATGTTTCATTTTCTTTTTATTTATTTATTTATTTTTCTGTTTTACATCATTTTAAAATAGTTAGGCATTTTCTAAAAATATGTTTTCTCAACAGTAATTATCAGTGCAATATCCGGCACCCACCGAATATTTTTGTTTAAATTTTTGAAAACTTTTATTATTGACATTAATTTGAATTTAAATTTTGAAACGGTTTCGAATCATCGCGAGGTTAACAACAGTAACCGTGGTGATGTGGCATTATTAGCGTGGGATTACTGTAGCTTAATTATTCGGGCGTCACATAGATGTGATCTGTTCATCTGCTATGCTAGTTCACATGACTAGTTTAATCTCTGCTACTGTAGTCATGATTTATCTTCTGTTTATTCGGATTAAATCTCGTAGTAATTTGCTCATATTTCCAACAGGTTCCAGCTGGTTTTTCCGGTTTTGGGAACCTTCTAGCATGTTCCTGAACCGGATTTTTAATTTTATTTGTCTGTTTCTTTTTTGTTTTCCGATTTTTTTTCTTATTTTCCTGTTTTAGTTTTCTTTAGCCTCCTTTTTCGGGTTTTTTTTGCAATTCTTGTTTTCTTTTCTTTTCTTTCGTTTTTATTTTATTTCAATTTCCCCTTTTCTTTTTATGCAACGTTCAGAAATCCAAAAAAAATTAGAACTTCAAATATTTGTTCGCTTCTTACACAAAAAATGTTCCAAAAATTTAGATATAGAATGTCTTATTTTCAAATGTTCGCATTTATTGAAAATCTGAAAATGTTCCCACTGTCAAAATTTGTTCACAATTTGTTAAAATGTTCATGTTTTGAAACTTTGTTTGTAAATTCAAAAAAAGTTCTCACTTTCAAGATTTTTTTTCACAAATTAAAAAAAATGTGCATGTTGCCGAACAATTTTTGAAAAATGTTCCCACTTTCAAATTTTGTTCAGAAGGAAACACGAACATATTTCGTAAATTAAAATAAGTTCGGAATTATAAAAATGTTCCAGTTTCCCAAATTTGTTAAAAAATTCAGAAAAATGTTCGTGCTTTGGAAAAGTATCATATCTTTGAAAACTGTTGTCATTTTCAATTTTTGTTCCTGATTTTCATAAAATGTTTGTATCTTTTTTAAAATTCTTCATAATTTCAAAAAATGCTTCATTTTTTATTTCGTTCCTTTTTTCAAAAAAATTGAGAATCCCAAAAATTGTCCACATTGTCAGAAAATGTTCGAGGTTTTAAAAAATTTCACAATTTTGAAAATGTGTGCGTTTCAAAATATATTTACCTTTTCCAAAAAAGAAATCCTGTTCGAAATTTCAGAAAAGTTTACATCTGTTGTTGCTTATAGTTCGTATAGGACAAGCTCCCATTGAGACATAGACACCCAGGAGTTATAGTTGGCAAGCGACCTTGTTCACTTGCAGGAGATACTTGGTTCGATCCCTCACCGACACTTTAGATTTTGGGAATTTTTGCGAATGTTCAGTTTTTGCCACTGCCATTGGCTTCTTTAATCGTTGTGTTGCAAAAGTAGCACAGGAGTTAGCCTGGCGCAGCGGCTAGCGCAGCTCCTGCAGCTGAATACCTAGTCATGGGTTTGAATCCTCGACTCGCTCAGCTTTTTTAGCATTTTATCACCTCGCGAAGAGAAAAATGGGCCGGCCCAGGTGAGACCGCCCCTATGCGAAGCGTCGACTCTTTGCCGCAATAATCGGCGAGTAGGAGCTCCCGACGCACGCTGCCTCAAATTGCTGGCAAATCCCGCAAGCGCGAGCAGAGGCCAACTGAACGCTAGCACAGGCTTCTTGTTTAGGACCGTTCTGCAAGATTTTCTCGGTTTTACCGAGTTTTTCCTGTTCTGTTTCTTTACTGCTTGTTCCGGTTTTCTTACTGGTTTTGTTTTCATCTTCTTTTTTCGTTATTTCTTCTTATTTTCTCATGTTATTCTTCTTTTTTAAGAACATTTAATAGTTTAGAAAAATGGTTGTGATTTCACCAAAAATTTCATATTTTTAAAAAAATGTTCAAAAATTTAAAAAACGTTCACATTTCAAAATTTGTTCTGAGTTTGAAAAAATGTTCTTGTTTCAAAAATTGTTCACTGATTCAGAAACTATTCGTGTTTCCAATTTTTGTTCGGAATTTGAAAATATGTTCCCCTTATCAAATTCTTTTACACATATTCCCAAATGTTTTCTTTTATCGAAAAATTGTTCACATGTTCAAAAAAGTTCGAGTTTTTTTTTTCTTCTCAAGTTTGAAAAGTATTCGCTTTTAAAGAATCACTTTTTCGAAATAAAGCTCGTGTTTGGAATATGAAGAAATGTTCGGATTTGACATTACCTTTAGCTTCGCGGGCTATATTAAATCAGCAAAGCTCACTTTTCCCGTTGGCTAGCCGCGATTGTAAGCAACGAGAGGTCGCCTGTTCGACCCCCCTCTCTCGAGCACAGATTTTTGGGAGTTTCCTGTATCGCAGCTAGATATAAATAGGCGCTCCCGCGAGACAAAGCGTCCGCCGCCTTACGCTTTCCCTAAAGGACTGTGCTAACGTCCAGTCGACTGGACGTTAGCAACAGATCCGCACGCATTATTCCGCGGTCCACTTCTCCCGTCCCGTCGCTATCCCCGATTTTTCTGGCGCACATCGATCCTACCACTTCTCCCGCTTTCTTGTTTTGGTGTCGTAAAAAAACATGGTAAAAAGGTTGTTGGAGGCAGGAGTCGAATTCATTAGCTCTTGGTCCATCATCACTTGTCGTATCCACCTGGTCTAGATTCAAGTTGTCATTACAAAAAGTCTGATATGTATTTATACTTCTACACACGCGATCATAAATATTCCTTTTTACCATTTTCTTCCCTTTTGTACACGGTAATTCGTCTATCACAGACCTGATAACTCACAAACACGATTGTAACTTTCGACCCAAGGAAAAAATATTGCCGTAACACGTCCCTATAACTTATTTGTAAAAAGAGCATGGTAATTGTATGCCATGAAACTCATACCTCACTCACAAACATCGTGATAACTTTCGACCGGAAGAAAAAATATTGTTGTAACACATCCCGATAACTTATTTGTAGAAAGGGCATGGTAATTTATATACCATGAATCTGGAAACTCACGCATGAAATTTGGGGTAACTTTTTTACCACATGAAAAAAAATTGTTGTAACACACCCCAAATAACATCTCTATAAAGAGCATGGTAATATATACGCCACAAACCTGGTAACCCACTCACAAACACTGCGGTAACTTTTGGTCTAGAGAAGAAAAGTTGTTGTAACACACACCAATAACTTCTCTACAAAAGGGCATCATAATTTATATAACACAAACCTGATAACTCACGCACAAACACGATGGTAACTCACGCACAACATCTCTCCCAAAGTAAAAAAGTTACCGTGGTGTTTGTACCTAAGTTATTAGAACTGTGGTGCATATACTACCCTGATATTTACACAAAAGTTACATTATCATGTCTTCGGGACACAAAAAATATCATGTTATTTGCACAAAAATTAACATGGTATGTTTCAACAACTCCCCCCATCCCCACACCCGTCGCCAAAGAACTATGGTGTGTAAGTTATCAGGTCTGCAGCGTGTGAGTTACTGTGCTATTAGCATAAAAGTTATTGTGGGTATATTTCATCACCGGCCCCCTTCTCCAAAGTAATCAGGACCGGGGCACATAAGTTATCAGGTCTGCAATGTGTGAGTTACCATGCTATTCACATAAAATTTACCAGGGGATATTTCATCAACCACTACCCCTCCCCCGCCAAAGTTATGAGGAACAGAGTACATAAGTTATCATGTTCTTCATATAAAAGTTACTGGGGGGTATTCCATCAACTCCCCCCTCCCCCCCCCCCCCCCCCCCCCCCGGTGTCAAAGTTTTTAGGTCGGGGTACATAAGTTATCGGGTCTACGATGTGTGAGTTACCATGCTATTCAGTATTCACGCAAAAGTTACCTGGGGTACATAGGTTGTATACTTTTCATCATACGTGAGTTATCAGGTCCGATATAGGTGTACAACCATGTTATTTACACAAAAGTTACCAGGGTATATTTTTGAACAACTTTTATCTTGGGGGGTGAAACAGTACCTGTGGTATTTGTACATGAGTTATCATCGTTGATGTGTATATATTGTCATGCTATTTACATTGAAGTTATCGGGGTATATTTTTCAACAACTTTTATCTCGGAGTCGAACTTTACCGTGGTGTTTGTACGTGAGTTATCAACTTTTATCCTTGGCCATTTTCCAAAAAAAAATTAATAGAGCAAATGTTCGTCAATGTCTAGGTATTAAAAGAAGTTTTGACTTCAACTCACAACAAGAAGTAGTAGTACCTAGATTGGTTAGCTCCCTAAACTCACTAGTAGATGGCCAGAGTTCGTTTCTTGCCACAAGTAATTTTTGACGCTATTTTCTACTTAAAAAGTCAAGTTGAAGTCGCACTAGAAAAACTTCCTAAAATTGCTCATGTGATCACGATCCGGAAATCGCGCCATCTATTTCCTTTCCCACTAATAAAACACTCTAAAATCGAGCCCAAAAAAACTTTCTAAAATAGCTACCGCGATAACAATTACGTAGAAAAAATCGCGCCAGAGATCGGGATCCAGAAAAATGCGCCCGCGCGATCACTCCGATCCAAAAACACCGCCCTGAAATCACGGCCACAAGTTCTGAGACGAACGACATCGGATTTTCCTGCCGTCCGATAAATAGCTTTTCCGTTCCCTAAATGGGCCAATTTTATAATCACGCACGCATACGTAGGCATGTCAACTAGTTTTCTTATTTCTCAAAAAAATCTTTTTTTCTTCTTTGTTTCTTGGTTTTTCATATATTTAAAAAAATTCCAAACACATATATTTCAAAGATTAATTTATTTCAAATAATAAAAAGTTCACCACTTAATTAAAAATGCTAACACTCTGCCAAAATTGTATTCATGCAATTTATCTAAAAGATCCATACCATGAAAATATCTTGATATTTAAAAAATATTCATGTGTGTAAAAAAGGTTTGAGATATTGAAAAAAATGTTTATGCATTGTAAAACATATGTGTGCTCGATTAAAAAAAGACTCATATCATTCAAAAAAATGTTTGTCACATTTTACATAGTGTTTATGCAATGTAAACACGTAGGTTTAGAAAAGTGTATCCAACCATTCAAAACAATGTATGTGGCAGTTAAAAAGGTTCACACGTCGCAAAAAATATGATTATGATAATTAGAAAAAATGTATTACAATTTATAAGAATGTTTACGTAGTTTAAAAAATTGCTTGTCATTCAAAAAAAATGTTCAAAGCGGATTTGAAAAAAATGTTAAACGTGTATTTGAAGAAATGTTCATGACACATTTGAAAATAATTCAGCGTGTATCAAAAAAATGTTCCATATGTATACAAAAAATGTCGAATTTTTATTGAATAAGTAGACATGTTATGAAATAATAACAAAAAATGAAATCAAAGAAAAGCGATAAAGAAACACATAAAACAAAAAACCAAGAAAATATAAAGAAAAAAATTGCGTGGAAACTTCGAAAACTGGTCATAGAAACTTCCTAAAACCGCGCCAGAATTACCCATATTGGGCCAGTCTATCTGCCGATCACCTACTGTGAGATCAAGTACTATCTCGTAGTAGGAGAGATATAGCTCCCGCGCATCAACTAGGCCTTGCAGCTGGATCAGTAGTGACGCTAGCCGGCTTGGGCCACGCCCGCACACAAGTCTGCTTAGCAACCCAGCCTACTGCACGCGTTGCGAGAACGGGGGCAACAAATCCATGGTGCATGGGTGTACTTTCCCCAGCCTCAAGAGCGCTTTAGCCCTCCCACGCAGCGCATCCCAATGTGGCCATATGTCGCGCACTGGACGCTTTTTTTTTGTGTTTTTAAGATTTTTTAGGTTCAATTTTTCTCTGTTTTCTTGTTCCCTAATTTTTTGCGTGGAGAACAAGTGTGCTTTATGCGGTGGTACTATTTTTGCTTCACATTGGGAGCATGGGTCAGTACTAACTAAGAGCACAGGTTAGTTCATGATGATAGCACACATGCGATTCGCACGGGAGTATATTTTTCTTGACATTCGGAGCACGAGTTTGCACTAGATGGAAGCACGGGTTAGTACTAAGTGGGAGCAACTGATACTTCATGTTGGAAGCACAGATTAGTGTAGTTGTAAGCATAAAGTTGGGAAGCATATGTTATTATTAGGTTGGGGCACGAGTTACTTCACGTTGGGAGCACCTGTTAGTGTACTTGGGAGCACAAGTTTCGCTGAAAAAAGTCTGTCACCTATCAACATGAGATCTAGTTTTGAAGATCTTGATATGGGGATTGAAACGATGAAAACAGATTGTAGTTTGGAATCATGGCTCATAAGTTATTTCGTTTTTTAAAATTATCTGGGGGGAATGCACACACAACAACAAGCATGTGCAACAAATATAGCAAGACAATAATAATATTTAAAGTACATGATTTTAAAATGAAATAAGAAATCATACATAAAGAGGATAGCATGTGCAACAAGCAACATAGCATCATATTACATAATGTGCAACATGAATATGCTAGAGTTTAAGAGTAGTGTGAGGAGGTCTAACAAACATAACATGGAAATGATCTTTACATGACCTAAGAGATGATAACACATGATCTTGCAACAAAAATACAGGTATTCTAACTCTCAAATGCTGAAACACTACCCGACCCCCTTAAATTAAGACCTGTCTATACTCACCTCTCCATCTTTGGCATCAAGCACACCAAAAAGTTAGAGATGACAACTAGCAAGCCCTAGAAATCTAAGAGTTGGAATAAGAAGAAGTTGCAACATCATCATCTTCATCTTCTGACTAGAGAAACTGGAGCCTTCAGCTCATAGGGCATCATGAGTACATTTTTGTGCATCTAGTTGCACAACTGGCCTTTGAGGGATCTTGTGACCTTCTTAAAATAACACTATGAATCAAAGAAGTGGTAAGAAAGGAGCGTATAAGACTACTCGATGCCGATTTATTTTCTGTATGTTTAATAGTAAGTGGGTTAGTCTAGTTCGCTCTGTTTAAAAAGAAGGATTCGTGGTTGTACATAATAGGGATAATGAACTAATCCCTACTAGAACTATCTTTGGAAATCAAACATGTATTGATTACAAGAAATTGAATAAGGAGATCCATTGGCATTCATCAATCAAATGATAAAGGCTTGCTCTGAATTCTCACTTTTTTTACCTTGATGGATATTTAGCATTCTTCCAAATAGTTTTACATTTAGAAGACCAAGAAAAGACGATATTCACATGCCCGTATGATACATATGCTTGTCGTCGGATGCCTTTTGAGTCATGTAATGCACCTGCTACTTTTTAAATGTTGTGTGACTGTTATATATGTTGATTTTGTTGAGGAGATAATGAAGTATTGGTGGGCAATCTTTGTATCTATGGAAATCCCTTCGAAAATTGTTGTACAACCATAACAAAGTTTTGCACAGATGTGAGGACACTAACCTTGTCCGCAATAGGGGAAAATGACACTACAGGGTAACTGAAAGAATAATCCTTGGTCACAATATTTTTTGTATAGGAATAGAAGTGGATAAAGGAAAAAATGATCTCATTGAGAGGTTATCTACTAGAGGGGCGTGAGAGAATCCGAAGCTTCCCTGGGCAAGCAGGTTTTTTTCTAAGTGCATCTAGTGCTCATCTTTGTGGTTTTGGAGTATTGACGATATACTTGGTTTAGGGAGTGATGTGTTTGTGAGTGTACACAAGATAACGAAGGAGAACGTCCCTAGAGATTTGGTTTAACCATTGAAGACGACCCCTAAAATGTCTGAAGACCTTGAATACCTTGGTGTCTCATGAATACTTTGCTTGAAGACTTGGAACACGAAGACTTAGCCTTTTTGGTAGTTTCATTTTTTTTCATAATTGAGTCATGGGAACCATCGTATTGTTAAGTGGGGTCGAGGGAAAACAAAGTTAATATTTGACGTGGAGCTTGACCCAAACCTAATTCTTCGAGTAAAGACATTGAAAATCTCTTTGAGTGGTTGAGTCAGATTTACTTGCAGCCCAAGTAAAGTTTCGCATTGGGTTTGAAATCAAACCATTGGGATATGTGCCATTTGCATGATGGTCCAGGGTCATTTCAGCCATATAACCTCGGGCTGCTACCCCGGCTATAAATAGCCAACCCCTCCACCATAAGGTTGTTGGATGATCCAAGTTATTGCATGACAAGTTTTGTTTTAGAACAACCAGCCTCCGAAGCATTTGAGAAAATCCTAAGTTAGGAAACCCAAACACCTATGAGGCAACGTGATTGAGCATCACTGAAGAATCTGTTCTGAGTGAACCAAAGACTTTTGAAGATTGTGATCTTTTACACGGTTAGGTGTCATGTTCTAAGCTTCCACAATCAATTGTGGAAGGCCAAAGAACGAGCCTATGGAGGTTTCCTAAGTCTACCTCGAAGACTTACTATGAGTGATTGGGTGAGGTTTACATGACCTTATCTTAAGGAGAATAAGGTGACAACTTGGTCGTCTGAGTTAAATCTCTTGTCTCACCAACCAAACATACAATTGCCACAACAATTGGAATTCATGCAACAAATCATGTAGCTTCATTGATCGACTGGTTCTATCACTTCAGCCCATTTGCTTCCATACTTGTTGTCAAGACTTTGCTTGCTTTTTGCTCGAAGACCTTGGCTGAAGACTTTCTGTATTTCTATGTCGTCATGCTTTGTTTTGTCTTCAGTCTAGCTGTACTTAAGTGTGTCTGCTTGTATGTGCATCTGTTTTACATATTCTGCTATCTTTGTTATAGTCACCTACTACGTGTTTTGATCCGGCAACCCCGGAGTGACAATAGTCAGGACCACTCCCGGTGATGACCGTAGTTTGAGGAGTTCATTTATTCACCGTGTGCTAATGCTTTGTTCTGGTTCTCTATTAAAAGGATGCCTTAATATCCCTTAGTTTCCAATAGGACCCCGTTGCCACGGGAGGGTAGGACAAAAGAAGTCATGCAAGTTCTTTCCATAAGCACATATGATTATTTACAGAATACATGCCTACATTATATTAATGAACTGGAGCTAGTGCCGTGTCGCCCTAGGTTATGACTGTCTCATGATGAATATCATCTAACAAATTACCGATCCAATGCCTACGAATTTATCTTATATTGTCTCTGGTAAGTTACTACCGCTGCTATTACTATTGCACTTGTTACAAAACTACTGCTATCACTGTTACCGTTACTATTACTGCTGTCACTATTATCAAAACTATCATACTACTTTGCTACTGATCACTTTGATGCAGATGATTAATCTCCAGGTGTGGTTGAATTGACAACTCAGCTGCTAATACTTACAAATATTCTTTGCCTCCCCTTGTGTCAAATCTATAAATTTGGGTTGAATACTCTACCTTGAAAACTGTTGCGATCCCATATACTTGTGGGTTATCAAGACCTTTTTCAAGCGCCGTTGTCGGGAGCATAGCTATATTTGTTGAGTTACTTGGGATTATTATCAATTTATCACTATGAAGAATCTGAAGGATGCTAAGACTAAGATTTTTCCCTCTAAGACGAGGGGAGGTAAGGAACAACCATCTAGCTCTGCTTTAGATTCACCTTCTGTTATAAGTAAACTTGCAACACCACCACATGCTATCAATCCTGATATGTCGCAAGTTATTGATGATGCTACTTCTGTTATGAATGATGCTTATGATGATGCTAGTACCTTGCCTGATAATGATGTGCCACTAGGTGAATTTCTTGATGAACAAATTGCTAGAGTAAGACAACATGATATTGTTGAAACTGATGATGAGCTTGAAACTGAAAATCTTGAAACACCTACTAGAACTAGCCCTCCTAGATATGAATTGCCTAAGGTACCGGAAGGTTATGTTATGAATGAGGAGACAACTAGAGATATTCTTGTTTGTAAGGATAGAGATGATCTAGAGAAATTATTATGCAAGTATAAAGAAAATCTCTGAATGCTAGAATGAAATGTGATCCTAAGTTTGCTACTTCATCTATCTTTATTGATGATAAGGATTATGAATTCACTGTCGACCCAGAATTAATTACTTTGGTTGAATCTGATCCTTTCCATGGTTATGAAACTGAAACTGTTGTGGCACATTACTAAATTGAATGACATAGCCACCCTTTTTACGCATGATGAGAAAACTCGCTATTACTATATTCTCAAATTATTTCCGTTCTCATTAAAGGGTGATGCTAAAGCTTGGTAAAATGCTCTTACTCCTAGTTGTGTGCGTAGTCCCCAGGATATGATTTATTACTTCTCTGAAAAATATTTCCCTACTCATAAGAAATAAGCTGCCTTGCAGGAAATATTTAACTTTGCACAAATTGAAGAAGAGAGTCTCCCACAAGCTTGGGGGAGGCTTCTCCAATTGCTTAATGCTTTGCCTGATCATCCTCTTAAGAAAAATGAAATACTTGATATCTTCTATAATGGACTAACCGATGCTTCTAGGGATTTCCTAGATAGTTGTGCTGGTTGTGTTTTCATGGAACGAACTATTGGGCAAGCTGAAGAATTATTGAATAACATATTGAAAAATTATGATGATTGGACTCTTCCTGAACCACCACCTAAACCCACTCCGACGAAGAGGGGTATCTTATATCTTAGTCCTGAAGATATGCAAGAGGCGAAGAAATCTATGAAGGAAAAAGGTATTAAAGCTGAGGATGTCAAAAATTTACCTCCTATTGAAGAAATACATGGGCTTAATACACCACCACCTAAGGTGGTAGAGGTAAATTCTCTAATTAAATTCAATGATAATGACAACCCTCACAATATGCATCCTAGCCAATGCCTTCTTGAGTTTGAGAATTACATTAGAAAACAAGATCACTTCAATGCAAATGTTATGAAACAATTGAAATACAATTCTCATATGATTGCTCGCTTAAGTGACTTGTTATTTAGAATCTCAAACGATGTTAGAGGTGTGGGAAAGCATGCTTCTATGGTTCAAACTCAGTTAGAACAAGTTGCTAAATCTCAAAGAGAGTTGCTTAATGAAATGAATAATAATATAAGTGACTTTGCTGTTAGAGTAGCAACCAGAGGAGGTAAAATGACTCAGGAATCACTCTATCCTGAGGGAAATCCAAAAAGTATTGAACAACTCAAAGAGTTACCACTGATGCACGTAGTACTTCTAAAAATAAAAAGAAGAAGAAAAATGACAGGACTTTGCATGCCTCTAGTGAACCTGAAGTAGAAAAACCTCCTGATAATGATAATGAAGTCTCTATCTCTGATGTTGAAACTCAACCTGGTAGTGAACACTCACCTTCTCATAATGAAAAAGATAATGAAGAGGTTCATGAAGACACTCAAACAAATAATAGAGAACTAGACAATGATGTTGAGATAGAACCAATAGTTGATCTTGATAACCCACAACCCAAGAATAGAAGATATGATAAAAGAGATTTTGTTGCTAGAAAACACGGTAAAGAAGGAGAACCGTGGGTTCAAAAACCTATGCCCTTTCCACCTAAGTCAACTAAAAAGAAAGATGATGAAGAATTTGAACGTTTTGCTGAAATGCTGAGGCCAGTCTTTTTGCGTACTCGCTTGAATGATATCTTGAAAATGCCTCCTTATGCAAAGTACATGAAAGACATCATCACCAATAAGAGAAAAATAACAGAAGTTGAAATCTCCACCATGCTTGCTAATTATACTTTTAAAGATGGAGTACCTAAGAAACTTGGAGATTCGGGAATACTAACTATACCTTGCTCCATCAAAAGAAATTATGTGAAAACTGCTTTATGTGATTTAGGAGCTAGTGTTAGTGTTATGCCTTTCTCTTTATATAAAAGACTTGATTTGAATAAACTCACACCTAAAAATATCTTTGCAAATGGCTGACAAATCAACTGCCATACCTATCGGTATTTGTGAGGATGTGCCCGTTGTTGTTGCTAATGTTACTATTTTAACTGACTTTGTTATACTTGAGATGCCCGAGGACGACAACATGTCGATTATCCTTGGTAGACCCTTCTTGAATACTGCAGGGGCTGTTATTTATTGCAATAAAAGCAAGGTCACTTTACATATCAATGGTAATGAGCATACGATGCGCTTTCTGAAGAAACAATTCCAAATCAATGGTATTAATGTTATTGAAAAATCTCCGACAATCACTATTGGAAGTTTTCAACTACCTCTACCTACTGTCAAAAAGAAATATGAAATGCTTATTGTTTGGGACATTCATATCCCCGTTGAGGTAACTTAGTGATTTACAAAAGTCCTTCGGTTTCATGCTAATCGAAAGTGGTTGTTAATAATACATGATCAACCTTATTAATGGATCATTTTTGAGAAGTATGAAGTTGATGAATTTACTAGGCACTACCTTTTTTCCATACCATTTTTTCTCTGTTTTTATTAGTTAAATAAAATAAAATGCCATGTTTTGTCTATTTTCTGAATTTCTCGTGCAATAAAAAATGACCCAAAAATAAAAGTTCTCAGAATGCTCTGAAAATTTAATACAATTTTTTTCTGAATATTTAAGTTTTTTTGTGCAAATAACATCAGAGGGAGGTGCACCAGGTGGGCACAACCCACCTGGGCGCGCCAGGACCCCCAGGCGCGCCCTGGTGGGTTCTGGTTTGATACGTCTCCAACGTATCTACTTTTCCTAACGCTTTTCCTCTTGTTTTGGACTCTAATTTGCATGATTTGAATGAAACTAACCCCGGACTGACGCTGTTTTTAGCAGAACTACCATGGTCTTGTTTTTGTGGACAAATAAAAGTTCTCAGAATGGAACAAAACTTTGCGAGGATTTTTTATACAATAAAAGAGAATTTCCGTAGCCAAGAACCACTGGAGGGGGGCACCTGGGTGGGCACAACCCACCAGGGCGCGCCAGCCCTCCCAGACGCGCCCAGGTGGGTTGTCCCAACCTGGTGGCCCCACAGACCCTGAAACCGACACTAAAAAATCCTATTTTTCAGAAAAAATCAGGGAGAAAGAATTATCGCGATCCACAAGATGGAGCCGCCGCCACATCTTGTTCTTCATCGGGAGGCCAGATCTGGAGTCCGTTTGGGGCTCCGGAGAGGGGGGGGGGGGTCTTCGTTCTTTGTCATCACCAACCCTTCACCATCGCCAATTCCATGATGTTCCCCACCGGGAGTGAGTAATTCCTTCGTAGGCTCGCTGGTCGGTGAGGAGTTGGATGAGATTCATCATGTAATCGAGTTAGTTTTGTTAGGGCCTGATCCCTAGTATCCACTATGTTCTGAGATTGATGTTGCTATGACTTTGCCATGCTTAATGCTTGTCACTTTGGGCCCGGGTGCCATGATTTCAGATCTGAACCGTTTATGTTATCACCATTATATTCATGTTCTAGATTCGATCTTGCAAGTTATAGTCACCTACTACCTGTTATGATCCGGCAACCCCGGAGTGACAATAGTCGGGACCACTCCCAGTGATGACCGTAGTTTGAGGAGTTCATGTATTCACCGTGTGTTAATGCTTTGTTCCGGTTCTCTATTAAAAGGAGGCCTTAATATCCCTTAGTTTGCAATATGGACCCCGCTGCCACGGGAGGGTAGGACAAAAGATGTCATGCAAGTTCTTTCCATAAGCACGTATGACTATTTACGGAATACATGCCTACATTATATTTATGAACTGGAGCTAGTGTTGTTTCGCCCTAGGTTATGACTGTCACATGATGAATATTATCCAACAAATTACTGATCCAATGCCTACGAATTTATCTTATATTGTTTCTGCTAAGTTAGTACTGCTGCTGTCACTTTTGCACTTGTTACGAAATTACCGCTACCACTTTTACTGTTACCATTGCTACTGTCACTATTATCAAAACTATCATATTACTTTGCTACTGATCACTTTGCTGCAGATAATTAATCTCCAGGTGTGGTTGAATTGACAACTCAGCTGCTAATACTTACAAATATTCTTTGGCTCCCCTTGTGTCGAATCTATAAATTTGGGTTGAATACTCTACTCTCGAAAACTGTTGCGATCCCCTATACTTGTGGGTTATCAAGACCATTTCTAGCGCCGTTGCCGGGGAGCATAGCTACATTTGTTGAGTCACTTGGGATTATTATGAATTTATCACTATGAAGAATCTGAAGGATGCTAAGACTAAGATTTTTCCCTCTAAGACGAGGGGAGGTAAGGAACTGCCATCCAGTTCTGCTTTAGATTCACCTTCTATTATAAGTAAACTTGCAACACCACCACATGCTATTAATCCTAATATGTCGCAAGTTATTGATGATGCTAATTCTACTATGAATGATGCTTACGATGATGCTAGTACCTTGCTTGATGATGATGTGCTACTTGGTGAATTTCTTGATGAACAAATTGCTAGAGTAATACACCATGATGTTGTTGAATCTGATGATGAGCTTGAAACTAAAACTCCTGATACACCTGCTAGAACTAGCCTTCCTAGATATGAATTGTCTAAGGTACCGGAAGGTTATGTTATGAATGAGGAGACAACCGGAGATATTATTGCTTGTAAGGATAGGGATGATCTAGAGAAATTATTATGCAAGTATAAAGAAAAACCTTTGAATGCTATAATGCAATATGATCCTAAGTTTGCTACTTCACCTATCTTTATTGATGATAAGGATTATGAATTCTCTGTCGACCCAGAGTTAATTACTTAGGTTGAATCTGATCCTTTCCATGGTTATGAAACTGAAACTATTGTGGCACATTACTAAGTTGAATGACATAGCCACCCTTTTTACTCATGATGAGAAAACTCGCTATTACTATATTCTCAAATTAGTTCCATTCTCATTAAAGGGTTGCTAAAGCTTGGTACAATACTCTTGCTCCTGGTTGTGTGCGTAGTCCCTAGGATATGATTTATTACTTCTCTGAAAATATTTTCCTGCTCATAAGAAACAAGCTGCCTTACAAGAAATATTTAACTTTGTGCAAACTAAAGAAGAGAGTCTCCCACAAGCTTGCGGGAGGCTTTGCGAGATACTTAATGTTTTGCCTGATCATCCTCTTAAGAAAAATGAAATACTTGATATCTTATATAATGGACTAACTGATGCTTCTAGGGACTTCCTAGATAGTTGTGCTGGTTATGTTTTCAGGGAACGAACTGTTGGACAAGCTGAAGAATTATTGAATAACATATTGAAAAATTATGATGATTGGACTCTTCCTGAACCACCGCGTAAACCCACTCCAAAGAAGAGGGGTATATTATATGGATATGCAAGAGGCAAAGAAATCCATGAAGGAAAAGGGTATCAAAGCTGAGGATGTTAAAAATTTACCTCCTATTGAAGAAATATATGGGCTTAATACACCACCACTGCGTAAGGTGGTAGAGGTAAATTCTCTAATGAAATTCAATGATAATGACAATCCTCACAATATGCACCCTAGTCAATGCCTTTATGAGTTTGAGAATTACATTAGAAAACAAGATCACTTCAATGCAAATGTTATGAAACAATTGAAATACAATTCTGATATGATTGCTCGCATGAGTGACTTGTTATTTAGAGTCTCAAATGATGTTAGAGGTGTTGGAAAACATGCTTCTATGGTACAAACCCAGTTAGAACAAGTTGCTAAATCTCAAAGAGAATTGCTCGATGAAATGAATAACAACATACATGACTTTGCTGTTAGAGTTGCAACTAGAGGAGGAAAAATGACACAAGAACCACTTTATCCTGAACAACACCACTGCACCTAGTCCTTCTAAAAAGAAAAAGAAAAAGAAAAATGATAGGAGTTTGCATGCTTCTAGTGAACCTGAAGTGGAAAAACCTCCTGATAGTGAAAATGATGTTTCTGTTTCTGATGCTGAAACTCAATCTGGTAATGAACATTCACCTAGTGATAATGAAAAAGATAATGCTGATGTTCATGAGGATACTCAACCAAACAATTAAAGAGAACCACATAATGATGTTGAAATAGAACCAACTGTTGATCTTGATAACCCACAACCCAAGAATGAAAGATATGATAAAAGAGATTTTGTTGCTAGAAAACACGGTAAAGAAAGAGAACCGTGGGTTCAAAAACCTATGCCTTTTCCACCCAAGTCAACTAAAAAGAAAGATGATGAAGAATTTGAACGCTTTGCTGAAATGCTGAGGCCAGTCTTTTTGCGTACTCGCTTGACTGATATCTTCAAAATGCCTCCTTATGCAAAGTACATGAAAGACATCATCACCAAAAGACAAAAATACGGGAAGCTAAAATCTCCACCATGCTTGCTAATTATAATTTTAAGGATGGAGTACCTAAAAAGCTTGGAGACCCAGGAATACCAACTATACCTTGCTCCATCAAAAAGAATTATGTGAAAACTGCTTTATGTGATTTAGGAGCTGGTGTTAGTGTTATGCCTTTCTCTTTATATAAAAGACTTGACTTGAATAAACTCACACCTACTAAAATATCTTTGCAAATGGCTAACAAATCAGCTGCCATACCTATCGGTATCTGTGAGGATGTGCCCGTTGTTGTTGCTAATGTTACTATTTTGACTGACTTTGTTGTAGTTGAGATGCCCGAGGACGACAACATGTCGATTATCCTCGGTAGACCCTTCTTGAATACTGCAGGGGCTCTTATTGATTGCAATAAAGCAAGATCACTTTTCATATTAATGGAATGAGCATACGGTGCACTTTCCGAAGAAACAATTCCAAGTGAATGATATTAATGTTATTGAAAAATCTCCCACAATCACTATTGGAAATTTTTAACTACCTCTACCTACTGTTAAAAAGAAATATGAAATGCTTTTTGTTTGGGACATTCATATCCCTGTTGAGGTAACTTAGTGATTTACGAAAGTTGTTCGGTTTCATGCTAATCGAAAGTGGTTGTTAATAAGACTTGATCAACCTTATTAATGGATCATTTTTTAGAGGTATGAAGTTGATGAATTTAGTAAGCACTACCTTCTGTCCCTACCTTTTATTTTCTGTTCCTACTAGTTAAATACAATAAAATACCATGTTTTGTCTATTTTCTGAAACTCCCCTGCAATAAAAAATGACCCAAAAATAAAAGTTCTCAGAATGCTCTGAAAATTTAATATGATTTTTTTCGGAATCCAATAACTCCCGAACGTTCGGATTTTGAGCATTTCGCCCCGAACGTTTTTACATGGCAACTTTAGTTCATAGGGGATGGCAACTTTAGTTCATAGGGGATGGCAACTTCGTCCTTTTTCATTTTTTTGTCAAAAATTGCCATGTTTCCCTAATCTCACGCAAACTAAACTTGCCATCTAAACCCGTTCGGGTTGCCATGCTTAACTCCCGAACGTTCGGGAGTTATCATTACCATTTTTTTCTGAATATTTAAGAATTTCTGGTGCAAATAATATCAGAGGGAGGTGCACCAGGTGGCACAAACCACCTGGGCGCGCCAGGACCCCCAGGCGTGCCCTGGTAGGTTGTGGTCCCCACGTGGGCCCTCTCACTTATCCCTTCACACCACATCATCACTTACCTGCAGGAAAAAATCTCCATTGCTCTCTCTCGTGTTCTTGCTCTCAAACCTACGGATTTCGATCTCTTTGCTCGAAGCTCCGTTTCCGAAACTATTTCGGGGGATTGTTGCTTGGTATGTGACTCCACCATTTGTCCAATTAGTTTTTGTTTTAGTGGTTTATTTTTTGAATAATTAGCTACTCTTGGTGCTGCTGTAGATGAGCTTGTATGTTGAATTCTTAGAGTTATAAGTAGTTTGAATGCTTGCTATGGTCTCTATGTATCCCTATGAGTAGTTGCTATCTATCTTATAAAGTTTCATTGATGAATTTTTGTCACCCAAAAAATTTCAGAAAATTGTACGCGAACATGATGAACCTTTTTGGAAGGAGTTCTTCGAGGAGGAGATCCTCAGGGGCATCCTCTAGTGACAGCTCCGCTCGTCGGTCTTATGTTGAACCAAGTGAAAGTTCCATATGAGATGCCGCCACCAAAGCATGCTTATGGCCTTGTGATGATTATATGGTGCGTGTGGGCATTAAGGAGGAATTTGAGCAATATGTTCACAATGTCGTTCTCGATCCCTACATTTCAGATAAGTGCGATCAACACCACACTCTCACTGAATCATTTGTCAAAGGATTTAAATTCCATCCCCGCAAGTCTAGGGTGTCATTTAAACGTTATGAAAATTCATTCAGCATATCACTAGAGAGTTTTTCTCACCACTGCAAACTCCCATTACGGGGTTCGCTTGACGAACCACCAAGGGCTGAGTACCAGTCATTCTTGACTAGTGTTTGCTACGGTGAAACGAGGGGAGTGACGCAAGGTAGAATAGAGAGCATTTATTTTCCCGCAATTCAGTACTTTGCTTTATTTATTGGGAAGTGTATTGTAGGCAAACAAGACTGTAGTACATTTTGTGCTCCAGACTTGAGCCTCATACGCACCGCTCTCACCGGTGATAGGAGTTATAATCTTGGGGCGATTGTTGCACGCAGGTTACAAGAGAACGCTAATAGTGGCTATTTTTATGGTGGAATTTATGCCACGCGTTTAGCGAGAGAGCTGGGTGCTTCACCTTTGCCCATTGATCCTATTCTACCCAAACAGTATTTAGACTTTGATGCTATGAAAAATCATAAGATCCTCAAATGAGATATTCATAATTTCACCTATAACTTGTTGTTTAACCAAGCATCTGTTGTGTGCACATATTTGCCTGCGCCTGCTATTTTTTACTATCACAGCAATTGAGGATATTTTGTTCTTGAGATTGAGGCCCGAGCTCACAACGCGGCAGTTGAGGCAGCACGGCAGGCCGCGACATCCGCACCGAGAGTCTCCGTGAGCTACCAAGCCTACTACTATCCAGGCACTACAAAAAAAATACACTTCCGTGATGATACGTGTTTGTCACAGTAGGTCACATTTTCTGTCATGCATGTACATCCATGACGATTTTATGACAGAATCAAGATAGTCATACCTGTGCTGTCATAGAAGTGTTCCATGACATTACCAAAATTATCATCACGGAAGTGTCCACTTCCATGACGATAAATCGCGTGTCATAGAAGTGCTTTCGTCAAGGGTGACCGACACGTGGCATCGACCATAACGGCTCGCCGTTAAGCTATCGGGTCCGGTTTTGGATCCGGTAACCCGTTAACAGCCTGGACCAATGGGGATTTTCCACGTGTAAAATTCTCATTGGCTGACGGAACCGCGTGTCAGCTCCGCGTTGGGACAGATGTCATCCCCTCATTGGACAGGAGGTGCCTATGATACGTCGACACGTGGCATGGCCCAATAGAGGCCCATTCCGGTAAAAAGGCCGGCCCAGCTAAAGGCCCACCATGTTTTTTCAGACACTAGTGGGCTGGCCCGTTAACAGCCTGCCATGTTTTGGGTCAAATTGAGGCCCATAGCAGATCAGGCCCGTTCACAGCCTGCCGTGTTTTGGGCCAAATTATGGCCCATATCGGATCAGGCCCATTAACAGGCCACTGTACCTTTGGGCCCATTCTAAGATAGGTTTGTATTTCAGCCTGTTAAATGCCCGTTTACCAGTTCGGCCCGATAATAGTTTTGGCCTGTTAGCGGCCCGTGGAGTATTTGGGATGTTGTCGACCCAGTTTAACTTTAGGCCATTTAACGGCCCACGCAGAAACTAGGCTATTTCTTGTCCGAAGTAACTTTAGGCCTCTTAATGGCCTGTAGTCTTCGTGGATAAATTTCAGCCCAACTGGCCTATCGGCCTGTTAATAGCCCGTGTAACAGTTGGGCCTAATTACATCCCGCGTTGAATCCGGCCTACTTACATCCCATCTGATAATGGCCCGTGATACTTTTGGGCCTATGGCCCGCGTGGATACCAGCCTGCTTAAAGCCCATAATTTTATTGGGCCAAACAGGCCCGAGATATATTTTGGCCTGTTAACTGCTCGTCCTATTTGGGCCCAACATGGGCCTTAGGCAGTTTCGGCCTGTATTGGCCCATGAATTTTTCGTCTCAATGCTAGCCCAATCTAGGTTTTAGCCTGTTAAAAGCCCATGGTATTCTCTGGCCTAGCTGGCCAGAACTTTACTCGGCCTGTTAAAGGCGGGAAACTACTATAGGTTTAGACCTGCTAATGTCCCAAGATGATTATAGGCGCACGTTTTGGCCCATATGAGTAACGGGCCGGCCTGAAGACCGACAACACTTAGATCCACTGACCTTTCGGCCTAAATTACAGCGTACCGACCAAAGAATAAACCTAGACTATACAATAAAGAAATTACGGCATATTACATCCACTGGGAATCAAAGTTCGCTACCGGTGATAATAAAGCGCAACATGACCGCGGATTACATACACTGGGCATCAAAGGTCGCCACCAGTGCATATAAACGCGCCGACAAAAGAATATACAAAACCGAGAGCACTTCAGAAGGCACTAGGCCTGGCAAGGTCGGGCCCCGCAAGCAGCCGAACAAGCTGATGAGACCTCAGTTGTGTCAACGATAGATGCTTCATCCCTAGCTGTATGGCACCATAGTGCGCACGGCAGTCCCCTGACATCTTGATTATATCTTTGACTTCAAGTCGGAGCTGAGCTGAAGCAAGCTTTTCCGCTTTAAGTTGATACTGAAGAAGTCGAACTGATTGAGGCAGCGACTGCACAGAGGTTGTCTCACACCTGCTGGTGAGTAGCTTCAACTCACTGTCTTCACCAAGACAGGACCTTGGGGTCATCTCGCTCTCCTCAAGATGGTTTGGCTCACTATCTTCACCAAAGTTCTGCCTGGCATAAGAGATACGACTCTGAAAGAGAAACAAGGAGACACGTAACAAGTTTCACAATTATATAAGCAAATAAATGGATCTGTTCTGCATAAGGAACATGATTTTACAACTACAATTTAAAACTGGTAGTTGTTGCAAACATCCAATCAGATGTAAACAGCAAAATACAGCAATGGAGGAAATGGTGCCTATCCAAATCTATACTAGAACAAAGTTTGAAGGCTTGAGAAGGATGAACTTACATTACATGTTAACACAGGCTGGACAAAGCCCTTCTCCATGTTGATGGAACGATAATTAAATAAATTCCCCAAAGAAAATTCTTTATAAGCGTTGCCATTATTCTATATTTTGCAAAGAGTAAATATAGATCAAATAATATTGGAAGAAACAGAGGATAATGAAGCTCAGGTGCAGACTGATGATACATAATCAAATAGCAATTAATTAAGTACAGCGTTACAAGGCAAAAGGTACTGACAAGAGGAATGCAGACATCAACGTGAGCAGTGGCATTGGCTTTATTCAACATTTTGGTAAGAGTAAATGTAGATATGATAATTTGGAGAAAGTGGAGGGCAGGGCAGATAAGATGCAGAATAATCCTAGACAATCAACTATCTCGCGATGCAAGTACAGTAATACCACCACCATCCGTTATTACTTGTCGCTAAATGGATGTATCTAGCACTATTAAGTTCTAAGTACATCCAATTGATCAGCAATTAATTCGATACAGAGGGAGTACATGACAACAGGTACTTACATGAGCAATCCAAAACTTCATAACCATTGTGTTAATTCTACATTTATCTAAGAGTAAATATAGATCTTATAATTTCAAGCAAAGGGAGGATAAAGAAGCGAACATTTACAGTGATGCTACATAATCAAACAACAATGAGTGTAAGTATGCTGACAAAGGGCAAGAGGTACTGACAAGAGCAATGCAGAGCCCAGTATTGTCGTGAGATCCTATGATCCTTTGAGCAAGGAGATTCATATGAAATTAGTTTTCATACAAGAGAGAAGGTAAGGCAAATGCAGAAATTTAGGAGTTCAAATTTTGAATTGATATCATAGACAGTACCTGACCCTGGGCTCTGAGCAGTTCTAATAGGGGTTTGGCCACTGGAGTAGGGGTAAAGTGTGGTACAGTTGGGCCTATGTTTTCTGTGGCTGCTGATCTATGTGATTTAACATGTATCACTACCTTTTCCAAATACCTAGTTTGTACTCCTTGAGGATCTGCACTCACCCTCTTCCTTTTGGACATCTATTACGAAAGAACAACATTTGACTGGAAAAACATAGTATGAAGACACATGGAATAGGTACAGAAAATGGATAGGTATGGCATATACTCATATATGATGCTTAAACTAAGCAGATGGTGTAACAAAGTAGAAGTAATGCAAGAGGTCAGATGCAAAATATGTGCGACCAATACAACCTTGCCAAGTTAGAGCAAGCACCTTGATGGGTGAATAAGATAGGCCATCCTCCACCATGCCAAGTTTGTTAGCCAGTGGATTGTTCCGCAATATTCCTCTCGTGCGCCCATTCTCATATTCATTTTGATAAGTTTAATACCTGACATGCATGAAAACATAAAAACAAGTGAGATTATCTTTGTAATGCAGAAGTGATTCTAATCCAATACTTCCTCCCTGTAAACCCCTTTGTGCTATCTCTGCAATTCTTCTAAGAGGTGCCATGCATGCTGTAATTTGGTGTGTGCATTAATATAATGTGGCCTACTACTCAAAATATAAGAGCTCCAGAAGTGATGATACTTTGCAGATGGCAGCTTCAACATATAGTAAAGAAGAAAAAGTCGACCTGACCTGACAGATTCAAAATATACTAAGGGAGAATAACTCGACCTGACCAGTCCACCGCAAGAGAAGAGGATCATCTTAAAGAAGAGCAGAAGAGCAAGAAGATTGAAGATATTACAAGTCTTTCTATATAATGTCGCTTGGCCACCCATGATGAACCAGAGCGCACAGAGAAATACTATTCCTTCCGGTCTCTCCATATGTGGCTCACATGCATTTCGAAACTAAAGTAGGAACATTTAGCTGACCAATTAAACATCTGTCAGTTTTACTAATATCAGCATAATATCATATTTGAATGTGTACAACTAAGCTTGTTTAGCTCGATGGGTGGAGCAGTGCTATTACGTCATGAACCACGTAGGCTGATCGTGGTCATCATAAAATGGGGAAACCTAAGCATGATGAGTATAGTGTTGACCTGGCAGTGGGATGGCAGATCTAAAGCTGCAAACCGGGCAAAGGGTAGTTAGCAACCGATGTTTGCTTTGAAATAACAACTAAGATTTGGTATGGACAAGAAAGTACAGTCAAGAACTGACAAAGAAATGCAATTCTGCTGTCTCTCTATATGTCACGACATGCATTTGGAAACTCAAGTGGGACCTTTAGCTAACCGATTAAATGTGTCTGTTAACTAATATCAGTATCATATCACAATCATATTTGAACAACTAAGCTTTGGAATTTTGAGTGTTGTGTTGTTTAGCTTGAAGGGTGGAGTAATGCTAGTACGATAGAAAGCAGCTACGCAGATCATAGTAGAGTAGATAAAAGGGGAAAACCCTAAGCATCAAGAGTAAAATCAGGAAAGTGGAACTAGCTGGACCGGTGGGTGGCGCACATGCTTTTCAAACGAATATAGGAACATTAGGTGACTAATTAAATGTTCTTTGTTTTAGTAATATGAGAATCATATCAGATTGTATTTCAACACATAAGCTTTGGAATTATGAGTGGCATGTTGTTTCGCTTGATGGGTTGAGGTCTTGAGGAGCAGTGCTAGCATGACACGAAGCAGTGAAGCACTTACGATGATGGTAGTGAATATAAAGGGGGGAAACCATAAGCTTTACAGGTATAGTGACCGTGCCATGGCGGATCTGATGGTGCAAACCGGACAAAGCTACTTTGCAACCACTGTTTGCTTCAAACTAGCCACTACGATTTGGTACGGACAAGAAAAGTACAGTAAACAATTTACGTTCTATTTTCCGGATGAGAACAATAACTTAAGCACATATGGAAGAGTACCACCTCTCTTGCGACTCCGTGTAGGCCCCTGCTGATATGTTGAGGGTGCTGCGGGTGCGATGGCTATCATTGGCGGGGAAGAAGACTTTAGACGGCAGACGGCCGGGTCGGGGGATAAATCCTGTTGCTGTGGACGAGGCAGTCGTACGAGCGGCAACGACAAGGTGTATGACAGCGCCGATGAAGCGAGACGACGCGATGAAAGGATCCTGGTCCGGCGCCGTGGATGAGAGACGTCCATCTCTTGCAGTGGACGACAGGGTAGGGGTAGCGGCTCCGACAAGGTGGAGGATGGGTTGGCGGACAGAGGAGGCTGGCCGCAGTGGGGAGGTTGTCGTGGCGCCGACGGTGTATGGATGGGGAAATGGAGGGGGAGGGGGGATCTCAAACTTTGGGATGCGCTTGTCTGAAGTGTGGGAAAGTTACGAACTTACCCCCCGTTTAAAATTTCGGACATCACGTCGGTTGGGGATAGGACGGTAATCTCGCATCTCCCAAATATTTGCCGGTAACGATTTCGGGCGAGGAGAGGGTGTTTTGCCTCCCACGGTTGGCGCCCACGGTGTATGAACGGGGCTGACAGGTAGGGCGGCTGTGTCACGTCTGAGGGAAGTTACACATCTGCCCCTATTTAAATTATTAGCCTACATCGATTTTGGACGAGGAGAGTTTGTTTTGCCGCCCACCATGGATGAATGGGGAAATGGAGGGAGAGACACATGTCTTTCGGACGAGCTTGAATCAAATGTGTTTTGCCGCCCACGTTTGGCGCCCACCGTGTCTGAATGGGCTCAGAGGCCGTCGTGTCATGTCTGATTGAAGTTACTAGTCTACACCTATCGACAACAGTGTAAATCCGGTCGATAAGGATGTCAAGTTTCAGGGGTAGAAAATAATTTCCATCTCGCAAACACTTGCTTCGGGCAGCCCACAAATGATAGTGGGTGTTTAGCCGCTTCGTTCAAAACTTGGGAGAATTAGCATTCATGTTTGCCCTGGGCCTTGGCAACTAAATCCAAATCCAATTTTTATTCGATTACGAATATCCACAGATAATTCTACGTGTTGTTATTTATTTCTTCAAAACCACAACAAAGATTTATTCCACCTTTTTATATGATTATGATTTAGAAATGCCGTGATCTTCGAATTCAGTAGGTTGGATACACTTTGAGTCAAACAGTTATTTCATCAAATACAATATGCTCACATGAAAAACAGTTCACCTTATGTCAATCATACAAGTACTGAGGATTACCTTGCCTAAAAAATTCAGATCATTACAACTCATGGACAACATAGGGGGTCTTACAACATAATCCATTGAGAGACATGACAAAACATGAAAGTACAATAATCTAATGACAATTTCAACTGGTATCTAAAGAAGAACTGGGATTACCCTGGGCTTCAGATAGCAGAAGCAGCAGGACCTCCTCCGTCTTCAAATGCAACATTCTTACTTCCTCCAATTCTTGGGTTGCTTGCATAATGTGTGCAGCTAATTGCATAATTTCCAGCTTCAAGATCGAGATTACCTCATTCATGGCAGCCACACCATCTCTTTCTGCCTCTAGTAGAGCCTCAAGAACTATAATATATGTGCTCAATGCTCTCCGGTGGTGTTGCCTCTGAACTGCTACCATCTGGTAACATGGATGGCCTACTGCTTCCACAAATAGATTATGGGGTTGTACATTTTGTCCTAGTGTGAACGTCATCCTGAAAGGTTTCCACTGGACATAAGTAAGAAATAGTTATCGCATGATCTAGGCAGGAAGCTTACATGGTAAATGACATACGAATTATTGCCGAGCATGGCAGGCTATATTTAAATGGTTCGAAGCTGCCTCAGCCGAAAAGAAATTAAAATGGTAAGATGAAACTAGGGATGTAAGTGGCAAATAAACGACATCCGCCAGTCCCATCTAGTTTGTTTTTGCTAGCTCCCTAGTTCATTTTCCTCAAAAAACAAAAACTCTTTTGAACTATCATACCACTAGTGGACTTTAATCGGGATTAAACAGGACCCAGTTGACACCCCTAGTTGAAAGGGAGTGTACCACCGCTATATTTAAGTTGCCAAGGCATCTAAGCAGTTGAAATAATCTAAGAAAGCACTTAACAGTGTGGCCTCATATAAACTACGAAGACAGTCTTGTGATGAAGTTCAGAGGAAAAGTTAAGGACTCAAATGAACTAGGCATGCATTTCTTTACGATAGTACAGCAGGCACTACTGGCATATTGGCCAACTCAGGTATAGCATAACAAGTAACAAACAAGCATTCGAATCAAGCAATACAACAAAGCAGACAACTGAACTATTTGTAATTCTGTAGGATTACAGGTTGAGGGCACAAGCCAAGAAAGCAGCCCACACGCATTATATTTCACATGTACTAAAACACACTGAAATACCATATGTT
Organism: Aegilops tauschii subsp. strangulata; assembly: GCF_002575655.3. Lineage (NCBI taxonomy): Eukaryota > Viridiplantae > Streptophyta > Magnoliopsida > Poales > Poaceae > Aegilops > Aegilops tauschii. The sequence continues at coordinate 357,182,479 of NC_053039.3, forward strand.
GCTGTGAAGCCTCGCTACGGTTGCAATGTTCTTTGAAGATATCGTCAGCATCCCATGGTTGCAAATCTAGTTGTTGTAGTTTATTCTGCACCCTCTATTTAGGTAAAATTAATTTTAATCTCATGCACTGGTTCGAATTGATCATCAATGGTTCATCTAAACTAATGAAAGAAGGGCGTGTGCATACACGACAATATATCTGCTTCCCACTATTTTTATGCTTGTTCAAGGTGCCAGCCCCAAAAGAAGAAATATTTTGCTTGATGGGGTTGGCAGCTCCATAATTAATAGAAGCATCAAATTAGTCATGCAACTTGGGAAGATCAAGAACACACAAAAAAGTAATGAACAGAGGCTCGGAGCAGTGATGTAATAGCTAGCATCAGAAAATGTAGGGTAAAATGAACAAAAAGCAGCGGAACCACACGCTAGTTTGCTGATGTGTAATTAAGCATAGAGAACATGAAGCAGTCTGATGGAACCAACAGGTGGCATCAGAACAACACCATTATCATAAATATAGCATGCAAGAAGTAAAATAGTAGGCAGTGATATCTAGGAAGTACAGTAATACTTAGGACAAAACTAAAGCATATTAACTATATGTGCACTAGTATGTAATTTAGCACATGTAACATGTTCACTGCCAGAAGTATGGCCATACAGGTGCAAGCAGAATAACGCGTCTCATGAAAAATTAAATGATGTCCTGAAGAAATTCAAAGGTGCGGTGCTTATGCTAAGAAAGTGAACGTAGGCGCCGGCCGTTGGATAATAGTACCTGATTCTCGGCGGCGTATGGGTATCGTTGTCATACTTGATAGCTAAGGATCGTCGATGGTGCTCGTGTTGTAGTTGAGTTTGGGCCGGCTGTCGCCGTCGCTCAAGCGGCTCCGGTGCTTCGGTTGCGGCACCTATTGTCGGTGTCAAAACCGGCAGATCTCGGGTAGGGGGTCCCGAACTGTGCGTCTAAGGTCGATGGTTACAGGAGACAGGGGACACGATGTTTACCCAGGTTCGGGCCCTCTCTATGGAGGTAATACCCTACTTCCTGCTTGATTGATCTTGATGAATATGAGTATTACAAGAGTTGATCTACCACGAGATCGTAATGGCTAAACCCTAGAAGTCTAGCCTGTATGACTATGGTAATGAGTATTTCCTTTCCGGACTACACCCTCCGGTTTATATAGACACCGGGGGGATCTAGGGTTACATAGAGTCGGTTACATAAGAAGGAATCTTCATAGTTGGTCTCCAAGCTTGCCTTCCACGCCAAGGAGAGTCCAATCCGGACACGGGTACAGTCTTCGGCCTTCATGTCTTCACAGCCCACCAGTCCGGCCCATGGATAACAGGTCGGACGCCCGAGGACCCCTTAGTCCAGGACTCCCTCAGTAGCCCCTGAACCTGGCTTCAATGACGAGGAGTCTGGCGCGCAGATTGTCTTCGGCATTGCAAGGCGGGTTCCCTTTTTCCAAACTCCAAGATAGTCCTCGGATGTGACGATAGTATCCGGACCTGTAATACGTACCACACACAACCGCAGAGAGAATATAATACTTGCACGAGTCCAATCCGCTGACAGCTTTTTACAACATGACATCACGTCTGTCCGGTCATAATTTCGAACCGTTTTTCGTCTGCCGCTCCATGTTTCGAGACGCGGTTGCCATTGGCATGTCTTGTCGAAGCAGAGATCGTGTCCCCTTATTGTGGGATTCTCATCAATGCGGGCGTGGGTAATCCAACTATGTCATTTGCACCGCCCTTGGGAATAGGTGAGTTTAAGGCAAGTGGGGAGGCGCTTGATATTCATGGTCTTTATAAGGGGATAAGGATTCCCTTTCTTCACCCACGCCCTTTCTCCTCCTCAGCCCTTCCGTCCTTGAGCTCCAGCGCCCAAGCTTTAGCTTTTCCTCGTCCGAGAAAGCACTCCAAACATGTCCGGATCCGGAGCTGGAGGCAAGTGGATGGCCTCCTCCGTTAAGAAGAAGGACATCAAGGAGCTCCGGTAGGCCAGATACCTGGCCAAGGAGATTGCTCACCGACTCCCGGCCAAAGGACAGATCGTCCCTACTCCAGAGCCCCATGAGAGGGTTGTGTTTCTAGCACATTTTGTCCGTGGGCTAAGATTCCCTCTCCACCCGTTCGTCCGCGGGTTGATGTTTTACTACGGGCTAGACTTCCATGACCTAGCCCCCCTTCATTCTCGACATCACGGCATTCATTGTCGTGTGCGAGGCCTTTCTTCGCATCCCACCTCATTTCGGCTTATGGCTGAAGACCTTCAATGTGAAGCCGAAGGTGGTGAGCGGCCAACAAGCAGAGTGCGGAGGGGCCATGGTGGGCAAGATGACCAATGTTACCTGGCCCGAAGGCTCCTTCGCGGAGACGGTGAAGGGTGGCAGTCGGGGTGGTTCTACATCACCGAGCCGCGCGACACTGACTGGGCGGCGGCCCCCGAATTCCGGTCCAGAATCCTGATGCGGCTCACCTCCTGGCAAGAGAGGGGCCTAACCTGGGGTCCCTCCGACGAGCTGACTGGGCTCCAGACGTGCATCTAGAACATGATAGATAGGAAAATCAAGCTTGTCAACGTGATCCAAGTCATGCTCATTCGTCGGGTCCTTCCGTGCCAACACCGGACTTGCTACTTGTGGGAATACGACCCGGCCAAGCACTAGACGCTACTAGAGCTCTTCGGCACGACGCACGAAGACATCTGGAAAGTGTTCTTCAAGGCCAGCGAGACGCCACCGCCCACGACCGAAGATCGCGGGCTTAGCTTAAAACGCCAGGCTAATTCGGTAAGTTCTTTCATGTTTTCAAGGTGTACCCCTTACTAGCATATTTTGAGGAAAAATCCTAAGCCTTCCTATCAATGTTTTCAGGCCTGGATCAAGGTAGCAGGGGGGATTAACTGTCCGGCTCCACTACCCGAAGACCAAGAATTCCCATTACTGACGAAAATGCTGTTCCCAGCACCCCATGAGGTGCCGGAGAAGACGGCCAAGAAAACGGCCAAGGGGGCCAGGAGGGGCCCTCACCGAAAAGGCGCTTCGCACATGAAATCCAAAGACGAGACTCACTCTTCGTCCGCCGAAGACTATGATGAGTAGGAAGAAGAGAGCGGCCCCCACAAATCTGGAGGCGAAGGCGCCCAAGAGGGGGAAGGGCTCCCTTGCGGATAACTCCGCATGGGATGTTGATAGCAGTACGGAGCGAATGCCCCGGACCAAGCCGCGCGCGGCCTTGTAAGTACCAAAAGCCTTATGCACATCCAAATACCTGGCCTTTCCACTTTATAATACTAATATGTTTAAATTATGCCATTCCAGTCCGGCCCACGATGGCTCCCCGCGATCCTCGACAGAGGGTTCGCTAGACTCCAAGGAGATGGCTAACATGTCTCCGCCGCCCGCCCATTCTGTCTCGCCCAAGGGTGATGACGAGGTGGTGTCCCAAAGGACCTTGCCAGACCGGGGGAAGGTTCCGGAGATCGTCAGGGTGGCGCCCTAGGATGACTCCTTGTTCGCCAGACAGATGGGGGAAAAAGCCCCCATAGGGACTGGTGATGGGGGCCGAGTTCCATTCGGCCCCCAGCCAGATACCATTCCGGAGACCTTCACGGTTCCGGAGTCAGCGAACGGCCTTCCCCGAAAGGAGGAGGTGTGCCTATTCCGCCGGTGACCTCTGCCCAACCAGAGGCACCGGATAATCTGCTGGAAACACTGCGAGGCGCTTCCATTGTGGATGAACACCGTACCCTTATGGGTATGGTGATCGAGAAGGTTCAGTTCGCCAAAAGCGGACTGACCGAAGCCTGCGCTAGCCTTCTAACAGGCTTTGAGGTGAGTAATGTAATTGTAGGAAGAATGTCACAGTGCAGACAGTAGCCCCTGGTGCTCTGTTCGGTGTTCGGAAAGAAAAAGCCGAACGGAGGATCAAAATAATTGTCGCAGGAGTCTAACATAAGATGTCTATGTGAATAAGCAGGCCTCGCTGCGGGCTACTATCACTCATACTGCGGAGGTCTCTGGGCTGAAGCAGAACCTGGAGCGGGCCAAGGAGGAGCTCGGCCTCGTGAAGAAGCAGCTGGAGGACAGCCAAGGTATGCAGTAACCTGCGTGTATATTTAGTAAGGATGAGTGGTCCGTGAGGACTAAAGTGTCATGAACTTTATTAGGGGCCACGGCCGAGGTGGCAGCCCTCAAGAAGGCGTTAGCCGAGGCCGAGGACAAAGCGGCCAAGGAACGCGCCGCGCGCGAGAAGCGCGAGGCCCGGGTTAGCAAGGCCTAGCAAGAGCTCTAGGACGCCATCGAGAAGTTCGAGTCCTTGGAGCATGATCTTAAGACGCAAGAGTCCGAACTTGCAAAGGCCCACTAGAGCGCACAGGATGCCCGAGCCGAAGCCTAGAGGGCCCTCCAGGAAATTCAGGCGGCCAAGAAGATTGCGGCGGGTAAGTCTTTTACTTATGCAAAGCGAGTATGCGAAGGAAACATTCCTTGTACTTACCCGAATTTGGGTTTTCCAAGGGCGTTTACGGATCTACCGCGTAGTATATCAGATGTTGCCGAGTTTTATCGAGCCGAAGAGGGGATGTCTACCGAGAAGCTATTCTGGTCTCAATATATTGGACCAAAACATCCGGTGCCCTTTAGCGACCAGCTGAAGCAGCTGATCGAGCTGCACAGGTCGGCCGAGCTGGCCATGAGGGACCTGGTAGTCCGGTTGTGGCCTACCGAGCCCGTGCCCAGCAGCTACTTCGGACTTGTGAAGCGGCTTATGAGTGCTTGCACACGGCTCGAAGCCGTGAAGCGGTCGGTCTGCATTGAAGGTGCACGGATGGCATTTGCCCGTGTCAAGATGCATTGGGCGAAGCTGGATGCCAAGAAGCTGATGACCGAGGGGCCGCCTGAGGGCAAGGAGCATCGTCGACCCGAGCTATATTTTGATAGTGTCCTGGAGGGGTCTCGCCTTGTGGCGGAGCAATGTGCGAAGGACGTAATGTTCCCGTGAAAGTATTCGGGTTGCTCTGTCCTTTATTATGAAACAAGATCGTTGTGTAATATAATGCTTGTGATTTTTAAAATTTTACCTCCTGTGCGGCCGTTTATGAAATCTGAGGGTTGACCAGTCATCGGCTTCTGCCCCCACGTAGATAGTACGGGGGTGTTCGGGATAAATCTAAACACTCTTTACTCCACATTATGGTCCTTAAAGGAGGTGTTTAGCGCAACAAACAAGGCAATCAGACTATACGGCCTTTATCACCCTCACTTAGCCATAGGAGTTTGACAATGAGAATTTCGGCGAAGCCCCTGGTATTCGGAAGGCCGTACTGGGGGCGGTATACACGCCTAATCGGAGAAATCGATTCCTTGCATAAAGCGGAAAAAATCTCTAAGGATTTGAGACCTCTCGAATAGCTGACCAGCTCTCGTCGCATCATGATAGTCAGTTTTCGGCTTTCTCTACTGAGGTGCTCGTCCGGAAGAACCGGGACACAATCGCAGTAGTTCTCCCTTTACTACCCTAGCCGACATAGCGGAATGTAAGGTAGTAAGCACAGGAGCCGGGGAACCCAACTATTGACCAAAGACATGATTCGGAGCCGATGCATATAATGCTATAAGTTCGGGGTGCCGAACTATACTGTAAAAGTGTTCGGACTTTCATTGCCGTAATGCGGGGTGTGAAGAAGCCCCTGGCGTAATAAGACGTACCAGAGTGTACACATGCAATGAGTGATAAATACAATGGTAAGGAGACAAAGAAAATTAAATAATAAGCTGACGCTACCATTCATTTACCATTGTGATGTAATTAATACGTCGAGGCATACTTGTACAAGTAATGCGATAAGCAAGTAAGGCTATTTAACATGCCATGACCAAGGGCGAGCTGCGTGCAGGTATGAAAAACAGGTATAGTAATCGTTAGCAGAGACCACCTGGGGATTCCCTTGTACGCCAGCGCTCCTTGCCTCCTTGGTGTGTTCAGCAAGCGGGTTGTCCGAATAGACCTCGAAAAGGGAAAAAGCCAAAATGAAAAGGAAAAGTGAAGGTGTGCGAATCCCAGGGTCGGTCGAGCCGCACTGTGGATCGCGAGCTAGTTATGCCTCCGTCAATGCCCATGGGGTTTTGAGTGCGTAGTTATGTACGCGCGGTACGAATGCCACTGCATGAAGGGGGCTGGGACGGAGTCCGAATTGCTAATCGAGCTCTTGATGAGCCAAGCTGTCCTGTTGCAGCGTAGTTCGGACCTTTTTAACGGTGTCCAGGGGCTCGGCAGCCGGATTACGGTTCTGCTTGAGAAGGCCGCTCTGTACTTCTGCTGCTAGGGTGACGGTGTGCTCTTCCATACGGAGGGAGCGTTCCGTGTTTCCGTTGACGGTTATGACACCGCGTGGACCGGGCATCTTGAGTTTAAGGTAAGCATACTGAGGTACCACATTGAATCGAGCAAATGCGGTTCGTCCCAGCAGTGTGTGGTAGCCACTGTAGAAGGGGATGATATCGAAGATTAGCTCTTCGCTTCGGAAGTTGTCCGGGGAGCCGAAGACCACCTCCAGCGTGACTGAGCCCGTACAACGGGCCTCTACACCTGGTATGACTCCTTTAAAGGTAGTCTTTGTGGGCTTGATTCGTGAGGGATTAATACCCATTTTGCGCACTGTATCCTGATAGAGCAGGTTGAGGCTGCTACCACCGTCCATTAGGACTCGTGTTAAGTGAAATCCGTCAATGATTGGGTCGAGGACCAGTGCGGCCGAACCGCCATGACGGATACTAGTTGGGTGATCTCGACGATCAAAGGTGATCGGGAATGACGACCACGGATTGAATTTTGGGGCGGCTGGCTCTACCGCATAGATGTCCCTGAGTGCGCGCTTGCGCTCCCTTTTGGGGATGTGTGTAGCATATATCATGTTCACCGTTTTGACTCGAGGGGGAAATTTCTTCTTCCCCCCGGTGTTCGGCTGCCGGGGCTCTTCGTCGTCATCCTCGCTTTGCGATCCCATTTCCTTGCTCTCAGTATTTGACTTGCTGGCTTGCTTGAAAACCCGGCAATCTCTGTTGGTATGATTGGCTTGTTTGTCTGGGGTGCCATGTATCTGGCACGGGCGATCGAGTATGCGGTCCATGCCGGATGGTCCCTCGCTGTTCCTTTTATAAGGTTTCTTTCGCTGGCCGGACTTGGAGTCACTGAATCCGGCGTGAACTGCAGTGTCATCGGTGTTATCGCCATTACTTTGGCGTTTGTGTCTATTGCGCCGGGTCTTGCCGGTGCTGTTTTTGGCCTCGGAGGGGTCTGCCTCGTTGGCTGTGTTTTTACTACGAGCTAGCCAACTATCTTCACCCGCGCAAAAGCGGGTCATGAGTGCCGTGAGGGCTGCCATAGACTTCGGCTTTTCTTGGCCGAGGTGGCGGGCGAGCCATTCGTCACAGATGCTGTGTGTGAAGGCCGCTAGGGCTTCGGCATCCGGACAGTCAACGATCTGGTTCTTTTTGGTTAGGAACCTAGTCCAGAATTTTCTGGCTGATTCTGTAGGTTGTTGAACTATGTGGCTTAAGTCATCGGCATCAGGCAGCCGGACATATGTACCTTGGAAGTTGTCAAGGAAGGCTTCTTCCAAGTCGTCCCAGCTGCCGATGGAATTTTCAGGCAGGCTATTTAACCAGTGTCGAGCTAGCCCTTTGAGCTTTAGTGGGAGGTATTTGATGGCGTGGAGGTCGTCTCCACGGGCCATATGGATGTGGAGAATAAAGTCCTCGATCCATACTGCGGGATCAGTTGTTCCGTCGTATGATTCAATATTGACGGGTTTAAACCCCTCAGGGAATTCATGATCCGTTACTTCATCTATGAAGCAAAGAGGGTGTGCGGCACCTCTATATCGGGCCGCGTTGCGGCGCATCTCCGATGGAGTCCGCCTGCGGTTATCGGCCCGGGCATGACTAGGTTTGTCACGTCCGAATAGGTAGCCGTCGTCGCGAGTCGAAGAACGTCCTCGCGATGCGTAGATTGATCTGGTTTGTCCTGCTCTACTGTCCAGGTCCTGCCGAAGGTTGTATGTATAGTCCCGAGCTGTTTTGTCTCTGTTTTTATGAGGCGGTGGGGCGGGCTGCTGTTCGGCTTGAGTTGCCGTTTTATCCCGACCGCGGGGTGGTCGGTCCGCCGCACTATCCCGACCATGTGGTGGTCGTTCCGCATTGCGCGAGGGAGGTATGGGCTCCGGCGCCTCCTCATCGAACTGAGGTAGCAGTCTGCGTTTCGGGTAACTCTTGGCTGGATGCTTGAGGCCGTATTCTTCGGCTGCCAGGACATCAGTCCATCTGTCGATGAGTAGGTCTTGATCAGCTTGGAGCTGCTGCTGCTTCTTCTTCAGACTTCTTGCAGTGGCTATTAGCTGGCGCTTGAAGCGCTCCTGCTCGAGGGGTGCCTCAGGCATGATGAAATCCTCGTTGCCGAGGCTCTCCTCATCCTCGGAGGGTGGACGATAACTATCGTCCTCCGAGTTGTTGGGCATGGCCTGTTCATCAGGGTTAACTTGCCCGTTTTCTTGTTCCTCCTGTTCGGATGTTACCTCAACAGGGTCTTCATTGTTTTCGGCATCGTCCGGGGTGTTATTTTCTCCGGTGCCAGTATTGCTGTCTTTTGAGCGACGTGACTTAGAGTGGCGTTTAGGGCGCCGACGCTTGGACTGTGTCTCAGGAGGTTTGTTCTCAACTGGATCTTCTTTATCATCGTCATCAGCTTTTTTGGGTGTATCAACCATGTACACATCGTATGAGGAAGTTGTCGTCCATCGCCCAGTAAATGGCAGGTTTTGGCCCTGCTCTTCATCGTCATCGTCGTCCATGCCGTCGATGTCTTCGGAACCGCAATCAAGCGTGTCGGTTAAGTCCTCGACAGTGGCTATGAAGTGGGTGGCGGGTGGGAAGCAAAATTCTTCATCATTAGCCCCTAGTTAGAACTAGACATAGTTCGGCTGTGAGTCCCCCGCCAAGGACAGGTTCTTTAAAGAGTTTAGCACTTCGCCCAAAGGTGAGTGCTGGAAGATGTCTGCGGCGCTGAATTCGAAAATCGATAACCGATCCAGCTCGGTGTCCGCAGGCGTTCGTGGTTCGGAACTTATGGCTGGAGACGAGTCCGGAGTTCCATTGACGCAAATATTGCAAGGTGTCGAGTTTGTGTGCGGCTCCAACGCCACGGACTCTGTGGCCTTGGACAGCACGGTCTGCTCCGGGTCTAAGGCCATAGTAGTTATAGGATCCATCTCCTGGTATGATCCGATGACAAATTAAAGTCATGTTCATCGAAGCGAGGGGGAGTGATCGCCGCGGCCTCAAATCCGTCAAAGATCAAGTCTCCACGGACGTCCGCGACGTAGTTCAAGCTTCCGAATCTGACCTGATGGCCAAGGGCGTAGCTATCGATCTGCTCCAGATGGCCAAGTGAGTTGGCCCGCAGTATGAAGCCGCCAAACACGAAGATCTGTCCGGGAAGGAAGGTTTCCCCTTGGACAGCGTTGCTATGGACGATAGGAGGAGCCATCACACCTATTGAGGACGGCACAGTGGAACTCTCAATGAAAGCACCAATGTCGGTGTCAAAACTGGCGGTTCTCGGGTAGGGGGTCCCGAACTGTGCGTCTAAGGTCGATGGTTACAGGAGACAGGGGACGCGATGTTTACCCAGGTTCGGGCCCTCTCTATGGAGGTAATACCCTACTTCCTGCTTGATTGATCTTGATGAATATGAGTATTACAAGAGTTGATCTACCACGAGATCATAATGGCTAAACCCTAGAAGTCTAGCTTGTATGACTATGGTAATGAGTATTTCCTTTCCGGACTACACCCTCCAGTTTATATAGACACCGGGGGGATCTAGGGTTACATAGAGTCGGTTACATAAGAAGGAATCTTCATAGTTGGTCGCCAAGCTTGCCTTCCACGCCAAGGATAGTCCAATCCGGACACGGGTACATTCTTCGGCCTTCATGTCTATAGCTCACCAGTCCGGCCCATGGATAACAGGCCGGACGCCCGAGGACCCCTTAGTCCAGGACTCCCTCACCTATCGACATGCAAGAAAGCTCATCTGTGGTAAATGAACAGTTGCATGATCAAGAAGAGAAAAACCTAAGGAGTACAAATCGAAATAACCTGATGAGGCTGCGGTGTCGGTAAAGCAGGGCCGATGGAGTTGAGTATTGCGTCCGTGGAGCGGGTCCGGTGCAGTGGACGAAGGCTTCGGCGGGCGCGGTGTACAGTGCTTTCGGTGAGGTGGATCTGTTGCGGCGAACGAGGGCTTGTATGAAGGGCCAGCGATGGGGCGGACGAGGGAGTCAGTGAAGGGCCTACACTATGGTGGACGAGGGCGCCGGTTAAGCAGATCCGGTGCGGTGGACCATGATGGCGGTCAAGGATATCTGGAGCGGTGGACAAGCCAGTCGCTGAAGCGGCTCCGGTGAAGTGGTGGGTTGGCAGTTGGGGGTTCCAAGGTGCGGAAGGTAGATCCGGCGGGGTGTGAGGTCCACCGCTATGGCGGAGGACTAGATTCGGCGGCTTGCCGTGGTTGGGGGGGGGGGGTCGGGGAGGGGAAGGGGAGGGGCTCTGGGGAAGAATGTTGGGGGCAAAGAGGGGAAAACAATGGAGTTACCAAAGCATCCCTTTTCCGTTCATGTGGCAGGGGTAAAACAGGAATATCGCAAGGCTAAACTTTCGGGCGCGAGATATTTCGATGTGAGCGGGAAGTTTGAAAGCTTTTGGCGCCTGGAATTATAAGTGTTCTGCTCTTGTATGGCCGACTATGATATCATGGCCGAGAATTTATTTGTTTTGCACGCAAAAAAAGGTGCAAGTTTTGAAAATCAATGTCTCCAACTCGAAACATAGATTGTCCATTCAATTCAAATATGGATCATTGAGCTAGTACAAGCAAATACCATCATACGGTCCAATTCAAATGAAATTCCAAATGTGTTTATCCTAAATATGATGACAAAAGCAAAAATGTGTATGTGTATGAATAAAGTGGATGATTATAAAGTTTGAACATGCCCGTATGTGTATATCTCTAGGTTTGATATATGAATTTGAAATCACGAAATCCCGGTTTAAAAAATGTACGTCCGTTCAAATGAATTACAAAAGCTAATGATGGAGTCGAATTCCAAAATTCCAATCTTAGGTTTGTAATTCTGGTACATCAAGGTATATCACGCATGTTCAAAAGTATCGTTATCTCATAGTCCAAACTGTGAAACAAATTGATCAACCATGAGTGCACACACTATTGACCATATATATCTCAATTACGCTAAAGTCCCTCAAATATAGACACCTCACTCTTTATCTGAAGCCAACCCCCCCACACACAAGTCGTTCTCTCCCCCAGACACGAACACACGAGCACATTAACACCCCCCTCTCTTCTAAAGTCCGGATCCCAATATAGGTCTCTATCACTTTGTCTCTCGAGCATGCACACATCTCTTCCCCCACTCTCTAGGTCTCCTAGCATCTCTCTTTCCCAAGCACAAGCACTATGTAGAGTGTATCTTTCCCATACACACAAAACGTCGCCCCCAAACGTCTATCTCCCTAGTTATGTGGTTCTCGCACACTCACCTCACACACCACCCCCACTGCAAACAAGCACACTTTGTCTCCTTGTGCACCACTCTCCCCTTTCTATCTCTCCCACATGCGGACCCGCCCCAGCTCCTTCCCTGTATACATATATGCCGTGACTCTTTCCATAGCTCCCTAGTATCATCGTTCTCTATCTCGCACGTTGTTCTCTACACCGTCTATTCTAGATCTCTCATGAAGTCCCTATCACACACACTATGACTCGCTTCCCTTGCGTCTTAGTACATAGGCCAATTTCGAACAACATCAACATTGTCTCCCTATCTATACGCCATTTATCGACACAAACGACCCCCCTCCCCCTCTCTTCCTCTCTCTCTCTTCGTCGCTCTCTCTCTCTCTCGCTCTCACACCCCTCTCCCACACACACTTGATGTCTCTTCCAAATAGTCTGCTCCCCGCCCACCCATGCTATCCCGCTACTACACATGCCTTTGTCTCTCTCTGACACAGATGTCACACCATTCCCCCTTCCCTTATACTAGGTTTACATCGTTAATTAGTGGTCTCTCTACTCCACATACACACACTCCCTCTCACACACAAACACACACAGACACACACAAACACCCATTTATTTGGATCCTCATCTCTCCCCATGTTCGCATGTGTATCTCACACACTCACTCTCTGATTATGTCTATGTGTCTCCATGTTACACAACACAAAGCCCCATGTACATGTCTCTCTCTATCCTCCACACACATAGACACAAAGAATCTCTTATCATTGCCTCAGTCTCTAGACATATCACACACGCACACTGTCTCTCTCTCTCTCGCAAACACGCCCAACAAGGGTTTCCCCGTGAATAACTTACCGTCAATTCATCAACAGTCGTGGCAGTACGGCGAACACGAGACGTGAAAAAGAATAAATCTACACGTGCGTAGACCACCTAGTATGACTACTAGGACTAGAGCAACCAAAAACGCGCCACCGTCACCCCCTCCTTATTGGTGACGGGAAAACCTTTGTTTTACACAGTCGAGAAGTCATTGTGCTAAGGCCCCACATGCTGAGGCATTGAATAGAATGTAGATCCTAGTTTACGGAAACAAGTATTGATAATACGTTTGTATCTCCATACTTATATTTCTTCTCTTATAAAAAACCGAGTTGGTGATGATGGTACGCGTGCCATCTTACAATATAGACCGTCCGATCTATATCTGACGGATGGAAATTAAACTAAAAGATACCCGCACCTCTCTCCACACTTGCAGACAAGGCTTTCCCTCGTTCATCCTTATCTCCAACAACCTCATTGTTGAGCAATTAAAAAAGGAAGCCTTTGGAACAAACTGGCCTGGTGGCCGCTCCCGGCGTCGTCCATCCCCATGCCCCCGCTCAGTCCGACCACCAATCACCACCACGCCCCACTCCTCTTCACCTTATCTCCTATTTCTCGAGATATCATTAGTTTTTACACATGGGATTACTCCCGCATGGGTCAATCACAACAAGTGTTTTATAAAAAAAATGCATCTTGATGTTCCGTGCAATGCACGGACATCTTGCTGGTACTCCTACAGAAGACTAAGTTGGTGATGATGGTGTGTCTGCCATCCGTCATTTTTGACCATTAGATCTACATCTAACGATTGTGAGGTAAGTTGTTGCCTTTTCTCACCAACATCCCACTTCTCTACCAATTTGCAGAAAAACCCATAATTAGTATCTTAAAACCAACCACATCCCTCCCTCACCTCACCAAACCAGCCCAAGGAATATATTCTGATTGGAACATAATATATCTCTAGTGATATATGTATATCAAAATTAAAGTGTTTTGTATCAAGTTTGTGAATAAGTATTATTCTAATTATGATCCGTTGCAACCCACGTGAACATTGCTAGTATTTCCAACCATGCAAAAAATGCTAGTATTTCCATAGTTTCGAGTTTTCCATCAAGATATTAGTCACTCATGGTTGATATTTACTTTCAATCATGTACACATATGCACTATGTAACTAGCCTTGCTTATTGGCTTCCAAAGCTTAACTTTCACTCCTACTTAAATATGTAGAGTATTTAACAAAAAAACTACCACTTTCAACCAGCCTTAGGAAGAAACTATTGTACAAAAATAGCAAAAACATACCCAAAATTTCTTAATCCGCACCAAAAACTACTACCTAGTGCCGATTAGGCTCGTTTAAACCCGTTTATGACAGGGTTGGCCCACATGTCCGTGCTGACGAGGTAGCTTAAACCAACACATTTTGTTTGACCGTTGACACGAGGGACCCACATCTGACCTTCTATCCTGTTATTCCCCATCAAATCATTAATTTCCTAAACATTACTTCAAACAGTACCGATGCGTGTTCGTCGGTGGCGCCGGTGATGAGCGAGTTGGCCGCCGCTCCGCCGAACGGGTCGGACGCCGCGCTAGCCTCCGCACGGGTTGGCAGGCTGGCCCGAGCGTGACTCACGAGCGTGCAAGCCGCCGCGCTGGCCTTCGCTCGAGCCAGATGGCTGGCCTTAGCGCGGCGCGTGCGAGCAGGCCGCCGTGCCAATATAGCTAGCAAACCTTGCAGACAAGCAGCTGGACGGAGCTGGCATCTGGGCTGTCGCAAGATGGGCTCCGCACTGCCGGCGGTTTTGACCTCGCCTTCTGCCGGCGGCAGTAGCTACGTCCCATGGCCGAGGATGACTAGGTGGACGGGCCGGAGGTAGGAGGTCACTCGGGGATTTTTGTGCAGACTGACATGTAGGTCCCACAAGTCATAACACCAAACTTGCCGTTCGAATAGAAGGCATTGACTTAAGGGGCGACATGGGTTGAAACATGCCTATAATGGCACTTTTAGAGTAGTCGTTTCTTGGTAGGGCTGGTTGGTAAGGGCATGTACAATGGTTGATAAGGTAGTCTTATCTTAAGTTTGCCACGTATGCAAGTGGTAGTAGTTTCTTGGCATTATTAGTGGTTTCTTGGCATTATTAGTGGTTTCTTGTAAGGAACAATGTACTACTAGCGACAAAAGGCGATTCTAGGTTGCGTTGTACTCCAACGAGTACTACTAGTGGTCGCGGGAGTGTATACCTCGTTTTGTGGGTTCGATCCCGGTCGAACGCACGGCGGCCTTTTTAAAAAATAGTAACTTCGCTGCGAGCCAATATTGTACACGGGGAATTTGAGTTTTGAAGTCGAACAAACATGCCGCACCACAATCTGGGTGCACTGGATAGCCTAGCCACGTGAACAGGTTTTCCTTCCCATCATCTCGTGGCTCGCGTGCTTGCCCTAACCGCACCTTGCTTGCAGCTTCCTCGTCAGCTAGTAGCATATTTAAACTAGTGCCTCCCAATTAAGCCCGAGGAGCCGGAAAAGCCTGACGCGGCATTGGGAACTATGCAATATGGATCTGTACGTAAAGTGCTACTAGTACTGTACTACTCTGTAGCTTGTGGCGTTGCACGCATGGATTTCACTCCATTATCGACTCTATAAAAGAAATTCCTCTTGACGTGTTTTTTTGAAACAGAGGCAAAAGCTTTGCCTCATCTCATTCATAAAGAAGGAACTACTAACAAAGTTGGACGAGATCCATTACACCTCCACAAATGGAAGCGAAAAGCCTAGTCTCGATGTATCAAATAACTCAAATGTTCTGCCCCCGCAGTAACCGTCGCTGATAAACAGGCTGCTAGTGTGTGCGTGAGAGGAGCGGCTGAGTAGGCCAGCTACGCGCTTGAATAGAGCACCGAGAGTACCCACTACGCAGGTGTACTTTCCCTGCATTGATAGTACAACGATGGTTCTAGAGAACAGTACTACCCTCCACTTCCAACTGTAGCTCCTTGGCCCTGAGATTCAAGAGTTCAAAACTGGTGCACTATACTAGAAGTACAGTACTACATAGACTACTACTAGTTGATAAAGTAGTACTAGTACTGCTACAGTACGAGTACATAGTAAATAATAGCCTCACCCCTTCGCTAAGGAACGATCGAGGAGGTACAGTTGGAAGGGGCGAGGCCCTACGGTTACTACGCTCTTATCTCCTCCTCGCCAGTTCCCCTCCCCCCTGAAGAGAAGGCAGTTCATTGCTGCTCCCATGGATTC
This sequence comes from Aegilops tauschii subsp. strangulata, assembly GCF_002575655.3. Classification (NCBI taxonomy): domain Eukaryota; kingdom Viridiplantae; phylum Streptophyta; class Magnoliopsida; order Poales; family Poaceae; genus Aegilops; species Aegilops tauschii. Next base: position 357,198,223 of record NC_053039.3, read on the forward strand.
GCCAGGCGGTTCTCCTCCTCATCAGGGCTGGGAGACCTTGGACGACGATCCTCTGGGAGAAATCGCACGTCGCTCCGACGTCCTCACCGCCGCAAGACTCGGTGCTTCCTGCACCAACTTTTTCAAGACGGTTCTTAAACAGACTTGGGAAAAGGCCATGCTTGTTGGTCTTCCGTGCATCCTCGAGGAGAAGGTTCTTCTATGGGACAATCCTTCGAACAGTCCACCGCTCCCTGGCCATGGTTGCACGTTGACTCCGCTAGAGTTGCCGACATTGAGAGGTAGTCGGATTTTGTCCGATGAGCAGGTCAGTCATGGAGTTTGATCATGTAGTACTTAGTTATTCCATTTCCATCCGGTAATTTCTCTGCTGCCCACCGTCTTATATATAGGTCTGGGTCGGTGCCAACGAAGATAGGCTTACATACCTCAGGCCGGATACCACCATCATTTTGCACAACATCCACAGCAGTGCGGCCGTTCCCATAGACCCCTTCTCCACCATTGGGATCGGCCTTTCGGACTGGCTGGGCTTGAATACGTATGATGATGCCAACATGAGATTGAAGAAGATAGCAATTGCGGACCTGCCGACAAAGCGACACACCTACGACGATTACTATCTCATCGCGGTGTTCGACATAAGGATTGCCATCAATACAAGAGGCAGTAACGGCAGACAAGGCAGAGGCTGGCGCATGTTGGCCCCGGTAGATTTGTACCCCTACACGTTCGAAGACGCCGCGTTCCATCTAGGCCGCATCTTCGCGGTGACAAGCCAGGGGACTTGTTCCATCTGGTTGCCATCCTACGGTACGGGAGATTACAAACGGAATGCACAAACCATCATTTGCATCCCTAACGGTACTCCATTATTTTGCAGGGACCAGTCATCTCCCGATCAAAATAAGATCGCCGATCCTAGATGTGCATTTGCATCCGCGATTCGGTCAAACCTGGAACCTTGTAGCTGACTTTGGCATATTGGGATCAACTATCTTAGCAGTCATTACCCATGGTACCACTGATGTGCAACATGGTCACACAATCTACCACGATCGGACCATCACCATCTACCCAGGTATTCCATTTAGTATTATATTTTGTAACCCTCTCGCCTTCTCTTTCGTTGTTGTACTACTTACTAGTACTAGTAGGAGTACTTTTTACCTTGGAGGACGCGTATAACTAACTAGGCCCTTGAAGACTTGAACCCACTAGCTGCCACCATTTTTGTTTTTCCATGTCTTACTATCTCATCCATGTAGCCAAGAGTGGCTATATATAATACGCCGGTTATTTTACTTCCTCTATACCGGAGCAGTACTATTTGCTGCACAGTATTACTGACCGCCATATTTGAGCACAACATTATTATGCATGGACCTTGACTGTGTACGTCACCATGTGTCCAGATCTGAGATGTCGCGTGTACCAGATGAACGACGCCGAGTTCGACCCCCGTGATGCTACGTGGGTGCCGAGGAGCACTCTTGGAGAGTACTCGCTTTTCATTGGGGACAGCTACCCCATTGTGAACCAGATGCCACCTTCCGTGCACGACACCGAAGGCCTGCCGTTAATGAAGCATGGTTGTGTCTTTAGTGCGCACCGCCGGATGAACGACATGCTGGGACACGCTATCCCTGATTTATGCCGCTTCAGCTTGGATGAGTCTCCATCGCGTGGAACCGGACTAGAAAGCTGCGACAATGATTCCCGTTGCCCACCGCTATGGATCGTGCCATCCATGAAGAACACCTGGGACTGGAACCTGGAGGAGGACATGTAGCCCATCTATAACGTGTAAGTGGGGTATGGTAAATTGTGAACGGTAGCGCTGTGAATATATGTAGACTAGTCATGCACAAATTTATCACATGAATTGGAGATGAACTTGTGTGGCGTACTGGCATTTGTCCTTTAGAATTTATTACTAGTAAATGTGTTATGTGTACGTGCAACTTGTGTGGTTGTTGCACGGGCTCCAACACACTCTTTGAGAAAAAAGGTGGCACATCTTTGGATATAGGTGACGTGGCGGCATCATACAGTAGCATCGTTCGCTATAGTTGTAGTATACTCCTACTAGGACGACAACTCCTATAAAACCTTGCGCTTGGCTCTTTGCCTCCTCAGGAGGTTCAACAGTTCGTACTCGTGTGAACCTTGCACTTGGCTCTTCGCCTCTTCGGAAGATCCAACAATGATGATACTACAGTGTATACTAATGGCGCACCAGGCAGTGCGCCATTAGTATAGGCCACGGTGCGCCATTAGTATGCCTCCTAGGGGGCCGTATATACCCATGTGCTTTGCCATACTAATGGCGCACTGCGGTGTAATGCGCCATTAGTATCCTTCGGCATACTAATGGCGCACTGCTGGGTGATGCGCCATTAGTATCCTCTGGCATACTAATGGCGCACTACGGTGTGATGCGCCATTAGTGTCCTTTGGCATACTAATGGCACACGTTGGCGTGATGCGCCATTAGTATGTATATTAGGGATTTTTTTTATTTTCTGATTTTTGCACAGATTACAAAATATATTATTGGACAGAATATAAGCAGCACCACACAGCAACAGCAGATTCATCGAATACAATAGAAGATTAGTCTCCGAATACAATTCATCATATTAGTCTCCGAATTCAAAAGACCGAACAAAGATAGAACATTACAAGTCTCGAGACCGCGAGTAGCGAGTTTGTCTTCACATTACAAGTCGATATCGATCATCTAAACTACCATCACATAGAAGAGAGCTGCGGTCATCACGATGAGCATCATCGCGATGAAACTGGTCTTCATCCGGTTCCTCCAACGCTCCCTCCTCTCTCCCGCTAGATAGCGCGCATATCTAGATTCTGCCTCCGCCCTAGTGGTGTACCCTTTGTAACTGTTACCGCTGAAACGGTGAACCTGTCTCCGACACTCCTCCCAGTCGTCGTAGACTCCGGAAACCTTACCCTTGTACACGACATACGACGACATCTCTATGCACTAGCCAAACAACAGACAATACATAAGCAATATATAAGTATGCAACAAAAGGATCAGAAGAGAAAAGCAAGACATTAATAGCACGATTCATGGTCCTACTAACAAATAGCATCGATTACATCTAAGTTGAACGACTGTCCAAACCAAAGAGACATACAAGTTCATTAAAGTTTAATTACAACATGAGCTAATCAATGTTTCAGAACTACACATAGCATCACTACTTTCGACTCGACTCATGGGACCGGAGCGTGGATGAAGCCGCCATCTGTCGTGATGGTCATGAAGTCGCGAGCGTTGTCAGCCTGCATTTGTAGCGTTGTGTCTATCTCGCTATTGGACGGTTGAAATTTGAGGTAGAACTGCCCCGAGGTACGAAGGACATCTTGATGGATGATTTCTGCAAACTCCGACTGGATGCGAAAGAATTCTTGTCGGATGTCCGCGTCGTGGATTGCCGCCAAGCTTGCGGCCCAATCTTTGAGATTATTTGGTAGCAGAAGGTGATTATGGTCCCGCACGATCGCCCGCATGTGATGGAGGGCGTAGTAGGCATCCTTCTGACCGCCAGGCGGCTGCTTGACGCAGGGGAACATCGTATTGTGGGTGAACACGTGCCTGCCGTACCTACGAACTGGCCTCTTAAAGGTGCCTCCAGATGCGGCGTAGCCGGGGAGAGCATCATCAAGAACTTTCTTGATATTTGTGTAGTCTATCTTGGAGTCACGGTCTGGGTCGAAATACGTGGCCATGGAATATTTCGGGCTTAATAGGATGAGTGTGCAATGTGTGTCACTGCACAGAACACGGAATGTTAGAAAAAAAAGAACGATTGAAATCTAAGAAATCATATGTTACGGGGCGGTTAGGAGATGACTTACTCGGGAAAGTAAGGCACGAGGAAGTTATCCTTATCTGGGTTTGCCAGAATGACGCCTTCGAGGTGTGAACTCGCGACTTGCCGGTCCCCAGCGCTGCCCAAGATCTTGGCACGCATGTAGAAGGGGTCGACTATCACAATGTCCGGGGTCTTGTCTCTAATGATCCGCATCTCCATACTCAGCGAAAACAGCCGAACGAAGGTGTAGTGCAGCGGATGAAGGTTAAGCATAGCAAAGATGTCATCAAACCGCAGGATGATCGTACCCCCGATGGCGCTATCCACAAAGCCCTTGCCCTCTGGCACCTTGGCCATGAAAACCGGGTATGCCACATCATTCTCTCTGAGACGCTGCTTCTCCAAAGAAAGAACACTGTCATGCAGACTCCGCATAGCACCGGTTGCAGCATTGAGCATATTTGTCGGTAGCATCGGCCTACCCGCCACATGCACCCTCCTCGAGATATCCTTAGGTGAAGGTGGCCCGTCCTGAGCACGGATCGTACTCGGTGCCGGCTGGCTCGCACTGGCGCCCTTGTTAGTCTTTCGTTTCCGTCCCTTCTTCCTGATCTGCTGTAATGGGATGGAGTTCTGCTCACAGACCGCCTTCTTGAGCGTGTTGGGGCTGATAATATTTGGCACCTCAGCTATCTGAGGCTCGGTGAAGGCGGCAGCTGGAGGCGTCTCCTGAGAACTGAACGCCAGACGACGCCTGTTGCAATTGGGTTTCTCCGTCGTACCAGCTAGATCGCGGTCGTCTTTTTGAGGGTTGGGTTCTTAAGAAGGAGGCCCGCAGAACTCGTCACCGTACCCATGTTCGGCAAAGTACTTATCGACGTTGGAAAATGTACCGCCGTCGTTGTCGTCGTCGTCCGGATCCTGTGCCATATGCATGTCCGGATCCTGTGCCATAGGGATGTCCGGCATGTCCGGTAGCGTTGCGGCGTTCTTGCCATGGCTTGGCGCTCGCACGACTGGCGGTCTTGTCTGTGGGGTGGTGTCCCCCGCCCCAAACGAATCTGGCTCTTCGGCCAAAGCAGGGGCCAGCTTACACAGGCGCTGAGGGTCATCACATCATCTTCGTCGGCCCCAGCGGGTCGAATCGGAGGTAACAACTCGTCGCAGCCTGGCAGCACCCGAACCAGTTCAACCCTATACAAGGTGGGTAGCATCGGATTACCGTGGAACACGCGGTTGCCCGGTTGAACGATTCTGCCCTTGGTGACATCGACCAACTCGCCGCCCACGAAGTGCAAGAGAGTGCAAGGAACATCGGTGGCGCCCTGCGAAAACATGTAGGGCGTCAGGGATGCCCAGTCAAAGGCAAGGAGATGAAGTCATCGGCCGAGAGGCTTAGTTACCGTGATGCTGTCGAGCTCGGCTAATGTCGAGGCACCGCCAACGGCGGGCGTGCGCGTGCAACTGACGGAGGGGCCGCTTGCTGGCGAGGTGCCGGCCGGCGTACACCCGGGTGCATTAAGCTCCAATGCCTGTGCCGGGGCCGGAGACACGAATACCGCCTCCGCCGGAGACACCAATGGCGCCGCCTGCGCATTGTGCGAGTTGCTGGCCGTGAAGCTGGGAACCGGGGGAGGCCCCTATTGGCCGCCCGCAATCCACGTCGTCAGCCCCTGAATCAAGGTAGGCACAATGGCGGTGAGCGTCGTTCCCAGTTGTTGTTGCACTTGCTCTTGGACAATCTCCGGAATCCGCGCCACTTGTGCCTTGAGTTCTTGAACCTCACGCGACTGGCTTTCCGAGCTGGTCTTTTTCTCCTTTCGCCCACCAGCGGTATAGTATGACGACCATTTTGTGGACAAGCCTTTGCCGGCCACACGACCAGCTGACGACGGCTTACTGAGCTTATCCTTGTTTTTCATTACGTTCAACGCCCTATTTAAAGGGGTGTCAAAAGGGGAGCTCTGAGACGACCCCGCGCTACTGCTTTCAGCCTCCTGCGGAAGGAATGTGAACCATTTAGAAATTTGGCTTCATTAATTAGAATTCAACCATATGGAGCTAATTACGCGGGGGTGTATTCCTTACCAGAACAAGCTCAAGCGCCCTGGTCTTCGGATCCGTGGTAAGCTCCTTTGTTACCGGGTCCTCCTTGTACCGGGCCCTGACAAAGTTCCTGGTCTGCTTGTCACGTAATTTCTCGAAGCGGGGTGGTAGGCCTTGCTCGGCACGCTCCGGGTCCTCCTTGTCCCATATAGGCTCCGCCACTCTGTAACCGCCGGGACCGAGTTGGTGGACCCCTAAGTTCAACTCCCGCATTTCTTTCCCCCACTGACTTGATTCGGAGGTTGCACTGCTCTCGCACTTGATCTTGAACTCCTTGTAGTCATCTTCGCTCATCAAAGGATATTTCGCCTTGATCTTGTCATAACTATCACCTTTTTCAATCATTGCCTTCACCGTGCTTCTCCATGTAGACAGGGCCATGCTCATCCTCGTGAGGGCGGCACTGTTCACTTTATTCCCTGAGAGGCGTGTGTTTGCAAACTCAGCGGGGAACTTGTATCGTTCGTGCAGCTTCGTGAAGAGGAGGCTGCGCAAATTCCCTCGGTCCTTATGCCTTAGGTTCTCGGTGTTGATCGAGACGGTGCTCCGGAGAATGCACCCGAGCTGAACCGAGTACCCCTTGACTACATGTTTGGGCGCCGTTGGATGCCCATCGGAGTTCACTTCAGTAAATTCCTCCTTGACGGTGCCGAGCACGTTCGGGCGCCGGTCCTTCCGTTGCCTCTTCGGTTGGCTGCCATCTGTGCGTGCGCCGCCATCATCAGTGGTGGCATCCTCGGCGGCACCATCAGTGGTGTCATCCCCGACGCCACTAGGGGTTGTGTAGTCAGGATTGGTGTCTTCCGCGGTGTCCTCATAGCGGTGAGGTTCTTCCTCCATCTCCTGGGACAGCTCCCAGAATTGCTTGCCGCCCGAACCGCCGGCCTCATCGTTGTGGGCCATGTTTCGCTCTAAATAGGAAAAAAGTTTGGTCAAAAAGTTGGTTATTGTCAAGGAACAAGATCATGGTCTCATCATTTAGGGTTTGTCGACACCGAGGCATCCTAAAAGCAAAGCTTTTATCATTTAGGGTTTGTCGACGCCGAGGCACCCTAAAAGCCTAAGCGTACATCATTTAGGTTCTCATCGACACCGAGGCACCCTATAGAAGCCAAGGTTTCATCATTTAGGGTTTGTCGACGCCGAGGCACCCTAAATGCTAAGTTAAGTTTTCATCATTTAGGGTTTATCGATGCCGAGGCACCCTAGGTTGGGCCTAATCACTTGGCACTAATCACTTGGCTCTATTGCCACCTATGCAGCAAGAATGGCGGGGCAGTTGATCCTACTTAACTAAGTACTAAGATACCCCGGCCCATGCATTAGTCGCAAGTACCCCATATGTCCTATTTTTAGCAAAGTCATGCTAAAATTCACGGAAAATTTCAGCATGACCTTTGCTGAAAATAGGACATATGGAGTACCCGAATTTGCCGGAACGGAAGTTAATCGACATTCCGGCAAACTCAAGGGCCTCTCGGGGTACCTGCAATATCATTATCCCCGCGTAATGAAGTCGCCAATGGGTCATTTCAGAAGATCACAAGTAGCATCATCACAAGTACAACATCATCTATAGCTTTATATTAACAAAGCATCAGCACATATACAAAAGACCACTTATGCCAACAGTATGGTTTATATCAAATTCAGAGTTAGAAACAGGAAAAACCGGTGCTTCAAAGCCTACTGGACACAATTTACATCTATCAGTACGGGATGTCCTGACTAATTTCAAGTGTTCACAGGTGAACTTGTACCATGGATGAGCCTAGTGCTTCATTAGTCAACTGAACAGAGATAACAGGGCATAACACCATACATAAAGTGATGAGCATACATACTACTGTCCAAGCAAATTAACTGAATAGTATTGTGTGAAGTTCAGTTTGAAAATACAGTTACTGCTTGAGTGATTTGATACAAAAAATTACTCCCAAAAATTACAATGACTGTATATTGACTGCATATATTCACTGTACAGGACTGAATTCAGTCAAGAAAACCTGTCAATTTCTGTTCACTGCATATATTCACTGTACAGGCTGTCAAGTTCTATTTCAGCTCAAGTTTCATTACAACACAAACACTGTAATTCATCTGCTGACAGAAAAATTAATAATCAAAATCAAATTACAATAGGGGTCCCAGGTTTGACCCCATGATAGGTGCTATCCTGGGATTATTCCTTTTCTGAACAAACCATCATGCATCATTTTCTAACCAAGGCATAGCTCAGGAAAACCACTTGCTTTGACCAGAACTAGCTGATTACCCCAAATCTCATGGTAAAATTAGCAAGGCAGAGCATCATGCATCATTTTGTCTGTATCTTTAGATTATGTACTTTAGGCACAATCATACACAATTCTGACTAATTCATCACTGTAGGCCAGCATGAAACACACTCCTCAAAAAAAAAAAAGCCTAAAATTCCCCTATTATTGCCTGTAAAAAGGCCTAATATCCACTAGTATTGCCTCTAAAAAAGCCTTAAAAGTCCACTATTGTTGACAATCAAAATATGATCTGAACTGTAAGGAGTTAACTGAAAAATGAGTGGTTGTTGGCATGAGGGAGTAAACTGATTGTTGGCACAAAAATATTGGTTCTGCAAACATGAAAACAGTCACAAAAATAATGCACTTGGTTTCTGTTGAGTTTTTGCTTTCAGGGATTGGTTTGTGTTGAGTTGTTAACCTAAAGGTTCGGTAGTTTGAATCTCCTTTAGCTAGTTTGAATCCATGGACTACCCTGTTAGATTGGGACTGAAGATAGGTACCTGCTTATCTTTCTATTCCGTCACCAACAGTGGCTTTTCCAAGAATAATATCCCTGCATGAACATAGGTGAGAGGTTAACTAACTGCCTCAAAGGCATAATCAATGGTTATACATGGAACAAATTGCCAACGGTCAGATGACCTACACTGCCACGGTCGAGGGGAGGGAGGGAGGGAATGGGGAATGGTGGAGAGAGGGAGGAAGGAGGAAGGAGGAGAGGTACCTGGTCGCCGGAGGGGTCGGGGTCGGGGTCGGGGTCGGCGAAGGGGTCGCGGTCGGGGTCCGAGCTCGTCCGGGTCCTCGCTCGCCGCGGTCAAAGGAGAGCAGGGGCCAGTGGCGGAGGACGGCAGGGGCAGGCGGGATGGGCGCGTCGGGGCCGCGCTCGCCGGCTGCTGCAGGGGCCGGAGGAGGCCCTCGCTCGTCGGAGGGAGGAGGAGAGGAGAGGAGCGGGCGGCGCGCGCTCGGCCGATCCCGTTCGGGGGGCGCGGGGGTGGCGGGGGTGGAGTCCCGCGGGGGTCGGGGCGGCGGCGTCGAGGCAGCGCAAGACCATAGCGGCGGCGGCGTCGCCGACGGCGTGCAGGCGCGGCGGACGGAGGGGGCGGAGCAAGGGGGCGGCGGCGTACGGTTGGGGTCGAGTGGGGGATCTGGCGAGGGAGGGAGGGAGGTCATAAGTACGTCGATTCTAATGGCGCACCTCCCCCTTAGTGCGCCATAAGTACGTCGATTCTAATGGCGCACCTCCCCCTGGTGCGCCATTAGAATTTTGTTTTAATTACTAGCCCGACTGGTCAGGTTATATTCCACCTAACCCTATCTCCATCAGAACACGCCCACTAGCCCGACTGGTCAGCACGCAGCACACACACTAGGAGGTCCTGGGTTTGATTCCCAGGCTCCCCAATTTTTGTTTTTATGCATTTAAAATGCTGTTTGATATTTATTTGTGTTTAAATATGTTCAAACTTGTTTAAATCATAACAGTAATATTTTTTTATAAAAACAGTAATGATTTTTTAAAAAATATCATCAAATTTGTTATTTGAAAATATTTATGAATATGAAAAAATATCATCAAATTTATTATTTGAAAATATCATCAAATTTGTTATTTGAAAATATAATTAAATTTGCTTTTTTTTGCAATTTTAGTTGCATTCATTTGTGACGGTGGAGCGGGCCGGGGAGGGTGCGGGGGGTCGTCGGCGGCGGTGGAGTGGGGGAGGGTGCGGGCTGGGGGTCGGCGGCGACGGCCAGTGGAGTGGGGGAGGGTGCGGTGGGTCGTCGGCGACGGTGGAGTGGGGGTGGGTGCGGGCCGGGGGTTGGCGGCGGCGGCCGGTGGAGCGGGGGAGGGTGCGGTGGGTCGTCGGCCATGAAATTTAAAAACATTCATGAGTTCAAAAAGTGCCCATGAAATACAATCGAGAAATGAAGGCTACAATTTAAATACAATCGATCTTAGCTAGCTATCTGTTCACAATCTTCTTGCCCTTATTTTTCGTAAATGGAGTTCTTCTCTTGAACGGACGTCCTTTAGGTAGGGTGGTCCTGCTTCTTCTTGTGGTGTATGCTGATACTTCATCGTCGTCGTCATGTTCCATCTTCGGGTCGACGTACTTGTCGAAGTCTTGCTCATTGGCGACTCCATCCATTCCGATGATCTTCCTTTTGCCTCTCCCCACGACAACACGACTGGGCTTGGATGGGTCGGTAATGAAGAAGCATTGGTCCAATTGGGAAGCCAGCACCCATGGCTCATTTTTCGCGGTGACGTTCGCGCCTGCGGTCTTGGATTTGGCTTCGGGTATAACCATGGTGGTGAAATACCGGTCTTCTTTTATGACGCTCTTGGCCCTTTTGACATGGAACATCGGGACCTTCTCTCCAGCGTAGCTCAGCTCCCAGATCTCCTTGATCCTTCCGTAGTATCTGTCCTTGTCGTTACCGGTGTAGGATTCCATCGTTACCCCGGAGTTCTGATAACCATCGCTCTTCATGTCCTTGTCCTCGGTGTAGAATGTGTAGCCGTTGATATCGTACGCCTCATACGTCATCAGGTTGTGCTCGGCGCCCTGTGACAAGGCGAATATGAGTTGTTCTTCCGCGGAAGAATCCTCATGTAAAGGGTACGACAGAAGCTTCTGCTTGAACCAACGCGTGAAACATGAGTTGTGCTCTTTGATTATATCTTCGTCCGTCCTCTGTTAGCCTCGGTCATTGTACGTCTTCTCAATAAACGTTTTGTGCTCTACCACCCAAGGATCGACCACGTCTATGTGTTGTAGCGCGACTAGGTTTGCTCTTTCAAAGTCGGCGAGTCGACCATCGAAGTCGACATGCATTTCGCGGCGACCCTCACGGTGACCCCATCCAGCGAGCCTGCCGAGGTGCCTGTTGACGGGCAGACTAACGGGGTTCTCGATGCCTAGATAATTCATGAAGTAGGAGATGCACTCTTCGGTCAGAAAGCCCCTGGCTATGCTTCCCTCTGGACGTGACATGTTGCGAACGTATCCTTTGATGACACCATTCATCCTTTCGAACGGCATCATGCTGTGCAGGAACGTCGGCCCGAGTTGGATGATATCCTCCATGATATGGACCAGCAGATGCACCATAACGTCGAAGAATGCGGGAGGGAAGTACATCTCAAGCTCGCATAGTATCACCACGATCTCTTCCTGTAGCCTTCTGAGTTGCCTCACGCCAACCGACTTCTGAGAGATGACGTCGAAAAAGTTGCATAGGCCAAGTAGCGTTTCACGGACGTGCGCGTCCATGATCCCACAGATTGCAACTGGAACTATCTGCGTCATCAGCACGTGACAGTCGTGAGACTTCATCCCGCTGAACTTCTGCTTCACTGAGTCTAGGTATCTGCTTATCTTCCCCGCGTAACCGTAAGGAAGTTTTACTCCTACGAGGCAGGTGAAAAACTGATCGATCTCCTCCTGACTTAGGGTGAAGCACGCGAGAGGGAAGTCATTTCCGGTCTTCTTGGCCTTTTTGCCTTTGCGACGACTTTCCGTGTCCTGCTTCGCCTCATCATCATCATCATCATTAGCGTGAAGCTCCTCCCTGATGCCCATTGATTTCAAGTCCGCCCTTGCTTTCGGCCCATCTTTGGTCCTCTCTGGCATGTTGAGCAGGGTACCAAGCAGACTCTCGCACACGTTCTTCGTGATATGCATGACATCAAGGCTGTGAGGCACACGGTGGATCTTCCAGTACGGCAAGTCCCAGAAAACAGACCTCGTTTTCCATACCTTCAGCAGTGGCTCTGGCGCCTTTTGCTTCTTTCCCGGCTCTGGCGCCTTTTGCTTCTTTCCCGGCAGTGGGCAATCTTTCCAATTTTTCAATAGCTCGTCTATTTCCTCGCCGCTCCTCGTACGCGGGCGTCTTCGGGGTTCGGTTTCACCATCGAACAGATCCTTGTGTTTCCTCCAGGGGTCATCATCGCGAAGCCACCTTCGATGTCCCATGAACACGGTTTTCAAAGACCCAGGATCTCTATCTAGTTGGCGATACGTTGTGTCATCCATGCACCTGACGCATCCAGAAAATCCGTGGACCACCTGCCCCGCGAGATATCCGAAACCGAGATAGTCGTGCACCGTCGTGAGCAGTGCGGCTCTCATAGGTAAATATTCTTTCTCTGCGGCGTCCAACGTATTGGCTGGCGTTTTCCCCAGCGTGTCTAGCTCCTCTTTCAGCAGCCCCAGATACAGATTGATGTCGTTCCCTGGTTGTTTCGGCCCTTCAATTAGCATACTCATGTGAATGTACTTCCTCTTCATGCACAACCGGGGGGAAGGTTGTACATCCACACAAACACAGGCCAGGTGCTATGTGTGCTTCTCTGGCTGCCAAACGGATTGACTCCATCGGTGCTCGCGCCCAGCACGATGTTCCTTGGATCGTTCCCAAATTCTGGGTGTTCGAAGTTCAATGCTTGCCACTGGCTCCCATCCTTAGGGTGACTCAGCATCTTGTCTTTTTTATTTATCTCCTGATCATTTGCGTCATCTTCTCGCTTCTTCTCCTCCCTATCCGCGTGCCAACGCAGGAGCTTTGCTACCTTAGGGTCCGCGAAATACCGCTGCAGACGAGGAGTGATCGGAAAGTTCCACACCACTTTTCGAGGAGCTTTCTTCCTCTTCTTGTATCGAGTGACGCCGCACACCGGACATATGGTAGACTCCGCGTGCTCGTCCCGATAAATGATGCAATTGTTCATGCACACATGGTATTTCACGTGCGGTAAATCCAGAGGACACACGATTTTCTTCGCCTCCTCGAAACTGGTCGGGCACTTGTTCCCCTTGGGAAGACGTTCGTGCCAGAATGACATGTTCTCGTCGAAGCATGCGTCGGTCATTTTGTGCTTTACCTTCATCTCCAGAGCCATGAGCGTTACTTTCAGGCGGGTATCCTCAGGCCTGCATCCTTCATACAATGGAGTAACCGCATCTATCTCCAGTTGATCCAGCTTGGCTTTCTCTCAGGCGGCAGCTCTTGCGTTATCCGTCTGCTTGAGAAGCAGCTCTTGAATATGAGGGTCCTGCACCCAGCCCATCGATGGTCCATCGTCGTCTGCTCCGCCGGCACCTTCATCTTCATGATCATGCCCTTCGTCTGCTCCCGCATCTTCCTCATCATCATGTCCGGCATCTTCTACATGATGACTGTGTACAGCATCACCGTCGTGATCATGTCCTGGAGATTCTTCGTCTTCTAGCCCGCCCGAGCCGCGGTGGTTGTCTTGCTGCCCATCCTCATTTCTTGCCCGACCCCCATGGACGACTTCATAGTCATCTTCATCACCTTGCCACCGATAGCCATCCATGAAACCACACAAGAGCAGGTGGTCCCGCACCTGCCCGGAATCCGGGTCCGCAATAAGACTCTTCAGCTTGCATCTTCGACACGGACATCTTATCTCCGTCTCGTTCTTTTCAAGCATCTCGGCCTTCGCGGAGCTCAAAAACCTATTCACGATGCCTTCGGTCATCGTGCGGACCATGGTCGCCTGCGGGGTAGAGCAAAACGATATTTTAGAACCAAGAAAAAATTTGGCATGAGTTTCCCTAAAAATAGGACCAAAAAGAATGCATAGTGCCAAAATTCTTGCCGAAACGGAAATGAATCAACATTCCGGCAAAATATTGGCAACTATCGCATTTCAAATACTGGTACCTGCAAACACAAACATATATGCAACACCACAAACATATGCAACACCACAAACATACATAGATCTAGCTAGGACATAAAAAGTGCATGTGCACGTTGTTGGAGGGAGAACAACATAAAGATAGCTTCCCCCTTACTTACCTATCAAAAAAGGGGGTTTAACCACGTAATTTGGATGAATTTATGGTGCAAATGAGGTGACGAGGAGGAGGCAGCCGAGACAAGCTTGGAGGAGGAGGAGGAGAGAATGAAGTGGGGAAAGTGAGTGGGTAGGTGTGGGTGTCCAAAATATCTAGCTCGTCCCAGGTAACTAATGGCGCACCACCACCTAATGCGCCATTAGTAACCCTGGTTACTAATGGCATACCTGCTGCTGGTGCGCCATTAGTAGTTTTGCAAAAAAAAGACACTAATGCCGCACCAGGGAGTAGTGCGCCATTACTAGCTTAAACTAGTAATGGCGCACTATCCTCAGGTGCGCCATTAGTAGTTTTGCAAAAAAGTAAAAAATAAAAAAAATATTGTAGTGGCGCACTAGGTGGCTGGTGCGCCATTAGTATGTCTGGAAAAAAAATTGTTACTAATGGCGCACCGTGTGTCTGGTGCGCCATTAGTGTATTTCACACTAATGGCGCACCAGCACATGGTGCGCCACTGCTACATAGCGATGGCGCACCACATGTCTGGTGCGCCATTAGTGGCCATTCCATCTATAGGCCTTTTCCTAGTAGTGCAATATGCTCCTGGCAATCTAACACCGATTGAACAACCGCACGTCCACCGCGAGGGCGAGGGCGACCGAGAGGGAGAGGGAGAGGGCGCTGTAGTCAAAACCCTCTCCTCGTCCTACGAGCCACCACGCGCGTGGGCGAGGGAGAGGCATAGTAAGCAAGCTTCTCCTCGTTCGGCGAGTTAACGGGACACATCAAAGCAGTACAAGTACTAGTCCTTTCCGGTTAATATGGCTTAATTTGAAATGAGAAAAATACACTCGCGGTCAACGTATGTAACAATATGCTCTTTACGGTCACTATATATAGTTTTGCGGTGATTATACGATCACTAGCTCATCGTAGAGCACCGTATTGCACCCTACTGACCGGCCACATAGTCGACGTGGCACTGTTGACTGGTTAAATTGTCACCTAGTTTCTGGGTC
The DNA here is from genome assembly GCF_002575655.3 of Aegilops tauschii subsp. strangulata. Classification (NCBI taxonomy): domain Eukaryota; kingdom Viridiplantae; phylum Streptophyta; class Magnoliopsida; order Poales; family Poaceae; genus Aegilops; species Aegilops tauschii. Next base: position 357,213,306 of record NC_053039.3, read on the forward strand.
CCACCTGTCAGTTGGCAGAGCACCGTATTGCACCCTACTGACCGGCCTTTAATATAAAATCGATATTGATTGACTAATGCACCAGCTTGTGCTCTAGCTATAGGCTACATGTCTATCCTTAATTATAGCATGCAACAACCTTCATTTAATCTTCTTCTCTCAATGGTCACATGCACACATAAATATTCTACTTTTGGGTGTTAATTATGCCTTGGTCAATGTGTAAGTCTCTAAATGTACAGTCTTTCACGGACGTAGGGAGTAGGTTGAGCACTTGAGCGTGAGCGTGTGTGTTGCATCGCGTGCTGTGTGCCGCATGGGTGCGTGAGTGTTGTGTGCGTCCATGTGTACGTGTGAGTGTTGCATGTTGCATGCATGCATGCATGAGGCTTTTACTCCCTCCCATTGACATGTTCATATTTCAAGCTTCCTTTGTTCCCTCGATATTGTTGTAACGCCCACGATGCGGCTATATCTCCCACGTGTCGGGGCACGACTTAGAGGCATAACCGCATAGTGGTTTTGTCGCAAGAAGGGTCATCTTCACACAATCCCATGTAATGAACAAGAATGGGATAAAGAGTTGGCTTACAATCGCCACTTCACACAATACATAAATGAATATCATCATACATCATCCAAAATACAATCATATAGACCGACTACGGTCAAAATCCAGATGAAAATAAGACAACCCCAAATGCTAGATCCCCGATCGTCCCAACTGGGCTCCACTACTGATCATCAGGAAAAGACACATAGTAACGACCACGTTCCTCGTCGAACTCCCACTTGAGATCGACGCCATCATCTGCACTGGCATCGTCGGCACCTGCAACTGGTGTTGGAAGTATCTGTGAGTCACGGGGACTCAGCAATCTCACACCCGCGAGATCAAGACTATTTAAGCTTATAGGACAAAGAGGTGCAAAGAGGTGGAGCTGCAGCGGCAAAAGCATATATGGTGGCTAACTTGCGCAAATGAGAGCGAGAAGAGAAGCAATGGAACGGGCGTCATCTAGCAATGACCAAGAAGAGGTCCTGAACACCTACTTACGTCATACATAACACAGACCGTGTTCACTTCCCGGACTCCGCCGAGAAGAGACCATCACGGCTACACACGCACTTGGTGTATTTTAATTGGGTCAAGTGACAAGTTATCTATAACCGGACATTAACAAATTCCCATCTGCCTCATAACCGCGGGCACGGCTTTCGAAAGATATTACCCTGCAGGGGTGTCCCAACTTAGCCCATCATAAGCTCTCACGGTCAACGAAGGATAAACCTTCTCCCGGAAAGACCCGATCAGTCTCGGAATCCCGGTTTACAAGACATCTCGACAATGGTAAAACAAGACCAGCAAAGCCTCCCGAATGTGCCGACAAATCCCGATAGGAGCTGCACATATCTCGTTCTCAGGGCACACCGGATTGTCCAAGCTTCCGATAGGCCAGACCAAAGTTGCCCCTGGTGGCCACCGGCGACTGACAGTTTGGACCAATACTCAGAGGAGCACTTGCCCGGGGGTTTAAAATAAAGATGACCCTCGGGCTCTAGAAAACCCAGGGGAAAAAGGTATAGGTCGCAAATGGTAAAACCAAGGTTGGGCCTTGCTGGAGGAGTTTTATTCAAGGCGAACTGTCAAGGGGGTCCCATAAATCACCCGACCACGTAAGGAACGCAAACTCAAGGAACATAATCCCGGTTAAACAGTAACTAGGGCGGCAAGAGTGGAACAAAACACCAGGCATAAGGCCGAGCCTTCCACCCTTAACCAAAATATATAGATGCATTAAATAAATAAGATATATTGTGATATCCCAACATATCCATGTTCCGACATGGAACAAACTTCAACTTCACCTGCAACTAGCAACGCTATAAGAGGGGCTGAGCAAAAGCGGTAACATAGCCAAACAACGGTTTGCTAGGAAAGGATGGTTAGGGGCTGACATGGCTGAAATAGGAGACATGATATAGCAAGTGATAGGTAGCGAGCATGGCAATAGAGCGAACAACTAGCATAGCAAAGATAGAAGTGATTTCGAGGGGTGGTCATCTTGCCTGCAAGATTCTCAGAGTTGTCGAAAGCTTGATCCTCGTAAGCGTACTCGACAGGTTCCTCGTTCACGAACTCATCTCCCGGCTCTACCCAAGACAAGAACACAAACAAACGTAACCACAATCAACAACGAGAAATGCACAAGCAACATGATGCAAGACATGTATGATATGCAAGATATGATATGCGATGCGTATGCGTGCTCCGGAAGGAAAAAGATGACATGGCAGTAACTTGGCAAACCAAGCATGCCACTGGAAAGATGAGATGATTTCGGTCGAAATCGATATAAAGGTCATCGGAATCGGATGCACGGTTTGCAAATGGCAAGCAAAACAAGAATGACACTAATCTGCGATAAACAGCAAGATAGCATTTAAAATGCAACACGTAACAATGCTACAGCACCCCAACATCGCAACAAAGCACATGGCAGTAATCTACAGGAGATGCTTGACAAAAGATGAACACTGAGCTATGGCTAGTTCACAACATATCAAGCTCAAACAAGCATGGCAAAAGTGCAAAAGATTACAGGTTCACAGACAGTGAAAAACTGGACATGGCAGGAATCAGCATCAGGTAGCAATGTTCAGAGCACGAAATCAACATGCTACAGGAACTTAACATAGCAAAACAAGGCATGGTAGTGTTCTACTGAATGCACATGACAAAAGTCCCTTACTGACCATAAGCCAAAAAGGACCATAAGATATGATGGCAAATATGTAAACATAGCAAGTTTCGTTATCAGGTTTCAGACTTAGCAGAAAACAGAGCATGGCAGAAATATTAATATGTAGGCCTCTTTGTGAGCTTGATGCACTCACTACAGATCAATGCATGACAAACCAAGCATACCTACAGCAATATGGCATGTTTATGAAGCTATCCATGGCAAGAACAATTACATAGCATGTATGGATCAACTACAATAAGCTTGGCAAAAATGCATGTCATGTTGAGAATCTGTCAGAAATATTTTATAGCAAAAGTAGAGCAAGATTGAGTCATGCTATGGTACTCTAAAATTGCAAACAATTGCAGGAATGGATCAATTACAACTATATCTACAAAACATCCTTACTGAACATCTCCAAAATATGCATATATCTCTCTGTAGCATCAAGTTTTTACATGGCAACAAAATTACAGTAGACAAGGACTTAGAGAAATCACCAAGTCCCTGAAATCAGAAATATTACGGGGCCTACTTTGCATGCTTGTGCTAGTCACCACATAGATCACAAAAATACATGGACTATACCACTGGAAAGATGGCATGGCATACTTCAAAACACATGTAGAGCTCATGCTCAAAAGATGCACAGAATAAATGATACAAAAAAGACAAATCTCCAAGTTCTGATAAGAACCAGAGATTAACAGCAACTAGCCCTCTTCCAACGAAGATTTGGGCATGAAGATGACCTCTAATGAACATAGTGCAATTGAAAAAAATGAAGAGCATCATGAGGCGAACAATTTGACATATTATACGCGCGAATCGGAGCTACATGCACAAAGTTATCGCATCTCGAACATAGGCACTTGCTGATGGAATTATTATGACTTAGAAGAAAAACGGGCTCGGGGAAAAAGTCAACTCACGCCGAGCGAGATCCAGATCGGGGAGCTCCTCGACGGGCTCGGGACTCCGGCGGGAGGCTCACCGGTGGGAGGAGAGGAGAGGCCGGCGGGGCCTTTGGCGGAGGGAGGAGGCGGCGAGCCGGAGGAGGGCAGGCGCCGGTCGCCGGCGGGGGCGGCGCCAGAGGGAGCGCGCGGCGGCGGGGCCGACCGGCGCCGGGCGGCGCGGGGAGCACGGCCGGCGAGGGGAGCACCCGAGGCGGCGGCGCACCCGTGGCGAGCGGCGGCGGCGAGGAAGACCGGCGCGGAGGCGCGCGCGCGGGCCCGCGGGCCGGCGGCGGGCCTGGCGGGCCGCGGCGGTGGAAGGCCGGCGATGACACGTGGCGGCTCCGGACTGGACGGGGCGCGGCGGCGGACGTGTCCGGCGGGGTACGGACGCGTCCGGCGGCGCGGAGGGAGAGGGTTAGGGTTTCGTCTGAGATTTCGTTTTTCGGGAAGCCCACTCATTTATAGGTAGAGGGAGCTAGGAGACTCCAAATGAGGTGCGGTTTTCGCCCACACGATCGTGATCGAACGACCTAGAGCATGGAAGAGAGTTTGGTGGGTTTTGGGCTGGTTTTAGAGGGGGTTTTGCTGGACAATCAAATGGACATTCCGGAGGCCCGGTTAACCGTTGGAGTACCAAACGACCTCCGAATGGAACGAAACTTGACCGGTAGGCTCCGGGTGGTATATTAAGACCACTTGACAAGCCTCGGTCCATTCCGAGAAAGTTTGACACACGCACATGAAAGAAAACTAGAAGGGTGCACCGGAGGAGATAGGAGCGCCGGATTGGAAAACGGACAACGGGAAAAATGCTCGGATGCATGAGACGAACACGTATGCGAATGCAATGCACATGATGATATGATATGAAAATGCATGACATGACAAAATACAAAACGAAAAACAAAACCCGACAACGGAGGGACAAACATATCACATAGCCGAAAATGGCAAGAGTCGGAGTTACAAATATGGCAAGTTACATGCGGGGTGTTACAATTGTGATACTCCCTCTGTTCCCAAATACGGAGTAAAAACCTCCCTCTGTTCCCATGGAGTATTTGTCTTTCTAGAGATTTCAACAACTGACTACGTACGGAGCAAAATGAGTGAATCTACACTCTAAAATATGTCTACATACATCGTATGTTGTATTCCATTTGAATGTCTAAAAAGACAATATTTAGGAACGGAGGGAGTAGCAAATAAACATGAAGTTCTCTTGTTTTTCCCTCCTTGGTCATGGTGCACAACCAAAGATGACTCATTCACCTGGATGGAGGGAGTAGAAGGTCAAAGTTTGACACAAAATTAATGCATTGGTAAACATAATTTTTTGAGGAAAACGAGTGCATTAATTGAGTATTTTTGCAAACTACAAAAATTATTCCACCACTCATCATCTACCTTGGTTGATGAGATTTTTGAATTGAGCCCTATAAACCGGAAAGGAGGTAGTACTAGTACTCCTACATTATTGGCGCCGGGTGCCTTGGCCAATGTTTCATCGTGTTGGACAGGATGAGGCTACTTCCAATGCATCGATGCTTACATGGGGTGCTAAGCACATTAAAAACTTTAGCAACTAAAGCTCCCAATGCTTACATGTACAGGTGCTTAACTTGTTGGTGCTAAGCATCCTTTATTTAATGATTTTGTAACTAAAGTTCCTCATGCATTGGTGGGATTCTTCCATTTAAGTCTTTTGTCTAGGTTCTCGCGCATAGTACTGGGGTTACCACACTTATCTCTCCTCTTAATTACCTCGCCACATCAGACTTTTTGCCTACATGGCAGCCTTAGCACCTGTACAAGGCGGAGCATTGGGAGGGGCCCGAGCATACAGGCATAGGGATACTGTAGAAGGAAGTCTTCGCAATCCATTATTCCCCATCTCGGTCAGAGAGAACTATTCAACTAGTCTTCACAGTGAAGTGACAATACACGCTGGAGCAGATGGGACACTTGATTAATAAGCTGAACCAGCGTGTTGGTGTTACTAAATCAGCCTTACCCAGTACTGCCATCATGTTTGCTAGTGGAGCATGCTTCCGCAAATACGACTACGCACCTCTCTCCTCCATTAACTGACATATGGGCCCTCTTGAGGTAGACCCACATGTCATCGGCGTAACTATTTACACTCCGAAGGATGGTATATCCTAGTAGTAGTACTAGTAGAATTGAGATTTAATGCACTTTCTTCCTCGTCTTTCACCCTTCTTCCTCCTCTCTTCTTCTTCCTCCTCTCTTCCCCAGCATCGGCCGCACACCATTTCCCCCCGCTCACTGCTCGCCCGCCCGCGCCATCTTCCCTGGTAGCTCGCGCGTACCATATCCCCCCCGCTCACTGCTTGGCCACACACGCCATCTTCTTCACTCGCCCGCCCGAATCCACTTCCCCGCTGCCTCGCAGGCACCGAAAACCCCAGTCACTCAGCGCCCTAAAAAACCCTATGGCGAAACCGACTGACACGCATAGCCGCGATTGGAATTCCCTCCCCGATGTTCTCTTGGAGCAGACCTGTGATCGTATGGACCTGCTCAGCACTGTCCATCTGGCCGCATGCTCGGTGTCTTTGTACCGTCTACTCATCTGCAACCGGTCGGCTCTTTTCAAGACACCCTGCTTGCTGATGCCTGATCCTCGCAGGTGGCCCAGACACCGGCTTGATGATCCTACAGAGGTTGCCGTGGTGCCCCTCGACATGCTACCACTACCCGTCCACCTGTCCTTCATGCGCGGCCACTACTGGGCAGGCATGAAGGCCAACTGGATCGTCCTCATCCACCAATCCGGTAGTCTGTGACGTCTCGTGGATATCTACACCCAGTGAGAGATCACCCTTCCATTGTTGGATACCGCCGCCATCGAGCCTCGCGGCCCGCCGGACACTCCTGCCTACTACGTACGAGACGCGTCGAGCTTTTGGCTCGACCTCTGTTAGCTGAAGGTTGTAATCTGCGAAGTGCCCACACCATCAGAAGACTACATGGATTACAGGCTCATTGCCGTGTTCAACATGGGATTAGTCTATCTGGAATCCGGTCGCCATACATGGTTATGGCTCATCGTCGATCCTCTTCACCCAATATTTTTGTCTAATGCTATAGTGCACGATGGCATCATTTATGCGGTCGACGCACAGATTGGCTGCCTATACTGGTGGAATCTATCATCGTGTAATTGTTCTATCTCATCTCATCTTTACCTTATGAATATGAGTGCATGTTCATTGTTACAAATTTAGAATATATAGTATGTTTATAACGACATCATTGCTATATGTTCCTCTCATTTCCTAGATTTTTATGACCACACATGTTATTGTTAGAGTTGATATGAGAACAATTGGCATCTAATGATTGTTAGAATAGATATTATGAGTATAACCTCATGATTGCTATATGTTACTCTCATTTCCAGGATTTTTATAACAACGCATGTTATTGCTTAGAGTTGATATGATAATTGTAGTAAGTGCTATGGTAGAATATGAGTAGGCCCTGTCATATCTGTTTTTCTCTCATTGTTACATGATGTTTGAACCATGATATATTGCTAGAATATGAAAGCCATTGGCTTATTTTTTTTAACTTGGGGTATGATTATGACCACGACATTACAATTCTCTGTCTATGATATGTGTCACTGTTATAATAATATTAATTCCACACATACTCTGAACATGATTGTTTATTTTTGTCCTTTGGTCTCCAATTTGAATTGTTGCGGCAGACGCAAATGCGCTGGCCTTCATGATTCCAGGACCTGGAATCATACCAGCCGATGGGTGGTGGTTTATCGCTCGTTCAGCTGACGGCGGTCATTTGATGCTCATTTGCACGTACCAAATTGACCAAACCATTTCATCAAACCACATGCAGTACAATGCCTGGGGCGTCCGTGACATTGATGGCTATGGCTGCTTCGTGTTCAAGAAGGATCCCAGCTCCGTTGGGCCAGGCGTATTCAACTGGAGGTGGCTTACAGCCTCGGCAACCACTCCATGTTCCTCGCGCTCAATTACCCGATCATCCAACCAATCGTCGATCATATCACCGGCGATGATTACCGTGGTATGCAACTTCCATTCGCCAGGGGGAACTATGTTTACACATCATACCATGGGTTTCATGAATCACCATATCCAGAGATTCGTCGACACAGCTTGTTGCCAGATAATCTTCAGTTTGTGAAAGGCATCAAGCTTCCATGCGATGGATGGCTTTTGCAAACCCGACATGCAACGATGTGGTTCATGCCAACAGAAAATATGCACAACTTCATTCGTACTGATATCTAGACTGAGCCATGTATCCTGCTGCTATAGCATGACCCTCTTTTGTTGGATATTATGTACTGTTGTTAGTTTGAAGCACTCCTCCGGTTTGAAGGATAGAAGTGTGTACTTGTTGGTGAAAGGGTTGTCCAATGGGAATTATATTTTGTATTACTCATGTAGCCTACAAAGTCTGTCGCACAACCTTGTAACTTCTTACACCATTTCTAAATTTGTACTAGTCCTCTATACCGTATATTGCGCTACTCGTACTATTACCTCCCTCTTGGTTTACTGGTCCCCTTGGTAATTTGTGTCAAATTTTGACCATAAATTTCACAAACTAAATGTTAATGCATGTCACAAAAAATATATCATTTTATTCGTATTTGAACATAGTTTCTAATGGAATAATTTTTGGTGACATGCATTGACATTTTTTAGTTAAACCTATGGTTAAAATGTGACACTAAATACAACTAGTAAGTAGTACACTAGCAGTACTAGTATACGTCGGTCAAATTATTCATTATGTCCTCACATTGAATTGACGTGACAACACGCTGCGCGTGAGGTGACACAAGAATCCCGACGGCGTGTTCGGGTATTGTGGACTTCAGATGTGGAGTACTACCACTTATCTGTCGAAATCTTTCATCATTCACTTAAAAAGTCATCATACATTGAGTACCATATAACTGGAATTAACCGATGCAAGTCCAAGAAGGATTGGCCGGTGCTGCCGGCTGGCGTCAAGCTCGATCCCACAAATCAGGAGCTGATCGAGCACCTTGAGGCCAAAGTGAGTGCTGACAGCGCGAGATCTCACACTCTCATCGATTTGTTCATACCAACCATCGACAGCGAGCACGGCATATGCTACACCCATCCTGAGAAACTTCAAGGTAAGACACTGATCGACCGTCTACTTGCATAAACATATTACTTTGTTTATAACTCTATTTTTCTTTTTAGACGCAGACCTAGTGAAGCAATTACAATTTGATAGTTAACAAAAAGTGAAACAAGTGACTGCAACATGCCAAAGATGTTATGAAAATGCCAACTACGTACACTAAAACCTGTATTCGACAATACTGCAGGTATCACACTGAGTGGCCTAAGCAAGCATTTCTTCCAGCGCAATTCCAGGGCGTTCAAAAGGGGCACGTGGATGCGTCGCAAGATACAGTCGGAGTGCGGCATGCATGCGATGTGGCACAAGAACGGCAATACCTTGCCGGTGATGGTCAACGGCCGGCAGACGGGCAACAAAAAGGTTCTGGTGCTGCACACCAACAAGAACTTTGACCAGTAGAGGACCAACTGGGTGATGCAGCAGTACCACCTCGGGGACCTGGAGCAAGAGAAGGAGCGGGAGCTGGTCCTCTGCAAGATTTTCTACCAGACGAACACTAGGGCCAGGAGTACAAAGATTATAAGTTAGTTTGGTATTGGTACTTGTACTACCTTGTCGTTCGCAAGTTGGTATTGTTGTTAACGATCTTTCGGTATGAACATGGCATTTGCTTCCAACCATCATGCCAAGGGTCGACGTGGATATAAAGCTGAATCATTTGTTTCGAAACGAATTTTCAGGCACCTGATTTTTATTTGATGGGTAGCATAAGCACCTGTCATTCGAATTCCCAGTTCTCCAAATTTTTCTAAACAAGTAGTTTTACTAGTTCATATACACGTATCATTATATTGAAAGTACATAAAGTTCCCTTTTCATATTTACATCCTTATTTTTGTTGTTGTTTTCCCTCCCAGCGCTGATTTTTTTACCACTGGTTTTCCCTCAAACCAACTCAATTGTCCCACGTCTTATTTGCTTACAAAAACAAAATGATTTTTTGGCAACTCTATAAGTTCTTAAGAAAATGTTTATCATTTCGGGATTACAACAGTTCGGACTCCACCGAAATATGCAAAATAAGGTTGAACTTTTTGACCGTGGTCCTGGGCAGAAAATGGGTTGTAATAAATTACTTAAGAATTAACAAATGGGCTGCAAATTATATATTTTTTAGCAAATGGGCTCTATGTTTTCTGCCATAGATTTGGAGGCTGACTTGTGGGCCAACTAAGTTCATGCGTACACAAGGTTTCTCAAAGAAAGAAACTTAGTGGCAGGACCCCGATCCTAAGCCACATCAATCTAGCATGTAACACATCATATCACTTTGCGGCCTCACGCATGGTATTCCCACGGGTGTCGCCTTACCTGGCCCGGGACCGTTTGCGCCTTTTGGCTCACGTATATGATAGTGTCGCTAGCATCCATATGACAGACAACCCGGGCCGACATGACTAGTCATGAACCCAAAGTGGCACTATCTTACGGGGACAGGCATACATGAACCAACATCGAACGTGTCGGTCATCAGCGTGTGAATCCTGGATGTAGCAGGCTAACAGGACTCCGGGAACCCGGGCTGTAGTAGGCTAGCAAGACTCAGGAAGTCACCGCGTGACATTTCCCCGAAGGGACAGACACAGGAACGAAGTGGATCACATGCCGGCCAGTCTAAGTGTTCCGGAGCAGTAGCAACTGGGCTAGCAGGACACCGGTAAACCGGGCTATAGCAGACTACCATGGCTCAGTGGAAGCACTAGACTACATTTCCCCATAAGAGAGGCTACCAAGGATAGACAACTAGGTTGTCGGATCCCACACATACCAAGCATTTCAATCATACACACAATATGCTCGATATGTGCAAATACAACATGGCATCACAACATGACTCTACAACTCAAGTATTTATTCAATAGGCTCCGAGGAGCGAGATATTACAAACATGGGTCTCATGAACCAACATTCAGAGCATACAAGTCAAAGCACATGCGGAAGCTTAACTTGTCTGAGTACAGACATCTACAAATGAAAAAGGCTGAGAAGCCTGACTATCTACCAGATCCTGCCGAGGGCACAAGATCGTAGCTGAGGTATCAAGCTAAACGTCGAAGTCCACACGGAACTACTAGCGAGACTAAAGGCTCTCTGCAAAAACATAAATTAAGCAAACGTGAGTACAAATGTACCCAGCAAGACTTACATCAGAACTAACTACATATGCATCATTATCAACAAAGGGATGGTGGGGTTTAACTGCAGCAAGCCAGCTTTGACTCAGTGGATAACCTGAACTACTACTGCAAGTAACTCTTTTGAGGTGGCACACACGAGTCCACATATTCACCATTTCAATACACCACTATGGATCCGCTCCCGTTTCCCGACGAGAACACCATCCATAGCACTCACGCTTATCTTGCGCATTTTAGAGTATCCACTTTCACTTGTCTATGAACTGTTATAGGCAACCCAAAAGTCCTTTACCGCGGACACAGCTATTCGAATAGATGATGTTAACCCTGCAGGGGTGTACTTCTTCACACACGCTCTCACCACTTACCACCGTTTACATGACATGTACTCGGCCACCTTGAAGCGGAAGCCCAACGAGGGTGTCGGCCACGGCCTACCTAAACACTCAAGTCTCTAGTCCAGGTTTATCGCCTATTCAGGTTCCATCCGCAGGGAGTCCGGCCGAGGTTTCCACATACGGCCCCGAACGATGTGTACAGGGTTCCGCGACACCAAATGGGCGCCCGGCATACCCGGCCACGTGCCTACCGCATCACAGCCCACCCCTCGGGTCAGCGCTGCGCACGGCCTCCAGCATACTACAAACACCAGAAACTACTTGCAACTCCTGGATAGAGGACAAGGGTGGTTAAGACGCCGAGAGGGGTCGAGTTACCGGAACCCAATGTGTGGTAGTAACTGTTCATGGATCACAGACATAGAACTCAGTTCCTGAGGACGGCTGCAATGAGACAACCCACCATGTACTCCTACATGGCCTCTCACCGCTACCTTTACCAAATCGTGTTCACACACTTAGCTCTCAACAGTAGGACATGTTCACCACATTCCAATTCATTCCCGATGAATCAGACCTGACTCAACTCTAAGCAGTAGCAGGCATGACAACAAGCATGAATGAGTAGCACATCAGGGCTCAAACAATTCCTACTCATGCTAGTGGGTTTCATCTATTTATTGTGGCAATGACAGGTCATGCAGAGGAAAGGGGTTCAACTACCGCAGCACGTAATAGTTGAATCATTGTTGTCCTAATGCAGTAAAAGAGAGCAGGAGCGAGAGAGTGGGATTGTATTGGAATGAACAAGGGGGTTTTGCTTGCCTGATAGAGTGGTAGAGGGGTAATGCCCTTCAGCTGGATACTCGTGAATACCCTCGGAGGCAGAACCTACCACGAAGATGACACCGGTAACACAATCATTACATGGCAATATGCAACAATATGATGTATGCAATGACATGGCAAAATGAGTGTGTTTCGGCTAATGCAGCTTTGAACAAGGTGGTTTGAGTTCATTTGAATCAAAGATTCAAATGCAAACCCAAAATATGAACTCAGATAAGTGCATTATCTTGTTTCATCTAAACAGCAAGGTTAGGTTTCTCTAACATGCATGAAACCAGTACAGATGGATAGATTGGATTTTTCTGATCAATTTTCATATATAAATCTTTGTATTTGGAGTTACAGATTAATTTCTATGATTTTTACAAGTTTAGGGTATTTTCTGAAATAAAGAAATCATTTCTGATTTATTTTAAACTCCAGAAAAGCTTTACTGCATCAGCATGACGTTGGTGTGAGGTCAGCAGGTCAACTTGGTTGGCCAGGTCAAACCTAACCTAGGGGACCCACTGGTCAGTGACAACACTAATTAACCGAGTAAATTAGCACTAAGTTAAATGCTAAACCAAGTTAATTAGGGCCTGTCCCACGTGTCAGTGTCTAACTAACTAACTTAGGTTAATTAGCACTAAACTAGATTAGTTAGCGAGGTGCCCCCCACACGTCAGTGACTCAGGCGGTCAAACCTGGTCAAGAAGGGGCCAACCTCGCCGGTCAAACCGGTCAACCCGCCGTCGTTTAGCAGCCGGCGAGGCCGGACGCGGCAGAGCGCGTCGGGATCCACCTATAGGGGCCCTTTTGGCGCGTAGAGAGCAGCTACGGGAAGAGGACGGAGTGGCGCATCCAATGGTGGCGGTGGCGGGAGCTGGGGTGGCCGGGAGCAGCGCCGGCGACGAGATTTGCGGCGGCCGGAGTCGGCAGCGAGCGGGGACGCGGTTGCGGTGGCCGTGGCGATGTGCGTTTACCACCTACGGCTTCTATGTGGTGCGGTGAGTACGATGGGCACATGCCAGGGACCAAATGGTCACCGGAGCATCACCGGCGACGAGCGCGGGCGGCGGCGGGTTTCGGGCATCGGCGAAACGGCGACTAGAGCTAGCAAACATCGCGGAGACAAGGGGGATACGATGTAGAAGCTCATGGGGATCATGTAGGGTAGGTCGGCGAGTTCGGGGAGGGCCGGAGCAAGCGGGGCGGCGATGGCGATCTCGGCGGACCGAGGTTGAAGAAGACGGCGGGGACGGCGATTCGGGGCTTCCGGCGTTGCTTGGATCGGTGCAGAAGGCGTAGGCGACGGTGGCGGGGCTCATGGACAGGTCAGTGAGGTGAGGGGGAGGCGGTGGCCATGGTGAACGGAGACGGTGGCGACGAGCTCCGCTCGGTGGTGCGCGCGAGAGGGGAGCAGAGGAGGGGTTGGGGTCCAGGGGGAGAGATCGAGGAGAGGTGCAGGGGGCGAGGGGGAGTGTGTCAGTGTCAAAACCGGCGGATATTGGGTAGGGGGTCCCGAGCTGTGCATCTAAGGTGGATGGTAATAGGAGGTAGGGGACACGATGTTTACCCAGGTTCGGGCCCTCTCTATGAAGGTAATACCCTACTTCCTGCTTGATTGATCTTGATGATATGAGTATTACAAGAGTTGATCTACCACGAGATCGTAGAGGCCAAACCCTAGAAGCTAGCCTATGGTATGATTGTTGTCGTCCTACGGACTAAACCCTCCGGTTTGTATAGACATCGGAGGGGACTAGGGTTACACAGAGTCGGTTACAAGGGAGAAGATCTACATATCCGTATTGCCAAGCTTGCCTTCCACGCCAAGGAGAGTCCCATCCGGACACGGGACGAAGTCTTCAATCTTGTATCTTCAGAGTCCAACAGTCCGGCCAAAGGATATAGTCCGGCTGTCCGAGGACCCCCTAATCCAGGACTCCCTCAGTAGCCCCTGAACCAGGCTTCAATGATGATGAGTCCGGCGCGCAGATTGTCTTCGGCATTGCAAGGCGGGTTCCTCCTCCGAATACTTCATAGAAGATTTTGAACACAAGGATAGTGTCCGGCGCTTCAAAACAAATTCCACATACCACCGTAGAGAGAATAATATTTCCACAAATCGAATCTGCTGACACATTCTGTAGCATGACATCATACTATGGCCCGGTCATTATTCGAACCGTTTTTCTCAACCAGCCACTGCACATATCACGAGGCGGTTTTCTTGGCACGTCTTGTCGAAGCAGAGATCCTGTCCCCTTATCACGGGATTCTCATCAATACGGGTGTGGGTAACCCAACCACGCCATCAATTACGGCGCTTGGGGAATAAGCGGTTTTACCAGGCAAGTGGGGAGGCACAGAATACCTGCTGCCTTTATAAGGGGATAAGAACGCCCATTTGCACCCACGCCTTTCTTCTTCCCGATCCATTCCCCTCCGCCCGAGCTCCAGCGCCCAAGCGTTCATCTTTTCTGCCCACAAAGGCCTTCCGAAAATGTCTGGATCCGGAGCAGGAGGCAAATGGATGGCCTCTACCGTCCGGGAGAAGGATATCAAAAAAGCTTCGGGAGGCCGGGTACCTGGCCAAGAAAATCAGCCACCATCTCTAGACGGCGGGACAAATCGTCCCTATCGGCGTTCTGGGAACGGGGGTCCCCAGACTTGCCTGCCTGTGGCCCACAGCGTGGCTAAGCCAGCAGGCCGTGCGGCCCATCTTCATCAACAAGGTATCCAAGACCCTCGCGAGGGTCCAAGCCTCGCGACGCGGACGACGCAAGACCTCCTCTGGAGTGGCCTAGCCAGGGAGGCTCACGAGGAGCGGAGATATCAAGGCGGGGCAAAACCTCACGAGGGTCTCGTGACGTGAGCCATGACGAACGACACCAGGCGGGCGCCAGCGTGCACAGCGTCCTTATTTCCTCTTTGGTGCTAAGGAGGCCAGTGCAGGCGAAGAGTACCGAGGCATCAGGCAAAGGTTGCTATATTGGTACAACGATACCAAGACGAGGAGGACGACAAGACGGAGGTCATCGTGGAGCCCAAGACAGCGTCACCACCAGAGCTTTTCGTAGGCGAAGACCGCTTTTGTCAGGATAGCTTATACTAGCTGCCCACCTTCAAATTCGCCCTCCATTGTTGGCTCCCTTCCCGCTCGATATTTGGGAAGAGGACCAGGGCCTCTATAAAATAGGTCTAGGCACCACAGTAGGAGGCATGGGATCCTCACCGGCACAAGTTCGACAAGCACAAGAACACCTCAACCTCAGGAGGCTGTTCTTCCCTTGTACTGTTCGTCATCAGCCCAAGAGGCAATCCACCACCACCACACTGGAGTAGGGTATTACACCACAACGGTGGCCCGAACCAGTATAAACCTCATGTCTCTCTGTGTTGCGAGTTCGTCGAGTTCGTCCACGAGATCTTTGCGAGCTAGGGCGTAGATCGGTAGGAGGGAAAGACTTCGCGCGCACCCCGGTGTTCGAACCTCAAGGGTTTGCCGGAACCCCACATCCGACATTTGGCGCGCCAGGTAGGGGTGCGCCGGAGCTTCTTCTCTACCAACCAGCTCGCCGACGCTCCACAGCCACGATGTCCGGCGACTCAAGGGCCGGCTCCGATCGCTGGGCAGCCTGGCCAGCCCGGGCAGCGCCGCCTGCCCATGAAGGTCTCGACCCCGCACTCCAGACGGCGCGAGCATTGCCAAACTCCGCCGGGCGCGGACAGCGTGGCCAGGCGTCATCCACCCTCACCCCGCGGCAAGTACGAGCCATGGCCCGGCGAGTCATGCTGCAGCAACGGCGTCGCACTCACGGCGGGAGCAAGCAAACATGCGGGCGGCTCTCACGGTGGCAAGGGAGTTGTTGCGATGCAGGCTAATGGAGAGCGGCCGAGATACGCTGTTGGAGCGTGTTGCCGAGCTGCTGGATGCAGCGGCATCAGGAGCACCACCCTTCTGCTATCGGCTTCCTCCCCAGGCCACTGCAGGGCCGTGCGGTGAACCTCACCACATCCGTGTGCCATTAACTACGCCCGGGGGCTTCGTCAACATCAGCACGGCCAGTGGCGTAGGGGGCTTCGACTCCCCCATGCCGCTCGCGACAAGCGCGAGCGCAAGCGTCGCCCTTCATGGTCCCAGCAGGATGCCACGCTACAATCCTCAGGACGCCACCCCGGGCCAAGCAACATGGAGCGTGGGGCACCATGGCGAGGTGTTTGGGGTGACGGCCCCGGAAGCCTACGTGCCCCGCATGATGGATCAAGGATACGCACCAGAGGACGACCTCGGCTCATTCATTGGAGAAGATTGGGGAGAGGGCGCGCTAGGAGCCGAAGACTTCCAAGAACCAACGGAGAACCACAACGATCGCGCCGGCAACGGCAACTACAGGGTACCGCTAATCTCTCAGGAACAGGCTTATGCTAACCATGGGCGACAGATGAATCAGGTTGCAACGTCGATCGACGACCCTGGCATGGCGGCACCCGTTCCAACAAGGGAGACACGCTGGGGGCCGCCGGGAGGGAGCCAGGAACCAGGCCCCTCCCCGCAGCGCGCGACGCCTGGTGACACCCGGAGGTAGGCCCTCTGCCGGGGAGGCCTCGCCAACCGTTCCCCCGGCAGAGGACCTGTGGTCGCCTAGGGAACCGCTGGCGTCCTCTTTCCCTCCTTTGTGTCGTCCTGGTGATCGGTCGGCTCAGAGGAGGTCGAGGGTGGCGCAAGGTGGGGCCCTCCTCTGGCGATATGAAGCAAGGCCGGTACCTGTGAAGAAGGCCCAGTGCCTATGCAGCTCGCCACCCGTGACACTCTCACGTAATAATGAGTTGGGGCTGTACATGGCCCGGAGTCTCAGGGGTGCCGGCCTCAGGCCCTGGGGCTCCCTCCCACGCCTAGTGGCACCACTTAGCTCCGCGCTGGTGAGAAGACTTGAAGACCAGAAGACTAGACTAGGTGCCGGACGCGGCCTTTTGGTTTGGATCTCTCTTTCTCAGTAGCTTTGCTTTCTGGATCTGGATTTGAGTTGAAGTTGAATTTTTGTTGATATGCGCGGGGGGAGCCTTTTCTCGTTTGAGCAATTTCTTGCCTTCTAGATCTCGTTTTGTCCGGGACTCATGTCCGTCGCCTTCCCCTCACGAGCTCCTCGCGAGCGGGACTGCGTGAAGCACGCGCACGCCAAGCGCGCGCTAGCACTATGACTGGAGCTCACCTCTAGTGGGGCCCCTTCTAACGGGGCGACGAGCTCCGCAGGGTTCTCAGAAACTCGACGCGTCGCGACCCAGCTCAAGGCTGGCACTGACTAAGGTAAACCACGACAGAGAACTCGCACCCGGATTCATGAGCTCACGAGGACACAAACTAGCATTGCATAGGAAATTAAAAACTGCAGTTTGTTTACATGAGGGGCTCCCCGTCCCAAAATGCTCTCACAAGTTTTTCAAGGGCCACGCCCGAGTTTGTGCGCAGGGTGAAATGGCAGGACAATAAGGGATCAGCCAGAAATGTCACTCGCTGCGTCACCCGCGGATGCGTCACTCGCGTCGTCATCGTCTCCATCGGCATCGGCGACGCCCCCGTCGCCGTTGTCAACCACGTCGCCTTCGTCTGTGACGACCACCACCGCGTCATCCTCAGAAGTGAAGGCCCTGACCAACGCGTCCACATTGTCCTCAACCCAACGTGCTAGGTCGCCCGGACGGCCGTGGGTACGGGGGCGATGGCGGCGTCGAAATCAAAGTTAGGGTCGGCATTCAGGAGGTGGCTGAAGACACGGGAGAAAGCGCGCTCGAGCAGGCCACGACCCCTTTCCTCCACAAGCTGGCGAGCTCTGGCAGATCGAGCCTCCGGGCGTGTTACCACCTTGGTGTAGAAGGTCAGGTGCCTGGCATAATCATTCGAGTGAGGGGCCGGCGCCTCCACGTCGCAAATATGGCCCAGGGCGATATTGGCCCTGTTACGGAGATCCTGAAGCATAGGAGTATGCTCGCGCTCTAGTGTGCGTCGCTGGAGCACTTCTTCCGTGTTCTACCTTGCGACGGCCTCAGCGTCATCAACCCGCCTCCGGAGGGAACGCAACTCGGCGCGGGCGGAGGCCAGGTCCGCCTGTGTCGCGACCAGGGCGGCGGCCGTGGCTTCCGCACGCCTCTCGGCCTCGTCCAACCTGGGCCTGAGGGCAGCGGCCCTGCCCTCATCCTCTGCGCCCGCGAGCCTCAGCTTCAGGTCGTACCTACCCTCAAGATCTGCGCGAACCTCGGCCACCCGGCGAGCAACCTCCTCCTCGACTCTGGCCTCACGGGCCCCGACGACATCTTCTGCTTGGGCAACTTGGCGCTCCCTCTTCTCCAGTCGCTCGAGCTCGAGGCTACGCTCCACGGCCTCCAGGGTCAGCGCCTTCTCGCGCTTCTGGATCTCCTCTTCCTCCGCGGGCGTCCCCCTCAGCGACGCCAGAGCAGCCCTGCGCACCTCCACCTGCTGCTCAAGAGACGCGCTCCAGGCCTGGAGCTCCCACGCGCGCTTCTCCACAGCCTCGCGACGGCGGTCAGCCTCGCGAGCCTCTTCCAGAGCTCGTGAGCAGGCTTCATGGGCAATCTTGAGGGACGCCTCGGCTTTCGCGTTCTCGAGGTCGCGCTGATAGCGACCGAAGTTGATGGCCACCTTCAGCTTGCGCCGCTCCTCCACCAGCCGGAGACCCTCAGCCTCAAGGCGCGAGTCGACACCCGCGAGCTCTTCACCGAGTCGGCTCATCGCGCCCATCGCCTCCTGGAAGAGCTCGTGACGAACCACGCTTCGCCCGCGCTCGAGATCGAACGGCCGGCCCACCTCATCCTCCACCTCGGGGGCTGCGGGCGGGGCGCCAAGCGGCACACCACAACCCGGCAGGGGGCTGGGGGCTGGCACTCCACCCGACGTCAACTCATCCTCGCGAGGAGCCCGAGCCGATCGGGGCTCACTCCTTGAAGAGGAACCGAAGATTGAAGCCAACCAGCTGCTGCCCATGAGCAAAGGAGGAGTTTTAGGCACGCCCGCCAATCTCCACGCCAGGCCGTGGGGGAGGGGTGGCCAAGTTGTGGGCTCGGTACGCCGCGAAGGCAGAGACGCTCCCCCAACCGACCCCTCTCCAGGGGCGGCAGGCGGGCCAGGAACGCTCAAGGCCGATGATGAAGTTGGAGAAGGAGGAGGCTGCTTCTCGGGAGTCGCAACAGCTTCGACGGGAGGAGCCCTGGAGGACTAACGTCAGAATAAGGAGACTGCATGGAGGAAGCCATGAAACTAAGATACTTACACGTCAATGGCGATGTACTTTCGCCGCTTCAATGGCCCGAAGATATCGCTGCCGCCAGGGGATCCTTTCCTCTTACGGAGCTCCTCGAAGTCCACACAAAGACGACCGAAGCGCTGGACATGACGACCGGTGCGCAGCGGAGCCGAAGGAGGGCTCGGAAGGATATCTTCAGGGGTGCCCGGTTGCGGCAAATGGCCGGGCACCGTTTCAGCACGACCTCCCAAGGCTACTGGAGCCTTGGCCTCGGGAGTCGCATGCGGAGTCTCCTCAGCAACCGACGCCTCAGGAGGGGGTGGCAGGCTCCTGAGGACGATGCCCCAGGATCCCCACTCGGCACTTGCTCCTCAGCACTCGAGCCACCGGCCTCCGCCGGAGCTCGCCCACTTGCACCGTCGCTTGGGGCGAGCTCTGCACCAGGGGCAAGGAAGGGAACCACAACGACGGGGTTCTCGCGAGGCCCCTCCAGGCCGATCGGCGGCGGCCCCCACTCGTCAAAAGGAGGCACGTTCTCTGCAAATTCATCCTTATTCTTGCAGCGGTACAGCAAGAAATTCATCCCCGGCAGTTCGGCCGGCAAAGGGACACCCGTCAGGACCTTGAGCACTGTCTGCCGCATCCCGAGAAGGAGCCCAAGCTCCTGAAACCTCATGTGGTCCTGGCTGTGAAGCAAGGTCCACATTGGGCGAGAATGGCGCTGAAGCGGAGCAACCCGGCGTTTGACGAATTCCTTCACCACCATCGGCGCGGTCACGCTGCGATCCTTCAGCAACCTCAACCTGAGCCAGACGTGGGCAAGGTCGGGGCTCGTGAGCTGCTGATGGCTCCAGCCGGGGTTAGGAACAGCGGGCCTCGACGGAGCCTGAAGCAGAGGACTGAGCACGCCGGCATCAACGAACACCCATCGTGTCGGAAATTCGCTCGAGGATGGAGGAAGCTTGAAGTCGATCCCCTCGCCCGCCGTCGCAGCCACGGCATGGAAGCTCACGCATCCTGAGCTTTGTTGGGGGTCGGTCAGATGCAATGAGAAGAAATGGCGAAGGAGGGCCACAGAAGGGGCTATGCCAGCCATGGCTTCGCACACGAAGGCGAAGACGGTGAGAAGAGTCACAGACTGAGGATCGAGATGCAGCATTTGGATCTGATAATGCTCAAGCACCGCGTTGAAGAAGGCGGAAAAGGGGGGAATCAGGCCAGTCCAGAGGGCATCTATGAAGATTGGGACTTCGGTGGCCGCCTGAGCCGTGCGGGTGCGAGACGTGGGCCAAGCCACCGTCTCCCCCCACTCGTTGAAGCTGGAGGCAAGCCTTGAGCGCACCTTGTGCATGGCCTCGTCGTTGAGCACCCGAGACCGGCCGAGCGCCGGCGCAAAGGACGGAGGCGCAGTTGGCAGAGGCAGAGGCCCCTTCCGCTTTTCAGCTTGTTTTGGCGCCATGGCGATGGAGCAGGCAGAGCGCAAATCAGATTGGAGAAGAGGAACAGAGTCTCGAGGAAGCAGAGGGATTGGGGAAGCGAGGCACAGGCAACGGGGAATAACTGTGTAGGCCGCCAGGGGCCGCATAGCTAGGTGGATTCAAAGGCAGCGTGGGTAAGCGGGGACACCCACGTCCAATCAACCGCCACGCGTCAACCGAGGCCGCAGGCTTTTGGGGCCCGCGGTGCTCCGAACTTGACCCTTGGCTTTGCCGCGAAGCCAAGCCTGAGCGCACCTTGGGCCCGGGGGCTACTATCGGCGTTCTGGGAACGGGGGTCCCCAGACTTGCCTGCCTGCGGCCCACAGCGTGGCTAAGCCAGCAGGCCGTGCGGCCCATCGTCATCAACAAGGTATCCAAGACCCTCGCGAGGCGGACGATGCAAGACCTCTCTGGAGTGGCCTATCCAGGCAGGCTCACAAGGAGCGGAGATGTCAAGGCGGGGCAAAACCTCACGAGGCTCTCGTGGCGTGAGCCATGACGAACGACACCAGGCGAGCGCCAGGCGGGCGCCAGCGCGCGCAGCGTCCTTATTTCCTCTTTGGTGCTAAGGAGGCCAGCGCAGGCGAAGAGTACCGAGGCATCAGGCAAAGGTTGCTATATTGGTACAACGAGACCAAGACCAGGAGGACGGCAAGACGGAGGTCATCGTGGAGCCCAAGACGGCGTCACCACCAGAGCTTTTCGCAGGCGAAGACCGCTTTTGTCAGGATAGCTTATACTAGCTGTCCCCCTTCAAATTCGCCCGCCATTGTTGGCTCCCTTCCCGCTCGATATTTGGGAAGAGGACCAGGGCCTCTATAAATAGGTCTAGCCACCACAGTAGGAGGCATGGGATCCTCACCCGCACAAGTTCGACAAGCACAAGAACACCTCAACCTCAGGAGGCTGTTCTTCCCTTGTACTGTTCGTCATCAGCCCAAGAGGCAATCCACCACCACCACACTGGAGTAGGGTATTACACCACAATGGTAGCCCGAACTAGTATAAACCTCGTGTCTCTCATTGTTGCGAGTTCGTCGAGTTCGTCTGCGAGATCTTTGCGAGCTAGGGCGTAGATCGGTAGGAGGGAAAGACTTCGCGCGCACCCCAGTGTTCGAACCTCAAGGGTTTCCCGGAACCCCACATCCGACAGTCCCTACTCCGGAATCCCACGAAAGGGTTGTATTCCTCCCTCACTTTGTCCACGGGCTAGGGTTTCCCCTCCACCCGTTCGTTCGCGGCATCATGTATTACTATGGGATCGATGTGCATGATCTGTCCCCTAATTCCTTCCTCAACATCTCGACATTCATTGTCGTGTGCGAGGCTTTTCTCCGCATCTCACCACACTTCGGCCTATGGCTGAAGATTTTTAATATGAAGCCCAAGGTAGTGGGCGGCGAGCACGCCGAGTGTGGGGGCGCTATGGTGAGCAAGATGCCCAATGTCATATGGCCAACATGCCCTTTAACGATTCTGTCAAGGAGTGGCAACAGCAGTGGTTTTATGTCACTGAGCCGCGCGGCACGGAATGGGCCGCTACTCCCGAATTTCGATCCGGTGCCCCCTGGCGGCTTACATCCTGGGTCAAGAAGGGCCTGAACTGGCCCTCGTCCGATGAACTGTCGGTGCTCCAGACACGCGTTAAAGATATGGGAGACAAGAATATTGAACTTGTCAATGTGGTCCAGGTGATGCTAGTTCGCCGGATCCTGCCTTGTCAACACCGGACATGCAATCTATGGGAATTCGATCCGGCCAAGCACCAACCTTGCGAGAGCTTTTCGGCTCTTCGCACAAGGACATCTGGAAGGTGCTTTTCAAGTCCAGCAAATCATAGCCGGACTCCGCCGAGGACCGCGGGTACCAACTGTCCCGCCCTGCAAGTTCAGTAAGTCATCATACTTTTTATCCGCATAACCCAAAGGAAGCGCTTAACGTGTTTTATACAACTCTCCCAGGGCTAGACGAAGAAGGCGGAGCGGATCCATTGTCTAGCCCCGCTGCACGAAGAACCGGCCATCCCACTTCTGACGAAGATGCTGGTCCCGGCGCCTTACAAGGTGCCGAAGAGGGCGGCCGAGAAGGAGGCCAAAAAGACCCGGGGCGGCCTTCGTCGCCGCGGCACTTCGGACACAATATCCGAAGGCTCTAATGCCCGTTCCGCCTCCGAAGAGGACGAGGAGGAGGAGGAAGATGAATCCCCTGCGGGGGGAAGAAATAAGAGGACGGCCTCCGTACACTTGGAGGCCGAGCCACCCAAAAGGGGAAAGGCTCCTCTTCCGGAGGAGTCCACTGCCGCCGCCCACAGCGGCTCGGTGTGGGATCCCAGGGCCCAGCCCCTGGTGAACTCGTGAGTATATAAAATCCGAGTACGTTTATGCGTCCAGACTCATCATGGCAAGGTTTAACCTAAGCCATATTTTTTGTAGTCCAGCGAGGTCCCGTACCGGATAATCCTCACCAGAGGATTCGCTGAGCTCGGATGCTATGGAGAGCGGGATGCCCCCAAAGGCCCCTTCCTCCAAACAGGTGCATAACACCGAGGCTTCATCCCAAAAGGACCCTGGCCAAGGAGGAGAGGAAAAGACCGTGAAGGCGGCGCCTGGAGGTCAAACTTCAGGGGCCGGACACATGGGGGAAAAGATTCCCATGGGAGCTGACGGCGGGGGCCATCTTGAATTCGGCTCCTAGCCGGGTGCAGTTCCGGAGACCAATACGGCTCCAGAATCAGGCAGGTGGCCTCTCCCAGCTGGAGGGAGCATACCGGCAACCTCTGTCCAACCAGAGGTGTCGGATGCTTTGTTGGTGGCGCTGAAGAGCGCCTCCATTGTTGATGAACACCGTGCCCTTATGGGTGCGGTGATTGAGAAGATTCAGTCAGCTGAAAGTGGACTGAACGAAGCCTGTATCAGCCTTATAAGAGGCTTTGAGGTATGTTTTATGAGTTTTCGAAGAGTGTCATAGTATAGATAGTAGCCCCTGATACACTGTTCGGTGAAAAAAGGAACCGGACAGAGGATCGAATTTATGTTCGCAGGAAGACTCA
Organism: Aegilops tauschii subsp. strangulata; assembly: GCF_002575655.3. Lineage (NCBI taxonomy): Eukaryota > Viridiplantae > Streptophyta > Magnoliopsida > Poales > Poaceae > Aegilops > Aegilops tauschii. The sequence continues at coordinate 357,237,307 of NC_053039.3, forward strand.
TTGAATGACATCTATTTCTCTTCTGTTATAACCAGGCATCTGTAGCGGCTGCTGCCTCTCATACTGCGGAGATCTCCGGACTGAATCAAAGTCTGGAGCGGGCCAAAGAAGAACTTGGCCAGTTGAAAATGCAGTTGAGAGATAAACAAGGTATGCACAAGTCTTGTTCGCGTTTATTGCGAATGAATTTTCAATATGAAATAAGCTTCATGATTTGCGCTAGGGATTGTGACCGAAGTCAAGGCCCTTAAGAAGGCTGTGGCCGAGGCCGAGAAAAAGGCAGCCACAGAGCAGGCTCTTCGTGAGAAGCACGAGGCCAGGGTTATTAAAGCTGAGCAGGAGCTGCAAGAGGCCGTGAGGAAATGCGAGACCTTGGAGCAAAGTTTAACGGAGAAAGAATCCGAACTCACCAAGGCGCATCAGGCCACGAGCGATGCCCGGGGGGGACCCAAAGCGCCCTGCAGGGGATCCAGGAGGCGAGAAAGATCGCGGCGGGTAAGGCTTTTTCCATGTAAAGAAAGTATTTGAGGGGAAAACTATGTTTCTAATTTTGAATCCGGATTTCTCAGGGGTATTTGCCGAGCTACCCCGCAACATATCAGATGCCGCCCAATTCTACCGAGCCGAAGAAAGGAACACTGCAGATAAGCTCTTCTGGTCGCAGTATTTGGCACCGAATTGTCCGGTGCCTTTTGCCGATCAACTGAAATAGCTGATCGAACTGCATAAGGCGGCGGAACTAGCCATGAAAGATTTGGTTATCTGGCTATGGCATGCCGAGCCGATTCCAAGCAGCTACTTCGGGCTCGTGAAGCGGCTTGTAAGCGCTTGCCCTCGACTTGACGTCATCAAGCGGTCGGTCTGTATAGAAGGTGCGCGAATGGCCTTCGCATGCGCAAAGGTGCACTGGGGGAAGATGGATGCTGAAAAGCTGATGACCGAAGGACCGCCAGAGGGGAAGGAGCACCGCAAGCCCGAATTATATTATGAGAGTGTCCGGAAAGGATCATACCTTGCAGCGGAGCTATGCACCAAGGACATTATATTTCCATGAATGCCAATCATGTTGTCCTTTGTAAAGTTTGAACAAGGTCATTTATTTATTGCCTATTATATAAAAGTTTACCCTCCTTTGCGGCCGTTTTATATGTTAAACCTGAGAGTTGGCCAGTCGTCGGCTTCTGCCCCCACGTAAGAAGTACGGGGGTGTTCGGGATAAACCTGAGCACTCTTTATCCCAGTTTTGGGTCCTTCGAAGGAGGTGCTCAGCACAACGAACCAGGCAATCGGACTATAGGGCTTTATCACTCTCACTTAGCCATAGGAGCTTTAGTAAGGTAGGTGCAGCCCTGGTGTTCGGAAGACCGTACTAGGGGCTCTATAAGCACCTGATCGAAAGAAAAAACGATCCATCGCATGCTGCATTGGTTATGGCATTATGCGGGAGAAATCCTTAAAGATTTTGTGACCTCTCGAACAGCTGACCAGCTCTCGCCGTATCATGACAGTCAGTTTTCGGCTTTCTCTACTGAGGTGCTCGTCCGGAAGAACCGAGACACAATCGCAGTAGTTCTCCCAGTGCTACCTTAGCCGATATAGCGGAACGTAAGGTACCAAAACATGGGAGCCGGGCAAACCCAACTATTGACCCAAGACATGATTCAGAGCTGATGCATATAGTGCTATAAGTTCGGGGTGCCGAACTTCCATGAAGGTGTTCAGACTTTATTGCCGTGTTATGGGTAAAACGAAGCCCTCGGCATATTTTAAGGCATATCGCTGTGTACGGATGCCACTTGACAAAAGAATTTTAATAAGAAATATCAGCAGGTAAGCGTCATATAAATCCATATGTTGTATTTGAATAGTACGTCTATGCGTATGAGTACAGGTAATGTGATAAAAAAGGGAATATGATTGCGGAACCTGCTGAGACCAGGGGGAAGAAGTTGAGTGCGGATCCGTAATATAGCCGGATGGTCATTGCAGGGAATGTCTAAGGATTCCCTTACGCGTTCAAGCTGCCTCCGCATCGCCCGTCCTGGTCGGCGTAAAGGTGAACCTGTGAAGGAAATGTAAGAAATATTTGCGTGCCGGAGAGCGGTTGAGCCGCTGAGTGCGGCCTGTCCTGGCCTTCGCCGGAGTGTTTAATTGAGCTCTGGATGAGCCGGGCTATCCTTCCGCAAAGTAGTTCGGAGTCCCTTGACGGTGCCCAGGAGCCTGGACGTCGACTCGAGGTTCGGCTGCAAGGTGCTGCTCGCTGCTTCCGCTGCTAAGGCAGTGGTGTACTTGTTGGTGCCGAGGGAAGGTTCGGCCTTGCCATTAACCGTGATGACACCGCGTGGACCAGGCATCTTGAGCTTACGGTAGGCATAATGTGGCACCGCGTTGAATCGAGCGAACGCGGTTCGTCCGAGCAGTGCCTGATAATCACTGCGGAAAGGGACGATTTCGAAGATTAACTCTTCAATACGGTAATTTTCCGGTGATCCGAAGACTACCTCAAGGGCAATGGAGCCTGTACAGCTGGCTTCCACACCTGGTATAATGACTCTGAAAGTGGTTTAGTGGGTTTGATCACCGAATGATCGATGCCCATCTTGCGCACTGTGTCCTGGTAAAGTAGATTTAGACTGCTGCCTCCGTCCATAAGGACTCGAGTGAGGTGGAACCCGTCAATTATTGGGTCGAGGACTAGTGCGACTGGATTTCCTTGATTGGCGTTAACAGGACGATCCATGCAGTTGAAGGTGACCGGCCCTAGTTTATATTGTGGGACGACTAGTTCCGTTAAGTCAGCATCCCTAAGGGTGCATATCCGGTCCGAGTTGGGAATCTGGGTGGTATTTACCACATTCACCGATTGAATATGCGGGGGAAATTTCTTTTGCCCTCCTGTGTTCGGTGATCTGGGCTCTTTGTCGCCATCATCGCTTTGAGAACCCCCTTCTCCGTTTTTGGCGCCTGTCCTGCCGGCTTGTTTGAAGACCCAGCATTCTCTGTTGGTATGAGTGGCTGGCGTTCCTGGGGTGCCATGAATTTGGCATTGGCGATCGAGTATGCGGCCCAGACTGGATGGACCCGAATTGTTATTTTTGGGTGGCCCTTCCCGCTGACCGGACTTTGTGCCCCTAAACCCGGCATTAACTGCCATATTTTCGGCGTTTTCACCATATTTGCGGCGCTTGTGTTTGTTGCGTCGTGGTTTGCCGTTGCTATCCCTGTCCTCTGATGTGCCAGGTTTGCTTGCTGTATTGCTACTACGAGCCAACCAGCTATCTTCGCCCGCGCAAAAGCGGGTCATAAGTGTCGTGAGGGCTGCCATGGATTTTGGCTTCTCTTGTCCGAGGTGCCGGGCGAGCCACTCTTCACGGATGTTATGCTTAAATGCCGCTAAGGCCTCTGCATCCGGACAGTCGACAATTTGGTTCTTCTTAGTTAGGAACCGGGTCCAGAATTTCCTGGCCGATTCCCCTGGCTGCTGAGTTATATTACTTAAATCGTCAGCATCCGGCGGTCGCACATAAGTGCCTTGGAAATTGTCCAGGAATGCATTTGCCAGGCTCTCCCAGCTTCCGATGGAGTTTGCCGGCAAGCTATTGAGCCAATGCCGAGCTGGCCCTTTGAGTTTTAGCGGGAGATCCTTGATGGCATGTAGATCATCCCCACGGGCCATGTGAATGTGGACGAAGAAGTCTTCTATCCATACCGCGGGGTCTGTAGTACCATCATATGATTCAATGTTTACGGGTTTAAAACCCTCTGGGAATTCGTGATCCATTACTTCATCAGTGAAGCATAGGGGGTGTGCGGCGCCTCTGTGCTGGGCTATATCACGACGCAGTTCATACGAGTCTTGTCTGCTGTATTCGGCCCGGCCGGATTTGCTTTTAGTATGTCCGGCGTGACGGTCATCGTCCCGCGTTGGGGTGCGCCCCCGTGATCCATAGATCGATCTTGCATGTTTTGCTTTGTTTTCTAATGCGCGTCGTAGGTCCCGCGTGTTGCCCCGGGCCTTGGTATTTTTGTTTGAATGGCGGCGGGGTGCAGGCTGGACTTCGGGCTGATATGCCTGTGTGTCTCGGCCACGAGGTGGCCGATCAGCCGCATCATACGCTGGTGATGTGGGTTTCAATGCTTCCTCCTCGAGCTGGGGTAGCAACCTGCGCTTTGGGTAACTCTTGGTTGGGCGTTCGAGTTCGTATTCCTCGGCCGCAAGGACTTTGGTCCATCTATCCGCTAGCAGATCTTGATCAGCTCGAAGCTGTTGTTGCTTTTTCTTCAGGCTGTTTGCTGTGGCTATAAGCCGGCGCTTGAAGCGCTCCTGTTCGACGGGATCCTCAGGCACGATAAATTCTTCGTCGCCGAGGCTCACCTCGTCTTCGGAGAGAGGCATGTAATTGTCATCCTCTGATTCTCCGTCTGCTGCCTGTTCCGGAGGGCTAGCTTGTTCATCCTCCCGCTCGAGGTCTGGCTGGAGGGGATTATCATCGTCTTCGGCACTATCTGGAGCGTTATTGTCTCTTGTGCCGGTATCGCTGCTTTTGCTATGGCGGGATATAGAGCGGCGCCGCTGACGTTGGTGCTTGGATTGCTTCTTGGAGGGATTATCCTCCGCTATCTTATCGCCATCGCCTTCTTTGGGGGTGTCCACCATGTATATGTCATCCGATGAGGTGGCAGTCCAGCGCCCTGTGGGCGGTGGTTCTTGTTCGTCTCCTGCATCATCGTCCATACCGTCGATGTCTTCCGAGCCGAAGTCGAGCATGTCGGTTAAATCGTCGACAGTGGCTACTAAGTGGGTGGTGGGTGGGTAGCGAATTTCTTCGTCGTTTGCATCCCATTCTAGCCGGACTTGGTTCGGCCAGGGGTCTCCTGACAGGGAGAGAGACCTCAACGAGTTTAGCACGTCACCAAAGGGCGAGTGCTGAAAGATATCCGCGGAGGTGAACTCCATGATCGGTGCCCAATCAGATTCGATAGGCACGGACGCAGGCGGCTCGGAGCCCATGGCCAGGGACAAATCCAACGGTTCGGCAACACGGGTCTCGTAGGAGGTGAAGTCAGTATTCGGCTCTATCGCCACTGAGTGTGCGGCCTCCGTGGCGGGGTCCATCCACCCGTCCTCAGATGGCGCAATTTGTTCCAGATTGAGGGCCGGAGTAGTTGCAGGTGTGATCTCCCGAACACTGTCCGACGGCAGAGCTAAGTCATGCTCGTCGTGATTGTGCGGCGCACCTGATATGGGCTCGAATCCGTCGAAGATCGAGTCTCCGCGGATGTCGGTGGTACAGTTCAAGTTTCCAAACCTGACCTGATGGCTAGGGGCGTAGCTCTCGATCTGCTCCAGATGGCCAAGCGAATTGGCCCGCAGTACAAAGCCGCCGAATACGAAGATCTGTCCGGGGAGGAAAACCTCACCCTGGATCGCATCGTTGCCGATGATCGAAGGAGCCATCTAGCCTTACGGTGACGGCACAGTGGAACTCTCAATGAAAACACCAATGTCAGTGTCAAAACCGGCGGATCTCGGGTAGGGGGTCCCGAACTGTGCGTCTAAGGCGGATGGTAACAGGAGGCAGGGGACACGATGTTTACCCATGTTCGGACCCTCTCTATGGAGGTAATACCCTACTTCCTGCTTGATTGATCTTGATGATATGAGTATTACAAGAGTTGATCTACCACGAGATCGTAGAGGCTAAACCCTAGAAGCTAGCCCATGGTATGATTGTTGTTGTCCTACGGACTAAACGCTCCGGTTTATATAGACACCGGAGGGGGTAGGGTTACACAGAGTCGGTTACAAGGGAGGAGATCTACATATCCGTATTGCCAAGCTTGCCTTCCACGCCAAGGAGAGTCCCATCCGGACACGGGACGAAGTCTTCAATCTTGTATCTTCATAGTCCAACAGTCCGGCCAAAGGATATAGTCCGGCTATCCGAGGACCCCCTAATCCAGGACTCCCTCATAGTGCGTGGCACTCGGGGTTGGCTCCAGAAGCGATGGAAGCAGGAGGTGGCTCGGGCGCGTGCTGGCGCGCGGTGGCCGCACGCCCTCGCCTACTGGCGCGAGGAGGAAGGCGACAGGGAGCCCAGGTGGGCTGGGCCAGCCAGATGGGCTGCCAGGTGAGCGCCAGGTAAGTGCTTTCTCCCTCTCTCTTTTCTATTGTTTCAGTTTTCTATTTCTTCTATAGCTTCAGGGCTTTATTAAAAATACCTAGACATTCTCAAAAATCATGAAACTACTCATGGCTAGTGTTTAGAGTATATCCAACAGTAAACATTTTAGTTTATGATTATTTGGACATTTAAAATATTTTATACCATTTAAATGTCCAAATGCAAATAACATAAGATTTAATCCAGTGACCTTATGATGTCCTAGAAAAGTGTGCACCATTTTTGTGAGAGGTTCTAGACCACGACAAAGATGATGAACATTTTAGAAGGGCATTTCATGTTCATTGAAAAAGATTTTAGTAAACCCTAGTTAGATTAAGGGGGTGCTGGGGGTTTCTGTCATCCCCATTTCAACTTTCTGAGTAAAGTAGACATGATGCATACACTCTAATGCATATACTGACTAGGTTTGTGACAACTCACCCCCATTAAACAAGTATCTCGTCCCAAGATTCAAGCATAGTGTAAGATGAAGGGGGGGAAGCAGACTAACACATTCTTCACGATCCAGATTGCACTTCATAAGTACGTTGATTCAATCACCATCTTTGTCTCGATGTATTGCTCCGAGAACTCCAACCAACATGACAATGAGAGGAAAGGAAAAACTCTAGAAGGATCGATCTCCTCGAAGATCGAACAACTCAGGATCAAATCACGGAATGAGACATAGCAACATCTCTCGAGCTGAGACCCGAAGCATACATCTGGAGGGATGGAGTGAAACAGATGACGGAGGTTCACTAGGTAGACAACAATTCCACACTTAAGAAGGTGGTGAACGATTGTCAACGTAGCGAGGAGTTGAGTGATACGTCTCCAACGTATCTATAATTTATGAAGTATTCATGCTATTATATTATCCTTCAAGGATGTTTTATATGCATTTATATGCTATTTTATATGATTTTTGGGACTAACCTATTAACCTAGAGCCCAGTGCCAGTTTCAGTTTTTTCCCTGTTTTTATGTTTTGCATAAAAGGAAAACCAAACGGAGTCCAATTGACATGCCAATTTTTTATGATTTTTTTTGGACCAAAAGAAGCCCCGGGAGTAAAAGAGTTGGGCCAGGAGAGTCCCGGGCTGCCCACGAGGGTGGAGCGCGCGCCCACCCCCTGGGCGTGGGCCCCTTCCTCGTGGACAACCGGGAGACCCCCTGACATGAGACCTACGCCAAAAAATACTATAAATACTGAAACCTCCAAAAAACAGAATAGATCGGGAGTTCCGCCGCCGCAAGCCTCTGTAGCCACCAAAAACCAATCGGGACCCTGTTCCGGCACCCTGTCGGAGGGGGGATCCATCACCGGTGGCCATCTTCATCATCCTGGTGCTCTCCATGACGAGGAGGGAGTAGTTCACCCTCGGGGCTGAGGGTATGTACCAGTAGCTATGTGTTTGATCTCTCTCTCTCTCTCATGTTCTTGATCTGGCACAATCTTGATGTATCGCGAGCTTTGCTATTATAGTTGGATCTTATGATGTTTCTCCCCCTCTACTCTCTTGTAATGGATTGATTTTTCCCTTTGAAGTTATCTTATTGGATTGAGTCTTTAAGGATTTGAGAACACTTGATGTATGTCTTGCCGTGCTTATCTGTGATGACAATGGGATATTCACGTGATTCACTTGATGTATGTTTTGGTGATCAACTTGCGGGTTCCGCCCATGAACCTATGCATAGGGGTTGGCACACGTTTTCCTCTTGACTCTCCGGTAGAAACTTTGGGGCACTCTTTGAAGTACTTTGTGTTGGTTGAATAGATGAATCTGAGATTGTGTGATGCATATCGTATAATCATACCCACGGATACTTGAGGTGACATTGGAGTATCTAGATGACATTAGGGTTTTGGTTGATTTGTGTCTTAAGGTGTTATTCTAGTACAAACTCTATGATAGATCGAACAGAAAGAATAGCTTCGTGTTATTTTACTACGGACTCTTGAATAGATCGATCAGAAAGAATAACTTTGAGGTGGTTTCGTACCCTACAATAATCTCTTCGTTTGTTCTCCGCTATTAGTGACTTTGGAGTGACTCTTTGTTGCATGTTGAGGGATTGTTATATGATCTAATTATGTTATTATTGTTGAGAGAACTTGCACTAGTGAAAGTATGAACCCTAGGTCTTCTTTCCTAGCATTGCAATACCGTTTGTGCTCACTTTTACCATTAGTTACCTTGCTGTTTTTATATTTTTCAGATTACAAATACTCATACATATCATCCATATTGCACTTGTATCACCATCTCTTCACCGAACTAGTGCACCTATACAATTTACCATTGTATTGGGTGTGTTGGGGACACAAGAGACTCTTTGTTATTTGGTTGCAGGGTTGTTTGAGAGAGACCATCTTCAACCTACGCCTCCCACGGATTGATAAACCTTAGGTCATCCACTTGAGGGAAATTTGCTACTGTCCTACAAACCTCTGCACTTGGAGGCCCAGCAACGTCTACAAGAAGAAGGTTGTGTAGTAGACATCATTGAGTTGCTATGATACCATAACGGGGCACCTTAGGGAAGGTGACTCATAGAATTATTCCCTTAAGTGGAAGAAAGAATTACTTCTGACATAGAGATCATTGAGACTCTTTATACCAGCCTAAGGCAATCACCATCGATCATTTGAAGGAGTTCAAAAGAATGACATACTCGGAGTAGAATGGATGATGTGGACTACCTTGTTGAAGACAACGCAATGGATGATTTTGCTTATCATCAGAAATGGATGGGATTCATGGTAGGTCCACTTTGGAAGATGATCTTGGACAGCAACTGCTAAGAGGGTCAGCCCATGGGAAATTGGCACAATGGCGGTGCAAGCTGGGAACAAAATGCAACTGTTGGGAATGTTCCAACCACCATATCTGCCTGAGATTTAGATCCGATTGGTGATAGGATACTTCAGACTCAGCATGTCCAAAAAGAAAGTTTGCAACACAAATCGACGAGATGACGTTGCGAGATTCTCGAGATATGAACTACGATAGAAAGCTCCAAAACATGAGTTGGTTCTGCTACGTACATGTGAGCATGCTGTCCAAGACAAGAATGACCACATAGTAGTCTTATAATAAAACACTATCGAGTTCTGGTCGGGAACCATCATCAAGGATTTCGAAGTCTTTACGCAAGTTCATGGATTAGATCCCAAGTATAGACTTCTTTTCCTTAAACAAGTCAATCAGTGGCTTGGTGTGCTAGGGAATACATATGGAGTGGAGGTAATCAATCTACCAAACCATAGAATACATTTGCACATGCATAACTGACTTGGGATGGTACCAGAGGAAACAAAAACAATCTTTCTCGAACTCACGGCGGCAACTTGCACCAAATGCACATGAATTCGAGGAAGTCACTTCTTCCATCCAAGCATAAGCTTCATGAACGGAACACGAAGGCATTGCTTACAAAGTTTCCAACACTAGGTTGATGTTCAACATGAATCATGGAGGAGACAAAATGCTGCTGATGGGCTCAACAGCAACTCATCAGAATTTCCATATCACTGGAATTCCGCCATTATGTGAACAATGTGATAGTATTGGTCAGACCAAAAGATGTACTGGTGTATGCTCGAGGATCAACCACGAGTAAGACAACATTTCGAATATCGTTGGTTCTAACTTGATTTGACGATAGCCCACATTCAAATCAAGGTTTGTACAAGATGATAGATTCAACAACTGATCACGAGGAACAACCGATGAAGATATCATCTTTCTTCAACACACATATACAAAGAGATATCCCTTTGGAATGAACTAAGTCAGATAAAGCTTTTATCTTCCAACTCTCCAAGTTGTTGTTTAGCTTAACCAACTAGCTCAGGGATATCCAACATGGATTCTTGGAGAAGGGGTGGTTTACAAGAAACCAACTTGATCACGAACTCAACATAACGGCCAGGGATTAATCTGGTAATACTTCTGAGAAGATAGCCAAAAAATTATGAGCCACCGATATGTTACGAAGCTCAGGAACAATCTTGCTTTTCAGGGCAAGAGGATATGATCGAAAGAGAAAGGAATAAACATAATCCAAACTCATTGATCGAAGAGTGCACCGGATATAAGGACTAGGTAGCACGATCAATCTTAGAATGATTGTTCAGTAACCAACACGCTAAGAGTGAGAGTATTGTCCATTAACTATCAAGCAACGAGGTTGCTAGGAGTATTGATTTCACACATCACAGTTCACTCATCGGCATTCCAGTTACAACAACACGAGACCGAGGAATGAATAATGATGGCGAGAAGTATCACTGCGTCAAGAATTCATAAGAGGTGGTGCAATTCTCATGACATTCTTGACATAAAGATGGTAACACTCCAATGTAGAACAGAGCAAAGGCTGGATTGGCACTTTGATCCACGAAATACAACTACTTTGACCCAATCCTTGAAGTGGACAATGTACTGGAGTTTGTTTCTCCTAGTCATTTCAGAATAGAATGGCTTGACAGACCACAAGAATATGAGGTATCGATGAGCATGAATGCATGACATGCTCTTTACTATCAAATGATAGACGGAGATCAGGATACAACTAAAGAGAGGGACAACTCAAACGAACATATATCTTTCTGAGTTGTGGATGCATAGATTAGTATGTCGAGCAAAGCTCAACATTTCTTCCGGATAACCCATACAGAAAGGTAGAACTGGCAGATTCACAATGTAGAACGAAGAACTCATCAAGAGCACTCTTATTGTGATCTTTTGGTTCAAAGGAACTCCTGCCAAGGATGGTTCATGGTATTTGGAAGAATGATATACCACAGACCTCGAAGACTATCACAAAGGTTACTAATATCCTAAGGGACTAGCAAACACTATCAACATGAGGTAAGTAGAGTGAATCTTGGGTTCAAGAACCCAGGAATAGAATGCCTACTAACTAAGTGGCATCACGGGATGCTTTCGAGAATAATGGCCAGAATCATCACACTAGGAACACAAAACATGGCTAGATTATATTACTAGGTGACTCCCTAAGACACCTAGGGTCATAACAATAACTCCAACATATATGTCGAGGTGATAGAGTACCTCAACTCACCGATTAGTGTGGTTGAACTGGCCCAAAGGGACATCGGGAACGAAAAGAAAGGATTTGCAAATGCATCAGACTATTTAGAAACCTGGGATGACTCGGACAGCATAACGGCTGTAAATGCTCAAAAAGATTTGAGACATCCTGCAAAATGGTGGCATAACCCCTTAACATCACAATATCAAGGTTCTGAGAACAACTGTCAACACACAGAAGTAGTAGGAACTGAACTGGGGCTTGAAGCCATCAATCTTATAAGTCTACAGATTAGTAACACGTGATCCTAATAGAAAGATGGGAAGCCTAGTTCTTAATCCTCGTAGAAAAGAAGAGGTTGACTCAGATCAGAAGGGCATAAGGTAAAGGAGTAAAAAGAGCCTTACGTTCCCTTCCACAATCAATTCCCTTGTATAACTAAAGAATTTCTAGACTCAACTTCGACCAGTTTGGCTTGGTAATCCTACAGGCAGTCAGGCTCTGATACCAAAGCTGTCAGGACCCCGATCCTAAGCCACATCGATCTAGCATGTAACACATCATATCACTTTGCGGCCTCACGCACGGTATTCCCACGGGTGTCGCCTTACCTG